>NC_059074.1:56228614-56853614 GCF_020497125.1 Mauremys mutica
TGAGATATTTCTACTTCTACTAATGCAGGGATGGGCAAACTATGGCCCGCGGGCCGGATCCGGCCCTTCAGGGTTTTGGATCCGGCCCGCGGGATTACCCCTGGTGGTGCTGCGGGCCCGGCGCTGCTCTCAGAAGCAGCCCCCGGGCCGGGAGGCAAAGGGCTCCATGTGCGCACGCAGAGCCCTCTGCCCCCCCCCCCCACCCAGGGGCCGCAGCACTTCCTGGAGTGGCGTGGGGACAGGGCAGGCATGCAGGGAGCCTGCCCTGGCCCTGGTGTGCGCCACTGCCACCCCGGAGCCACTTTAGGTAAGCGGCACCGGGCTGGAGCTCAAACCCCTCCTGCCCCCCGCCCTCCAACTTCCTGCCCTAAGCCCTCTGCCTGTACCTCGCACCCCTCCTGCACCCAACTCCCTGCCCTGAGCCCCTTTCTGCACTCCTGTGCATTCCAACCACCTGCCCTGAGCTCCCTGCTGCACCGTGCACCCCAACTCCCTGCCCTGAGCCCCATCCTGCATTCCGTACCCCTCCTGTACCCCAACCCCCTTCCCTGAGCCCCCTCTTACACTCTGCACCCCTTCTCTGCCCCAATCCCTTGTCCTGAGCCCCTTCCTCCACATCCCACACTCCACCCCCCCTGCCCCGGCCCTGCATACAATTTCCTCACCCAGATGTGGCCCTCGCCCCAAAAAGTTTGCCCACCCCTGTACTAATGTATGTTCAGTGATGCCTGCACATAATTTGACTGAAGAGCTCTTCTCATGTTGAATCCATTGAAGACATGGATTTACCTGAAAAGAGCGAAGTCCATAAAAGCTCTGATACTTTGAGTTTGTATGTTGTGTGAAAAATCTTGATAGGCAGACTCACTCTTGACCACTGCATTTTCCAAGACTTATTTGGTTGTTTCAGGGAGCATTGTATATTTTTAACTGCAAGTTGTGTTTTGAATAGCCTTTGATCACAAATGTGATTCCATAGAACTATCTGCTACTTTGACTTATTTTTGCCATATTGGGTGTTTTTTTTGTAGTTCAGACTCTATGTATAGCTGAACAACTTATGATTTTTCAGTTCCCAAACTCTTAAGCTTCAGACACCTGCAACAGTGCAGCTTCTTTTCTTGACAAAGAGCCTCGTGTAGCTGGATTACTTCTGTGGGCACTGGCTAAGGGAGTTCTGTAGTCAGAAGCGATGTTGCTGGAAAGAATGGTGCTGGTGATTGCTTTTATGCTGGCTAGTGTTAGTACACAGGGGCTTCCATTTTCTTTGTCGTGGGCATCCTTTATCTTCTTTTACTTTAACTGCAGGCCTGTGTATCTGACCCAGCATCTAGAGCAGGGGTCGGCAACCAGTGGCTCGCGGCTCGCCAGGGTAAGGACCCTGGCGGGCTGGCCCGGTTTGTTTATCTGCCGCGTCGGCAAGTTCGGCCGATCGTGGCTCCCACTGGCCGCGGTTCGCGGTCCCAGGCCAATGCGTGAGGCAGGAAGCGGCGCGAGCCGAGGGATGTTCTGGCCGCGGCTTCCTGCCTCCCGCATTGGCCTGGGACCGCGAACCGCGGCCAGTGGGAGCCGCGATCGGCTAAACTTGCCGACGCGGCAGATAAACAAACTGGGCCGGCCCGCCAGGGTGCTTACCCTGGCGAGCCGCGAGCCACCGGTTGCCGACCCCTGATCTAGAGCATGCTTCATGCACTTAAGGCAGCTCATTGCTGAGGCTTTTCTGCTCCTCTTATCTCCGTAAAAATCAAAGAAGCAGCAAATTGACAATAAGGGAAAAATGCAAGTTGAATACAGAAGTCTAATACTCAGAGGGGGAGGGATAGCTCAGTGGTTTGAGCATTGGCCTGCTAAACCCAGGGTTGTGAGTTCAATCCTTGAGGAGGCCACTTAGGGATCTGGGGCAAAAATTGGTCCTGCTAGTGAAGGCAGGGGGCTGGACTCGATGACCTTTCAAGGTCCCTTCCATTTCTAGGAGATTGGTATATCTCCCATTATTACCTTTTTTTTATTACCTTTAATACCAATACTTACTGGTACTGCTCAGCAGCTCTATGATAGACTCCTTTGGACTGTGCTGATGTACCGCCTGTAAGGATGTGATTTAAACAAAACAAAACAACTACTGCTCATTGGTAGACTTTTTAATCTAAGGTATGCTAGCTAGGATGCACTAGCTGGTCCTGTCTGGAGTCCTTTCTGCTAGGGTATGCTCCAGGATCTTGATCTGAGGTCTGAGGTCTCTGTCTAAGGTCCTGTAGCTGGAATGTGCTCTTTAGGGTTGCCACCTCTGAGATGCAGAAAAACTGGCTACTGCTAGTGTAACCCACACACCTTCCGGGTGTGGTGTTCTATCCCCTCTAATGGCACTGAGATCACATAGAGAGAGAGATTAATGAGTCTGCTCTGCAGCCTTAGGTAACAGCCGTATGGCTTTTAGCTCATGCATTTAGCTCCAGAGATCCTAGGTTGGATCCTGCCCGCTGATGACTGGGGTCTGTCAGTGTTACACCAGCCTCCCTTCCCAACAAAAATGGTTTTAGTGCTGCTGTAGCTAATTCTCACTAGAGTGTTCTAGAAAATGATTTTACACACACACACACACACTCTCTCTGTCATACACACTGTACTTTTATGTTCTATCATTTTTCTTACCTTATCCTAACACAGGTCCACAGTCGTGTTAGGAGTGTGAATTGTAGAGCACTCTAACATGTCCCTAGCCTGGCATGTCAAATCTTTTAACTGGCCAGTAAGTACAAAAACAAGTTTGTCCTGTTAAAAACTGGACAGTGTTAACCCTAGTTGGATTCCTCCTTCTCTAAATTTGTGGCTGGGCTGTTGCTGAGGCTGCAGCTGATCTTCTGCTGGTTTGCAAGGGTCATGCCTGAGCACCTGCCTTTTTGATGCAGGCAGCAGCAGCAGTTGTTGTTTCTGGCTGGTTGCCAAGTTCTCTTCCTCAGGGGCAGCTCTCCCTGGGGAGTAGCCATTCACATCCACCCTCGAGGGCACCCTCCAAGCCCCTTGTGCAGGCAAATGTGGCAGTCTCACCTGCTCCTTGCCTCTGTTTCCCTTTGTAGATTAGGACTAGCTTTATCTTCATGCCTCAGCCGCAGCTTGATTTGGCACCACTGTACAGTGTTGCCAAATCTTATAATAATATTGAGAGTCCAACAGCTGGTATTTTTCTTAAAACCCCAGCTTCTGGAGTCATGTGAATAGATGAGAATCTCAGCTTCATTATTACTATTTTTAAAGTAAGTTTCTAGCCTTCACAACTACAGAGAAAAATCATGAAAATGTGACCTGAGTGGACCCTAAATGCTCATAAAGAGAAGTCAAAAGTATAACTTCTTAAAAATCTCATGTTTTTTAAGCCAGTCTCATGATTTTTGGGGACCAGACTCATGATTATTTTTTTTAATGTTCGGGGTTAGCAATACTGGAAATATTTATACAGTGCTTACAACTACACCTCTACCCCGATATAATGCGGTTTGATATAATGTGAATATCGATATAACACAGTAAAGCAGCACTCCGGGGGATGGGGCTGCTTTACCGCATTATATCCGAATTCATGCTACCGCAAGCAGTTCCTCTGCGCCCGACCATTACTTGCTGCGGCCCTCCCTGGGGCCCCCCGCCCCAGCTCACCTCCACTCTGTCTCCTCCCACAAGCGTGCCACAGCTCCACTTCTCCTCCCTCCCAAGCTTGCTGCGCCAAACAGCTAATTGATGCGGCAAGCCTGGGAGGGAGGGGGGAGAAGCAGAGCTGTGGCGTGCTCATGGGAGGAGGCAGAGGCAGAGTGGAGGTGAGCTGCGGCGGGGAGTGGTTCCTCTCCCTACCCTGATAGAACGCGACCTCACCTATAACACGGTGAGATTGTTTGGCTCCCGAGGACTGCATTATATCAGGGTAGAGGTGTAGTTAATCCAGGTCTCAAATTGTAGTGTTCATGGGTCTCTTATTAAGGCACAGAGAGCTTATATTTACCAACTAGATTATTTTGTATTTAAATGTTATGTAATACAGTAATGAGAGCTGCCAACAAGCAGCAGCCTACACTAGTCTGTTCAGGGTATATCCCAGCAGCATCCCCAGAATGGAGGATGCAGCTGCACTCTACATCCTTGCATAACAACCACCAGGGCCGGCAATACTGTTTTCGCCGCCCCAAGCAGCACGCCGAATTGCCGCCGTGGACGGCAGTCCATGTGCCATTAGGGCGGCACGCGCATTTCCGAGGCAGCGGCAATTCAGCGGCAGCTTCTGTGTTCAGCTCTCCACAGCGGCGCAGCTTCTGGCTGAAGACAGAAGCTGCCGCCAAATTGCCGACACCACGGAAATGCGCATGCCGCCCTAACGGCACACGGACTGCCCCCACTGTCCGCAGCGGCAATTCAGCATGCTGCTTGGGGGCAAAAACACGCAGACTGCTGCCCCTTGCAGATTGCTGTCCCAAGGAATGCTGGTGCCTGGAGCCGGCCCTGACAACAACCGCCATTCCGCACAGTGGCCATATATTATACCCACATTTTTTTAAAGCTTCTGTAATTGGCCAGGTCTACACTAAAGACCTATATCAGTATAACTTTCACTCATGGGTGTGAAAAATCCACACCCCTGAGCAATGTAGTTAGAGGACTGGGCCAAAAGAAACCTGATGAGGTTCAATAAGGACAAGTGTAGAGTCCTGCACTTAGGACAGAAGAATCCCATTCACTGTTACAGACTAGGAATTGAATAGCTATGAAGCAGTTCTGCAGAAAAGGACCTAGGGGTTACAGTGGACGAGAAGCTGGATATGAGTCAACAATGTTGCCAAGAAGGCTAACGGCATTTTAGGCTGTATAAGTAGGGGTATTGCCAGCAGATCGAGGGACATGATCATTCCCCTCTATTCAACATTGGTAAGGCCTCATCTGGAGTACTGTGTCCAGTTTTGGGCCCCACACTACAAGAAGGATGTGGAAAAATTGGAAAAAGTCCAGCAGAGGGCACCAAAAATGATTAGGGGGCTGGAGCACATGACCTATGAGGAGAGTCTGAGGGAACTGGGATTGTTTAGTCTGCAGAAAAGAAGAATGAGGGGGGATTTGATAGCTGCTTTCAACTACCTGAAAGGGGGTTCCAAAGAGGATGGATCTAGACTGTTCTCAGTGGTACCTGATGACAGAACAAGGAGTAATGGTCTCAAGTTGCAGTGGGGGAGGTTTAGGTTGGATATTAAGAAAAACTTGTTCACTCAGAGCGTGGTGAAACCTAGGGAGGTGGTGGAATCTCCTTCTTTAGAGGTTTTTAAGGTCAGGCTTGACAAAGCCCTGGCTGGGATGATTTAGTTGGGAATTGGTCCTGCTTTGAGCAGGGGGTTGGACTAGATGACCTCCTGAGGTCCCTTCCAACCCTGATATTCTGTACCAACCTAACCCCCACCCATGTAGACAGTGCTATGTCGACGGGAGAACTTTTCCCATTGACACAGCTACCACATCTTGGGGGAAGTGCATTAACTATGCTGACAGGAGTAGCGTCTTCACTAAAGCACTACACTGGCACCAGTGCAGCTGTGCTTTTGTAGTGCTGTATGTGAAGAAAAGCCCACCTTGTTTCTAGTCTTGCCCCTCTCCCGGTTGCCATCAGTGCCACAGGTTAATCAGAGTTAGTCCCCAAGTATGTCAGGAAGGAATTTTTCTCCCCATGCAGTAGCATTTGCAGAAATTGTCAAGCACATTATGCCTAGTTTTGTTTCATGTTTTTGTTTTTCTTTGAAGGATTGTCTTTTGGACTTTGCCAAAGGCAAGATTGCAGCTTGATGCTCAGCAGCTCTATGATAGACTCCTTTGGACTGTGCTGATGTACCGCCTGTAAGGATGTGATTTAAACAAAATTTAAATCATTGATTGGTTCTGATAGGATAATTCCTACGTTACCTGTCTAATTTAAAAAGTAGTTTATTCTATTGCCTGTAACAAAATTTTCTATGTGGCTTATACCTTGTAGTCCAGTTATTTACCTGGAAGAAATTTTAAAAGCTTTCTACAAGCCCCAGAAAGTAGTCTTTTATATTTCATGAATTATATTGAGGCTGCAGGTGATTTTGTTGGCTGCTGTGAGTTGTAATGAATTGAACTATAACTCCACCATTGCCAGACTTTAAACTTTGGAAGATCTGTAAATGTGCAAAGGAGAACCCAGGGGAAGACTTTTATAATAATCTTTGGTCCCTCGGCAATTGGATCTACAGTTTTTCACAGCCAAACTTTATTTGCTTTCAGTGAAACCAGCTCAAACATGACTTTTCTGTTATACCAATGTGGGTGGGGTTTTTTGTTTTATCTGTTGTTTTTATTCCCCACAAAGCTGTACATACAGCTACATTTTTCAAACACAGATAGTATTTGTTAACTGGCAAATATCCAGTTGTCAGACATAAAGGCTGTCTATATTTAGATTCTTCATATAGTAAAATCAATAATAGGGACTGAAAATATGATTTATTTTCACAATGGGAGCTAGTCAAAATGTTCATTGCAAGCCAGTACTCCTGAACACACACGACTCAGGTTGCATGTTTGAAACCTGAATTGATTAACCCAACACAACTGTCTGAGGCTGGGCCAAGTCTTGAATAATCATCAGTCAGAATTGTTGCTGTTGTATGGAGCTTCCTAAAATAGAAAAAGTGCTTGCTAACTCTCCTGTTGACTTTCTCTCCAATGAACTCATTTGTAACCCACACTAAGTAAAGCAACTGACAAAGGGTGTGTACTGCAGATGGTTCAGCAGTCACACACATGTAGTATAGCTGGTAACACAGGTGTTTGATTTGTAATAATAAAATAGCTAACAGAAGCCAGATTTTTACAGTTGTGGTACAGAGAGCCCAGCCAGCTGATATTTTTTAGTTCACAAACTCAGTGGGTTTTTTCCACTGTTATTCTTTCTGTGAATTACTCTCAAATTCCTTGCAATGCTCCACAAATGAGAGGGGAATTCCTTTAACTTAGAATTCCTTTAACTTGAACACTAATTGGAACAAATTTATCCCTGATGTGACTTCACTAAATAGTTACATTGGGGATTAATTTTACATATTTTCCTTGAGTGTAAGATATATATTTTCTTTATTGCCAGTAATGCTTAAGTATTTTCATTAACTGCAATCTTCAGTGATAGGTTTTCATTTAACTGTCTATATCTTTAAGTGACAGCTGCGTCCAAGAGCAGCGGACATGTAAGAAGTATGCAAAAACTCATTGAGGCAAACACTTCCTAATTATTTAGACTTCGTTAACAGAGGCCCCAAGCTCCATTATACTGGGTGCTGCATAAACATAAAAGAAAAGGAAATCTCTGTCCCAAATTGTTTATGATCTAGATACAGATCACACATTACAGGAGGTAGAGAAGAGATGGGAAGTAAGGGCTTGTCTATACTTAGAGGGATGCAGCTCTAGCACCTAGTGAAGACACTGCCTATGGTGACGAGAGTGTCTCCCATCAGCATAGGTGCTCCACCTCCCTGAGAGGCAGTAGTCAATGGGAGAAACCCTCCTGTCAACATAGCACTGTCTACACCAGGGGTTAGGTTGGTATAACTACATTATAACACACCCCTGAACGATGTAGTTATACTGACATAAATTTGTAGTGTAGACTGGGGTTTAGATTAACAGATTAGAATATATTTGTGTAGAGTGTAAATGCTTACTAGTTATGCTGTAAGCTTCAAAATAGCACTCTGATTACTAAAGAAAGGACTTCACAACTGTCTCTACAGGAGACTATTTGGTTACACTGTCTGTATTACTGTTTGGTCTTTTAACAATGGTGAATGGAGGAAAAGAAGGAGAAAAGCTTTAGCAAAGATTTTGATATGGTTTCCCACAGTATTCTTGCCAGCAAGTTAAAAAATATGGATTGGATGAATGGACTATAAGATGGATAGAAAGCTGGCTAGATCATCAGGCTCAACGGGTAGTGATCAACGGCTCAATGTCTAGTTGGCAGCCAGTATCAAGTGGAGTGCCCCAGGGGTCTGTCCTGAGGCTGGTTTTGTTCAACATCTTCATTAATGATCTGGATGATGGGATGGATTGCACCCTCAGCAAGTTCGAGGATGATACTAAACTGGGGGGAGAGGTAGATATGCTGGAGGGTTGGAATAGGGTCCAGAGTGACCTAGACTAATTGGATGATTGGGTTAAAAGAAATCTGATGAGGTTCAACAAGGACAAGTGCAGAGTCCTGCACGTAGGAAGGAAGAATCCCATGTACCGCTACAGGCTGGGGCCAAACTGCAGTTCTGCAGGAAAGGACCTGGGGATTACAGTGGACGAGAAGCTGGATATGAATCAACAGTGTGCCCTTGTTGCCAAGAAGGAACTGCATATTGGGCTGCATTAGTAGGAGCATTGCCAGCAGATTGAGGGAAGTGATTATTCCCCTCTATTTGGCACTGGTGAGGCCACATCTGGAGTATTAGGTCTAGTTTTGAGCTCCCCCACTACAGAAAGGATGTGGACAAATTGGAGGGAGTCCAGCAGAGGGCAACGAAAATGACACTGAGGCACATGACTTATGAGGAGAGGCTGAGGGAACTGGGCTTATGTAGTCTGCAGAAGAGAAGAATGAGGGGGGATTTGATAGCAGCCTTCCCCTACCTGAAGGGGGATTCCAAAGAGGATGGAGCGAGGCTGTTTTCAGTGGTGGCAGATGACAGAACAAGGAGCAATGGTCTCAAGTTGCAGTGGGGGAGGTCTAGATTGGATATTAGGAAAAGCTGTTTAATTAGGAGGGTGGTGAAGCACTGGCAGGGATGATTTAGTTGGTGTTGGTCCTGCTTTGAGGAGGGGGTTGGACTAGATGACATCCTGAGGTCTCTTCCAACCCTAATCTTCTATGATTCTATGAAAAGTAGATGTGGGTGTTGTTCAGTAATCTTATTGCCTTTAGGGAGTGACTATATGCAAAACAGCAACAGCAGCGGAGGTAATAGTTGCAATGTAGCCCCCCGTCTCACCTTTGATTAATGTGAACCCACAGAGCCTTAGACCATAGGTTCTATAGTGTAATAGTGGCTTTGACTAATTTTTTCCATTGAGATTTCAGTTTTTCATTATATTTTAGATTGGGCATTTTCCCAGAGTAGTAATGCAAGCCAGTGAGCTTGAATAGGATTAGGCTACAAGAACTTTAACAAAAACGTGTAGCTATTTTGCAATGACAAGGTCATGTTGGTAATGCTGCAAAGTGGCTGGAGGAGCTTCCTACGTAGACAATAGAGATTCTTTAAAGTTGTGTGCTAGTGGCATTTAGTTGAGCCATACAAGAGAAAGAAAGGGGCACAGCCAGAAAAATGTATAATTACATCTATTATCCACAGCCGATTTTCCCCCCAAGCAATCAACACTTCTTTTTACAAAAAATGATTAAAAATCTCATCCAAAACACAATGCTTTGTGGTAGTTCTCAGGACTGTCCTGTGGGAGACGCTGTTTCAGTTATCAGTGTGCTGATCCTGGCTCCTTGGTCCTGATTCTTGCAGGTATAGAGAATACTGTAATGGAGATATAACTCACTAAGACTGAGAGTCAGTGTTCCCCTATTTACTGTGGACCAGCTTTTCAAAGGATCTCAGCTCCCTTTTTAGGCACTTGTTCTCAATAGGTGCTGAGCACCTTTGAAAATCTGGTGCATAATATGTTCAGTGCTGTCTGAGATATCACACTGTTCAACCCTAGTGCAGTAAGGATGACAACAATTTGAGCCGTTCCCGCCCAGCTGCAGCAGAATAGGGCTGGTGGGCATGCAGATAGCCAATTCCCCCTGGAGATGTGGCTGTGCAATGCCCTCGGCTGCCCCATAAAAAAGACCGGAGAAGAACCAGCCACCCCACAAATACATTGTAAGAAAAGGGGCAGGGGAAAAGATTACAAGGCTACTGAGCTGCCACACTCCTTCCTCTACCTGAAAGACCTCTCAAGATTAGTAATGGTGAGGTGGCTTGGGGCTTGTGGGTAGGAGGTAATCCCATGGGGATCTCATGCTTGATATTTGGACTCAACGATATTTGGATTTAGAGATCTGAAAATTATCCAACTATTCGATTTTCTAAATATACTGTGTATATATCCTCCCTAATCCAAATAGCCTATTAACGCACATCTAGAATATATCGAAGGACTTCCAAATAAGGAGATACAGCCATGAGAACAATCTTTAACTTCCAAATGGCACTAGACAAATAAAAACTGTATCTCTGAACTACTTGAATTGAATCAGTAGTTGGTACATGTTTCTCAACTAGCTAAGTACACCACCATTATGTTATCAGAACAAATAAGATCCCCATCTTAGGCTAGACACTCGGAATGTTTGCATTGGTGTAGCTTTCTGACATTTTTCCTTGTGAGTACACTGTAGCTGAAATCATTGGACATATGCCAGTTTACATCAGCTAAGGATCTGGCTCACTGAATCTTGAGCAGAGGTAACTGATGAATAGATGAAACTGTTCTGGACAAAAATAATTCCTTCAGATAAGGCATTTGGCCTTGCGGCCTTCATTATTGACCAAGAGTGTTTCTTTTCGTGTCCTTTACTCAAGGCCCCAAATGTTATTGTTAATATAGTACTCGTCATATACGGTATTTTATTATATTAAATAAGCGTGGCCATTTTTTACAACCCAAATAATCCTTTACGGTTGTAGAACACATTTTAAACTAACATTTACAATTTCTGCATTTCAGATGTTATTTCAATAAGTTGAAATAAGTTTAAATGACTTCCAGTTCTGTGAACTTTAATGGGGTTTAGATTTGTTTTAAAGCTGTGTAAATCAAGCAATGTTGTATAAGACTTAAAGAATTTCTCTTTGGACAGATCTCAATTTCTCTTTGGACAGATTAAGGAAACAAGTACAGTTACAAAACTCTATCAATTTGTCCAGAGTTTAATATCACTAGAAAATCTTGTCCACTTTATCAATACAGATGATAGAAATATCCAGCTGCCTAGGCTTAATTTTCTAAGAGTTTTCCATATGAGATTATGAATCTTTTAGAATCATTTGTAAACAGAAAGGCCTGCTTGTTTTATTCTCAATACTCAGTAGCAAGTGTTTTCATGTTTTTCATTTGCAATAGAATATCATAGATCGATGATTCTCAACCAGGGTACACATATCCCTGGGGGTTCGCAGAGGTCTTCTAGGCGGTACATCAGCTCATCTAGATATTTGCATTGTTTTACAACAGGCTGCATAAAACACTAGGGAAGTCAGTACAAATTAAAATTTCATACAGGTACTGACTTGTTTATACTTACATTTCAGTGTATAGTACAGTATATAAGTACAATATTTATATTCCAATTGTTTTATTTTATAATTATCTGGTAAAAATGAGAAGCTAAGCAAATTTCCAGTCATACTGTGCTGTGACTCTATTTTTGTGTGTGTGTGTTTTTATTTCTGATTTTGTAAGCAAGTAGTTTTTAAGTGAGGTAAAACTTGGGGGTATGCAAGATAAATCACTAGTCTGGAAAGGCTGAGAGCCACTGTCATAGATCAGTCAAATAGGATTTATTTCCTAGCACATGCTCATTGCACATGTGTATCATATTTTTAAATAAATATGTGTAAAATGTAGGGTTGTCAAGTGAGTAAAAAAATTAATCACGATTAATCGCACTTTTAAACAAGAATAGAATACCACTTATTTAAATATTTTTGGATGTTATCTACATTGTTAAATTGACTTCAATTACAGTACAGAATTCAAAGGTACAGTGCTCATTTTATATTTTTGATTACAAATATTTGCACTGTAAAAAACATAAGAAATAGTATATTTCAATTCACCTAATACAAGTACTGTAGTTCAATCTCTTTATCATGAAAGTTGAATTTACAAATGTAGAATTATGTACAAAAAATAACTGCATTCAAAATTAAAATGATATAAAACTTTAGAAGCTACAAGTCTACTCAGTCCTACTTCAGCCAATCACTCAGACAAACATGTTTGGTTACAATTTGCAGGAGATAATGCTGCCCGTTTCTTGTTTACAATGTCACCTGAAAGTGAGAACAGGTGTTCACATGGCATTGTTGTAGCCGGCATCGCAAGATATTTACGTGCCAGATGCGCTAAAGATTCATATGTCTCTTCATGCTTCAACCACCATTCCAGAAGATATGCATCCATGCTGATGATGGGTTCTGCCCGCCCGGCTGCTGCTCACCTCCTCACCTCCCACCACCACCCGCCTGCTACTCTCTTCCTTTCCGTATGCCTGCCACTTGCCTCCCTGCTAGTCTCCTTGCCGTCCGTTCGGCATGCCCCCTCCGTCAACCCAACCGCCACTCTCCTCCTCACCATCTGCCCACCCGCCTGCTTCCTCACCTCCCTCCCGCCTGCTGTTCGGTTCCTCACCCTGCTCGCCCACCCACCTCCCATCTCACTTTCCCCCCTGCCTCCTCACCTGATTATTGGGACAAATGGCGTCCCGATCATACATTGGTCAGGAAATGGGACAAAGGGCTAAATATCAGGACAGTCCCAATTTGATCAAAGTGTGGGGACCCCCAAAGCATGGGGTCTGGGAAGGTTTCCCCAATTTGCCCTACCCAAGGGATGGCTCAAGCTGGGGCCAGTGTAAGGACAGGACTGGTTCAGCCCCCAGTTTAGGCTAGTTATCTCCTGAGGGTGTTCTGACTTCTATGGGAAGTTGCAAGGGCACAGAATCACCAGGGATGTATGAATGCCTTCTGCTCTGGGGCTGCTGTGGAGGGAGCACAGAGCAAGAGGAGCTGGGTTCTCTGCCTGGCAGGAACCCCTGTGGCATTGGGGGTATTCTCGGGGAGGAGCTTAGGCCTGCCATATTGTCCTTTTGTGCCAGTCTAGTTTGCTCAAAGGGGCTGTAGGGCAAAACTGAATTGGACCCGTAAAGCTTGATTTTTCAGAGATGCTGAATATTGACAATTCCCCCTGATCTTAGTGCACTTTGAAAATACGGGTATGTTCTGTGGTCTGTAACTGAAGTGTGAACATGAATCAAAAATGTCCACATTTAAAGCAGGCTCCATGATATGATGAATATACAGGATTCACAGTATGAGTGCTAGTAAGTATCTGCTGAATGTGTGTGTATTTTTTAAATCAAATTAATAGTTTATAAGGTGATTCTAACCATTAATGTTGGAGTTTGCTTAGAGAAGCAACGAAACGTTCCAGTGAGATAAGGAAAATGTGATACAGTGGAGAATAATCTGATTTTTTTTATTTATTAAAAAAAGTCATAACCCCTGTAATGGTTTTAGGCTTGTTTTGTACATGTTCGAAAGCGGCATTAGTATGACCCTCAATTTCTTTACCATGGAAAATAGTTGTTCCCATTTTCAAAAAGGCAGGGCCTCTGAGTGGATCCAAAGGCCTGGCAACTCAAGATAAATAAAAGGCACAAATCCATAAATTTTCAAAAGAGCAAGTAGGTTTTAATTGCATTCTGTTCATTGATATTAAAAGGAATTGCATTCCAGAATTCTGGAATTAAAAGGAATTAAAAGGAATTGCATTCTGTTCATTGATATTAAAAGGAATTGCATGGCTAGTGTTTCTGATGTATCCAATACATCCTGTAAGCCAAACTGTAAGTAGTATCCCAAGTCATAAATAATAGGACTCTTTGCTTTTATATTGAGGATGGGAAACAGCCAGACATCTTGGATTTCATAGGCCTGGTCTACACTAAGTGTTTAAACCGGTTTAAGGAGCGTAAAACCGATTTAACGCCACACGCGTCCACACTAAGAGGCCCTTTATATCGATATAAAGGGCTCTTTAAACCGGTTACTGTACTCCTCCCTAACGAGAGGAGTAGCGCTAGTATCGGTATTACCATATCGGATTAGGGTTAGTGTGGCCGCAGATCGACGGTATTGGCCTCCGGGTGGTATCCCACAGTGCACCACTGACCGCTCTGGACAGCAATCTGAACTCGGATGCAGTGGCCAGGTAGACAGGAAAAGCCCCACGAACTTTTGAATATTTCCTGTTTGCCCAGCGTGGAGCTCCGATCAGCACGTGTGGCGAGGCAGTTAAAAATCAAAATAAAGAAAGAGCTCCAGCATGGACCATGCAGATGTGATTGCGGTAAGGGCAGGCAAATCTGTTCTATCAGCGCTCCGTTACAGAAGACGAAATTCAAAATCCATTTTTAAAAAATCTCCAGACAGACGCCATAGCAGGGACTCAGCTCACTGCTGCGTGAGAAGCGTAACCGAAAGCCAAAGAATCAAATGGACTCTCATGGCCTGGAGGACTCAAGCTATCCCACAGTTCTTGCAGTCTCCAAAAAGTATTTGCATTCTTGGCTGAGCTCCAAATGCTTCTAGGGTCAAACACAGTGTCCGCGGTGGGTCAGGGCATAGCTCGGCAATTTACACACACCCCCCATCCCCAGAAGTGAAAGGGAAAACAATCCTCTCTTGACTCTTTTACATGTCACCCTATCTTTACTGAATGCTGCAGATAGACACGATGCTGCAGCACTCAACACCAACATCCTTGCTCCCCCCCTGCCATGGGTGGCTGATGGTGCAATAAGACTGATATCCATCGTCATCATCAGCCTATTGGCACATGGGGCAGTGCAAAAGGACTGGTAACCATGCCGACTAGCATCAGTTAGGTCGATCAAGGGTGCCTGCCCCTAATTTTTCCTGGTAGATGGTGCAATATGGCTGGTAACCGTCTTCATCATAGCAACAGGGGGCTGAGCTCCATCAGCCCCCACCCTTCATGTGTAAAGAAAAGATTCAGTTGCCCCTGGACTAGCAGTGGGATGCTGGGCTCCTCTCCTACACACTGCTTAATGTCCTGTCTGGACTATCATAGCAGCTGGAGGCTGCCTTCCACTCGTTTCTCACTAACAAGTCACTGTGTCATCACACAAGTGGGGGGACAATGCTATGGTAGCCCAGGAAGGCTGGGGGAAGAACAGAATGAACAGGTGGGGTTGTTGCAGGAGCACCCACTGTGAATAGCATACAGCTGATAATTTCTGCAGGATCTGACACAGAGCAGCTGTGCTCTCTGGTTCTATGATACAGTGGTTCTCTAGTACACTTGCCCATATTCTAGGCAGGACTGATTCTATTTCTAGATACCAAAAAGGAGGGATTGACTCAGGGAGTCATTCCCAATTTTGGCTTTTGCGCCCCTGGCTGATCTCAGCCAGGGGCACTTATGACAGCAGCAAATGGTGCAGTGCAAAAGGACTGGTAGCCACGATCATCTTATTACCAATTTATGGTATGGTAGATGGTGCAATATGGCTGGTAACCATCTCCTGCTATCATGCAAAAGCAAAAGCATGCTGCTGTGTAGCGCTGCTGAATCGCCTCTGTGAGCGGCATCTAGTACACATACGGTGACAGTCACAAAAGGCAAAACAGGCTCCATGATTGCCATGCTATGGCATCTGCCAGGGCAATCCAGGGAAAAAAGGCACGAAATGCTTGTCTGCCGTTGCTTTCCCAGCGGAAGGAGTGACTGACGACATTTACCCAGAACCACCCGCGACAATGATTTTTGCCCCATCAGGCACTGGGATCTCAACCCGGAAATTCCAAGGGGCGGGGGAGGCTGCGGGAACTATGGGATAGCTACGGAATAGCTACCCACAGTGCAATGCTCCAAAAATCGACGCTAGCCTCGGACCGTGGACGCACACCACCGATTTAATGTGTTTAGTGTGGCCGCGCACACTCGATTTTATACAATCTGTTTTGCTAAACCGGTTTATGTAAATTCAGAATAATCCCGTAGTGTAGACGTACCCATAGACTTTCTCTGTGAAACGTCTATTATCCTTTTAAGTGTTTTTAAAGTAATTAATATTTTTCTTTCCCATCCCTGAAGGGAATCTCATTAATTTCTAATATGTTTGATATTATATACCACATTAACTTCTAAAATGTTGTAAATTCTCAATGATTCTAAATTGTTCCAAATTATTTGTTTAGGTTTCTCCTTACTTTTTAAAGTATGTTTAGGTAATCTAGTGCTTAATTAATTTTTGGTACCATTTTGAGTAATCTTACATTAATACTAGTTAATACTTTAAAATCGGGTATCTACATGTTAAAATAATGGACTATGATCAATGATAAAATATCATTTAATCAGATTTCTAACAATATTTCATTTGACCTGTTTATAGATCTTTTATTTTAGAAAATAGTTACATTTTGAAAACAAACTCTAAAATCCACTTAAATGTCTCCTAAAATAGTAATCTGTAAACGGGCCGACTCACCCCTGCCGCGCCTCCTGCTGGTCGGTCCCGGAATGTCCCTCGGTCCGGCCCTGGAGCGCCCCCGGCAGGCTGGTGACCTGCCTGTTCTCTGGCCCCGGCGTCCCTCCCTGGACCCGGTGCCCGCTATCTATAATTGGGTCTCCCCCTCCCAGGGGAACCCCGCGCTACTATCCCCGCCTTGCCTCAGTAGTGGCTACTGACAGTCATGGTCTAGCCCCACACCCTGGGGCAGACTGCAGTATCAGCCCACTCATCACAGGCAAAGGGGGTTTGGACCTGCTGCTTCGTCCTACCCCTGGGCTGCCCTCTGCAACCCACAGTACCTATAGGCCCTTTGCTAGGCCGCAGCCTGGGGCTTTCCTGGCTAGAGCTTCCCTGGCTCCTCAGCCTCTCCCCCAGCTCTGCTTCCCTCAGGTATCTAGCCTCCAGCTAAGCAGCCAGGCCCATCCCTCTCTGCAGGCAGAGAGAGACTCTGTGGGCCCCTGGCTTCCCTGGCCTTTTATAAGGCCCTGCTCCTCAGTTTGGGGCGTGGCCCCCAGCTGCAGCCACTTCCCCAATCTGCTCAGCCAAAAAGCCCCTTCCCAGGGCTGTTTTTAACCCCTTTAGGGCCGGAGCAGGGTCCACCCTGCTACACAATCCTATAGGCAGTAAGATATTAAAATACATTGCTATAAAATATTTTATTTTTATGTCATAAAGATTTCTAAATAAAGAATGCATATTTTAATGTAATTAACTGAGAACCCTGATTCTACAAAGACTACTTTTCTGAAACAGAACATTGAAGGTTTACCCATATCTTAGACTTCACAAGAGAGGAAATAGCAGTGTGTTAGACTATTGTCAAATTAAATAATAAACCCTTATTTCTGTTCTTTTTGTGGAGAGAAGCTTTTATGTTTTCTGGTTTGTATTGATGCAACTGTGAAGATAGAAAATTGTTATCTAGGATTATTAGTAGTCTCTGAATTCCTAGTTTTCCGCAAATTTACATATGTGAATTATTTTTAATAACTTATCAGAATTTTTCCAATGCATTTACATCTGTTTTGACCGAGAAGAGCCAAATGAATGACCCAGGGACCAGAAAACATGCCACGAATGGAGTTATAAAAACTCCATTTTACCAGGGCTAAGTTATAAGACTGCTGTAGACCAAAAGAGCTTTGTATTTATTTATTTATTTAATTAATTTCTTGTTATATGGATGAGTCATTTGTTTTTGTCTCTTTGTCCATAGTATTAGGGCGTGATGAGAGTTTCTTCCTCCTCCTTTGTCCTTTTTATATATTTTATATGACTTGGAGGTAGAAAAGTGAGAGTTCCATCTTTCAAAACATTTGTGTTACTTAGTGGATGTGGATGGAAAATAGTGAATTGAGTGCAGTAGGAGTTACTCACTGTCCGAAATAGATTGCGGTTCGATCAGCTTTATATTGGGAGAGGAAAATCAGGCAGGACCAGAATAAGGTGCAAAGCCAAGTGGCTGCGTTTATTTGGGGGAAAGTTACAACTTGGGCCAAGGGAGAGAGGCAATTTTTAGCTGGGATGTTGTTAGGCAATATAAACAACCCAAAAATCATTAACTGTACAATTCTATACTGCTCACTGCACCACACTGGATAGGCAGACACACCAATCACACAAGATGGGAATCGGGTTCGTCAGGGCGGTGCCCGGTGCAACACAGGAAAGAGACCTACAGGCCACTGCCTCAACCGCCCTTGCTTTCACACTAAGGGTAAACCCAGAGTGTGGTGCGGCTGCAGTTGGGCAGATTCCACTCACACAGACCGGGGGACAGGAACCCCTTGGTCAGCTAATCCCCAGGTGGAGACAGCTCCCAGACACAAACATTCCGGACAAAGACAGAGCAGTGACTTACACACTTAAAACAGTTTACAATAAACAATTTATTAAAACCTTAGAACAACTATACACCTAGGCAATTGTGCAATTATGAGCTCAATACTTTAATCCTTAACACTGTGTACACACTTGGTACTGGGTTAGGGAGGGGAAAAATAGGAGGCTAGATAAGCAAACTGCCAGAAATTAGAAAACAAATACCGCACTCCAGGCGCAGCTGACCAGCAGAGCAGACACCAGAAGCATGATGAGGTGCCAGGAACAGGTCCAAGGCGACAACGAAGACGACACGACACGAGCTAACTATACCGGGAGGAGACTCTGGCCGAAAGGTTGATCAGGTCCTTCAGCTGACACGCGGATACTCCACACAGATTTTGGGGGGAAACCTAATTTTATAGAAAGGGTCTCACTCACTCGTGTCAACATCTGATTGTTCCCTGGTTCCCCCTCCCTCCAGGCTTCGAGCTGTTGCCCTCCACGCCGGCAGGATTTGCACACGGCACACTGGGGTATCTGGGCAGAATTAGGTCTCTGTATACAGTACTCTGGAGTTGCTGGGCAGAACTAGCCTGACCTCCAGACGACCGGGCCCAAAAAGAGCGGGAAAATGCATACTACGGAGTTGCTGGGCAGAATCAGGTCTTTGCACACTGCACTAGCCTGACCTTTAGACGGCCCAACAGAAAAAAAAAGCAGGAAAGTACACACAGCACTTTAGTGTTGCTGGGCAGGATTAGGTCTCTGCCCTTTCCTATGCAACAAGAACCTGGTCCAAGATGGAGGCTGCCTTGTCCTTTTAACAGGACAAGATGGCCGTGGACCGACAATTGGCCATACAGAGCCATAACTGCGTATCAGGTTGCGACACTCACTAGGGATCAAAGTCTATAGTTTTGCTGATGAAAAGCCCATGAAGGTTTATGGGGGCAATGGAGGAGATTTTATGGCTGAATTCTCTGAGCTAGTGTCAAAGCTTCTGTAGGGAATGCTAATTAATTATTGTTCTTGTGTGTTTCAAAGTGCAAGTAGGCTTCAGCATGAATGGCTCAGTACGTGATTTGCCAGGAGCAAAGAACACTCTTTGTGTTTATATCTTACGCATTTTTATTCTTTATAATTGTGGATGCTGTTAGTCATATAAATGTCCAATCCTTCATTGAATTTGGATAAGTTCCTGATCTTAATAACAGAAGGAACTCTCACTGTCACAGGATATATTGTGTGTGTTTTTTTAAAAAGGTTTTTAATGTAATAATTTTAAAATTTATTGCCATTAACTTCATGTATTATTTCATATATTTTATTATGAGAGGAGAAATAGGAGAGTCTACTTTACCATCTCTAGCCTTTTATTACTGTATATCTAATAAGTAAATTAGAACTATATAGTCCTAATCTTGTCACATATGGAAGTCTTTCTATACCTCTGACCATTTCCATCATTCGTCTGAATCTTTTCTGTTTGTGCTATATGCTTTTAGTGGTAAAGTGACGAGAAATAAATGCAGAATTCAAAGTTAGACCAATATCAGTAATTTATATAATAGCCTAACCCTTTCCTTAGCCCTTCCTTACTATACACTGTCTGATTACCTATGCACATTGGACAATTCAATGAAAATATCTGTTCAACTGTATACATTGGAAACATTTTCATTTTCTCCATTGTGGAGACATAAATTAGAGGTTGACTATATAAGGAGCTTTACTTTTGTGATCATGCTTATTGAAGGGATTCATTTAGTGATAATGAATTCTTAACATTTCTTTTGGTTATACTATTCCTTCGAAAGCCATGTGTTAAGTCAGGCCTACACAACTCGTAAAGCGGCGAGGGCCATATTACTCCAAAGAAAACAACTGAGGGCCGAAACCCCCAGGCCCCACGGAAACACCCCCCCACCCCAGCGCCGCCCAGCCCCACCTCCCCGAAACACATCCCCCACCCCAGCGCCACCCGGCCCTGTTGAAACAACCTCCCTCCAGCCACCGACTCGCTACTTGCCTCCTCACGCCCGTCCCAAGTATAAAGCCTCGCCGCCACTGCCTACCTGCCCGCCCACTCGGTTCGTCATCCCCCCATGAAATATAGGGAGGGGAAAGGGGGGCAGTGTGAAGGGATTGGATGTGACTGTCCAACACACAAACATAGGGGCCGCAGGGAACCCAAGGGGTGGGTGGCAGTGTGATAGGGGCTGGGGAAGGGGAAGGTCCTTGGACCAGGGAAGGGGGCAGCAGTCGGGGCAGGGCAGGTGCAACACACACACACACACGTCTCCCCCTGGGATTTCCTGGCTGCTCACAGACAGTTCAAACCCACCCACCCCCGATCACTACAGAGGCTGCCTTGGGACCAACCAGCACAGTAGCCGCCCCACCCCCAACCAAAGGGAGGGGTTGGGGGGGTGTCTCGGCCCAGGCCGGGTGCCCCTCCCCTCGCTCGGCACTTCCGGCTCTGCTTCGTGCCCAGTGCTTCCCACCTCAGTGGGTCCCGGAAGAGATGCACCCACTGTACGCCAGGCGGGGGGGAGCGGGAGACAGAGACACATGCTGTTCTGGTCGTTAGAGTGGTTGGAGCGCGGGGCTGTGAGGCGAGGACCCCCCTGGGCAGGGGGCGAACCCAGCAGCGCTACTGCGCTACTTGCCCGCGAGCAGCACAGTGAGCCCATGCAGGCTGCATGTTGTGCAGGCATGTGTTAAGTGCAGTGTTGAATTGTCACTCAATTTGAAAAGCTCCCCAGTAAAGATCAGTGGGGTTTTTTTTGTTTTGTTTTTTTAAATCAATCATAGTCTTCCTGGAAAGATTCAAGATGGAGTCTTCTGTGAAATACAGCATGAATACCTTTTGAAATTCGAACTTAATTCTGATACCACTTTGGCTGATGTAATACAACTGATTTCAGTGGAATTATTCCTGAGTTACATCACTGAAAGGGCAATCAAGCTATGTCTACACTACTGCAGCATCAATGCTTCAGTGATCTATGCACCAGGGGTCCATTTAGCGGGTCTAGTGAAGACCCACTAAATTGACAGCAGAGCACACTCTGGTGCTCCACCAGGAACAAGAGGAGTAAGGTAGGTCGACGTGTGAGTGTCTCCTGTCAATGTGGCCAGTGAAGACACCGGGGTAAGTCTACCTAAGCTATGTCGACTCTAGCTATGTCAGGGATCGGCAACCTTTGGCATGCAGCTCGCCGGGATAAGCACCGTGGTGGGCCGGGCCAGTTTGTTTACCTGCCACGTCGGCAGGTTTGGCCTGGCTGCGGTTCGCCGTCCCAGGCCAATGGGGGCTGTGGGAAGTGGCGCAGGTAGAGGGATGTGCTAGCCGCCGCTTCCTGCCTGGAGTGGCGAACCGCGGCCAGTGGGAGCTGCGATTGGCTGGCTGAACCTGCAGATGCAGCAGGTAAACAAACTGGCCCGGCCCACCCGGGGGCTTACCCTGGTGGGCCGCGTGCCAAAGGTTGCTGATCCCTGAGCTCCGTTCTTCACGTAGCTGGAGTTGCGTAACTTAGGTTGACTTACCGTGCTAGTGTAGACATAGCCTCAGAATATGCCCCTAACTCTCTGATCATGGCTCTTGCCCAGAAGTTATAAAGCAATGCTACAGCATTCAGGAAGGACTAGAATATTACCTTTTGAACATATTGCTAGATTAATATTGCCAACCTCAAGAGATTAGACCCAAAATCATGATTTTAAAAAATATATTGTTGGGATTATATTTTTGATTCGTCTTTTGATATTTTTAACTCTCCCTAGCTCTTCTGTGTGTGTGACCATTAGTGTTGCCCACTCTCCTAAATGAATTACTTACAGAGATTTTTGGACATCTGCCCAGCCCCTGCCCAGCAGTTAATTCTGCTCTGCTGTTAGAAATGATTTTCGTAATAAATTTATTAAGGCTTACTATAACTCAGCTTCCACACAAGTATTCCTTTATTAGTCCGATGGCCAATTTGTGTTGGTTTTATATACAAAATACCAATACAAGCATATACATACTTATACTCCTAGCAACAAGACAGTTATAAGCATTGGCCAAAATACTTACAACAAGATCAGGAGCAGGAGATCTCGTCCCATCATGGCATGACTCCAGAGAGAGAAGGAAAAGATCTGACAAAGAAATTCCAAAAGAACCTTGCTTTTTGTACATTATAATATACCAGTGATTTCATTGCTATTCATTGGACCTTAGCCAAAACTAGGTGAGAGAGTGTTGGGGCTGAACCCTGGCCTGGTTAAGACAAGATTCGTGGCTGGCCCCTTTCTTTTCAGGGTTTCCTCCTTATCTTATTTTGCTGATTTTTCCCCTAGCTATTGAACTAAGTATTTCTTTCTAAACAAACGAATAATTGTTTACTTCACCTATTACCCGGCTAACCATGTTTTCTTTAGTTCTATTACTCCAGCCCAAACCTTAAATAAGATAACAATGGTATTTCAAGAGTCACTACAAGTTTAACACAAAACAACTCTTCTTTCTCATGAACACATTCCTTTTGGTCACGTGCCTTTGGCCTGTCACTCTAGCGAACATCCAAACCCAGTTTAAAACCATAGTTCACCCAGCTGTAATGTGGGGCTATATTCCTTACCTCTGCTTCTCATGGGGTTCTTCACTCCACTCTCTGAGGCCAGGGGGCAGCAACAGTGGAGTCAACTCTCCCCCTTTGCAGACTGGAGGGCAGCTATGGAGACTCTTCACCCCTCCCCACTTCCCTTCCCAGGCTGGGTGCTGCAGGGAGTAGTTGGGAGGAGCAGATGTGCTGTTCTGTCCCAGTTGCTCACAAGAGAGGGGAGAAGAGGGACTGGACCCGCTCTGAGCTGCTGGGCTCTCTGCTTCCTCCTTTCCTCCTGTGAAAACAACGAGCGGAGGAGAGAGACTCTTCTGGCTTTTGGCAGGGCTGAACTTTGTGAGGGAGCTGGAGCTTCCTTATGTCATCACAAGATGGGCTCCAGAACCCTCTGAAATCCTGTCACTCACAGTAAAATAAAGAAAATTGACAGTACTCCTTGATACACTGCAACTAGTCATTATTCACGATTTTCTGAGTGAAATATAGTTTGATCAAAGCAACAAAAATTATCAGTATGTAGCTATACAGCATATACCCAGGATGTTGCTGTAAAAATACATATAATATACAAAATGATTAAAGAGGCAAATATCTATCCATAATCACCTGTAAAACTATTGTGACTTGCTTAGTTTGAAAATATTGCTGGGAATAAGCAGTCTTTGATTTTTCTTGTGGTTTGCTCATATGAATGAGAGCCAAATAATGAACGTTATGTACATTTTGTTTCAGGGGGAAGATGGCTTAGTAGGTGTTCCTGGCCTTCCTGGTTCCAAGGTAAAGGCTTTTTAGTTTTGTATATTTGCATTTCTAAAGCTTCCTTCTTTTTCCCAGCTGTCCACTATCTATAGAAATTGGTCAGTATTTGAAATTACATGTAGGGTGTAAGATTCATTTCATGTGCCAGTGGAACTCTAGTACTGGGCCTCTGGCACCAGAAATGACACGAGAAATGCCTGTGCAGGCACAGCCGCCTGCATCTGTCATTCTGCATTAGGAGCTTGGAATCAGTTGGCTAAGCCTCAAAATTGGGCTATGCCAGCCTAGCTTGGAGATGTGCTTATTCAGAAATTCAAAACTATCCTTTCCTGGTGAAATCCCAGGGAGGAGGAGGGTGACAGTGAGGTCACTTGCTGTCTTCCCAGTTGAAATTTCTCTTTGGTGCAGCATTCTCCAATTTATTCCTGCCCTCAGAGAGCTCACATGGTATTAAGTCTCCCTCAGGAACAGGGCCGGCTCCAGTCCCCAGCGCGCCAAGCGCGCGCTTGGGGCGGCATTTTGCCGGCAGGGTGGCAGGCGGCTCCGGCGGACCTTCCGCAGTCATGCCTGCGGGAGGTCCACGGGAGCTGCCAGACCAGCGTCCTCCCCAGGCACGACTGCGGAGGGTTCGCTGGTCCCGCGGCTCGGGTGGACCTCCCGCAGGCATGACTGCGGAAGGTCCGCCGGAGCCGCCTGCCGCCCTCCCAGCGCACCCTCCGCAGGCGCGTCTGCAAGAAGTCCCCCGCAGCCGCGGGACCGGCAGCGCGCCCCCTGCGGCATGCCGCCCTGCTTGGGGCGGCCAAATTCTTAGAGCCGCCCCTGCTCAGGAAGGCTGGACGCACTTCAGCACCTAGAACCCAGGATGGGTGCCTAATAAATCAATTTATTTTGGGAGTTTGATTGTGACATATCTTCAGAACACTAACAGGGGTCACTACAAAGCAATACATTGCATTCCTTACACCCTATGGGCTGATTGTGCTGCCTTGACCACCACCTCAGTGCTTTCTGTCCTAAAAGTTTGGATGAAGCTATGTTGCTTGTTGAACTCTCATTACACTGTTTGGCTGGTGTTACATATTGGCAGTTTGGGTAATATATTGCTAGCTGTGATTAGATCAAATTATCCATAAAATGTAATTTTAAAAGACTTGTTAACAATAATACTCAAGTTTTAAAGAACAAACTTTTCTTCAGTTTTTTTGACAGGAAAGTATAAAACTCATGCACATGATATTGTTCTATGTTTAAGATTTGTATTTCCATGTATTCAGCAGTTCAACTTCATTCATTTAGATGTTTTATGTCACTTACATACAACTTTTATTGTTAACCTCCTTCATAAGTGATGATAAATGAGCATTATTTTACATGTAGTAGATCTTGGGACAGGCAATAGACCTCAATCTGAACATATACATGCAAGCACAGTGGTAATAAACACCCAGTAACATATTCTGGTACAGTATATTATTAAAAAAAAATGAACTCTGCTACAAACATGCCTTCATTCTTTTTATATTCTTGAGAAAGCATAATCTTTCTAGATATTGGGTCAGGAATTTTCTAACCTCAGCTGTCTCACGCTGCTTGAAAATGTGACAAATATGTTTGTTGTACTCGTGAACAGAACATCGTAACAGCACCAAAATGCTCAATTAACAAGACATAAGATGACCCCAAAAGATTTAATTCATAAAAAGATGCATGTTTATTGTAGGCAGGGCTGATGGCACTTTAGAAGCTATTGAAGTTGCTTGACACTTCCCACTTCGAGGGCTTGTCTACACTACCGCATGGGGTCAGTCTAAGATACACTATTCACATAGCTGAAGTTGTGTATCTGAAGTCAACATACTTAAATCTACTTACCACGGTGTCTTCACTGCGGTAAGTTGACAGCTGATGTTCTCCTGTCAACTCTGCTTGCGCTTCTCGTTCTGATGGAGTACTGGAGTCGACGGAAGAGTGCTCAGCGGTCAATTTATTGCATCTTTACTAGATGCAATAAATCAACTCCCGCTGGATCGATTGCTGCCACCAATCTGGCAGGTAGTGTAGACAAGCCTTCTGACTTTGCTTTTCAGTTGCTTATAACTTTGCCAAACTCTAAGCATTTGAGCTGAAATTTTCATCCCCGTCTGCTTAGGCTGAAAGCTTTTGGAAAACTTCAGCAGTTTCCAAGAACAAAGCTAGGGGAAAACATTGTTTTACCCATGTTAAAAAAAATTCTGGTGACCTTTTCTTTAAAAAGTTAAAGTGCCCCCATATCTTGTAGCGGAGACTTGAAATTTGGCAAGAGGGTGACTGTGTCTGCCTAAATTTGGCCAAGTTATAAGCTTTTGAAAAATCACTGTGTGCACACACTCAGTAGATACTACTTCAGTTCTTAGCAGCTAGAAACGTGGATGATTCCATCCTCAGTGAGCATGCTCAGGCCTCTTAAAGCTCCTGGTATTGATCAGGCTGTGCATGTGTTATCCCCATGGCGTTACTGCACGAGCTCCATCCCCCTCATGGTTCCTTCGTGTTACAAAGCAACTGAGCATGCAATAGTATATGCCTATGCAATCTTAATTTGGGCCTTTTGTTTGTATATATTATACTATCCTTAATTTAGAAGTTGAAAGGTGTGTCATGAATGAGGCAGGAGACTGCAGGAACAGAAAGGTTAGTCTCAGGGTAATATTCAATTGCCTTAGAGCAGGGGTGGGCAAACTTTTTGGGTTGAGGGCCACATCTGGGAGGGCAAATTGTATGCAGAGCCTGGGCAGGGGGTTGGGGTGCGGGAGGGAGTGTGCTGTATGGGAGGGTGTGCGGTGTGCAGGAAGGGGCTCAGGGCAAGGGATTGGAGCAGAGGAGGGGTGCGGGGTGTATGAGAGGGCTCAGAGAAGGGGGTTGGGGTGCAGGAGGGGTGCAGAGTGCAGGAGGGGGCTCAGGGCAGGGGTTCAGGAGGGGTGCGGACTGTGGAAGGGGGGGGCTCAGGGCAGAGGGTTGGGGTGCAGCAGGGGGCTCAGGGCAGGGGGTAGGAATGCAGAGTGTATGAGGGGGCTCAGAGCAGGGAGTTGGGGTGCGAGGTGCAGGCAGGGGGCTTAGGGCAGGGAGTTGGGGGGCAGGGTGCAGGAGGGGTTTGGGCACCAGCCCAGTGTAGCTTACCTAAAGCGGCTCCAGGGTGGCAGCGGCATGCACCAGGGCCAGGGCAGGCTCCCTGCATGCCTGCCCTGGCCCCACGCTGTGCCGCTCCAGGAAGAGCTGTGGCCCCTGGGGGAGGTGGGCCAGAGGGCTCTGCGTGTGCTGCCCTTGCCGCACCTCCAGGTACCCTGTTCCCGGCCAATGGGACCTGTGGGGGGTGGTGCCTGGAGGCAAGTGCAACGCTTGGAGTCCTCTGCCCCCCTGCCTGGGGGCTCCAGTGCTGGACGCTTCTGAGAGCGGCGTGGGGCCCGCAGCACCACAGGGGCAATTCCGTGGGCCAGATTGAAAGCCCTGAGGGACTGGATCTGGCCCGCAGGCTGTAGTTTGCCCACCCCTGCCTTAGAGTATTGGATTCTGTACTTGCCTCTGCCAAAGAGTTCCTATGTGATGCTAGACACCTCATTTAAACTTTCCACAGATGGTCAGTACTTGTGTGTTCCTCATTGTCTGAGTGCCTGACTTGAGACCCTGGGATAATTCGCAGATTGGCTGAGCACTCAAGGCTTCAACTGAAATTAATGGGAGCTTTGCTTCAAACACATAAAGTATGATATAATGCTAAATACTCTGAAAAATCAGGCTCTAGTTGTCTCACATTGGGCACCCTTACTCTCTCTGCGTCTCAACTGTCCAACTGTAAATTGAGGATAATGCAACCCTGTCATGCCACGGGGGTATTGTGACAATAATAATTTGTGTGTGAAGCACTGTTACGATAGTGATGAATGCCATAGGAAAGCTCACAAGGAAACTACTTCTTCAATGCAGGGTTTGAAAATTGTGCGGCGAATAAGATATAGGGCCACTACTGAATAGTGGTGATAAAATAAAATATTGAATAATTGCTCACTGAGTGGGCACTGTCCTTCCTGTGCATTGAATGAGACAAGACATTTTATCCTGTGGATAAAAATGGTATATAATTATGTAATTAAAGGTATATGCTACATTAAGGCTAAACTAAGATTTCCTAAGTGCTTGACTTTGCAACCTTAATAATTCTCTTAATGTAGCTTTTTGTGTGCAATATGTATATATTTAGTAGTATCTTTTACTGATAGATATGGTCTAAACCAGTTCAGAAATGGCTTCTTCCAGTCCTGTGGTAGGTGCGCTCCTGTGTAGGCTACCATTTTGGAACATGTGCTTTAGGGGTAAACTAAACTGGTTTGGTTAAACCAGTGCAACTTTTTATGTGGGCTTGTTTATTTCTGTTTATCTTGCACCTGCAATAAGCCTGGCTTAAATGGATATCCTAGTGTGTATGTAGAAAATTGCATTGGCTTTACTAAAATGATATAAAATCACTCCTTTAGTTATTTCAGTTGAACTCTGTGTGTAGACCAAGCTTTAAAAACTAGAAATAGCAAATTATTCCACTAACATAGCACTATTAAAACTCCCGTTGAAAGAACAGGGCTACATATTTAAAGGAGTCTGAGTGTGGAAAGAAAGGAGAGAGTCTTTTAGATATCCTGCAAATGTTCATTTGCATGAACATCTCTAAATCTACTGTTGCTAAGAAAAACACATTGTAGGCAATTAATAATCACAGTGGGGAATAAATGCATGATGAACCCAGAACTGTTATGTGGTTTACTTCCACTTGTCATCTGGTCTTATTGTCTGTCCACACATTTCATGATACTCAGCTTTTTTGCCTTCAAGAAAATTGCTGTTGGATGCTTTCATGCTTGAGTAAGTTGGGCATAACTTTCCTATCCTATTTATATTTATTTATTCCACTTTTCCCTTACCTGCTGTCTTTGTTTGCTTAACTGTAAGCTCCTGTGGATAGAGATTGTCTTCCAAATGTTTGGAAAACACATAGTGCACCAGAGATGATATTGGAAATAACTAACTAACGCTAGTAGCATCATAGATGTTTGATAAAATCTAAGAGCTCAGATTCTAGCCGTAGGGAAAATTGAGAATTAGTTCAATTTCTACTGGAAGAGCTGCTCACCTACCCACATTTTATTTGCACAGGTATCTAGTTTGTTTTGGGAACTTATATGATTAATTTGACATCTTGTTTTCACAGTCACAAAAGATTTGCAATCTTGCATCTGATGAAGCTAAATGGAGGAAATGCCTTTTTTGTAGGAATATATCAAAGATGCATAATGGGACATATATATCAGAATTTATATCAGAGAAACAAAAATGAAGAAACATTTCTAAATTATTTTAACAAACACCACATACACATTTTCCAGCAGAAAAGCATGAGCTGCTATCGTAGCTGGACTAAGTTCTGCATACTTTATCTTAGGCATACTACTAAAACTGACATATAAGCTGTTGACTTCACCAACCACATCAGCCAAAACAGTAAGAATAATGCAGCCACCACAAACAGCTGCTGGAAAGCCCTGAACTATTTGCTGGTATATGAATCTGTGCATCTCAAAACTTTGAGCTTGATTCCCCATCATGATGTAGCTCATGATGCTGTGTCAACTGAATTATTTGGCAACATACTGTAAATAGGAAGCTTGCATGTTGTAGCCTACTGTTTCACCTACCCTCATTTAAACTTTAGGCTGCTATATAAGGGAATGGAATTCTTCAAAAGGTGAAGTTAGAAGGGGAGAGAGGGCCACATCTGGGAGGGGAATCAAAATGGGGAATTTTTGCAGTAAAGTGAGAGAAATACCATATGCTGCGATTTGGGAGATTTCCATTTTCTTGATCTCCAGATCTATAGACTTCATATATGCCATATCAATGCTTTGGATGTGGATGCTAAGAAAGAAAGATGAAATGAGAACCACCTCCTGCTAGATGGTTTTGGGGGGTGTGGAGTATGGAATCTGTGTTTGGATTAGGTAGTTTGCATGTTCCTATACTTGAAGGAATTGCATTTTGATTGCATTTCTCATTAAATAGGGTGTATGTTGTGGCATTGCATCCCATATTCTTCATAGTAATATCATTATGATATGATTATGGCATAACTACGATGTATTTTATGCAAGATAGATCATGTCTAATATCCTTGAAAAGGTTATGATTCACAGAATATGATTATCATATTTGTATGCAAGTATCATTTTGGTATCTGAAGTTAGGAATATTGTCTATACATCTATTAAAATGTGTTTACACCTGGGAACACCCATTAGGCAGAATGCAGTCAGTCTAGATGGCTGGCTGGCTGGGAAGGGCCATTAGGGAGAATAATAGGTTCTAGAAGAAACTAATCTCCCACTGGGGAGCCTTCCTGAGGACGCTAAAAACAGGAGTTATGTCTACTGTGACCCTACAGGGTCATGTGACCAAGCCACCTGGTACTGGACTCCATCTTGGAATACCAGTGTTTCTCCACTAAAAGGTGTGGGAACTAAGCCTGGAGACAAAGGGTTCCTGCCATATGCAAAAGCTATTTAAAGCAGGGGAGTGACATTGTGGTTCTTCACTGACGCCTCACCCAAGGAAACTCCTGAAAATACCCGAGGAAGAAGGACTGAACTGGGGGAAGGGCTGAACCCAGGCTAGAGGGATTTCTAGCCTGTGAAAGGAGTACCTGGGGTTTTAAGCTGCAAGCAAGTGCAGCTTGCTCTTTAAGAATCTCTGCAGATGGCTTAAATCATCATTTAGGATGAGAATTTGCTACTCGTACCTGTCATAGGTCTCACCCCCACTTAGAGCTGTTGGGTTCCAAAATGGGGACCTGCTTGGACTCCTCTAAACGAACATCCTAGTTTAGATCTGGTAAAAGCTGCCACCACCCAATAAGGTACGTGTATTGGGACACAGTCCTTCCCCAAAATCCTTGGGGATCCCAAGAGCCCCAAATCCATGGAGTTCTTACACCCAGGAGAAATAAACCATTCCCCCCTGCTTCCTCCCCCCTCCCTTTTCCTAGGAGAGATACCGAGATCCACTACAGAGGGATGCTTCCCTCCTCCCCTTTCCCTGAGAATCCACCCAAGGAAAGATCAACCAAGTCCTTTATAGAAACGATTTATTAAAGAATAAAAAAGAAAGTCACTGTCTCTGTAACCAAGATGGAACAATACACAGAGTCTAACCTATAAACCTGGAGAGCATTCCCCCTCCCTCTTTCTTTCTCAGTAAAAGCAAAGTAACAGCAAACAGGAATAAAGAATTTCCTTCAGCAAACACACAATTGCAAATGTAGAAATCAAATTATAAGACTAATCCACCTTTCTAATTAATACTCACTATTGAATAGTAGGAACTACTCCAGGAGAACTTGGAGACATGTCTGGCCTCTCTTAGATCCAAAAAGAGAACTCTCTAACAAAGAACACAGACAAAGGCTTCCCTCCACACTACCCAGGCCACTGAAAACCTGGATGGAAGTCTTGTTCTGTCATGGACATCTTATGTTACCTTGGGCAAGTCACTTAGAGTGGGATCTACAAAAGTTCTTAAGTACCTGACTCCTGTTTTTAGGCACCACTGCTATCCACAAAACTCCTGCTTAGCTGCCATTGAACCCATAGGCGTCTTGCTTAGTGCTTAAGTTTTTGCTGTAAAAGTTCCCTCAGTGCTTATGTTTCTACCTCTGAGCATGTGCACTGCTACCTCACTCTAGAACACCAGGCACCTATCTCCCACTTGAGCCCCAGAGCAGTTCATGAACCAGGAGAAAGATGGTTGTCAGAGGCCACCTAACTCTACAGAAAAGAGCTAGGGAGGTGAAGGGTGGGAAGCTCGAGGCAGACCTCCCTTATAACCTTTAGCCTCGTGGCTAGGGTACTCACCTGGGGACTCCCACCTGCTGTCTGAGGAGAAGGGATTTGAATAGAGATCGGCCATCTCTCAAGTGAGTGCTTTACCCATTGCTTATGGGATATTTTGATGTGGGGCTCCCTCAATCTCTCCTATTTAAGTAGTTCTGCTTTAATTAAATGATTGGATAATTAAATATTATTTGGGTCAGAGAAAATATTAGCATGACTTTATAGCCTGGTGGTTAGAACACTCACCTGACAGGTGGCAGATTCCTGTTCAATCTCTTCTCCTCATCAGGCAGAGAGGGGACTTGAAAACTAGGACTCTCCCACATCTCAGGGGAGTACTGTGACCACAAGGTTTAGGGGATATCTTTCTCCTCTCACTTCCTCCTCCCACCCCCCAGCCATTTTGTGGGGAATGTGCCTATTGGATCTGGCCCTGCACATGATTTAGGCAGATAAATGCCTGTCTTTCCCTGATTTGTGAATCACAAGCAGAGATAGGTGCCTCCCTGCAGCCCAGACTTCAGGATCTACCTCTGAAAGAGGAGCAGAGCTTAGTACACACCCTAGTTGTTGTGATTTCCCATTGGCTAACTTAGGCCGTTCCCTGTCATGCTGGCTTTGTGGATGACATTCTAAGCTGCCTATCTCACTCCATTCATGGTATAGGGAGTGTAGGTGTCTAACTCAGGCTTTGTGGATTGTAGTGGTGTTCCTGTGTTTTTTTCTAGGCACATGAAAGTTAGGTGTTGTGATGCTCAACATGGCAAAGGCTAAGTCCCTTTTGTGGGTCTAGGCCTTAGGCCTGGTCCACACTAGGACTTTAATTTGAATTTAGCAGCGTTAATTCGAATTAACCGTGCACCCGTCCACACCATGAAGCTATTTAATTCGACATAGAGGGCTCTTTAGTTCGACTTCTGTACTCCTCGCCGACGAGGGGAGTAGTGCTAAATTCGACATGGCCATGTCGAATTAGGCTAGGTGTGGACGGAAATCGACCTTAGTAGCTCCAGGAGCTATCCCACACTGCACCACTCTGTTGACGCTCTGGACAGCAGTCCGAGCTTGGATGTTCTGATCAGGCACACAGGAAAAGCCCCGGGAAAATTTGAATTCCTTTTCCTGTCTGGCCAGTTTGAATCTCATTTCTTGGTTGGACATCGGGGTGAGCTCAGCAGCACCGGCAACGATGCAGAGCTCTCCAGCAGAGGAGTCCATGCAATCTCTGAATAGAAAGAGGGCCCCAGCATGGACTGACCGGGAAGTCTTGGATCTGATCGGTGTGTGGGGCGAGGAGTCTGTGCTTTCGGAGCTGCACTCCAAAAAACGGAATGCAAAGACCTACGAGAAGGTCTCCAAAGCCATGAGAGACAGAGGATACAGCCGGGATGCAACGCAGTGCCGCGTGAAAATCAAGGACCTGAGACAAGGACGCAGGCAAACGGACGCTCCGGAGCCTGCCACCACTGCCCCACTAGTGACCGTGGACTCTGACTATGGTATAGTGTTGATGGCTGGTTCCTCGGCGATGTTCGCGGGTGGGGAAGATGAGGAAGGGTTTGTGGAGGACGAGGCAGGCGACAGCGATTATAACGCTGGTTTCCCCGACAGCCAGGATCTCTTCATCACCCTCACGAAGATCCCCTACCAACACTCCCCAGCCGTTAACCCGGACCTGAATCAGGGGAAGGATCAGTCGGTAAGTGCTTTAAACATGTAAACTTTTATTATTAATGGAACAGGAATCTGAACTATGTGAAAAGGAGGTCTATATATATGGGGATAGAACAGAAATCCTCCTGGGAGATCTCCACGAAGCTCTCCTGGAGGTAATCGAAAAGCCTCCGCAGGAGGTTCCTGGGGAGAGCTGCCTTATTGGGTGCTCCGTGGTAGCACACTTTTCCGCGCCAAGCTTTCAGGAGGTGTTCAGGGAGCATTGCCTCCCCGAGCATGGCTGCATAGGCCTCTGGTTTGTGCTGGCTTTCACGCAGCATGTGCTCTCTATCTCCTTCAGTGACCGTCCTCAGGGTGATCTCGCTTGGAGACTCCTGCATCTAATTATTTTGAATTACTGTAATGTTACGCCTGGTCCAAAGTATTATTAAAAAATCTCCAGACAGATGGCGTAGCAGAGACTCAGCACGCTGCTGCGTGACAAGCGTAACGGAAAGCCAAAGAATCAAATGGACGCTCATGGAGGGAGGGGGGACTGAGGACGCAAGCTATCCCACAGTTCCTGCAGTCTCCGAAAAGCATTTGCATTCTTGGCTGATCTCCCAATACCTGTATGGTCAAACACATTGTCCGCGGCGGTTCAGGGCATACCTCGTCAATGTACCCTCCTCCCCCACCCCCAGAAGGAAAAGGAAAAAAAATCGTCTCTTGACTCTTTTAAATGTCACCCTATGTGTACTGAATGCTGCTGGTAGACGCGATGCTGCGGCACTGTACTGTAGTATCCTCCCCCCCCGCCTCATGGGTGGCTGACGGTGCAATATGACTGATATCCGTCATCATCATCATCAGCCTTGCGGTAGATGGTGTAGTGCAATACGACTGGTACCCGTCCTCGTCATCAGTCCATAAGTAGACGGCCTGCTAACCGTCTTCATCATAGCAACAGGGGGCTGAGCTCCATCAGCCCCCGCCCTTCATGTGTAAAGAAAAGATTCTGTACTGCCTGGATTGTCATAGCAGCAGGATGCTGTTCTCCTCTCCCCCACACTGCTTAATGTCCTGTCTGGACAATCATAGCAGCTGGAGGCTGCCTTCCTCTCATTTCATTTCACTAACAAGTCACTGTTTCTTATTCCTGCATTCTTTATTACTTCAGCACACAAATCAGGGGACACTGCAACGGTAGCCCGGGAAGGCTGGGGGAGGAGGGAAGCAACAGGTGGGGTTGTTGCAGGAGCACCCCCTGTGAATGCCATGCAGCTCATCATTTCTGCATAATCTGACACGGAGCGGCTGTGCTCTCTGGTTCTCTGATACAGTGGATCTCTACTACACTTGCCCCATATTCTATGCAGGAATTATTCTATTTTTAGATACCATAAAGGAGGGATTGACTCGGGGAGTCATTCCCAGTTTTGTCTTTTGCGCCCCCGGCTGATCTTGGCCAGGGGCACCTATGACAGCAGCAGAAGGTATAATGCAATACGACTGGTAACCATCATCACCTTGCCAATGATGATTGTACCATGGTAGATGGTACAATATGGCTGATAACCATCTCTGCTGTCATGCAAAAGCAAATGAATGCTGCTGTGTAGCACTGCTGAATCGCCTCTGTCCGCGGCATCTAGTACACATACGGTGACAGTGACAAAAGGCAAAACAGGCTCCATGGTTGCCACGCTATGGCGTCTGCCAGGGTAATCCAGGGAAAACGGGCTCGAAATGATTGTCTGCCGTTGCTTTCCCGGAGGAAGGAATGAGTGACTACATGTACCCAGAACCACCCGCGACAATGAAATTTGCCCCATCAGGCACTGGGATCTCAACCCGGAATTCCAAGGGTCGGGGGACACTGCGATGGGGTGGAACAGGGGCAGAGTTTATGCTTTCCGGATTGCCTGCAGCAGGAGTGCGCACGAGATAGGTGCTGTGCATGCTCTTGTTCACAGACACAGACTAGACTGTGTTCATTGTTCGCAAAAATGTATCTTTGCAAGGAATTCACTCCCTTTTTCCCATCACACAGCTTCGACTGTCTCCAGACCTGCCACAGCATCCCCCTCACAGAGGCTGGCAAAGATTAGGCGGCGAAAGAAAAAGACACGGGACGAGATGTTCGCTGAACTTATGGGCTGCTCCCGAGCCGAGGCGGCCCAGCAGAGCCAGTGGAGGGAGACCCTCTCTCTGTACCAGCGCTCACACAGCGAACGGGAGGAGAGGTGGCGTGAGGAAGACAAGCAGGCGACTCAAACGCTGCTTGGACTAATGAGGGAGCAAACGGACACGCTCCGGCGCCTTGTGCATGTTCTGCAGGACCGCAGGCAGGAGGACAGAGCCCCCCTGCAGTGTATCTGCAACTGCCCTCCCCTGCCACAAAGTCCCATACCCCCCCTCACCCAAAATAACCAGAAGGAGGGGCGCCAGGGGGCGTTAAAACTGTCACTGCACCCCAGCAGAGTGCTCAAGTACCCAAAAGCTCTCATTCCCTAAATTTTGAGAAGTCCTTCCCTTCCAGGCTCACCCAAGCCCCAATCCCAGTTTCATCCCCTAACTGTCTAGTTAATTATTAAAAATACTTTGCTGTTAATTACTGTTTCCGTCATGTTTTTTCACAGAAGACTGTGTTTGAAGGGCGTGGGTGGGGAAGGGGGTTGGTAATTGCATAGGACGGTCACCTTTACCAGGGTACAGACACGGGGGCAGGATCAGCAGCAGGTCACACACACAGTGCAGTCAGTAGGCACCCTGGTCGGTATGGGAGGTGGTTTCCAGGTTCTGTGTGGGTGGGGGGGGACGTGACTTTGTAGCGGGGGAGGGCGGTTACAGATCTTATGCAGCGGTCCTTGTCCTGGACCGCAGAGTCACGCAGCAGAGGAATCTGTATCCATCCTCCTCCGCCACAAGGTCACATAGCCCCCGCACACAGAATCCTAAAAAGGAGGGATGGCAGGCTCCGTTGAAACAACCAGTCCAGCACTGCGGACCGCTCTAGGAGCAGGAGCCTGTCATTCCTCGAGTTTAGAGGCGGTCTTTACATCACCGCACACCCTACCCAGCACAGTCTGCGTCCCAGTTTCAACCCTTTAACGCAAAGTCATTAATAAAGAAACCTTTGTTAAGTAACAATGGAACATGTATTTTATTTTTACACGTGTGTTGGAAGTGGGGGAAACGGGGTGAATGGGGTATGTAACTGCAGAGGATAGTCAACAGTAACTGGGTAAAGAAACAGGGGCAGGTTCAGCTTCTCCGTAAAGAAACTGAACAGTCACAGGTCACGCTGCTCGCTGGTACTTGAAGAGTTCCTTGTCGCTGTCCAAGGCGCCTGTATAGGGCTTCATGAGCCAGGGCATTAGCGGGTAGGCTGGGTCCCCGAGGATCACTATAGGCATCTGCACATCCCCAACAGTTACTTTGTGGTCTGGGAAGAAACTACCTTCCTGCAGGCGTCTAAACAGACCACAGTTCCTGAAAACACGCGCGTCATGAACCTTGCCTGGCCACCCGACATTGATGTTGGTAAAACGTCCCCTATGCTCCACCAGTGCTTGCAGCACCATTGAAAAGTAGCCCGATTTCTCAGCAGCTGACTGTGGAAGAGGTGGACGATAAGGTGCGAGGAGGTGAAAACGGCCATAACTGCAGCGGGCTCCATGATCGCAGTGCTGTGGCGTCCGCGCTGTCACTGACCAGAAAAGTGCACGAACAGATTGCCCGCAGGCGCTTTCGGGGACGGAGGGAGGGCGTGATTGATGGTTCAATGACGACAGTTACCCAAAACCACTCTCGACACATTTTTTCCCCCAGCAGGCATTGGGGGCTCTACCCAGCATTCCAATGGGCAGCGGGGACTGCGGGAACTGTGGGATAGCTTCCCACAGTGCACCGCTTCCAAAGTCGACGCTGGCCCCGTTAGTGTGGACTCACAAAGTCGAATTAGTGTCCTTAGTGTGGATACACAAATTCGACTTCGTAAGGTCGATTCCACAAATTCGAATTAAGTTGAATCGAACTACTCTTGTAGTGTAGACATACCCTAAGTCTCTCTCTGCCTCATTCCCCATCTGCAAAAGGGGGATAATAGTACTTCCCTAACTCACAAGTATGTTTGTGGGAATAAATGCATTGAAGATTGTGTGGTGCTCTGGTACTGTGGTTATGAGGCACATATAAGTACCTAACATTGCCCAATTTAAAATCATGTTGGGGGAAGACCATGGAGGATATAGCTCCTGAGCTATGGAAAGTACAAACTACTTATGAGCTATGCTCTTTTTAAGGGCTGGGGTGTAACCAGCTACCATACCTCTTCAAAAGTACCAGTCAATTTTCCCCTGTTAATGCTTTAAAAGAAAATGTGTTATAGATTAGGAAAATTTAGTCACATTTAAAGTTGTTTGTTTAGGAACCGAGAGAGAGAGAGAGGGATGTTGTATTATCCAGTAATGGTAATAAATAACAGAAGTTACAATCAACATCTGTAATCATTAAAAATTATTATATGAGATTATTCAATCTCAGTTTTCTGAAATATGATTTGTTGCCGTTAGGATTTTTTTCTAACTCTACAGAGAGTTCTCAGTTCTTTGGTTATGTTTCCCATTCTTCTGCTCTGAAGTGCTTGTTGACTTATAAGTATTTCCCTTGCAGCTGTGCCATGATCTCCTTGAGTCTTATGAATAAACTTTGTTTGGACATAGGGACATGATTCCAGCTGCTGCTGCCACTCTTTATTCAGCTTCCCTTTATTTTAAGGTGACCATTTTAAAAACATGCACTCCCTGGTAGTAACAGTTCTTCATTGTGAAAACTGAGTCAACAAGTCTAAATTTGCCACTTTAGACATTAATTAATAAGAACCAATAGTTGTTCAATTTATTCCCTGTTTAAATGCTGACGGTATGCTTGGCTCTGAAGAAAATGCAGAAGGCATATTTTGCACTTAATGGAAGTTACAGTATACGTAGATGGTAGTTGGAGAATGTTTGTTTGACTATGGAGAAGTTTTCCAAAGGAAATAAAGGTCCCTTACCTTGAGCAATTTAAAACTAGATTGGGCAAAGCACAGAGAGTGAGTGTAGGCAATAATTTATACTGATTGAGGTGGATTAGGTTATTTTTTCCACCTTTAATTTCTATTATTCTTCTGAGGGCTACTGACATAGTGCTCTTACTCTGGCTAACAGGGCAAACGGACATTGTCTTCTTCCAGTATCCTAAGCCTCAGTACATGACTTGCTATTCACCTGAGATCAATCACTGGTGGGCAGAAGATTCCTGAACCTGTGGGGTGTGGTGTTTTTGTATATCTCACAACACTGCTCTGATTGCATTGGATCTGATTTCTAACAGACGCCAAGTGCCAAGTAATCAGAGCAAGTTAAACATCCTGCATTTATCGTAGGTCTAGCTACCCAAAAGGTAACATTATGGTTTATGGACCATTGATTTTTAAACAATTTGTATTATGTATATGCCATATACAACACAAATAAAGACACAGTCCCTACCCAAAGGAGCTCACAATCTCAATAAAGGACAGCACACACTGTGAGACCAGAGTGTGATGATAACTTAGAGCTTTCTTGCTCATAAACAAATGGGAGTGAATGGTAATTGTATTATATTAATGTAGTTAGCATTTGTGGGCTGAAAAGAATAAATGGGATTTCCAGCGGAATTGAAATGAAGAAAGGTAAGTGGTTAGTACACTAGAAAAGAATTGTCATTTCAGGGCCTCCTGATAGTATAGAAGAAAATATGAAGGTGAGAAGGACAAAAACAATTTGTAACTAGCATATCCTATTTTATTTATTTATTTTATTTTCTAGAAACTTATCCCTTAACATATGAGTCCTGCTTTAAGAACAATGAATAGTAAATTATTGAACCTCCATCCTGAATTATTTGTATTTGTAAATAGCAGTGTTTTCTGTATTCTTCTAAAAATTGGACTTTTCTCCCAAATTTATGATCTGTTGAACTTTGACTTTCATAGCAAACTTATTGACTTTCAGGTCTTGAAAATCCAAAAATATCAAGTGGGCAGCAAACACTAAATATCATTTCATTGTTGTGGATAGAAGCAACTATCCAGTTTTTTGGGTTTCATCTCCTGTTGTAACAGTCACGTGTTATTTGGTTATCTCTTTCCTTCCCAGTGCCTGCCCAAACCTTATGTACTGAACTGGTTCAGTCTTTTCAGAGGCTACATCTGGTGATTTGTGGGGATAAGGGACAAAGTGGCTTTCTAAAACCAAAACTGAGATGTTCTATCATTTAATAATTTTCTTTTCAATGCAAATGAATATTAAGCACAGTAAAGCTGAATTAATTTCCCATTATTCCAGTGCTGCTGTTCTGCAGCTTTATAAATGTATTAACACCTGTGACTCATGGTTTATAGTCATGATGTGTAAATGCCATGGTAATACGTGTAATGGCTCACTTACTAGACAACATTAGGTTGAGGGTGTTTTTTATTAAATACTTGTAAGTAGCAAGTAGGTTTGAAATTGCAGTGTTGCTAAATTAAAATAAATGTAATACTGAAAAATTAATTTTACTACTGCAAAAATCACTGTCACATCAGGATTTATCACATGGAATGAAATGTCAATTCAGACAATATGGCATGTGTTTTATACTGTTTAAAACAGCACCTGTGACTTTTAACAAATATGACACCACTATTCTTTATATTAAAGTGTGAGAATTAACTAAATTTTACACTTCTGTTATGCTGACTATGCAAGTCTGTAAAGATGAACATTTAAAACTGACGCAGTCTTCAATCTCTAAATTAATCAGGCATGAACTTGTTGGCCTTGATTCTTTGCTGGTCCAACCTCTGCTTGGGCACAATGAGAGTGGGAGCTGACAGGAAGCCCAATACACTCCCACTATTCTCAGTGGCATGATCCTGCTCAAATTAAAGATATGGGGTGAAAAGGGGCAGCTTTAATTTACACTTAGTAGAAGATCCATCAGAGACGGATCAAGTATAGTAAAGCCTTATTCTGTCATGCTCCTTCTTCTCCTGTTCCCACCCCCTGCTCCCCTTTACACTGTACAGTGGAGCCAAGAGAGAGCTGGCCCAGGAAGATGCTGAGAAGTGCAAATGTCTGGTTATTTTAAATTCACTTTGTGTTGTGTAAATGGTGCAAAGTGAACTTGGCAGGCTGCAGAATCCAGCCTGTGGCATCCACATAAGCTGTGCATCTAGGAGGAATGGACTGATCTCATGTACAAGGATACCTTGTATGGAAGTAAGTGGTTCTCTACTATTCTGCACTGTTTGTTCCCTTCTGTGCAAGCACAGTAATCCAAAGAAAGACACATTTCATGAAACTAGAAGGTCAGAGCTGTCATTTCAATTCATCTAATACTATTGCTATGGGCACTGTTATCAGTACTGGAGATTGTTGGCTTTATGAGCAGTGCAAGTATTATTCTTTAACATACAGTGAACCTGTCAGCACCACAATGAAGCCATAGATCAGCCTGTAAACTCACTTTGTTGTCATGCCATTGAGCCAAATAGTGTGCAAAAGTTACATTATCACTTCAGTTTATTTCTTATAGGATTAGTCTAAAGAAGAGTGAGACAATTTTGTTCTTTCAATATACTTTATTTTAACATCTACTTGATATAATCCTACTTTAAGGCACAAATGAAAAGAAGTTCGGTCTCATTCACCTTGTAAAACCATCATACAAGAAGGCTTTTAAAAAGTTTCAAAATAGTTTTTTTTAATGTTTCAAGGTTCTTAATGTGTAGGATCAAGGTAAGTACTAGGGAACAAATTCTAAACTCGTCTGTGGGAAATTTTTCATAAAATCTTTGCAATTTCTGATTTAAAAACTGGGGAAATATTGTGTTCTTGGCCTAGAAATTAATCCTATAATAAAAGATCCTGTACAGATTTTTTTTTAAATAATGCACATTAATAGTTCCTATGGTACCTTTTTCACTGACCAAAATTTTAACTAACCACTCCCTTAGCGCCATCCCTAGATTATCTTGCAAACCATGCTCTTTTTCTCAAGCCATAGTTTTATAATGGCTACTTGGCAGTACTCCCTCCTGGCTGGGAAAGGATATGGGGCAATTTGAACTTAATTAGACTGTAACTACATTAAACAGTTTATTTTCTAGTTATTTTTGTAGAATAAACTAAGACCGAAGAGTAAAATGCAAATATCTTCCCCCAAATCTTCCATTTTTATATTTCATAAGTTAACATTTTTTCTAACATATATGAAAATTAGAAATAAAAGAAAAAATAGGGGCAGATCCTCACCCTGTGGAAAGTGTCCTTGCTCTACTGACTTCAATAGAGCTATCACAACTGGACAATCTGAGGATCTGCCCCTCTGTCTTAAAGATGGCTATTTTTCTGTGAGGAAAATCTTCTTCTTACATCAAAAGCTATAAAAATGAAATATCCCTCACCTTGAACCTTTTCTTCCAGTCAGTATCCTAACTTACAAAAATTCCTTGCTGGAAAGAATTCATTGTGTTTCTTTGGTTAAAAATCCATTTGCCCCAAGTTAGATTCTGTTTTTAATCACTGGGACTTGCAGAAATATGAGAGAGACTGTATACATGAAGAAATAACAAGGTGAATAAACAGAAGATGAATCCTCTTTTTCCGTTAGGCATTTGACACAATGCAATTCAGTAGTTGGTGATTGGCATTCCTCTTCTCTACCAATGTACCCTTTGATTGGCTTTACTGGTCAAACACATGACATTAAAAACATAGCAGGATGCACTATTAAAATTCATATGGAAACATGAAAGACAAAGTGTGCATTCTAAAGGTCTGCACAGACCTACAATGAGGGGTGGGCTGGCTTTCACTCATATAGTTTATTATGCATCACAATTAAAAGATGTGATCAGTTGTGTTAACTATCAATCATACACATGCTGGGTAAAACTCAAACAAGGCTGGAGCCCATATATAGCTATTTGTAGCAGTTGTTGGGTTTAAAAGAAATTTGTCACCAAAACATTGAAAAAAAATTCATCTATTCTAGACCACCTTAGCAGCTTTGGACAATTTTTTTTTAAATTCCTGCTGCAGAGGACTTCTCCCTTAGCGACTTTAATCAATAATCAGGAATTTATCCCCAGGAAATATCAAATTAACTATTCACTGTAAGAGCTAAGGTTATTCAATTTGTACAGCTGTTCCTGGGTCCTGATTTGAAATCATACCAAGAGACATGTAATAATGTAAATAATATAAAGATCCTGTATTTTCAATATGTAGAAGTCAAACATTTTATTGTCAAATTTGGATACAAAATAGCTCTATTTGGACCTTTAAGCACAATTGAAGATTTGACCCAGAAGTGATCTGGACCAAAATGTTTTATTTCTAAGATATTTTGATTGAAAAAGAAGTGGGTAGGAAAACAACCAAGATGAAAGGTGGGAGACGGATTTGGACAAAGGAATTGATTTAGCTGAATGGGTCTCTGTATGGGAAAGGGCATATACATCAGTGTTTCTCAAACTTTTGAAAGATGTGCAATTAAGAAAAAATAGGTTTTCCTAGTTCTAGTTCCTATCTCTTTACTTGGACATAGCAGAATAGCATGTTACAGAAAACTAGATGTCAACATATGAAATGAGTGGACTTCCAGTTACAGGTAGTAACAGGTAGTTCTGTTCCACTCAGTCTGACAAATTGCAATGAAATATACTGTACTCGGTTCAATATATTCCATAGGAGTAAAATATCAGGGAGTGGCCATGGTCCTGAGTGAGCAGGTCGGGATGGAGAGGAAGAGATATGGAAGGAAGAGCCAACAGAGCAAGGAGCAACACTGAGAACCAACATTGTCTTGGCCACACTAGAGCAATGAGAATGAGCTTGGCCCAATCCACCTAGAGCTTGAGGATTACCTGCCGAATGATCAGAATGGGGACGTAGGCATACAGAAGGGCTTTCTAAAACCAAAACTGAGATGTTGCTGCTGCTGCTGCACCCCATAGTGGCATCTTTGCCCCGAGAGCATGTTCCCCAACAATCTCAAGCAGTTCTCTGAGGAGGAAGACCACCAATGGCTGGGCTGTGGCTGACTCAAAGCCACAACCGGCAACCTGGCAGATGATTTTGGCTTTGAGTAGGACAAAGAGCGGGATCTCCATGACCGAATAGCTTCCCACTGAGTACAAGGTCACTGATACGGGAAGGATATCAGTGGCCTTGGAGTTAGTGGGCAATGTAGGCCTGTATTGTTAGAGAATTAAGAATATATACCAAGTGTATTTGTGTTTACTTCTATCTTGTTAGAAGTTTAACAATGTGATCTAACTAGCTTGTAGATGCTAAACTCCTGTTCCTATCTATAATGTTTCATTACTATATTCTATTGATTCAGCAATCGAAAGGGGATATTAACATTAACTTCAGGATAAGCACAATACATATCATGCCTTCTGAGACCTCATCATGCATGCAGTATTTCACATACTCACTAACAATTCCACTGCGAAGTACTGTGTGAACAAGTTCGGAGGAGGGGTACATTCTAAGTTACTCTGCTGGAGGCAATCAACCTGTGGCAATTTTGCACTGAAGAAGACATCACTCACTCGGTAGCAGTCCATTTTTGGGGGGTGCAAAATCACCTTGCTGACCACCTCTGCAGGGTTTTCTCCATAAGCCATGAATGGTTACTGAAGGAGAGTGTTCTCTAGGTTGTCTTCACAACCCAGGGCATCTCTGTGATTGACCAGTTTGCAAGGAGGGAAAACAGGAAGTGTCAACTATTCTGCTCTCCAGGGGATCTCGGCGTAGGCTCCCTCTCAAACACCTTCCACTGCAGCTGGAAGTCAGCCCTTCTGTATGCCTACGTCCCCATTCTGATCATTCGGCAAGTAATCTTCAAGCTCTAGGTGGATTGGGCCAAGCTCATTCTCATTGCTCCAGTGTGGCCAAGACAGTGCTGGTTCTCAGTGTTGCTCCTTGCTCTGTTGGCTCTTCCTCCCATATCTCTTCCTCTCCATCCCGACCTGCTCACTCAGGACCATGGCCACACCCTGATATTTTACTCTTATGGAATATATTGAACTGAGTACAGTATATTTCATTGCAATTTGTCAGACTGAGTGGAACAGAACTACCTGTTACTACCTGTAACTAGAAGTCCACTCATTTCATATGTTGGCATCTAGTTTTCTGTAACATGCTATTCTGCTATGTCCAAGTAAAGAGATAGGAACTAGAACTAGGAAAACCTCATTTTTCTTAATTGCACACCTTTCAAAAGAGAGCATTAGTATATGAATCCAGTAATGTGGAGAAAGTGTGAAAAACAGAAGGTGGGGAGGATGAAAAAAGGAGTTGAGAATAGGTAAAGTGAAAAATAAATGCAGAGACACTGTAGTAAAAGGAGCAAGAATGAGGGAGAGAGAAATGAATCAGGAAAAATAGATAAGGTACAGGCCATGCATTTTTGCCATCCTGGCTCTCAGAGGCTGTGGGAGGTTCTTCTATCCACATTACCTAGCATCAGCTTCCCTTTAGCTAGGAAAACATTTCTGAATGGTGAATTAACTCTTGGAGCAAAAGCATGGGTTTAAAATTCAGGAAGAAAGGCTAATGAACTCTAATTAGGTTTGAGGAAACCATCAAATAGTTTGCAAGGTTCTCAAACCTCTAATTCCACCTTCCTAATGCAAGCCATGGCCCTGGTCCTGCATCATGATATGCTAATGCAGACCCCAGAGCACTTGTAGAGATCTGTTGTCCTCAGTGCTACTCTGCACTTGCACAATTGTATGTACTAGTGGATCTCAAGGCAGTAGCAAAATACAGCTATATTCGCATAGCCTATTTAAAAGACATCCCACCCATTTCTAGGGCAATTCATCTTTATCAATGAAAAAGATTAATCAGTTTCACCTTTTACTATTTGGGGTTCATAGGTAGTTCTATTATACAATCATAGGTCATGGTCCCCATGTTTGGACATTGTACAGACAAGTAACAAAGAAGACAGTCCCTACCTCAGAGAGCTTAAATTCGACTTGACAGGCAGAACACAACAGCTAGACAAAACAAACAGAATTGGAAGGATGAAGATAATTAACAATAAAACAATTTTGGAAATAACCTATTTTTAGATATTCTGTCATGAACTAGCACAGTACTGCAATTTTTGGGTTGAGACACTTAAGGAATATATAAATCTGAATAAAATGTTTCAGTTGAATATAAAAATTATCACATTTCTGGTGATTGTAAAAACTTTTTTTTCCTTTTTACAAAACTGAAACATTTAACCTCGATTGGAATGTCCCTTTAAGGCTGCTGTTTCCTAATTACTCCAAAATAGTTTGAGGACTCGGATATCCTTGCACAAGCATTCTGTAATGTCTGTGTTCATGTTTCTGTCAATCACTGAATGATATTGAAAGGCCTACTAATGGATGGAATTCAAGTGACCTCAGTATTACTAGAAACCCTAAAGCAAAGGCCAAACTTGAGAAAAGGCTATATGATGATAGACGTCTGTCACCTGATGCTAGTTGCATTTGTCTGTCTAAGAATTTATATGACAGAAATTACTACAAGTTCAGAAGTATTTATTTCACTTGCAGATTCACTGCACAGGACACGTGCATAGGTGTGCTCTATATTGCATGTACTTGGATTATTAATAAGCTATTGTGCATAGTTCTGTTTTGAATCATTGTAATTAAGGTTTTAGATCTGACACAGACTTTGCCAGTGTCATTCACAGAGATTTATAAATAGTTGGTAATTCTTTTCAATTTAATACATAGTGTCTTAGATACAAGTTTTCCAAACCATTGTTGATGTAGGTTAAAATGTTGAACTACCTTCTAAATCCTTTCACTTCAGGGACATCAAGAATGTGAGTGCACAGCATTGACAAATGAGCCTTTTGTGTTCTGACACTTTTGTTCTTTGCTAATATAAAAACAAATATCCCCAAACACTTAGAAATCCAGTCATAAAATCAGTTAATTGCTTTGTTATTGTGAACAAACAGACATGGAGTATAAGTACAGACAGGATCAGCTTTTTGTTTTTTATTTTATTTTTATTTTTTTAAAAGCAGTAATACTCACTGGAGCCCAGCCACCACTGAAAATGCAGACCAGTTCATTCTGCTGCTACTCTTTAACCTGCTCTAAGCAGGCACATTCCAGCCCTATTGTTTCAAGGAGCACTAGCTGCTCCCAAGCTGGGGTACCTGTTATCAAGCTTTTATTGGCCATTGGAGCTGACAGGTGTAGGATGAGATGCTGGCAGGATCACAGAAGTGCTGGTATGGCATAAAGGTGTATAGTGGCTATTGCAAGCTCTAAGTGGAGAGAGATTTTATTCTAACGACTATGAATTTCTAAATTTCTCAGATCCTCTAATTCTTTCTTACAGGTAAAATATTCTTCTGGAAGCTAACTTCATTGGTTGGTTTCACTGGAAATTTTGTGGGAAATAACTTTTTAACCAAAAATGTCATGAGAATCTCTCTTCTTGCTGTACATCCATAAGATAAGAGAGAATACCAGGTTCTCCTATTCAGATCTAGTCTGTTTTAAACAGATCTCATGGGATCCAGGTGATTTTAAATGGCCTAATTAACCTGCTTCTGCAATTAACTGTGACTGTGAATGAAACTAATTTTGACAGGACTGTGATTTTCAGTGTACTATCTAGTGTGTGTGTGTGTGTATACACGCATATAAAATTAGAACAAATAAGGCAGAAATGTCATTTTTATGTGTAACAATTTCCATCTGTAGAATAGTAAAATATAAACAATAAAATCTTTTACATACCAAGTAATGGATGTCTAAGAAATTATGCCATTTCTAACTAATTTTAGAGCTTTCCCTTTGACATGTGTCACCAGGAATGTTAAATGCAGGAGGCTTTGCAGGGGATCTGGTGTTACAGCAACATGAATCAAACATAATTGAACCCTAGTTGGCAGATACAATATATTTATTTAACATAGCAACCTGAATAAAGCTACTGACATGTGAGAGTCTCCTTTCTCATTCAAGCTGGAAGCAGTGTGGTCTGAGTGGCAATTGCTGAGCCAGGGTATGCTGTTAGATTGGACTGGCAGGGTTCCACTGCAAGGAAACCAGCAATGTATTGCAGCTGCTACCACCAGTGGATGTTGCTATATGCACTGTTGCAGAGAATTATTCTGTACAAGAAATAAAAGTTGCAAGGTATCTAAAGAAGAGATGGTGAGATAATCCAGCTACGTGGGTCTGTGATAAGGTTCTGTGAAACCAATGTACAATACCTCATCAGTGTATTCCCTCACTGCATTTACAGTTTTCTTTTGCCTGGTGTTGTTTGGCAGAATGATTGTACTTTAATACTTTCATATTCTTCAGTCCTCTGTATGCTGCAGTGGGATACCTCATGTATGCTTCCTTGACTCTCATCCTTACTTAAAGCCTGCAATTTTGCATGTTCCACTCCTTTGCAAATTTGAAAGGCTTTTTCTAAAGTCAACTCCTAGTCTCTCAGCAAATCATCGCATACTTTCCTATCTCTGCAGCCCACTACCAGCTTCTCTATAATCAGGGAATCTCTGAAGAGGCCAAAACTGTAAGACTGTCTTTTTAGCTTCAAGTCTGTAGCAGATTCCTCCTATAATTTTGTGTGGAAGAGAAATCTTTCTTAGGTGCACCTTTTAGGCATACAGTAAGCTTCAAACTGTGCTAGGACCCTATCAAAATCAATTCGGTTCATGAATGAGAGCTGGAAATTCTAAATATCTAGTCTTAGCACCAGCTAATAAGGTCACTTTCTTGGAACTGCTGAGGATGTGTCTGCATCAATTGCAGTTATATACAGCAAGAACTTTTGTTTGAAATACTTCCATGATTCCTCCATATTATCTCTGAACCTTACTCTGGTAGTGATTTCAGACCATCTATCAATTTTTCTGTTCTCTGCTAAAATAGTGAACAAGATTACCAATGAGTTCTAACAGAGAGAGTTGTTTTTGTGATATGGACAGATGTTCAGTGGAACTTATTTCATGTAGTCTGCTGAAAAGGTATCAGATGGTAATAACCTTTTGTGAGTGTTGAATGGGGCTGTATTCAACCCAGTAATGTACAGGAGATACTTCCTGAAGCCAACCTTTTCTCTTTCAACACTAGTACATACACTCCACACACAGTCAGACCTCAGAGTGCCTGGTTTTCAGCTCTGGCTTCCATCTCATGTTTTTCCAACGTCTTTCAGTCATGTGTAAATAACATTTACAGATTAAAGGCTCTTTTTGACTTGACACAGCCAACTTTCTCAAGCAGAGATCAGATTATTTTTAGCAGAAAAAAGATGGTGAACACATTTAGAGAGAACTTGAACTTTGTCTCTGGCTTTCTGTCACAATCAGGGTGGCAGTCTCTTTGACATGAACAAAGCATAGAAGCAAACTAGTGGTACTGCTTTTTCTTTTTTGGCATATTAGTGTCTACCTGGTAAATAACTGAATTATCTTAAAAACAGATATTTCACCCATTAAAAATGGCATTGCGTATGTATGTTTTCTCTTGCAGAAATTTCATTATAAGAGATCCTTTAGTACAAGAAAAATGAAATTCAAAGAAAATCCATGTTGGTCTGCTATTCTGCCTATTTCTAGTTACTTTTTCTACTAGTCTCAGCTAAGTTCTGCTATATCTTCACTAAAAGAAGGGAAGGTTCAATTTAATTTAATTTAATTTCACCATTTCAGATTTATTTAGCAGAAAAAGTGATAATTTATGTGTGGTATATTGTCCCCAAACTTTCAAATGTGGATGCCTAATATGGGAGACTGGTGCATGTATCTGACATTTTTTTCATTCTGTATTTACAATAAAAATAAGTATTCCTTTGCAATATATGAAAGGTATTCAATGTAAAAGAGGAGGAAAAAAGATATAGACAACAAATACATAAAAGTTGGCATCCTTTATATATATCCCTACTACTGCCTATGCACCCTTTTTTCTGAGTCCAAGACAAGTTAATCTTTGCCTTTCCCAGATCTTCCCTCATAACTTTTCCTTTCACAGGTAACTAACTTGCTGAAACCGTTTCACTATCTTCATGCTCTCAGCACAATGTTCAAAAGGAAAACCACATCGCACTCTAGAATGAACAAGTGAAATAAAATCAAAGAAATGCCTCTTTTCCAAAGCATTTTTGCTGCATATACATTCCTATGTCTTCATTCTTATTTCACTTTTCATTCTTGACCTCTGACCTCCATGCACTTCTATTTCTTAAGGAGATAATACATCAAATGGAGCGGTGTCTTACATTACTGTATAATGAACACACAAAACTATTACCACTATACACTTGCTTAATTTCTAAGGTTTGCAAAATGCTTGTAGTGAAACTACTTTAAGCATTTAGTGATGGGTTTTGTAACAAAGTTTAAACTCAGATCTGGTTCATTGAAAGATTTGTTATAGTTCATGAAAGTTTCAAATAAGTTTGGAACAATTCATGCTTTTGCATTAAAAATTGGACAAAATTTGTGATTTCATGTTGGTTAAGCAGAAACAAGGTGAAGTCCAGTATTTTCACTGATTTGCAATTAGGTTTCCAATTTAAAATGAAACTTGGAATACAACCTTCATAGATCGAATCATGGAAAAACATTCACATGAACTCCTGAAAAGCAAAACAACAGACTTTTGCACAAATCTTCTCAATACAAAAATAAAAAACATTCATACAGTATACACTCACCACAAAGGACTAAACATCACACCTCAGGATATTTCAGCAGTTTTGTATAGCCAAAAAGTGCCGCTGGACTTGCACGTATGGTTCAATAACGTTGATAAAGTAATGTTTTTTAGTCTAAAAATACAAAGGCAACAGATACTAACATAACACTGCTCTACAGCCAAAATGCTTCTGAAATAAATGTAGTCCAACTTTACTAATTTTGGGTCACTGAGAACAAAAATGATGCTTAAAATTGTTGATTGGCTCTAGTTTTCAATATATGCTATTGGGTGAGTATATACGACCCTTGACTTGGGAATAGCGGAGGATAAGTGAGTTATAAAGGGAAGGGATCTCAATTTAAACCAGAAATGACTAAAGTACATCTTTGACTGGAACTATGAATAAATCTATGACTGGGTGTAGACAGGTTGGACTCACCCCTGCGGCGCCTCCTGCTGGTGACTCTGGGAATTAGCTCTATTCCAGCGCTGGAGCGCCCTCTGCAGGCTGGTGATCCACCTGTCCTCAGGCCCCCGCGCCCTTCCCTGGACCCGGTGCCCTTTTACAGGGGGGTGCTGCCCCTTGGTAGTAACCCCTTTTCGCTCTGGGCTTCCCCTTCTGTCTCTGGGAACCCCCACCCTCTATCCCTACCTTGCCTCAGTATGTGGCTACTGTCAGTCATTGTCTAGCCCCACACCCTGGGGCAGACTGCAGTCTCAGCCTCTTCATCCTTGGCAAGGAGGGTTTGGACCTGCTGCTTTGTCCTACCCCTGGGTTGCCCTCTGCAACCCACAGTACCTTTGGCCTATAGCTAGGCTGCAGCCTCGGGCTTTCCAGGCTGGAGCTCCCCAGCTCCTCAGCCTTTCCCCAGCCCTGCTTCACTCAGGTATCCAGTCTCAAGCTCCCTGCAGCTAGGCCCTTCTCTCTCTGAAGACAGAAAGAGACTGTCTGGTCCTCGGGCCTCTGGCCTCCCTGGCCTTTTATAGGGGCCAGCTGTGGCTCAGTTTGGGGCGTGGCCCCAGCTGCAGCCACTTCCCCAATCAGCCCAGCCTAGAGCAGCAGCTCTCAAGCCCTGCCAGGCTGCTTTTTAAACCCCTCAGGGCAGGAGCAGGGTCCACCCTGCTACACTGGGTTTGGACAGTACTTGCTTTTTAGGCAAAACAATGAATGATGCAATCTGAAGCTGGTATTGCGTCATACATGATATGAATTGCATCATGTTATTCCTAGAAGTCATGGATGATGCAATCATAACGAAGCTTACATCACTCTGCTGAACAAATTGCCCTATATCAGCTCTAGAAATCATACAGTGTCGTGCTCTCTTATTTGTCAGTGTTTGATTTTGCAAAGTGACACATTTCTGTTTAGCCAAAGTGAGCAGAGATGCCTCGTACTTGTGTGAACAGTACAGATAACTTCTGCTATGTTTGTGGTGAAGTGACTTTTGCATCACAAAAGCACAGTATAACCACTATGGTTAAGAAAGCCTATCACCTTTATTTTGGCTGCAAAATTGGAGATCAGGACAAGAGGTGGGCCCCACACATATGCTGCAACACTTGTGCAACAAATCTTGGCCAGTGGTTGAACAGGAAAAGGAAATCTGTGCCTTTTGCAATGCCAATGATTTGGAGAGAGCCAACAGATCATACCAGCAATTGTTACTTCTGCATGGTGCTTACAGTTGGGAAAGGTGTGTCAAAGAAGAAAAAGTGGACTGTGCATTATCCAAACATTCCATCAGCTATATGCCCAGTACCCCACGGAGAAGGACTGCCGGTTCCTGATGCACCAGAATCATTCTCACTTGAGTCAGACGAGGAAGAGGATGAAACTTCTGGTCCTGAACCATCAATGTCACAGGACCCACATTTTCTCCCATCCTCCTCCTCTGAACCACACCTCATGACCTTGTCAGGGATTTGGAACTACCCAAGAGTAAGGCAGAGCTGTTGGGCTCCAGACTACAGCAGTGGAATCTCGTGGCAGGTGATGTTAGGGTTTCCATGTTCCGTGACCGTCAAAAGGATCTTGTCCCATTCTTCTTCATGGAAGGTGATCTTGTAGTCTGCAACAACATCGATGGTGTGATGGCAGCTCTCAACATCGTTCATGATCCAGATGAGTGGAGACTGTTCATTGATTCATCGAAGACGAGTCTTAAAGCTGTTTTACTGCATAATGGCAATGTTTTGCCATCAATTCCAGTTGGTCATGCAGTCCATATGAAGGAAACCTATGACAACATGAAACAACTTTTGAGGTGCATAAACTATGACCAACATCAGTGGCAGCTTTGTGGCGATTTGAAGGTTGTTGCTCTCTTGCTTGGTCTGCAGACTGGATACACAAAGTACTGCTGTTTTCTCTGCGAATGGGATAGTCGTGCAAGAGATTCCCACTACATCAAGAAAGATTGGCCACTCCGACAGTCATTGGAGCCTGGGAGGAAAAGTGTTCAGCATCCACCACTTGTTGAATCAAGGAAGATTTTGTTACCACCCTTACACATCAAGCTGGGTCTGATGAAGAACTTTGTCAAGGCCATTGACAAAACACAAGCAGCTTTCAAGTACCTCTGTGGAAAATTTCCAAGGTTAAGTGAAGCTAAGATAAAGGAAGGTGTCTTTGTTGGTCCTCAGATTCGTGAACTTCTTCGAGATGATGCATTTGACCATGCACTGCGTGGCAAGGAAAAGACGGCATGGAAAGCCTTCCAGTTAGTGGCAATAAATTTTCTCGGAAACAACAAGGCAGACAACTACAGGTTGTTGGTGGAAAACCTCCTCAAGGCATACAAAAGCCTTGTTTGCAACATGTCACTAAAGATACATTTTTTGCACTCTCATCTAGATTTTTTTCCACCGAACTGCGGAGCAGTGAGCGATGAGCACGGCGAGCGATTTCACCAGGACATTGCAACAATGGAGAAACGCTATCAAGGCAAATGGAGCCCATCAATGCTTGCAGATTGTTGCTGGACAGTGACAAGAGATGCTCCATTTAATGAATACAAGAGATAAGCCAAGAAGCGCCGAGTAGACACTGAATAGGACTAAACTATGTACATAATAGTTTTTTGCCTTTTGTTTCATAATAAATTTTATTTATATAACCCTTTTGCTGATTTTTAAAGTGTTACATAAACAGGACAGGTGAAATAGTATCATTTAAAGCAACCATAAACACATGAAAAGACCTAGGTTTACAATTTATGATTAAAACTCTACTATCTACACAATATACATAGACATAAAATGTAAAAACTTAAATAACTTAGAAACAGTAGCCAATCAGTTGTTTTAATTGTCATATTTGAATTCAGCACATCAAAATACATAATAAATAGCACATTTTATCTCTGAAGCAGACGACTTCTCAAAAATTGTAGACCAGTGATCAAGGCCTGATAACCACATTACATAGTCACAAATATAGAATGAGACAATGTTTCTCTAGAAGTACTATAGAAGTTTCAGTCTTTGCAGAAAAGGCACTGCAGTCCATTGAGTAATGCAAATATTAGACATTGCTTTAACCATCTGCAAAACATTTTTAGTGACTAAATAACAATAGTAATAGCCTGCCAAAGCCATGGAAATTATTGGTGCCTAAAAAAATACAGTCCAACAGATTCTGTGAAACCAATGCTCTTTGGCAACAGCTGACAGAAATAAATTGGTATTTAGTTTTCCTTAGGAGATCAGCCTTGAGGGGAAAAAAAACCCAAGTCTGTTCCTTTTACAGAAAAATCCTAACTCAACAATAACACAAAGGTGTTATAAACAGAAATCAAACTTCAAATTAAAAAATGTGGGCCACATCTTGACTCAGCTACATGGAAGTAAGGGGAATGTTAGCCCATTGCTCCCTTTGCTTTCTCCACAACTGTCACGCTGCCACCCCCTCTGGGACATAAGCGGAGGCACTTTCTCTCCCAGTTACACTTCCCAGTATTCCAATCGCTATGTATGGCAGTACTGTAAGGTGTCTTTGAGATCACCACCTAGTCGGGCTCAGCAGTTGTATGTAGCTGTTTCTGAGTGGGTGTTTCCTTGTTGTAGGATTTCATTTTTCCTCTGGAGCTTCAGCACTTGACTGGATTGTGAACATATTTAGGGCTCTGAGAAGAAACCTGAATCAGGATCTGGCCCTGTATATTAATGTGAATATGAAGCACCTTACCACCTTTTGCATATAGTACATAGTCTAGAAAAGAGGAGAAACCACAGTGATACCTTCTTTTTTTCCTGTTTACCTTAAACTATAAATATGGTATTAATATTAATATCCACACTGATCAGAGTGTATTGTACTTTTCATCCAGTCTCACTTCTGGTAACAAGAGACAAACAGCTAGTTCTCTTTTTCTCATGGTCAGCAGAAATGTTGGAGTTCTACATTCCTGGATCACTTTATGGAGCCACATCTTGTTTCCATAAGTTATTAAATCACTATAATAACGTCTTCCTTTGTTAGCATTCTTTTGATGGATAATGACTTACTGGAAGTAGCTGTTATCTCAACTTTCAGAAATGCCCAAGTATACCCAATGACTTACATAATTGTATTTAGTTGTTTTGTTTTTGAAATTAGTACTGTACTTGTTAAAAGTGTTGATTGACAACCCAGGAAACTAACATCCTTCGTCTGTCAATGGAACAGATGTGTCATGTATAGCAGTAGTATAGGCTTCCCCACACTGCCCCACTTTTGTGCTTCAACCCTATTCTTGAGTGGATAGTTAATTCTTCATATTGATTCTGCTTAGACCTCCAACAAAAGTGTTCTGCCAAATAGTGTCATTTGTAATGGTAAGTTCTGTTTATGGGGTATTTGTCCAATAGGGTCTAGACTGAGATCACCTGACAGTTCATTTAATGGATGGTAACAAGTTTTGGTTACTACCAGCTAGGGCTGAATTTGGTAGAGGTAAAAGATTCTATATTCCATTACCTTTTTCTGAACTAACAATTTCTTCTTAAGAAGAAGTAAATTTCGAGCAGGAGTGCACAACTTCTATTTACAGTAACTCTGGAACACAATTCTGAAAAGTTCCTTTTATCTCATCAGCTGATGTTGCAGTAATTTACCTGGAAGGTAATGTCTGTTGGTTGCCTTGAAAAATATCTAGCCCCATTAAAGAGTAGATTTTTTGTTTGTTTGTTCAAACAAATTCTCTCAGAATGAGGCATGCCCAATATAAAATTTGAAACAATTGCAATTGAACATGAAATGCATTTATTTGTAATATTTATTTGAAGTACAACTAATGCACATCAGCACAGGCATTGCTATTTAACATGTGATTTATTCACATACACAAAAGAATGTTAAAATACTATTACAGATTTTGGTACCATAGCCTTGGGGCCAAATTCAGCCATCAGGTAAACATACGCAAGTTCCTTTAAAGCCAATGGAAAGTGAACCCACTTATCTGAGGGCAGAATTTGCATCAGTGATAACACAATTAAGGCTGAAGCTCAGAAGTCTATATCTTTAACTCATCCCTTTGTGTTTGAGTATTGTTATTCATATGATACAGGAATTCACACGGGTTGGAGCTAAAATGCTTTTTGGTACATCAGATGGTGTACACCACAATTGCACACTAGGCCAAATTTTTCAACAACAGTGGTGTTCCATGGGATTTAAGGCAGTGCAGAATTTGCCCTAATGGGGAGAGCTAAGAACAGCATTTCAGCCATTACTTCTATTTCATTTTCTGTTCTGGGCTATATTTTTGTGTGAATTTCCTTTTGTATTTAGATGTAGTTAAAATAAATACCACATTAAAGTTTTTTGAAAGTTCAGAGTATTTTAGAATGAATACTACTAACTCAACAGAGTTCAAGGTATTATAATCTGTATAAATATGTATCAATGGACATTTTAAAAATGGATATCACCATGAAAAACATTTAGAGGCTTTACGACTAGGGCTGTCAAGTGATTAAAAAAATTAATCGCTGATAACTTATTTGTCAAATTTTAACCTTGGAATTGTTATGGCTTAGTAATAAACCCATATAAATCTTTCTTTTACGGAAAGGTTAAAAAAAAAAGTGAGTGACTCTTATCTATGTCAACATAAATAGAAGTATTGTTTAGAAAAGTGAATGCAACAAAAATATTTATTATAGAGATTTGCAAAGAAAAAGTTAAAATGGGGCTATTTAAAATATATGGTTTACTGACAAGAAAGCAAATTGTTAGGCCGTGGCTAGCCCAGTGTAGTTTGTCAGGGAGCAGAGGGTATTCTTAGTCTTGGTCATTGTCTCCTTGTACTCAAGTATGGAGAGCATCTATAGCCAACAGCAATGTTAAACAGCTCCAAGGGATGAGGTTGTGTCACCACTCTCCTTTCATCCTGGCCAGTGGCATAGGGGGAAGCATATCTTGGACCCTTTTAAAGGTGTATCAGCTGCTGCTTCTTTTCTGGGATACCACTGTCCCAGCACTGCCAGAGGCATTCTGGCTCAGTCAGCGAGAATGTCATTGGGATGGAGGGCCTTCACAACCCCACCCCTGCATGATTCTAACTGTAAAAGCCAGAAGAGAGCCCTAAGGGCTGTCTTCAGCCCAATATTTCAATTGGTAAATTCATACCATCTGCAGGGAAAATTAGTGAATATTTGCTATAGCTGGATTCAATTTATTATGAGTTATGAAGAAAGAGTCACAAGGAAGAGAAATTAATCTTCAGATACAGCACACCACAAATGCATCTGTAATAAAGATTACATTTATTATATGCAAAACTGGCTTTAACTAGCTTTTAAAGAGGTAAAATAATGCATTCTAAAATCAGGAATTTCCAAAAGTCAATGTTTCTGCCTCAGCTCTGCATAGCCTGCATATTTTAAAGAATAGATTGGAATAAAGAGAAATATGTTAAGATTTTTATTTAACAAGGAAATCAGAAATAGAAAATAAGTAATGTTGACATGGTAATGCTGCAGAAGAAACCTTATTTTTTGGAGTTTCCTGACATGTTTTTTGATCTCTTAATTTTGTATTAATTATAGATTTTGTGTGTAATTTAAAGGGTGGGGGAAAGAAAAATTGGAGGGAGGAGGGAAAGGCAGGAAAATATGCTTCTAAATTGAAACATCACCATAACTGGTTCATTTTAAACTCAGGCAGCCTTACCTGAGGCATCTATAACAAACACCTCCTTAACTGACGGAGTCTTTGGTGAACACATTGACATAAACTTCTTTTAACTGAATCATCCTTAACAAATACATCTTTACTTTAAGGAATCCTTATCACTGTCCTTAACTGAACCATCCTTAATGAACAGTCCCTAAAATGTAGCAGAAAAATGAGAGATTTTTTTAACAAGCTTACATGAAACTACCAACTTTAAATGCTTAAATTATAAAAAATACTGTAAACAATTTGTTTAGTTTTGGGTTATTTTCCCTTCCTCAGGAAAGACTGTAAAAACAAGCCAAGGTTCATATTTTCAGCTTCATGTAAGCAGAAAATTCTCACTTGGAACTTATGAGAAAATGTAGATCTCTTCATGCTAACACACTCAAAAACCAGCTAGCTCATTTTTGCTCAAACTGTCTCTCTCTCTCTCTTTTTTTTTTTTAAACATCTATTTGGGTTGGGACCAAAGTTGGAAAAGACCATAAAAAGGATCTGTGACAGTAATGGCTAATTGAATAAGTGGAGTTTAGAATAAAAGTTAGAACTGAGCCTTAACTATAGCAGTTGCTATGGGAAACTTCAATAATATTTTAAATGCAATGGAAAATTGGAGTTGGTAGTTGATACTCTCTTTTTTATGACAATTTTTGTAGGCAGAGAGCAAACTTCTGGCCCTATGGGAGTATTCCCACTGACTTCAGTAGGGCCAGGATTTCACACAAGTATCTTCAGCTATACTGAAGCAACTCCACTGCCTAGTTGTGTGAGTGTAATTGAAAGCAGAATTCAATCCAGGAAATACAATCTCTGCACATAATTCAATATTGTAATGCTGGATTAGTTTTAATTAACAAATAAGGCACACAGTACTTCCAGCATTATAATGCTATTTTGCAAATATTCACAAATTAACTTTAATTGTCCCATCTGAAGATGTTTTGAGCAGGCAGGAACATTGGACTTAAAATAGCTTTTAACACTTTTTTTTGTGCAAACCTAAGATATATCCAGCAATGTTGACTATTTAAAACTCTTACCACACTTTACTGAATGTTAAATTCTGCAGATTGGCGACATTTTAAGATAGGTTATGAAGTATACAATGTATATAATAAAGTCAGGAATGAGCAAGATAACTTGGCTTAATTAACATAGGAGTAAGTGATGAGAATCAGAACTCTGTTTTACAGGAATTCTTGCTTTGCAGAAGGAAGAGAGAAACAATCCACAGAATAATGTTTGTGAATGAAAGTAATTTAATCTACTGAAAATTCAATGTAAATTCACATGAAAATCATACAGTGCGGCAGGCTGACCTAGGTTCTTTAGATGCTAAAGGGATCCTGGCCTGTCTGCTAAATGATCTTTGCTTTTGTCTAAACAACCAATGAGCATTTTGAAGTCTGACATCTTTTGAATCATGGAAACTGGAATATTTGTATCTCTCACCTGCACCCAGCAGCCACAATCACCACACTACCACCCCTTTGTGGCCTGCACCACTCATCAGCATTTTAAGTGATTGCCTGCCTGCAGTAGGGAGGACGAATGTTTTCTAAGGCATAGCACAGGGATCAGCAACCTTTGGCATACGGCTCACCAGGGTAAGCACCCTAGCAGCCGGGCCGGTTTGTTTACCAGCCATGTCTGCAAGTTCGGCTGATCACAGCTCCCACTGGCTGTGGTTCGCCAGTCCAGGCCAATGAGGGCTGCGGGAAGCAGCCTGGGGACGTGCTGGCCGCCACTTCCTGCAGTCCCCATTGGCCTGGAGCGGTGAACCACAACCAGTGGGAGCCACAATTGGCCAAACCCGCGGATGCGGCAGGTAAACAAACTGGCCTGGCCCGCCCTGGCCTGCCAGGGGGCTTACCCTGGCGGGCTGCATGCCAAAGGTTGTCGATCCCTGGCATAGAAGATCATCTTAGCTTGTGACCCATCTTTTTCATCCAGGTTATATGGGTGGTCTTAATTTGGATTAGACAATCTGAGGATGTATGTTATTTCTGCCAATGCAGAATGAAATATGGAAAGGTATACTGTACTCAGGCTTGTATAGACTTCATTGGGTTCACAGAGTAACATCACTGTTGAAACTGCACTGCACCTGTTCATCTCATTTTCCATGTATATAAAATACGTAAACAACTAAAGATAAACCACAAAAGGAAAAGTATTTCCTGATATTCAAGTGATATTTTTAAATCTCCTAGAAATATATTAGAAAATGAAATCTTAAAATAATTCAACTACAGTAATGAGATGTTATTGTAAATATATTATTGTACTTTTGGAAATTCTGGCAAACTGTAACAATAATTTGACTATTGTGAGTTGAAAAAGGGGAAACCAGCATTAAACTTCCAAACTGTCAGAATGATACAGACAAATAGAAATCTAAAAGATTTGTTCTTATTTAATTCAGTTTCTTCTGAAGTCTTACTTAAGATACTTAAAAACAATATTCATTTTGGGGCTTTGCTTACATTTTAAGCTGTCTGTCAAGGAAGATTATGCTCTTGAACATAAGTCCAGAGACAAAACAGAGCTTAGCTGATAGCTAAAATGCACTACCAACATTTTAAACAAGGATTTTTTAAATTTCTAGAATGGCCTGCTGGCATTAGTTTCCCTCCCTTCCTCCATCTCCCCTCCCCCCAATAAATAAATAAACATGAATCCATGAAAGTCTGGTTTGAACTGCAGCTTTGACCAAATATAAAAGTATAGGGATGCTTAAGGAAAAGCCTTCAGTGGATATTTTAGGGTAATATATAATATTGTTTGTTATGAACTAGATGGACAAGAGTTAAAACAAAGAACTACCTAGAGGCTTCTAGTGTGGGAGGTCCATTAAATATACAGCCCTGTTGATGCTAATTTATTGGTAGGCTTCAGTTGTTTAAGAAAGCTCATATAAACTCATTTTAGAAAAATGGTCTTCTATTATTAGATTAAATGCCCTTCTGTTATTGCCACTGGAGGAATAGCTTTGAATCAGGGTTGTGTCACAAATGGAATTAGTTGATCTCAGTTCTATAGCATTTAGCTAACAGAATTATGAAGATTATACTGACATAATTAATAGGCTTTGCTCAGACCACTGTAGTCCCCTTGAGATGACTGAGATTCAGTGCACTGCTGTTCTCTTTCTTTGGTTGACATGAAGGATTTGATCTTCAGTACAGCCTGTCCCCATGGTTTTGTGAGAATTATTCTTATTACTTGCAAAGCTCAGTCTAGCTGCATTTACCGATCACTCTCCTGTCGACTGCTGAACTCCAGCAGTGCGAGAGGCGGAAGCAAAGTCGACGGGGGAGCTGCAGCCATTGATCCAGCGCCGTGAAGACGCAAAGAAAGTAATTTAATTTGATCTAAGATACGTTGACTTCAGCTATTCTCGTAGCTGAAGTTGAGTATCTTAGCTCGATCCCCTCCCCACCCAGTGTAGACCAGGCCTATGTGTGAAAACACCACCCCTGTCCTGAAGAACGTATACTTTAAGAAAGAGTAAAACATGGCTTTTTTGTATCACCAGTATTTGTTAGTCTTATAGAAATAAATGGAAGTCTAATAAACTGTTCAAATTTATTTTAAATTGATTAGCTATCCTATGATTATCGATGGAAAATAAAATGTCATGCTAAAAAGACTATAATGCCAATCTTTGGTCTTAAATTAAACTCCAGATTATGTTTCAGTAACAGATTCAAATCAACATGTGGACTTCATTTCCTATTGGAACTTACAGTATAAATATTTAAGACCACATGTGGTGCTAGTGATAATTGTCATGGCAGGCCATTCTGACGGGGATATGGGGAGTGATTGTAAATACTTATTCTCCATCTGAATGTAACTTTCTACTTTTTAAATTGTTTCTTGGCACACAGTTAACAAATATTAAATTGAAATAATAAATCAGAGTTTTCACATGTGGTGGAGGGGGAAGTAAATTATTTCAGTCATATAGGAACTTTCTTATACATTTCTTAGTCAAACTCAGTATCAGAATACACTGTTTCAGCTGGCAGAGTGAGAGTGTGACAGTCCCCAGACCTCTAACAGATGACTCTCTAATGGAATAATTTTGTCTGTTTCTATTAAACATCCATCCATCCACATTTTTTGAGTGCAACATTGCAAACATGAATATTTACATGGTGTTCAATGCCTCTTGCGAAGAACTGAGCATTAGCTCCCCAGATACTTGGTACCTTGCATGGTCAGGCTCTTAATTTGGATGAAACACCTCTTTAAGTGTCAGGAATAGTTTTCCTATGCTGTCAGCAATAAATATATTGTACTGTATATAGAGCACAGTAATGAATATGATGATATTTTTCCCATAATGCAGTTTTCCAGCTGAAAATAATTTTTGTTCATAAAACTAAAATATATACTCCTCCTCCTAGGGTGAGAAGGGAGATCAAGGAGAACCAGGACCTGAAGGCATGCATGGAAAAGATGTAAGTTGATTGATAACAGCAGTCTATAATTTATAACCTTTTAATTCTTACATATAAATAGCTTACATTATAAATTACTGTATATCCTCCAATAGAAAGCAGAAGACAAAATTGCAAGTTCAGAGAATACACACGCTGCGTTGAAAAGTAACAATGGATTTCCTCTATAACTCTTTGACTGTCTTCTGTTCTAAAACTTTCTTGATTAACTGTTAAAAAAGGAGAGAGAGAGAGAGAGAGAGAGAGAGAAAGATTGTCTAAAATGCCCAAAAGAGTCATCATTTCGGTTAGGTTTTAATCAGACTGATTTGAATGAGGTTAAACATAAAATGAAACAGTATAATATAATGTAACAGTAGAAAATGTTACTTACACAGAAACAATGAGTGTCTGGTAAAGCAGTAAAAATAACTACTATACCTTAGGAAAAGAGAGAGAAGGGGTTTTGAAAGCCTGTAGAGCTTGGGAGCTAAACTGGGGAAGAACATTTCAGGAGCAAGACTAGGAAACATTTTGTGTGAGGTTTGAGATAATTGAATGGGGAAGTCAGAGGTCAGGGAGCACCTAAGAATTACTGCTCAGGTGCCATGAAGGAAAATGGAACAAGTTTGTAGGTTGGAAATGAGCCCTGGGGATGTGTGTGTGTTTACTGTTCATTTGTTTTGGATTTTTTGTGGGGGAGAGGGATCTTTTGGAGCCAAGGAGAAGCTAATGCTGAATCCCTGATTTCTGAGAAGGAAAAAGGTTTAGGTGACTACAGGGCAAAGGAGTTTTGTATTTGGAATAGCATGCAGCAGTTAATCCAGATTTCTGTTGCACCAGAGGCATCCCCCAGCACTTAGCACTTCATAGGGACATGCCAAGGCACTTGATTATGTGGGCATCCTCTAAGCTGTCTCCCACATTTCTGCACAAAGTATTGCGCATATGCTGGAGAATTCAGCAAGATGGTTTTAGGACCTAGTCCCACCCCCATGCATCCCCTTCAGGAGTCTCTTTTACAAGCCAGGTCTGTGTTTTGCTGGAAGTCTGGGATCTCCATGGGGAAAGCAGCAGGGCTGCTTTAAACCATCATTGCCAGTCTGCATCATACCACAAAGCCTTCAAACATGTTCAAGTAAAGGGAGGAAAATTCCTTCAGCATGAGAGCTCTTGCAGAAAACCAGTATCTGTCGCCTGAACCTTCCTCACTTCTTCCCTGCACCCCCTTCTCCCTTTGACTGTGATACCCCTTGAGAAGCTGCTCAGGTGAAGGGCATAATACTGGCACCCTTTCCCCTTAGTGAGTCCTATTTCTGCCTGAAAAGAAAGGAAAAGGGGAGCAGGCAGAAAATCTTGATTTCTTTTTTCCTCCCCAGCTCAGTCCCAAAATGATGACTCAGAAGGTTTTAACAGCAAGACTACAACAAATTATTATTTATTTTGCCCTCTTAGGTCCCCTTTGTGACCTTCTAGGCTAGGGTCACCTAGGTTAAGTCCAGGGGCGGCTCTAGCCATTTCGGCTCCGACAGAGCGCCCGCCGCGGCATGCCGCCCCAACTACGCATTTGGCGTGCTGGGGCCTGGAGCCGCCCCTGGTTAGGTCCTGATTCTGCAAGGCATCAATTCTGCAAATGTAGAGAGCTTGTAATTGGGTGTTGATGGCACTCAGCACCTCACAGAAAGCTGTCAAGTATGTTGAGGAGCTGAACCTCAACGTATAGATTCTGTTGAAAACTAGAAACATTATCAGGATCAGATCTGGAAGGCAGGAGAATTGAAACATCTTTAACCACTTCACCAGTGGTGTCTGCTGTGTTTGCTAATAACTGTGAACAATGAGTATCATTAATTGCATTGAAGCCTGACATGCAGTTTATAGCTTTTTAAATATGCTTCCCATTTATGACATTCTTTATTTTAATTGGCTTTTTATATAGTGTATATTCTTTGCGGAAAAGTATTTTTTTCTTATATTAGGGAGCTATATTTTTACACCAGATATCCAGTTTTTCTGCAGACCAGCATCTCCCATGATTCTTGATGTCTGGGCTGCTCTTGTCTCTCTGAAAATCATGGAGGCAGAACACCCCGCTCAGTGCTTGCTTGCTTCCAGTTTCTCTGCCTCCATGGCAGCATGTGGATGCTGGTTTTTACAGCTCCCGCCTTCACATCTGCCTAAGGGGGGCTTTTTTTTTAATTAGAGCAGTGGTGAGCAGTGATCTCTCTCCTGCCTCAGATCAATTTTTTAGCCAGCTGTTACATCCCTCAAAGCCTCCTTGCTGGCTCCTCTGCACCTTCCCAAGTATAGTAGAGCAGCCTAAAAAGCACCAAATGAAATCCAAATGGTGCTCCATCATGAGACTGCCTTCCTAGGCTTGAGTGAGTTATGCCCTGCCTGCACCCAGCCTTCCATCTCTAACTCTGTTTCGTGCTGGGGCTATGGGTCAGATAGGACTGTGGATTCCCTTACTCACCAGAGCAACATGACTCTGACATGGGAAAAATGGACCAGGAGTCTATGGGCAGAGCAGCGAGAGGCTCAAAGAATAGGAGCATCCCTGTCAGCTAACTCAGGGTTAAGTCCCAAGGAGTCACTGGAAAAGAGAGAGGGCAGACATTGTGGGATCACAAACTCTCCCTCTCTCCCTGCCCCCCAGGGAGAGTGCCCTGGAAAAAGAAGCAGGGCTCATAAGCAGCCCCCCTTCTTCCCAAACTGGCCACCCCAAGTTGAATGGGACCATGTAGGTGGACTCAGAAAGAGATCTTGTGAGAGGACTTCAGGCCCTCAGCAAGCTAGCTGTGGAGGAGCACATATGCTCTCTAAGCAAGCTAAAAAGGTTTAAAAAATCAAGGGAAGTGACAAAGGAGAAGAAAAAGTATAAAAGGTTTAGGAGGTCTGAGTCATAGAATCATAGAATCATAGAATCATAGAATCTCAGGGTTGGAAGGGACCTCAGGAGGTCATCTAGTCCAACCCCCTGCTCATAGCAGGACCAAACCCAACTAAATCATCCCAGCCAGGGCTTTGTCAAGCCTGACCTTAAAAACCTCTAAGGAAGGAGATTCCACTACCTCCCTAGGTAACCCATTCCAGTTCTTCACCACCCTACTAGTGAAAAAGTTTTTCCTAATATCCAACCTAAACCTCCCCCTCTGCAACTTGAGACCATTACTCCTTGTTCTGTCATCTTCTACCACTGAGAACAGTCTAGATCCATCCTCTTTGGAACCCCCTTTCAGGTAGTTGAAAGCAGCTATCAAATCCCCCCTCATTCTTCTCTTCTGCAGGCTAAACAATCCCAGTTCCCTCAGCCTCTCCTCATAAGTCATGTGCTCCAGCCCCCCAATCATTTTTGTTGCCCTCCGCTGGACTCCCTCCAATTTATCCACATCCTTCTTGTAGTGTGGGGCCCAAAACTGGACACAGTACTCCAAATGAGGCCTCACCAGTGCTGAGTAGAGGGGGATGATCACATCCCTTGATCTGCTGGAAATGCCCCTACTTATACAACCCAAAATGCCATTAGCCTTCTTGGCAACAAGGGCACACTGTTGACTCATATTCAGCTTTTCATCCACCGTAACCCCTAGGTCCTTTTCTGCAGAACTGCTACCCAGCCATTCAGTCCCTAGTCTGTAGCAGTGCATGGGATTCTTCCGTCCTAAGGAGTCCTCTGACTCCTTTTCTTCTTCCCCCTCCTCCTCCTCAGAGGATGGTGCATTGTCGGTCTCTGACCCCAATCAGCACCAGGGAAAGACTCAGCAAATGTTTTTTCCTCTGAGCAATTTTAGGCCATGTGCAATGAGGTTGTATCCATATTCAGATTCAACCTGGACAAAATCCTGAGAGTAAGCTTCTGAACGGATTTCTCCTCTCAAAATCTTCCCCTGAAGCTACAGTTCCCTGACACTCCACCTTCAAGGAAGTAATTAGGGGTGAATGGGATAAGCTAGACAAGAGCAAGCACATTGACAGAAATGGTCTTGGGTTTATAGGATCCAGGAACCAAAAGTCCTGGTTACTGAGATGCTGAATGTTCATGTTGCTGTAGCATCCCTGGCTAAAGAAAAATGAAGGCCACTCTCTAAAAAAGACTCCGAGGCCTCTTTATCCTCCCCCAGGGCATCTCTAAAAGCTACTTGGTTTGCAAGGGCATCTCTCTCCTGGCTCAAAGGTCTCAGACCCCTCGAGGATAGAGATCACCCTGAGTTTGGCTCTTTTTAAAAGAAAGTTTCCCTGCAACAGCATTCATTGCTGAAGCCTCAGAGGACACAAGGAGAATCTCAGCCAAAGCCATGGACTCCAGCTCAGTGACCAGGAGCCACCTATGTCTCAATCCCTGGAAGGTGGAAAACCACTTAAAGCAGGTTATGTGCTCTGCCAAATTCATGGGAGCCCTGCTTTTTGGAGAGAAACTAGACAAGGTAGTGGCAGACATGGCAGCAAAATCTAAAGAGTGCCTTCCAATGTCACACCATGCCTTTAAGAGAGCACAGAGCAGCCTCCAGACAAAAGCATTCCTTTCATCCTCACAGAAATATCAATGAAGATACAGCACATTCTCCAGAGGAAAGCTGTGGAACCATAGTTCGGGAGGAAAGCCCCAAGAGAACCCTGCCGCTCCCAAAGCCTCTTTATAACAAAGACCACCTAGGCCTCCACCTGAAGCTGAAGCTTGGGGGCAAGATTTCCCACTTCCTGGAGTAATGAGTTGCTTTGACCATGGACTAGTGGGGCAGGGAGATAGTGTGTCTGGGATACTCCCTCAAGTTGCGAGCTCCATCCCATGCATTTTTCATCCAGTCCTCCATCTCAAATGACCAAGTAGAGCATGGTCTAATCCAGAATGAAATTTCTCACCTCCTGCATATGGGAGTAATAGATAGCACTCCTTTAGCATACAGATTCTCAAGGTTCTGCTCCATCTCCTTTATCATTTAGAAGCATACAGGGGTACTCCAAGCCATTATAGATCTCAAAAGATTCAACAAGTGGATGAAGAAAACAAAGTTGCAGCTGGAGACTCTAACCTCTATGGTGTCATGGCTAGGGGATTTTCTGAGTGCAATGGATCAGCCGGATGCATACCTCCGCATCTCTATCAGACCATGCCATCCCATTTACAAAGATGGTGGTGGTAATCATATCCAGACGCCCATCACAAGATGACATCTTAATCAGAGCTCCATCCCCAGCAGTGGGACACGGAGCTACATACTTGACCTTGAATCTCTTGCAGGCACATGGTTGTATTATCAAAATCAAGAAAAGGTCTTTGATTCCTTCCACCCAAATAACTCAGTTGGAAATGGACATAGACACTTTACAAGCAAGGATGTATCCATCTCTAGGATCCACAAGATTCTTGACCTCCTCATGTACGCAAGAGGCCTACTAATGCACTGAGCCTTCAACTGCTAGTTCCCCAAGTACTGTGCCTAGGGATCACTTCACGAGCGCAATCACACATCAGGCTCCTTCAAGGCTTTATCTTAAATGTATGGAACTACTCCCCAGAACACAAGAAAGATCAAGTGATGGTTCTGGAGTGGGTAATCAACTCCTTAAAATGGTGGTCAGCCCAGGTCAATGTCCGTAAGGACATATCCATATGCCTTCCAAATCTTCCTGATCCTCACAGCCAATGCCAGTCTGGAGGTCTGCGGAGTGCACCTGGGGTCCCCAATGATTCAAGGCACCTAGAACCTGGAAGAAAAGACCCATAGCATAAACCTTCCAGAACTAAGAGTAATCAAGCTGATGCTACTAGGGTTCCAGCCCAGCCTAGAGGGGAGCCATGTCCTGTTTCAAACAACATAACCACAGCTGTATATGTGAACAACTGGGGGAAACAAGAAGCCCAGCATTTCATGTTGAAGCAGTGGAAATCATGCAGTGGGCAGAGCATTTTCTCTTCTCCCTCAAGGAAGTTCACCTAATGGGAGATCTGAACCAGAAGGCAGACTGGCTTAGCAGGCACATGGTATACGACTCCAAGTGGTGCCTGAATCAGTACATTCTTGAGTTAATTGTCCAATTGGGTCGGCCTGCCCCCAACTGACCTATTTGTGAACCACATGAATGTGGCGAGATCAAAGTACTTCACCAGGGAAGTGGACCCCAGATTCATGGAGATGGATGCCCTATCACTCAGATGGCTTTAAGGGCCTTCTTTGTGCATTTCCACCCTTCACATTACCAGGAAAGGTGATCCGGAAAATAAAAAGAGAACAGGGAACAGTAATATTGGTAACCCCACACTGGCCAAGGAGACCTGGTTTTCTGGCCTGATAGAGATGAAACTGGAATTGCCACTATAGTTCCCAAAGGGACAAGACATCCTGACACAATGTCCTCTGCTTAAGTTATATCTGAACCGGGTGCATCAAAAGCCTGACTATTGAAAGGAAAGTGTTAGTATCGTTGGGTCTGTCCTCCAAAGTTATCAGAACACTTCTTTCTTCTAGAAGACTATCAACTTTTAAAGTAGTGTTATTGCCCAAAAGGGTCCGAGGTACTCTGCAAGAACGAGACCGACTCCACACTGAGATTAATTGGCTTTAATGAAGGTAAAGTGACACATCTGCAACGGGGACCCCAAGCGTTGCTGTCACTGAGACGGGGACCCAGCGCCCTGTAGCTCGGCCTGGGGTGAAGTCCTAAAACAAACACAAAGCATGCTCATTTTATACAAACAGCAGCATATCAGCTCATACATAATGCAATAGACACTCTCCGCCCTCCGGGGCTGCCCCCCCTGGCCAACAGCCAGGGGCTTGCCACGCAGCAGTCCCAGCCGGTTGAGGCAGGTCAAAGCTAGCATGCTGTGTCCTACAATAACCGGAGGCTGAGAAAGCGGAATTGCCTGAGCCAAGCCATAACAAAATCTTCCAAGGTTCCCTAGACTGCTACAAGTAGTATACTCCTTTATTTGGACCAGGTTTTGTGGCTGATTCCAGGATCAAAAGCAAACCCTAGAAATCCAGGAATTCCAGCTATCTTGGATTTTTTTCCAACATTCTTCAGACACCATTGTGTATCATATGTCTGCCCTTATTAATGTGATATTCACAAGATCTGCAGATACTCTGGCAGAGAACCCCCAGGTAGCCAAATTCCTTAGGACAGTCTAGTTAGCCAAGCTGGTGATTAGACTTCTTTTTCCAAATGGGACTCCACTTATACCAAGAGCCATGATAAACCATCCCTTTGAACCACTGACATCAATGTCAGCATTTTATTTATCAATCAAAACTTGCCTTCTGATAACTATCTCATCCACCAGGCTAGTGTCAGAGGTGGTGGCTTTCTTTATGCAGGAACCTTACTGCATGTTTCATGAGGACAAGGTGGTGCTCACAATACACTCCACCCTTTATCTTGACGGTGAACTCTTCTTCCCATGCTTCCCAAGAGGTGGCTCTATCTTCATTCTGTTCAAGGCCCCACAGCATCCCATTGAGTAGAGGTGGCATGACTTAGATGTCAGAATATCTTGGAAAATTTACCTCAGACATAGAATCCATGAGGTCAGTTGCTCTGATTGTATCCTCCCATCTGAAATGCCAAGGACTCAGATCTTTCAACTCCTCTATTGCTAGGAGGATTAGACTGTGTTGTGAAAGAGCACAAGGCATCGGAGATTCCAGTTTCAGAAGGGGTCAGGGCACACTCCACACTATCCATGGTGATCTCATGGGCAGAAAGAGCTTATGCATCCACAGTGGCAATTTGTAAGGTGGCCACTTGGTCAAGTGCTACCACCTTTATCAAGCACTACAAGGTGGACTTCCTCTCCTCTCCTCTGTAGAGGCTTCTTTTGGCAGGAATGTGCTGCAGGCAGTGACCCAAAAATGATTTTGCCCTTTGAGCAGATATTATAAATGGGGAGGGATACCATTTTTCCCTTTTCTGACCTTTTCTATGACCCTTTCTCCATCTGTTCACTGCTTGCTACTTCCCAGACATCAAGAATTGTGGGAGACACTGAGCTGCAGAATGGGAAATTTCTTACTGATAATTTCCTTTTTGCTAGCAGTGGCTCCCACAGTTCTAACCACCATGGATAGCTCATGAGTGAAGGGTAAAAAGTTAAGTGAAATCATCACCATGTGGTCATCTTCCTTGGTCTAACGTACATGGTTACTGCGTTATCTCTGGATCGTTTGTTAATGATGTTATGTAAGTTTTATAGCTTGGAAATAACTCCTCTGGAAGCAAGCAGGAGCTGAGGGGACTGGGCCAGACTCAGATCCACCTGTGTGAGCTGCAGAGGGAGGAGAGCAACCCAGACATCCAGAATTGTGGGAGACGCTGCAATCAGAAAGGAAATTTACAATAAGAAATGTTATGATTTTTGGCTAATAGTGAATATCCTCTATTTGAACATGTATACTGTACATTCAGCTGAACCTACATTTAGGGATTCAAAGATGTAATTTCTTGTAGCCTGCCCGTCTAGAAAGGTGAACTGTATACTTTTGCCATGCATACGTATATGCTTACAGCATGGAAAAACACATCTGTGTTTCTTTCCATAGCACTGGAGACATTTCTGTGTTGGTTCTTACATGATCTCTATTACTACACAGGATCTTGTTCCACAATCTTTTTAGGATGAGTAAGGTATATTGTATATCTGGTGAACTCTGAGACAGGTTTGCACTGGGGTAGTATGAATGCATACAGTATTAACTCTTTACGTTTTGAATATTTCAATCAAGTGAGCTGCTTATATTGTGTCAAAATGTGATAGATTATCAACACAGGAACTTCAGAAACTATCTCAGAAAAATATACTTTTGAAGTCATATTACACAAGACAATAATACCCTAAGTTACTTGGAAACATCACATGACTATTTTTAACACTTAAATAAGATGCTTTGGATTCAATTATCAGCATGCTTAGAGATGCCAGTCATTGGGCTTAAACTTAAAGGGCTGTATACCCTTGTGTCTCCATTACTGTCAATGTCTCGCACAGATTACCATCGAGCTCAGCCCTGTTGTCAGCACCGAAGCATTCCACTCAGCCATTGGTGCAGTTCCGTACCTTAACCCAGCGACTGGTACTGATGCAAATTGCTCAGCCGGGGGTGCCTGTACAAGCTGTACTCTTGGTAATGAGGAAACCTGACAAAGCCTGCAGACCACTCAGGATTACTGGTACTGTCATCTCCAGCCACAGTAACTTTGGCTACGGTGTCAGTCCTGGGACCCTTTTCAGATCCATCAAGAGTTCTGGTATTCAAGGGATCTCTTGGTGTCGAATGAACAAGAGTCCCCACTGTTGTCAGGTACCAAGCACTTCATGGTACTGAGACCTCAGTCTCTGAGTGGCCATTCCCTGACACAGGACTCTATTCCATCCTCATTGACACGCCCTTCCCCCATGGGATGATGTGGAGGAAGAAGAGGACTCCCAGTCAGTCTCCTCAATTTCTGTCAGGGGTTATCCTACATACTACTTTGGGAATCTCCCTTCATGAAGGGAGGACTTTGCGGCACATCAAGCATGGTGGGCCCAGCCTTGTATGCCACCCCCTCTCCATTATGGACCTCTACAATGGCCATATTGGGATCTGTGAGATGCCTATTGGCAATAGGTCAATAAACCACCTGTACCACCCCAGCAGCAGACCTGGGTTCCACATCCACCCTCTACCCCTCCAAGGCAGGAGGAGACATTTGAGGAGTTGGAAGCCATAGTTGATGAGGAAGTCACCCCTGAAACTCCCATTTTGTCATTGCCACTTGAGGCGCTTATGCCTCCCCCTTCTTCCGTTGCTGATGACTTTAGGCAATTCCAAGGCCTCATTAGAAGGGTAGCGGATGCTCTGTGGATCCCTCTTGAGGAAGTCAGAGACCAGCAGCACATGCTGCTTGACATTTTGTAGTCAGTGACATCCTCCAGAGTGGCACCACCCATTAATGAGGCTCTCCTGGATCCAGCTAAGATAGTATAGCAGACACTGGCCACTATTCCACCAACTTGCAGAAGAGCAGACAAGAAGTATTAGGTGCTCCTAAGGACTGTGACTTCTTGTTTTCTCATCCCCCACCTACCTCCCTTTTGGTGGATGTTGTGACTGAACGGGGTAGATGGCACTTTCCAGGGCTACCTCCTATGACAAGGACCAAAAGCGACTGGATCAATCAGGTGGTCATTGCTAAATATAACTTCACAAATTACAGCGAGCTCGTGGCCTTTGTTGAACATCTGCCACAGGACTGCAGGAAACTATTCCAATTTATTGTTGCTGAGGGTCAGCTGTTGGCCAAAATGGCTCTTCAAGCATCCTTGAACACTGCAGATACTGATGCCAAGTCCCTCTCCATGGTGGTAGTTGTCTACAGGACGTCCTGGCTTCAGTTTTTGGGGTTTCCAGGAGCACTCCAAAATAGGTCAGAGGTCCTCTCCTTTGATGGTCACAAACTCTTCTTGTAGATCACAAATGATCCTCGGCATGTGCTTAAGGACTCCAGTGTGACCCTATGTTTCTTGGGCATCTATATACCTAAGAACAAGAAACATTTCAGTAAGTTACAGGCTGCCTCAAGATCATGTCCTGCTCAATTTATGGGGTACCAAAAACCCATGGAACCTCCCAGAAAGATGCAGAAGTTTTAGAGGAGGAGGGCTGCCCAGCTGCCATCCATGACCACTCAGGTTCCTCCCTTTGGGGACTGCCTTGTCCATTTCCGCCTGGCTTGGGAGCAGATCTCCACAGACCAATGGGTCTTGGAGGTCATAACATCAGGCTACACCATCCAGTTTTTGACACTGGGACACATGGCCAGAAAGGCTTAAGCATCCTGCAGGATAAATGACCCAAATTCAACCTTTAGGAAGATATTGGTAGATGCTGTTTGTGTTTTTTGTGTGTTTACATATCTATTGTTAGATGTTGACAATGTAATCAAACAGTTGCTGTCTATTCTGTATTCTGCTAATTCAGAGATCAAAAGGAGAATTTAACATTTAAATGAACTGTAAATATAGTGATATCACTCTTTGAAATGTATAGCCAGTCACCTGTGAATGGTGAAAAACAGGCAATTGCCTTATGTTAACCCATGTAGCTAATTACCGGTGATGCTTAGGAAATAGGTTTACTTCAAAGTCTCAATGATTGCCTATTGCTCACCTAAGGACTCTGTGCTGTCAAGAGAAGGCCTGGAACTGTATAAAAGTTATTGGGACCTGATCCTTTCATCTCAGATCTGCTTGATGCTTTATGCAGTGGAAGCTTGAGTTGTAAGACTGAGATCTCCTGGGTCACCCTGGATATGAACATTGGACTGAATCTATGGACTAATTCAAATAACTATTTGCAACTCCAGAGCTCACTATCTCTACTGTGAAACTGATCTCAGATCTGTACTCATGTCTGCGTGTATACTGATCTTTTAACCAATACTCTCTATTTTCTTTTTTAATAAATTTTAGTTTAGTTAATAAGAATTGGCTGTAAGCATGTATTTGGGTAAGATCTGGAATATTCACTAACTTGGGAGGTAATGCGTTCAATCCTTTGGGATTGATAGAACTTTCATATTTGACTTGGCTGTCTGGGAGGGAGCCCAAAGGCTGGGTTACTTTTAAGGGAACTGTGTTTTGGTTTCTGGGTAACCAGTAAGGTATTATAGAAGCTGTTTTGTGCTCGCTTGGTAAATCTAAGTATTGGAATATCCACCAGCTTTGGGGATTGTCTGTTCCATTCTCTGCAGTTTGCCCTAATTGAGTAACCTCAGTGTGGCCCTCCTGGAATCCCAGTCACAGACATTCCCTTCTAACCTCTTCCCCATCCCTCTGCAGCAACCCCTCTTACCAAAAAAGAACAGAAGATGGAGGCTGATCTTAGATAGCTGAACAAGTTTGTGAAGCCCCAGATGTTGAAGGTAAGATCCCCTTCCTCTAGAGCAGGAATTATAGTAACTCATAACTATAATTTCTGCATTAGAGGAAGAGGATTGGTTTTATTTCCTTGACCTGCAAGACACCTTCTTCTATATAGCCATTCATCCATCACGAGGGAAATACCTAGGCTTTGCTGTGGGCCAAAATCACTTCCAGTACCAAGTGCTTCCCTTTCGCCTATCTTCAGCCCCAAGTGTGTTCTTGAAGGTTCGAGCAGTCATGATATGTTACCTTCAACAGGAAGTGATTCTCATCTTCCTGTGTTTCAACGACTGGCTTCTCAAAGGCTGCTCTTTCTAGGCAGTGAAGTTATCCACTGAAAGGCCCTTTCTCTGTTCTGAGAGTTGGGCCTACAACTAAACATAAAGAAGTCCACATTAGTACTGGTGCAAGGAATTCAGTTCATAGGAGCGTACTTGGACTCGGAGGCAGCCAGCACGTACCTCCCTTTAGACAGATTTATGACTCTGTCAGGACTGGTAAGGACAATTCAGGGAAGCCCTCAGATATCCATAGGGAACTATTTTCAGCTCTTTGGCCATATGACAGCATCACCTTTGTGACCAGTCATGCAAGGTTAACCTTGGAAACAGTGGAGGTGTGAGAACAGCTTATTCCCTCATTAGACACACCTTAGTCAGTCAGGGGGTGGATGCTTTGCATGTCAAGAACTCCCTGAACTGATGGAAAGGTAAACTGCACGTCTGTGCAGGCATCCCTTTCTGCCACCCAACCCCATTAGTGACTAACAACCGATGCATCTATATTGGGTTGGAGAGCCCACTTCAGTGCCCTCGCAGTTCAGGGCAGATGATTTGCCCATGAGATAGGGCTCCATATAAATCTGTTGGAATTCAGAGAGGTCAGTAATACTTGTCTCCATTTCCTGCCCTTCATCAGGAGCAGAGTGATCAGGACCATGACAGACAACATGTCCTACATGTTTTACATCAACAAGCAGGACAGAGCAACATCACCCTCCTTGTGTACCAAAGTTATAAAGTTCAGGAACTGATGCATAGCCAACCACATCCAGATTTCAGTAGCCTACCTTCTAGACATCCAAAACACCACTGCTGATGTCCTCAGCAGACACCTCTCCTATGACTATATATTGGAGCTGGATTCTCAGGTCCTCCGGGACATATTCTAGAGATGAAGTAGGTCGTTTTGCCACCTATGAGAACAGGAAGTGTCCTCTCTCCTATTAAAGGGAGCATCTGGGTTACCACTCCCTGGGGTTTGCCTTCCTTCTAACATGGAAGAGGAATCTGTCTATGTCTTTTCCCCAACACTCCTAATTCTAAAAGTGATGCATAAGGTCAGGTAGGACAAAGGCCAGAGTTAGTCTCAGAGTACCTTCCTGGTCAAGACAAGCTTACCTGCTTCAGCTCTGTATCCAGCCACCAATCTAACCACAAAGCTATCAACCATTCTCCATCTCCTGTCTAAGGACTCAGATCATGCACTTCACCCCAATTTGGTGGTTCTGTCTCTTAGGGCCTGGCTCCTGGATGGCCCTAGGGAATAGAGGTTTCCTGCTCTACAGATGTACTGCAGGTCTTACTGCACATTAGAAAGACATCCACCTGCACTACTTACCTGCAGAAATGTAAGCGATTCACCCACTGGTGCGGTCATTGTTACCTTCAGCCTGAGTTGGTTCCTCTGTCCCTCATCCTGAATTACTTGCTGGATCTGAAAACATCTGGGTTATCCATCAACTTGGTCAAGGTACACTTGGCTGTCATATCAGTCTTTCATCCCTGGTCAAGGGATTTTCCATTTTGCTCACCCAGTGTCGTCCAGATTTATCAAGGATCTGAGTAATCTCTTTTCCTACATTAGGCACACCACCCCTTCTTGGGACCTCAATCTAGTTCTTAACTACCTTGTGAGACCTTCATTTGAACCAATGACTACCTGCTCCTTTCTTCATTATCTATGAAGACGGCCTTCCTACTTGCCATCATGTTGGTCCATAAGGTAGGGAGATTGGGGCTTTGATGGCCTATACCCCTTTACCACAGTCTTTCATGATAAGGTCTCTTTATGTTTGCATCTTAGGTTTCTACCCAAGATTACTTTGGATTTTTTAACTAATTGATGTATCTACCAATATGTTTTCTGAAACCTCACAGTTCTCAGCAGGAATCCTACTTCCATACCATGGATGTTAGAAGGGCCTTAGCTTTCTACTTGGATAGGACTAAGCAGTTTAGGAGACCACCTAGACTCTATCTGTCCTTCACAGATAGGTCTAAGGGGGTGCTCATTTCTTCCCAAAGACTTTCCAAATGGACATTAGGTTGTAGCTACACCTGTTATCAATTGGCAGGTGCTCCACCTCCCTAGAGGGTGAGAGCTCATTAAACCAAGTGACATTTCTGAAGAATATCCCAGTTTGTGAGCTATGTAGAGCTGCTTCCTGCACTTCATTGCATACGTTTTCACAGCATTGTGCCCTGCTCCATGTCATCAGGTCTGATGCTGCATTTGGTGAAGCCCTCACCTGCTCAGTAATCACTTAGAGTGGAGCAACCATAGGGATGCTCTTCTAAGAAGAAGAAATGGTTACTCACCCTGTCCAGTAACTGTGGTTCTTCAAGATACATGTCCCTATGATGCTCAACTACCCGCCCTCCTTCCCCTCTCCTTGGGTTGCTCCTTAAGAGGATAACTGGATAGAGAAGGAACCGAGGGCAGTTTGCCCATGCACCCCTATATACCCTCAGTGTCTGCCACAAGAAGGTGGGCCGTGTGGGCACTGCTAGCTAGAAATCTCTGATTAAGGGGTCAAGAAGCACATGGAGTGGAACACCCATATAGGGACATGTATCTTGAAGAACTACAGTTGCTGTACAGGGTGAGTAACATTTCCTTTAGATTACAACATTTCCTTTCTTCTTTCTGTTCTCCCCTTGTGAGAACTTTTCGTCCAGCCAGAATGACACAGGGATGCCAGGTCTTCTTTTTAGATCAGTAGTATGAAGTGCTGAGATGTGACCCCAAAGTTTACTTCCCTGGTCCCAAATTAATTATACTTGCTATTTTATTTCATTTCATTAGTCTCATTCACAGCAAGGTTTGGGAGCGAAACTCTAAATATATTGAGTCACACTGCACAAGTCCATTTATTTCTGAGTAAACCCAAGTTATACAACACAATATCCCAGTTTGAGCCATTATTCTAAACTCATCTGACAGCATAGATACTGTGTGTGCCAGTAGTAGCTGATACGATTGGTTTTGGCTTCCTAAAGAGTAACTATAAATAGTTTACATGTTATCCTTTTAGTCCTAAAGTATATGTTTCCATTACACCTGTAAGTAATTATTTACCTATATAACATAAAGAGTAACGTTAACTTGAGCATTACATCAAAACTTTATCCCTACAAGCCACTTAGAGCCTCCTAACATTAATAATACCATCAGTTCTTAATCACTGTAGGCTCTGCATGGTCACATTCTCTGATAGCAGTGTGAAGAGTCAGCACTAATCCTGAAATATACCCTGATACATATAAAAGCAGCAAAGAATCCTGTGGCACCTTATAGACTAACAGACGTTTTGCAGCATGAGCTTTCGTGGGTGAATACCCACTTCGTCGGATGCCATCCGACGATGTGGGTATTCACCCACGAAAGCTCATGCTGCAAAATGTCTGTTAGTCTATAAGGTGCCACAGGATTCTTTGCTGCTTTTACAGATCCAGACTAACACGGCTACCCCTCTGATACTGATACATATAATTACTTCTCAGTCATGCTTAAATCCTACATCCCACATGAAATAAGAACAGATTTGCAATGTAAATATTCATTAATGTAGCTATGGAGAGACATTAAGATCTATGTGCTATTCAGATTACTGCCAGTTGAATAGGGTTTGAAACGGAAATTCTAATCAATGAAACTCCAGACTCCTTAGGCAGGCATGAGAGGAGTTCACAGAACACTACTGGTAATTGTTTGACAAATTAAATAAAATCCCTGGAAAAATCATTAAATGCACAATGTTGGTGTATCATGTCTACAATTGGGTTTAAGGACAACTAGCAAAATATGGAGTGGAAATGGTAACACATATCTGAAATGAAAAAAATATATACTCCATGTATAGCTAGACCAATTGATTAAATGAAGAATTTTCCTTCTCCAATCAAAAAGGATAATTGAAGAAACCTTTTCTGTTAAAATATTGGCACTCTTATTAGAGCCCTCACTTATTAGAGCCCTAAAAGTTCAGAGGACAGACCTGTGAAAATAATTGGGCTGTCAAATTAAAGCAATTAAATTCTATGCAAAGAAGAAATAATGTTAGGTAAAAAATGTCCACCATTTTGTTTCCAATTATGCCAGCCGTGTGTTTTTATTTCTATGCTTGCCGAGGTGGCAGAAGTCAGTTTGAGGTTGGGTAGAGAAGGAAAACAGATGTACAGAAACATACAAATTTTTAGACAGTTCCAGTGTCAAGGTACATAGGCACAGTATTTTGTTTTTAGGTGTAAATGCCTTACTGGTGTCTCTTATAGAGGTATCTACAAAAAAAACTCAAACTTATTTCACAGCAGCATTTTACAGGTCCATTGTAATGCTCTGAGGAACTTATAGGAGAACATAGATGAGAAATTGATTGTTTTTTAAGGTAAAAATCAGCTACGTTTCTACATTATATATGGTGCTTGAGGACTTTGCTAGGAGCAAAGCAGAATGGGGTGCTAAAGGTAATAATTGGAGATATACCAATCTCCTAGAACTGGAAGGGACCTTGAAAGGTCATCAAGTCCAGCCCCCTGCCTTCACTAGCAAGACCAATTTTTGCCCCAGATTCCTAAGTGGCCCCCTCAAGGATTGAGCTCACAACCCTGGGTTTAGCAGGCCAATGCTTAAACCACTGAGCTATCCCTCCCTCCAAATGCTAGCCCTTGCTTTGAAACCCAGAAAGTCCAAATAGAGTGCAGTGTTTGAAGTCTATGTTTTGTGGAGAGGAGCAAGAGAAAGATCAATGCTTATACAGTAACTCACTTAAAGTCATCCCAGTTAATGTTGTTTCGTTGCTGATCAGTTAGGGAACATGCTTGTTTAAAGTTGTGCAATGCTCCCTTCTAACATCATTTGGCAGCTGCCTGCTTTGTCCACTGCTTGCAGGAAGAGCAGCCTGGTGGAGCTAGCTGGTGGGTGGTTGGAACCAGGGTGGACCGACTTCCCCCATATCAGCTCCCCTGCTCCCCTAAGTTCCCTGTGCAGCAGCTGCCCAGCAGGCTAGCAATTGCAGATGTCCTTCCACCCACTGCCATGTGCTGCTCCTGCCATCTGCCTTGGAGTGGCTCTCCGAGACTCCTGCTTGCTGTGTGGGGAGGTGGAAGAGGGGGGCTAATGTCAGGGTGTCCCCCTGCTCCTGCACCCCGCTTACCCATCTTCCATAGAGCAGGGGGGACACACAACAGAGGGAGCTTCCAGGCAGCTGCGGTCCTGTCTCAGCTTGCTGATCTAATTAACAAGGCGTACTTCTGACCCCACTCTTCATATTTAGAGGGGAAATGCACATCTCTCTCTCTCACACACACACAGGGTGTGTCTCTCTGTCTCTGCCTGCTCTCCCTCCTTTCCTGCTGCCTTGTACAGTAGAGTGTGAGAGTTAACCCTTGAGGGCTCAGTCATTTGCTAGTTCATCATTTAGCGTTAAGGCATTCCCTGGAAATATCTCACCCTCTGACTCCTCCACCTCAACCAAGCTTCACAATCATCATCACTGTGTACCAGTATTAAATTGTTTGTTTAAAGTGTGTGTGTGTGTAGTCTTTTGTCTGGTGAAAATTTTTTTCCTGGAACCTAACCTCCTCATTTACATTAATTCTTATGGGGAAATTGGATTCGTTTAACATCATTTTGCTTAAAGTTGCATTTTTCAGGAACATAACTACAATGTTAAGTGAGGAGTTACTGTATTAGAACTTCATGAGAGGCACACAGGAAGGTAGTCAGTTGTTTATGTCGAAGCATGATACTGTTTGCCCCAATCTGTTACATCCTGATGGTATCAATCTGTGTGACTCCATAACTGATATTTCAGTTTAGGTTTCCTGAGTGTGCTATATAGTAAGTTGTGGGTTGGTTGTCTATGGAGTTGTATAACTCAGTAAGGGATCAATGATCTTCCCTATAGTCATTTTGATCCGTACTGTAGGCAGCAGTAAGGTGGGCTGTTTTCCCAGTTTTCAGTACATAAAGGGGATCGGCACCAGCATGGGAGATTTTAGCACAAGGTAAGATCGAGTCCATTTATTCAAATGCAGGACGTGGAATTCATGTCAAGGAATATGTGTGAAAGAGATGTAAGAACATTTTCTACGTGCATCAATAAGTGTAGTTAATAATAAATCATATGCTTTTTTTCTTCCCCAGTAACATTCCTTTAGATGAGAGATCTGCCATCCTCAAAAAGTTATGCCAGTCTTGTAGTGTTTTTCAGTGAGATGTTTGTGCGATGTAGTGCTTGTCATATTGTATTCCAGGTTTCAGTAAAAGGCACATGAATTGTGTATGAGGTGACTGGGTCCTTAGGTTGGAGCCCATTGAACTTATTTGTGGCATCATTTGTGCACTGGCAACATAATGTGATGTCAGTTAGTGGTGTCTTTCTAATTTTTATGAGGCATGTACGCACTGGTTGCCACTTGGCATCTCAGAACATTTTTAATATATAGTATAGTTCACATAGTGCTTAAAGGAGTGAAAGAGCACAGGTAGATTTTTATATAATAAGAATTCAGAGTGCAAAGCATTTGGGAACAAAAAGTTTATTTTCCTAATGTTCATTAGGCTTCAGAATGTGACCTACTGATTCTTACAGGTACATTCTTACAGAATTAACAGTTCTGGGCACTGTACTTTTCTTCAGACTTTTGTGGCCAGGTTAATGGTTAATGTAGGGTAAGAATCTCAAACAATAGAAATCCATATGGTAGGTTATGAGCAGCAGAAGATCTTGCTAAAACACCACGTGCTGAAACTGCAGATCCCAGGGCATTGTCCTGGTTCTGTATAAAGGCCCAACAGCAAGGCTTCTCTTTGAACATAACCAAATGCAAATATCATTGTAGGATAGCCCCCAGCATACTTTCAAACAGCACCCAGCTCAAGGTGATCTTCTCCCTTTGACAAGTCAGATAATGTTTCCATAAACTGGAATGCTGGATAAGCTTCCCGATACAGTTTGTCACGTATGTAGACAGCTATTTAGCAAGCTGTACAATTGTTTATTCTTTTTACCCTCTCAACTGTCCCTTACCTTTAGAGAAGTTTGCTGGCTGGCAGATCATTGGGATGTTAAAGACCTGTAATGAAGCCCAGGTGGCTCAGGGGGAAAATTTGTTCAAGCCTCTTTTCTGTCCTGGTCTCTCCTGTGTCCTTTGGCTTTTCTCTACTCAGCCTGTTCTCTGTGGTTGATCCCAAGGACTTGTGGAACTGTTTATTTTCCAATTCCAGATAACAACCAACTTTGCTGAGTAAATTGTTCTCAGAACTGTTACCAAAACTTTTCACTAAGAGGAGCTGCAGCAGTATTTCTCAGAACACTAAATCAAGTTAGTCTTTCCTGACTTGGTATCAAAGCATCCCTGAAAATGGCACGATTTTCCATAGCAGGCTGTCCTTAGGTAGCTGTTCAGGTGTTTTTTTGCTTTTCTTAAATTTAAAACAAAATTACAAATCTGGCTGCTGCCTTTTACGTCCAGTAAGTGATAGGTTTTGTTTAATGTATGTATGTGTGTACATGAAGTGACAGACAGTTTTAAGTATACAGGAAATAAAGGCCCTCTTTGAAGGGATAAAGGAAAATGTGTTTTCCACAAACCAGCATTTCCCACAGTTCTGGACATGTGGGCTGCTTTCCTCACTCTGCAGCTTCAGAGGCAGAGCAGCATTTTAGCTCCCCATGCTCTGGCCATGCCCCCCTGTGCTCCCGCTTGCTACCAGATTCTCTGCCTCTGTGGCAGCAGATGCAAGCAGTTTCTGTTCCTCCCACCCTTTCTTTGCACTTTGAGCTGTTTCCGCCAAGTTTTTGGGCAGGGGAGAGCAGTGTTCTCCCTTTCTGACATTTCTCTTCCTCCCTGGGGCAGGTAACTCTTCCAGGGGGTGGGGATTAACCCTCTCTGACCCTCCTCTATGGCATCTCCCTGCCAGCTCCTCTGCCTCTTCCAGGTTTGGCAGAGCATCCAAGACAGCCCACGGTTAAATCAAAGCAGTGCTCTGTTTGTGAGGCTGCCATCCCAGGCTCAGCAGACAATGAGTTATCCCCAGACTGTGCCCAGCCTTCCATCCCTAACTCCATTATGTCCTGGGGCTATGAGTTGAACAGGAAGGTGGGGTTCCCTACTACCAAGGCAGCCAGGTCTCCAGTGGGGGGGGAATAGACCAGGAACCCCTGTGCAGAGCAGATACAGGCTCTAAAACTAAGGAGAGCCCTGACCACTCAACTAGGTGGTAAGTCCCCTACAGAACACAGAAGGGAGGCTTGCAAGGCCACAACCCCCACCCCCACCCAGTCTCTGTCCTAAGTATCCTGTGGAAAGAAGCAGGGCTTTCAATCAGCCCTCCTCTCTCTCAAGCCAACCAAGAGGGCTCCAACAATGACTTTCCCTCTCTCCACTCCCAGGAGGAATGGGACTCAGTGGGGAGGATTCTGAGACAGACTTCTCTAGAGGGCTTCAGGCCCTAAAGAAGACAAGCCGCAAAAGGCATCACCAAGGCTGTAGCAGACCACCTACCCTCCCAATGTGCACAAAAAAAGTTTAAAAAAATAAAAAAAGTGAAGGAAAAGCACAACAAATCTAGGAGATACGAATCCTCCGACTCCTCTTCTTCCTCCCCCTCCTCCACTGAGGAAGGTGAGTTTGTGGACTAACAAGTGGATGAAGAAAATGAAGTTGTGGATGGAGATCCTAGCCTTTACAGTGTCATCTCTGACCCGGGGGACTTCTTGATTTCAGTAGATCTAGCCCATGAATATCTCTATATATCCTCAGATTGTGCCACAACAGATTTCTGAGACTCACTAAAGACAGGAAATATTATCAGTACCAAGCAGTACTTCTGCCTGTCCTTGCCCCCGGGGTTTTTACAACGAGGTTGATAGGGATAATAGCCTGACTCAGGTTGCAGGAAACCCACCTTTCCATCCTTTTCTGGATGGCATTCTTATTAGAGCTCCATCGTGTTGAGCAGCGCACAGGACCACGTCTCAGACGTTGAGTCTTCTCCGGGTGCATGGCTTCATCATTAATTGCAAGAAAAGTTTCCTGGTTCCATCCACTAAAATAACCCACCAGGGGGCAAAAATCCTGAGTAGCAAGTGTCTACCCATCATTAGAAAGGTTTCAGAAAATCCAGGAATGTATCTTCTTGCTCTGAGCTGCCAGAGACCTACCATAGCATTATGGCTCCTACTGCTAGGACTTTTGGTGTTGTGCATCGGGATCACTCCCTGGGTGCAGTCACATATTAGACACCTTCAGGCCTTCATTCTGAAGGTGTTGGACCACACCCCAGAACGCATGAAAGATCAAGTATGGGTTCTGACACAAGTGTTCAATTACTTACAATGGTGATCAGTCCACAGCAGAGTCCACCAAAGGCATGGCCATCTGCAATACGGATTCTTTAGTCCTCATAATCAATACCAGTCGGAAGAGCTCACTTGGTGACCCAAATAACCCAGCATCTCTGGAGCCTGGAGGAAAAGGATCACAGCAGAAACCTCCTACAGCTGAGAGCATTTGGTAAAGTTAGCTCTGTAAAGGTTCCAGCCCACCCTAAGAGGGAACCACGTCATGGTTCAGTCACACAGTTTGACAACGGTCACATATTTAAACAACTGAGGGGAAACAACATTACATGCAGAAGCAGTGGGGACAAGTAGATGGGTGGAAGAGTTCCTCCTTTTTTCCAGAGCAATCCTCATCAAAGGCAGCAGGTGCAGGATTAACAGCTCTGAGTGATGCCCGAATCAAGAGGTTTTCGATCTCATCATTTGGACATTCATCCTACCTTCAACTGACTTGTTCACCAATCATGCAAACAAAAAGAGGCCAAAATGCTTCACAAGGCAGGTGTACCTCAGAGCCATAGGGACACGCATCTTATTGCACAGTTGGCTGCAGGACCTACTTTATGCGTTTTTCTGAGAAAGGAAAGACATCTAGTTGAAGGCTGAATGTAGGGTGTGAAGGTGTATTCCTTAATTCACAAAAGTGTATTGTTGTGCTCCCCAGAGAAGTTTAGAGTTAAAACAAGTAAGAATTCATTGAATTATTTATTCTTTGTGATGAGATCAGTTGGAATTTTTATACTATTCTTGGACATTGGTGAAATATCATAATAGACTCTTTGGGTCAGGGGAAATTAGTTTGTTTTCAGAATCAACTGTTTTCTTAAAACAGTGCTGAAAAACAGCCTTTTAATGTAGTAGTTAATTTAAAATCACCTAATTTATTTCTGATGAGATCTGAGTTACCACACACATTCCTCTGAAGCATCTGGTTCTGGCCACTGTCAGAGACAGGATACTGCATTAGATGGACCATAGGTCTGATCCAGCATCGCAATTACTCTGCTCTTACGTCATTTCAGAGGCAGCCAGCAGCAGCTAGAACTCTGGTCAGTTTAAAAGCGGGGGCGACAGAGAGGAACAAGTCTGATACAATGCCAGCTCTTTGTTTCCTGACAGCAACTATGTCTGTAACATATTAACATATTTAAAATTAAATCAAATGTAATTAAAACTATACAGTGGAAAAATAAAAAATATTTATAGTAGGAAAGCATCTTAAGGATTTTTCCTACTTGCTTTTTCGTCTTTTTGTTGTCGCGTAACCGTAAAGGACAGACATGTTGCTAGTTACTCCTAGCCTGTTCAGGTATATTGAAATAAATGCATGATTTAAAAGCCCTGCTGGCCAGTTTGATTCCTGGTTTTACTCAGTTTAGTCTGTAAAGGGTTGTTTTCAAATATGCTCATTTTAATGCACTAACTGCAAATGTAAGTGTTGTCCAATTCCCCCTATTCCTCTCAATTAAAGATTGACTTTTGTCTTCATTGTGTCCCTGCAATAGCAGCCAGGCTGTATACCTCTGCTTGGTACCCCCAAGGCTCAGCACTAACAGCCATAAACATACCAGTTAGAAAAAAGAAGCTCATAACTTGACAGTACACGGTTTGATTTCGCTGGTTTTTATTCCTCCACTGTTGCCCTTCCTGCCTAATACTGACATATTCAATATATTTGTCATTCTGGTCGCTGAAAAATTCTGTGTGTCTTTTTCTCTCTCTAATTCCTCTAGTGAAACCTGTTGTTGCACCACTGATTCTCTAATGCTGTCAGTTCTGAACCAGATCCACAAAATAGAAAATAACACAAACTCTCCAGATACCTGACATATCCATCAAATGTCTTTTATTTTTATATATAAAATATTGGATTTTTTACTCTTCTAGGTGATAACTAGTGCAGTAGGTGGACATAGAGGTATGGGGGCTGTAAACGTGAGAATTAAAAAGGAAAGCTGGTTTTTGGCTTGCTTTTTGGATCTGTTTGCCTTTAAAAAAAAATTAAGATCAACCAGCAAAACTACTTTTGATTTAACTCTTACATATTTGGCAAGCTTAATAAAGGACAAATCAAAGCTAAATCAGGGGTATTTACAACAACCACAAATTTAATCCGAAGTGGGTACTTAAATGCTCGTATAGTTGTAAATGATGTTCCTTCCAGATGGTGAATTAATGTAATTTTAGCAGGAAGTGAAGTTGCACAAATATGCAGTATTTAGAACACTGGCTGATTTAATGTTTCTGTACCCACCAAGGCACAGATGTTGCTTATCATTTTAGTGTCAGTTGTCTCTATCTTTCCAATTATTGCAATCTGAGTTTGTAAGGCATGGAAGAGGGTGGTGAAGAATTCAGGGCAGTAAATCTTAATTCATGTCTAGTTGACATCCAGTTTTTATGTCACCATCTCATCCAACGCACTTAGTGCTGAAGGCGATGGCCTGCTTGTTAAGTGTGACCATGTTACATCAGTGCTTCATGGCCTGTATCATCTGCTAGTTGGTTTCCAGGCAGAGTTTAAGGATCTGATTTTGGCCTATAAAGCCCTAAATGCCTTAGGACCTCCCTACTCTCTCCCCATGGCATACTTCTGAAGCTGAGATCAGTGGAGGTGCTGAGCTGGGGATGACTTGGTTTAAAGGAAAGGGAGCTTCTGATTGGTAGTTCTCTGTGATGGGCCCCAGCTTCAGAATTCAGTCCCTGCCTTGTTCCAGAATAGCTTGAATTGGTTGAGTTTAGGGGCACATTGTAAAGCCCATCTATTCCTCAGGCTTTTGAGGAGTAGGGAGAACAATGAGGGTTGTAGAGTAGTAGTGCTGAGGGTACTTTCTTTATCTTCTCTTTATTGGACATTTCTGGTGATGTGAGTAGGCAAAATTGCTGAATTTGTAATATCTAAGAATGGCAGCCCATATTCTCTGCTTCTCTCGCTTTCACTGGTTGCAACATAGAGGGGGACTGTTACAAAATTGACTATTTCTCTCTGATTCTATTCCTGGCTCCAGATGAAGGTTAGAACAGCCCGAGGGTTGCTCTGAACTACACTTTCTGACTTGGTGATCTTGGAACAATATGTCAGCTGGGGATTCACTCCCTGTCATTTACAATGCAACCCACTCCTCCTGCCTCTCATCCTCCACATACCTTTCCTATCAGATACTGTGGAGTGAGTGGTGTATGAGCTGGCTCCGTTGGCTTTATCCCTGCTAGGCCACGCCAGAGAGATCCCCAGCCGGAGTCTAGGGGTATGTCTACACTATGAAATTAGGTTGATTTTATAGAAGTCGATCTTTAGAAAGCAATTTTATACAGGCGATTGTGCATGTCCCCACTAAGCGCAGTAGGTCGGCAGAGTGCGTCCTCAATGCTGTGGCTAGCATCGACTCACAGAGTGGTGCATTGTGGGTAGCTATCCCACAGTCCCCACTGCCCATTGGAATTCTGTGTTAAGCTCCCAATGCCTGATGGGGCAAAAACATTGTCGTGGGCGGTTTTGCGTACATGTTGTCAGTCTCCCCTCCCTCCCTCCTTGAAAGCAGCGGCAAACAATCATTTCCTTCTTTTTTCCTGGGTTACCCGCGCAGACGCCATAGCACGGCAAGCATGGAGCCCGCTCAGCTCAGCACTGCTGTTGTGAACATAGTAAACTCTCGCGCATTATCCTGCAGTATGTGCATAACCTGGCTAGGAGCCGCCAGCACGAGGATGATTGTGAGGAGGACATGGACACAGATGTTCCTGAAAGCATGGAATGTGGCAATTGGGACATCATAGCAGCAGTGGGGCAGGTTGATACAGTGGAATGCCAATTCTGGGTCCGACAAACAAGTACAGACTGGTGGGACCGCATAGTGTTGCAGGTATGGGATAATTCCCAGTGGTTGCAAAACTTTCGCATGCATAAGGCCACTTTCATGGAACTTTGTGGGTTGCTTTCCCCCGCCCTGAAGCGCAGGAATACCAAGATGAGACCTGCCCTGACAGCTGAGAAGCGAGTGGTGATAGCCCTGTGGAAGCTTGCAACGCCAGACAGCTACCGGTCAGTTGGGAATCAATTTGGAGTGGGCAAATCTACCATGAGGGCTGCTGTGATCCAAGTAGCCAAGGCAATCAGTGACCTTCTGCTAACAGGAGTAGTGACTCTGGGAAATGTGCAGGTCATAGTGGATGGCTTTGCTGCAGTGGGGTTCCCTAACTGTGGTGAGACGATAGACTGGTGCCAACAAGTACATAAACCACAAGGGGTACTTCTCAATGGTGCTGCAAGCACTGGTGGATCACAAGGGATGTTTCACCGACATCAATGTGGGATGTTCGGGAAAGGTGTATGATGCTTGCATCTTTAGGAACTGTTCAAAAAGCTGCAAGAAGCGACTTTCTTCCCAGACCAGAAAATTACCGTTGGGGATGTTGAAATGCCAATAGTTATCCTTGGGGACCCAGCCTACCCCTTGCTCCCAGGGCTCATGAAGTTGTACACATGCCTGGACAGTAGTAAGGAGCAGCTCAACTATAGGCTGAGCAAGTACTGAATGGTGGTAGAATGTGCCTTTGGACATTTAAAAGCCTGCTGGCGCTGTTTGCTTGACTAGGTTAGACCTTAGAGCAACCAATATTCCCATTGTTATTGCTGCTTGCTGTGTGCTCCATAATATCTGTGAGAGTAACGGGGAGACGTTTATGGTGGGGTAGGCGGTTGAGGCAAATCACCTGGCAGCCAATTTTGAACAGCCAGACACCAGGGCGATTAGAAGAGCACAGCTAGGTGTGCTGCACATCAGAGAGGCTTTGAAAAACAGTTTCGTGACTGGCAAGGCTACGGTGTGACAGTTGTGTGTGTTTCTCCTTGATGCAAAACCACCTCCTTTGTTGAATTTACTTCCCTGTAAGCCAATCCCCCTCCCCCCTTTGACCACAGCTGGCTAAGGAAATAAAGTCCCTATTGTTTTGAATCCATGCATTCTTTATTTATTAAAAAAAAATTGAGATCATTGACAAGGTAGCCTGGGTGGGGTGGGGGAGGAGGAAAGGACAAGGCCACATTGCTTATTGTAGCCACACTACAAATCAAAACACTTTGAATGGCATCCTTCTGTTGCTTGGGCCATCCTTTGGAGTGGAGTGGCTGGGTGCCCAGAGGTGCCCCCTCATGTTCTTGGGAGTCTAGGAGAGGAGGATATGGAACTTGGCAAGAAGGAAAGGCAGTTATACAATGGATGCAGCAGGGGTCTGTGCTCTAGTTGCCTTTCCTGCAGCTCCACCAGATGCCTGATCATGTCCGTTTGCTCCCCCATTAGCCTCAGCATCTCCTTCTGCATGTTCTGATCATGCTCACTGAATGCTTTCCTGGCCTCTGCCACCGAATGCCTCCATGCATTCAACTGTGCCCTATTAGTGCAGAAGGACTTCATGAGCTCGGAAAACGTCATCGCGAGTATGTTTTTTTCGCCTTCTAATCTGCGATAACCTCAGGGACAGAGTTGATATGGGGAGCATAGAAACATTTGCACCTGCAGGGGGGATAAAAAGGGAGAGTAAAATTTAATAAGATACATTTCTGAGAACAAAAGGGAGACTCTTTCACAGAGAATCAAGCAATTCACAGCAGACAGCATGTGCTTTAGGTACAAGGTCGCATTTTGCCTTTTATATAGAGTGCCTTCCGGTATGGTGACACATCAAACACAGCTGGGCAACAGAATTCAGTTGCCCTGGAGCCATGGTAAGCCAAAGGGTACGTGGGGTTGGCTTCTTTTGCCTTCATAACACGTGGGAAGGTTTCAAACTGCAGCACCCTCCTTTCCCATAGCAAGCAATGGGATTTGCCATTGGGTTTCCCATTTAGAAGGAGGGTCTGCATTTTTTTTGGTGGACGTATAGTATACCCCTCCCCACACTGCGTGGCTATTCTACAGGATGATCCCTTTTAGCCAAGTGCAAACAGCCAAGCATGCCTGGGGTCTAATGTGTTGGGGATCAGCAAACAGAGGGGATTAATGTTCCCTTACAAAACTTCCCCTATTTCAACCAGGTGACCATGAATGATATCACTCTCCTGAGGCTGACACAGAAAGATAAAGACCGAATGTTGCATGAATGCGACCCAAACCCAGGACCATTCACTGCCATGCTTTGTGCTGCAATGATTCCAGACTACTTGCTACTGGCTTGGCATGGTAAAGTGTCCTACCGTGGAGGATGAAATAAGGCAGCCCTCCCCAGAAACCTTCTGCAAAGGCTTTCAGAGTTCCTCAGAGCTTCATGGAGCTGTCCCTGGAGGATTCCCGCTCCATCCCCAGACACGTTAACAGATTTTTTCAGTAGCTGTACTGGCCATGAATGCATCCCAATTCTTCAGGGCAAATCAAACATTAAACACAATTGCTTTAAACCCCTGTAGTTTAGTTACAAATGTGCACTCACCAGAGGTGCCTTCTCTGCCTTCAGGGTCCGGGAACCCACCTTGGGAGGGTATTGGCTCCAGGCTGATGAAAAGGTCCTGGCTGCCCGGGAGAACATTCTCCTCCTCCTCCTTCTCTTCTTCGTCATCCACAAAATCCTCTTCTGTGTTGCGTGAGACTCCCCCCTTGCAGGTGTCCACGGACAGTGGTGGGGTACTGGTAGGGTCCCCCCCTAGAATGGCATGCAGCTGATTATAGAAGCAGCATATATGGGGGTCTGACCCGCAACTACCATTTGCCTCCTTTGTCTTGTAGTAGGCTTGCCTGAGCTCCTTAACTTTAAAGCGGCACTGCTGTGTGTCCCTGGTGTAGCCTCTCTCCACCATGCCCGGTGCGATTTTTGCATATATATTAGTATTTCTTCTTTTTGATCAGAGTTCTGCATGCACAGATTCTTCTCCCCATACAACAATCGGATCCAGTGTCTCCCGTTCACTCCATGCTGGAGCTCGTTTGCGATTCTGGGACTCCACGGGCACCTTTGCTGCTGAGCTCACCATGCTGACCAAACAGGAAATGAAATTCAAAAGTTCCCAGGGCTTTTCCTGTGTACCTGGCTAGTGCATCGGAGTTGAAAGTGCTGTCCAGAATGGTCACACTGGAGCACGCTGGGATAGCTCCCGGAGGCCAATACCATTGACTTGCACAACGCTGCATCTGCATTACTCCAAATTCGACCCAAGAAGGTCAATTTTAGCACTGTTCCCCTCGTCAGGGAGGAGTACAGCAGTCAATTTTAAGAGCCCTTTAGGTCGACAGAATGGGGTTGGTTGTGTAGCTTCATTGCTTATAAAATCGACGTAACGCAGCTAAATTCGACCTAACCTCACAGTGTAGACCAGCCCTAGAGGACGTCCCCACTCCCTTTGCATCACTTGAGCAAAAGAAGCACAGCTGTCTAGATAATTTGGCCCTGTATATTTAAATATCTGTTGAGGGCACCTAAAACTTCTAGTAGGTGTCTCTTGGTTTTTGAACAAATCAAAATAAATATTTACTTTATTTCAATACTAATAATATTAGTGATTTAACAGTGATTTGATTAGCAGATGCTAATTCACACAAACAGAGAATGTTGCCCAAGACCTTTTGTGGACTAAAATTAATATACATTATATGCATTTTTTTTTATTTGTACAGGGCTTAAAAGGTGATCCTGGTGATCCTGGTCTGGCTGGTCCTAAGGGAGAAAAGGTATTTGTGTGTGTGTAAATTCATTAATATTTAGCCATTAATCTATATATATACAAATACACACAGAGGGAGACATATTACACACAGAAAACTGTTAAAAGCATTATGGTTGCAAAGATGAGCACTCAAAAATTAGGAAATAATAGAATTAAGTTTGCCTGTGCAAATTCAGTTGGGCCCCCTTGTTTGTATTATGATACAGTATTTAGTTACATGATCACATACTGTTTTTTTCCTCAGGACCCCTGCCTCAGTGTGCAGGATAGAAGGTGCCCACTGAATGAGCAGTTACTCAATCATTGATTTTATCCACATTGTTCAATGTGTAGCCTCAGGGCTAATTTATTTATTTACACTATTCAATGCCAGTTCTGTATACAGAAATATTAATTTCCATATATATATTGTTACCAAGAATATGAGTTCTTATACCCCATACTTTTCATCTTCATAAACATAACCATGATTTGTGACTATCTTCCATTGCTAACTTCTAGTCAAGAGCACACATCCTCTTGTCTTCTCTTGATCTCTCAAATGTTAAATATGAGATATCAATGTATTTTATAATTCTAAATATACAATACAAATTATCTTAATAAAGGAACCAACAAGATCTGTACATTAATGATTGTGAGATATATTTTTATGTAGTATTTAATATATTCCTCAATCTTCCCCAAGCTCCTCTCTACATTTTTTATGTCATCCCTTGCTGTCCTTTCTCTAGCTTAGGGCATGAACCTCAGGGTATGCTCAGGCCCTGAGAATCTAACTCTGCAAACACTACACGCACGAGTGACTTTACATATATAAGCAGTCTCATTGAGTTCAGTGGGCTAAGTGGTGTGCATTAAATTAATCTTGTGCAAAGTATCCACAGGATTGGTTTCTGAAATTGTACCTCTTTGGGTCAGAGGCTTGTCTTTTTGTATAGCTGTAAAATATCATGCACATATATGGCACTACAGAAATAACATTTTACATAGACAAGGTGGGTGAGGTAATATCTTTTAGTGGACCAACGTCTGTTGGAGACAGAGACAAGCTTTCAAGTTATACAGAGCTCTTCTTCAGGTCTAGTAAAGCTATTTTATATTTTACATAAGTTTTTGTGAAGTGAGAGCATGTTGCTGATCAATATGGTATCAAACTTATTTATGTTTCTTTCTGATATCCTCTAACTATGCTTAAAAGTAAAAAATGTGTAACTGAATGAACTGCTGACTCCCCTCTCCCCCTGATTCTCTTAGGGAGATGAAGGGCCTCCAGGACAAGCTGCTTTACAGGTACGTACTCTGGAAAACAAAGGAACAAACAGTAAAAAGCAGTGGGGGGAAGGAAAACACTCAAGAAGTGGGGCTTTTTTTGTTTATTTGCCATCCAAACCTCTTTCCTGTTTTAAAAAAAAAAGCCACATCCTTCTTTCCAGATGTCTGTGTATTTTCTAAATGTCATATTTATCAGTAGGTAATTCATTGTAAGATGGGGCTCTCACTTCTTAGTTGGCACTGAATAGGTAAATGGAAATGTATAAATATAAAAAAGAAAATAGCAATATTCAAAACATCCTGAAGGTATTTCCCACACAACTTCAATGAGAATGTCCTTTTTTAACCTGCTGGCTCGTAACATGCATGTTACCAGTGAAAGAACTAAACTGCTGATTTTCAGTAAAAGCTTAGAATGCAAATGAAATTTGCTGTCTAAAGATAATGTGATTATTCTATCAGCTAGCTCATTTATTAAGTATTTATTATTTAGTTGAGGCTATGATACTGTTGCTGTATACTGTTGTGATATAATATTGTGTTTCTATTTTCAAAATATTGAAACTTGACATACAAGGCCTGATTTTCAGAAAGTTAAAGACTGGCCTTTGTGCACACAACTATAACAATTGCTTGTGAAATTTGCTAGTGCAAATGGAGGATTTGGGTGTATAATAGTGATCATTGCACCAGAGTTGGTATGCAATTACATGTACATAAAATGCATGAAGCTCTTGGGCCTCACCTTTCTGAAAATCACACTCAAAGTCTGAGTTAAGGGACACAGTTGAGATCAGAAAAGACATTCAGTTTGGAACTCACTCTACATAAAACGAGATAAAGTTGCTGGCAGGATGTTTTATGTTAGGGGTTCCCTGTTTTGAACTTGCTCTTTTACTTGGTCTGCCAAAGCCTGTATTTGTGAATCTTCCAGGAGGACTGCAAAACCTTTATTTCCCCTTTTCCCCTGAAAACTGTCGAGGAGGTATTTATGGGCAGTCTTTCATAACTGCTATGGCAAGAAGAGAGGAGGGACTCTGCAATAGCTAGTACCTAGCCCATGCAACAATTTAAATATTAGAACCAGCACCTTGAAATTGATCCAGAATTGAACAGGCCAGATTATTCTATTTCCAAACAGCTGCTAGTTAGTTTGGCTTTTGACCTGAAGCTCAAGTGCTTCTAGCCCTTCAAAAAGTCTGTTTTTTTTTATTCTTTACTAGTATAACTGGACACTCTGATAGGTAGCTTTTTGGCCTATCGTGTTTAGGAACATAGGAGTACCCATACTGGATTAGACCAGCGGTCCATCTTGTTCAGTATCCTTTCTGCAGCAGTGGCTAATACCATATGTTTCAGAGGCAACTGTGAGAAACTCTGTAGTGGAAAATCATGGAATAATTGTCTTTTTACAAGAGAAGTTTCTTCCTAAACTCTGTCAGCAAGTGGTTGCCTGATGCCCTTAATTTCATCATTTTCTTATTCTATCCAACATCACTGTGAATGTCCTTATTAGCTATATAAACATCTAGTCATTTTTGAAGATGGGACATTACTTGATATTTGTGTTTCATGAATGTATAATTATTGAGTGGATTTCTACTTGGCCTATGCCTTCAATCCTTGGTACAGCGCATTCCATTAGTCTGTCCTGGGCATGACAAAAGCGTGAAGTCACACAGCCAAGTCCTTTTTCAAGAGTAGGGGGTGAAGTCTTCTTGTCAGTTGAAAATGAAGGAAGGCATTTTGGATAACTGGTGCTATACTGGGTCTAGGTGCAATGAGTACAACAGAACCCTGAGATTGTGCATTTTCTTAACCACTGGTGGCCACATGACCTTGATAGAGGGTGAGTTTTTTACAGTTCATCAAAATGCTTTTCTCTTCCTACTTACATCATCTCCATCTTACCTGAATTTAATTTGAGTGAGTTATTTTTTATCCAGGTTCTAATTTCTTTCTGACTCCATGAAAGCTGGAAGACAGCATTGTCTGTGCTAGAGGAGAAAGACACATAGAGTTGTGTATTGTTGGTGGTTGTTCCTATATAAAATATATTAATAAAAATCCATACTCTATACTGTTGGTCCAAATGTCTAACATTTTATTCTGTCATATTGCCCTCTTAGCCTTTCCCCTCACTCTGTTGCATCTAGGAGGGCACCCAAAGTGTGTGTGGGGGGGAGCAAATTCCAAAGTTAATAGTGCTTCCTGGAAAATCCTGTGCCTCCAACACCCGCCTCCCAGTTTAAACCAGGGGCACTGTCACTCAAATGCTTCAGCTAATGCAACATCATATGTGAAAGTTCCTTAAAGTAACCAGGAATTTGTAGATTAAAATCACCAGGTTAAATTGCACATGGAAATTAATTGAAAGGCATTGCAGTCTGTGAAACACTGAAAGAAACACCATTTAACTGTCTTCTGTGAAGCAAATAGCACTTGTGATCACTGCAAACCTACTACTACGAATAGTAATATAATTCTGCACCACCTAAAGTTTGAACGTTTGAGTGATTTTATGCAGAACATGTTCTAGTAATTTTTGATGTCAGAGCAATGTTAGCATTGCAAGGCAAAAAGATTGCAAAATTCTTTCAAGTGTACAAGATAAAAAATATTTTTGGCTACTGCTGTCTGATGGCTGAATGTTTAGCGCATTGGAGGCACTGCTGTCTATAGTGGCTTGTTGTCTTACCCAATGTGCTGAAATATGCATTGAACAAGAAGGGAGAAAAAATAAAATCCTGCAATTCATTGGCTGAGCACCATTAATGTAGATGTGCAATCAATGATATACCCTCTGAGTCTCGTCAAAGAGAAAAGAGCCTCTTGAGCAACTCCATTTATCCCTTTTCGTTTCTGCAACCATGTTAAAAACCGCATAGTGAATGATATCAAAAACAGTGTGGAAATTGATTTTTCATTCTGGGTACGTCTTCACTACCCGCCGTATCAGCAGGTAGCAATCGATTTCTCGGGGATTGATATATCGCGTCTCATCTAGACGCGATATATCGATCCCCGAATGAGCTCCTGTCGACTCCGGAACTCCACCAACCCGAACGGCGGTAGCGGAGTCGACATGGGGAGCCGAGGACATCAATCCCGCACAGTGAGGACGGTAGGTAATTCGATTTAAGATACTTCGACTTCAGCTACGTTATTCACGTAGCTGAAGTTGCGCATCTTAGATCGATTTCCCCCCGTAGTGTAGACCAGCCCTCATTCCCAGAATGAGATTGTAAACCAAAAAGCTCACAGCAGTCTCTGTACTTCTGTCAGGGTCAAGGAAGTCTCAGGACTCCTGATATTGCCACAGTTCCTGTGCTACTACATTCCTTGTAACCTGCTTCCAAAAAGATGATTTGAGGCAGGGTGATAATTAGCAAAATCAGTGTCAAGAGGTGATTTCTTGAGCAAGTATGTAACACTTGCTTCTTTAAGAGAAGCTGGCATTTTGTGCCCCAGAAAGGAAATGTTGGCAGTCCTCTCCACTAATAAGTCAAATGTCTTTCTGTTAGACTTTATCAGCCAGAAAGAAAATGGATCTAATTTGCATTGTGATAGCTTGAAGCTCCCTGAGCACCTACAGAACTGCATTGACTGATGCTGGCCAAAACTTTCCAGAAAAGTTTTTTGTTCTATGGAACTGAAAGTTCAGTCTGAATCAAATAACATTACTCCCAAAGTAAAATGAAAACTCCTCACGGCAAGGGTATTGATGTTGTCTGAGTGAAGACAACCAGGAATAATCATGTTTGTTCTTGTTATCTCTCTACACTCACACTCACACACACACGTTCCACTGATCAGGATAATGTAGATGATATGATGAAAACACAGGTAAAGGTGTAAGCTCCATACTTTCCACCTTAATTCTCAGTCCAAACATGAGATCCAGAGTGTGACCAGCTGTTTGCACTGAGTCAGCCAGCCATCTGAGATAGTGCCATGGTTTTCATGAGCTCCTGAGCTAACCTAGAAGAGCCATCATCCATACTGACATTAATTGTTCTGGGTGATTTCATTCTCAGCATCTCCACAGCAGAGAGGACCTCATTCAGCTCAGCAAGGCCTTCTGAGGTGCAGCAGGGATCTATATACTAAAATCTACTATATCTCTGCTGCACCTTGGAATTTTCATACTAGATAGGTACAGTCTATCAGATCCAATTTTGGTGTAGGAAACCTCCAGGTGTCTTGCAGTCATGGAGATGCAACCAACACCACCTCCCATGTCCTGATGACAAACCGAACACCTACCTGGAGATATCTAGGCTAATTATTGTCCAGCAGATCTTGAATATACAAGCAAAATCAGGCCCCGTATTTGTGATAAAAACATGGGTGGTTGTAACCTCATTAGTAAATCTTGCATTAAATAGCATAAGCTGAAGGAAAGGGTCAATATTTTCCAACACGTTACCCCCTACTAATTCCCTGTAGACAAAGTAGAAGAGGCATCCTAATGGAAGTCCTTCCACAACTGCAAGATTTTGGAAGTGAACAGCACCTTGTTGGATGCTGTCATGCAAATGATGGATCACCTTGCTTTAACATGGATGTGTCACCTGTGTCCATCCCCATAAGCCAATCTCCCATATTTTCAACCTGCAGTGTCTCAGTAAACTGATCCAAAGTCTGATTGGGGTCTAAAATATCAGTGATTTGCTTGTTTGTTTGCTACTGGCTATTCAATAATCTTGTCTGTGAAGGAAAGAATAGAAACTGGGCTGAAGTTGGTGATTTCATTATCATCAGTGACCATTTCTTGGGTGTAGGCTGGGCATTACATGTTGCTGGTGGGATTTTGCATTTTTTTCTGAATTGAATCACTGAAATCTTTGAAATTTGCTTTTCTTCATTAACATTCAGTTACACTTTACATTATAGTAGATGCCTGTTACACCTGGTACAACCTGGCCTCTTACCCCTCTGTATAGGCACCAATCAGTTGAAAGTGGACTCATTCACTGGGTCCCATGTGCTTCTAAGCCAATTGGATCTTCACAGAGTCTAATCGCTAGTCTTTAGGGCCCAGACTAGTCCTGAGAGGCACCCTCCCCTAGACTGAGCTCACCCTTTCTGTGAGTGAGGTTTGTCAACATTTCAGGCTGGGCAGATTCCCCCTTGCCTATTCTCTCCTGCATTCCCTTCTTACCTGTGGTGATGGGCTGCTCCTTGCTCTTAAATATAGTCTGTCTCTTTGTCATCTGCTCCAATGGGATTCTCCAACCCCTTCTCCATTTTTCATGCTCCGCTTGCCAGCTGCCATTGTCCATAGGGATGGGCAGTAGCTAAAAGTCTCTCAGTCGATAGCCCCAGATTGCAACCTTGATGACTCTTGGTGACAGTCTTTTAATTTGGAGTGCAATATGGTAAACTGCTCTCAAGCAAGTTTAGACATCTGTTCGACACATCATACAAAATGGAGTTAATAACTTGATATAAATATAATCCAATCTGACTCAGCACCGCTGAACTTTTTTCATATTGTTCTGGCATTTTTAAGGCAGGATATGTGGGAAAGAGTGTCAGAAATTGGGGCCTATGCATCCATACTGAAATACAATTTTTGAAGGAAGAAGCCTGGAAGGCAAGAACGAAGAAGTGAGGACCTTTGCACTTTGTCCAGCATAAAAAAGATTTTATATATAGGCTTCAGTTAGGAGGGAAAAAGTGGTACTTCTATACTAATGACCTGTTCACACACCCAAACTCTGATCACTGTCACAGAGAGGATGAATGTTTTTTTTCTGAAAATGATTAACAGTGAAATAGTTGACAAATTTGATATTCTAACTTGGAGAGCCTTAGGGTTCAGAGTTAATGGTCTCACAGATGAATGGGAGTAGTTTACACTTCATACAGATTCCTAGATTTTAAGGCGTGAAGGGACCATTAGATCAGAAGTAGAGAAAATGATTTTGAGTTTAAGACACAGGAAGGAGAGTTAAGGAGATCTATATTCCATGTGCTCCATGGCCCAGGTATGGTCCTTTTGTGCCTCTCTCACGCTAAAAAGAGACCATAAATCTAATCAAGCAATTAGAGATATCTTGAACCTAAATTTTAGATGTGCTGATCACCCCCAGCTCCCATTTACTTCAACTGGAATTGTGAGTGCTCAGCTTCTCTGAAAATTAGGTCCAAGATGTATCAAGTTGGACATTCAAAATCAGAAGCCACTTTTGAACTGCTTGGGCTTAACCTTATTTTATCTTAAATCATTCACATTTATAAAACAAACATCTAACGCTTTGAGATTTGTTCTTTGATGGAAGGTGCTTTATAAAGTGTTCCAGTCCAAATGATTCAGGCATAGTAAAACAGCTTTAATTCTGCAGAAACTGATGAAGCACTCAGATAAGTGCTAATACCATCTGAAGAATTTCCATGTACAGTAGTAAACTGAAAGATGAGGCAAGGGTGAGGCTGGATCACCATAGCAACTTGAAGACAGATTACAACACTGCTTGAATAGATAGTCCAGCAGGAAAATTGTCGCTCTACCATTGCAAAGTGTCATGGGTTTCGGGTGGCAAATTCTAAAAAAAGACAAATGAGGTCAGGGATTAGAGGAAAATCCAGTCCAGTCTCTAAATCTTATGCTTCATTTTGCATGATTTTTATGTAGCCATGACTTTATAATATATAACCTCAGATGAAAGATGGCTCATTCTGCCATAAATAAATAGTAGGTCAGATAACACCCGAGGTTCAAATAACACTGAATTGGGCCTGATAGCAATACTATTCAGATTGCTGTAGCAAAAACTGAGGTGTCAGTGTTTCAGTTATAAACATTGTTAAATTCAAGGGGTTAAAACTCATCACAAAATAGTATTTTGGGCCGAAGCTTGGCATTACTTGGAGCCATTTCTGATTTTTCCTACTAAGAAAATGGTTTGTTTGGTTATTTTGGTGATACGGAAATATAAAATAAATTGTTCTTGGGTGATTTGGGGGCATAACTAAAATAAACTTCACTTTTTAATCTGAAATTTTATGAGGCAAACAGAGATTCTGGACCAGATTTGGCACTAGCCTTTTTTGTGCTATTCATGTGATCCAAGATCCAAAGGGACTGGATTCTGGCTTTAACTTTCAACAGAGAACTCCTTGCAGGTGTAAAGCTGGAAGATCATTTCCTATGTCAGCCACTCTCCATCCCAGTGTAGAGGAAGTGCTCAGGGAGTGGGAGTGACACTGGTGTGGCAGAGCTCTGTTTTCCTATGCACATCCTCCACTGCATGAGGTTTCTTGGAGACCAGGCACCAGTAGTATAACTTAAAGCAGGCCCTAGGCTCCCATATTCTGTGCTGCCCAGCCCTAGCATGAGCTAGAGCAAACCCAGTGTTGCTCTAATTCATGCCAGGGATATGCCATGATAGAAACAGAGAGCTGTAAGTAGCTCCCTGACTCTCCACCCTCCCTCCCCACCCCCCAACACTAAGCAGAATTAGGATGCAGGGGATAGTGGAGCCCTCTGTATTTTGAGGGAAAATCCACATTTTTTCAACAAGTGTTTAACTATGCATACATGACAGAGATAACCATAAGAGCCATGTCTTGTAAATAATGCATGATCAGAATTTAGTTTGTGTGCCAAAATACATAATTACTCAATAAGTCTTAACAGATAGATGAAACACATACCAAAATATTTTGACAATGGAAATACTTCTTCTAAAGCTCCTCAAAATGTTTAGTCAGTTATATTGGATATTGACATGAGTCAAAATATGCATTGCTCTGAGAGATCATAATGGTTTGGAGAATCTGTCCAGTTAATAATACAAGTCTGAAAACCTTTCATAAAAATCTCTTCACTGCCCTCCAAAAACCACCACCACCACCAACAAAACTTTAGGCATAGAGAAGAAGCAAAGAATTCAAGAGGGAATGTGTGTGTCATACTGTTAAATAAAGGTCTGATTGTAGCCCACTGAAGTCTAGGGGTTTGGGTCAGGCCCTAAAGCAGTGTGTTTGTTTGAGTGTTGCTAAGATAATATGTAAGTATAAAGTGTTATATATTTTGCTGTTTTTAATGTAATTTCACCATGCTTAAAATTTTTAGAAAAAAAGAAACTGAATTAGAAATATAATACAACCGAAGCTGAGAAGGAGACACCAAGATAAATTTTAAAGCATCTATGCATGTAACTTCTGTTGAAGTGAGTAGTCAAAAGGAGTTTTGTTCAGGGAGGGTTTCTAGGAGCTCTTGCAGAATTTAAGTATATGCATTTGAATCATACATTATTACACAATAAGCTCTAATGGCTCTGATCACTACATTTTAAAGCATTTTTTAAAAAGATCTTCAATTCAAGATGTTATGTTTTCCTGAAGTCAGTCATTCATACATCTGCTCGTGGAATATCCTTTACATTGAGTCCTTGATTATGGTAATGATTTGATGCAGGGAATCCAAAGTTAGGGCTCACAGTCGTACTTCATTTCTGCCACTGTGTGTAGTTTGTATAGTGCTTTACCTTTCTAAAGTACTATACAAGTATTAAAGGTTCATCATTATTCCTTTTTAAACACTTTTTAAAATTTATAATAGTGTAAGTTAGGAATGAACTTTGAATCTTCTCACTGTAGTTATATTTTTACACCCTTAACATTATGTAATTTACTGAAGCTGGCTTATACATGAATATATTATTTTGTTTTCAAGTCCTAAAAATTAATACATCTCTAGAAACCCTCCAGGGAATAAAAAGCAGGGGTCACAGTGTTATACTGCACAGTTTTGTCAAAATACAGAATTTAGGCTTGGGAAGGGACAGACTGGTCTCTGAAATGTCAGTTGGCTAAGCTCCTCTCTTCCTCTCTGGCATCCACAGTTTAAGCCTGGGCATGTCATGTCAGAAGAGTGACAGGTGAAGGAAGGTAGTGCAGCGATCTCTCTTGTAAAGTATATGAAAACTATTCCTCTTGACACTTGATCTGCTGCTTTTAGTTCCCCAGGAAAATGAGTGTCCGTCTGTACGTTCTTGTGGACCTATCCCTTTTGGGAGTTATAAAATACTCATCCAGATGGCACCAAGTGTTTACACAGAAGCCAAAGGTTAAGTCAGTCACAAGCAAACGTACCTAAGACTTGCTTGCTAAACAGATATTTGGAATGCTGACTCTTTGGGCTTTGGAGGCTTAGTTAAATCAAGCTCAAGGGAAATTCATACACAGATACTGTGCAGAGCAGTCAGCATGAGGAAATTGCAAATTCAGGCCTGGGCAAGTTCTGTGGTCACTTTCAGATTCAGTAAACATGCCACACCAATAACAGACTATTCAGCTTTGATGTAGCAGGTTATGTAATAGTCACATAGGAATAAAACTGTAAATTATTTTATAACACAAAGTTTCAGTTTACCCATTGTATTTAAAACCTTAATTATTGAATAGTTAATTAACTGAAGATGTAATATACTATATCCTTGAGGGTTTAATGTTAGCCATTTGAAGTAATGCTCTTCATACCCAGTGGGCTGATTCTGCAGACATTTTCTATGTAACTCGTCCTTCCATACATCCCAAAATAGGACTACTAGTGTGAAAAAGGATGTGCAGATTCAGGCCCTACAAGGGAAATCCTCTTCATAAATGTTTCATCCAGTATTATTCCGCCTCTTAAAATTAAAAACTGCAGGTGAGAGCAGACTGATTAATAAATTAATATATAACTTGGAAGTGATTTTATATTTTCATTATTTAAAAATATGTCTCCAGTAACAGGAACCTGGATTTTAACCATTTCTGCCATTTAAATGGAGGTTTATTAGTGTTCATGAAAATATTAACCTATCCATTTCTTTTGGGCTAGATGTAGTCATGGGATTATCTTTAACTCTCATAGCAGAATTTGGAAATGCTCCTGGTTTTTAAATGTTGTTTAAATGTGAGGGAAGATTCTGTCAAGGTAAACTTGTCTAGAGAAGCAGATGATATTTCTGTAGTTTCAAGCTATTTTTATTTTTATCTCCTCTGCGCAGTAATACAAGAGAGCTGGTGCTTTGGGCCTAAGGGAAGATTTATGTTTTGGTCTCAGAGAAGATTTATGTTTTGTAAAAACCTGCAGTCTGCTCAGTTGACATGTAAATGATTTATGTGTCTTTCATTAGAAGAATGATGTCAGAATAGTTCCCTGTTCCTCTCTATTACTAGTGCACTTCAATGTAAAGAGACATTTGAAGTGACCCTCTTTCAGGAGTTTAAATAATGCATTTTTTCACTTAGAAAATAAACCCTTGTCTAGTAAAAGTGGTAGGTTCATAAACTATGAACTTTTATGAAATAGTTCTGTCCATTTCTTATTCAAATGGTGGTCTCTGTTGAAAATAAATTAAAATAAATTTAAAGCTCCACTCTCTGAAAAAGGTGTAGAAATTACCACACCTATAGGAAAATGAGATTATATTTTTGTTTGCTTCCATGATATATTTTAAAAATATAGGCCATGTTTTGATATAATCTGATATATACAGTTAGGGCTAAATTCTGCTTTGAGATTTACTGAAGTCAGTGGAGTGGTGACAGAGTAACTGGTGATAGAACTGGAGTCTGCAAAACACCTATTGATTTCAGTGGGAGCAGTATGGGGCCTGATCCTGCAGCTGCTCTGCATATGGAACTTCCATATACTTCAGTGAGTTTTGAATGCAGGGTCAGGTCCCATTTAGATTAAATTAATCCCACATGGTTATTTTAAAGAAATATTGATCGAATTTCCTCATTAAATTTGTGGTACTATAGTGAAGAAAGTAAATGTGACCTATAGTAGAACCCTGATTTTATGAGCATTGATCTTATCTTTCTGCCATCTAATGTAACTTAAATCTGTCAGCCACCTTTCAAGTGACTGTAATAGTTTTGAAAAAGACAGTTTTGGTGGGAAAGAAGAGATGCAGTTATCACAAAGAAAAATCAGGCACACCATGTACATTTGTAACATACACTATAATTGAATGATTAATACATTAATTTACGCACTGTACCTTCTGTAATTTTGACAGGTTTCAGAGTAGCAGCCGTGTTAGTCTGTATCCGCAAAAAAAACAGGAGTACTTGTGGCACCTTAAAGACTAACAAATTTATTGTAGCATGAGCTTTCGTGAGCTAAAGCTCAGCTTTAGCTCACGAAAGCTCATGCTACAATAAATTTGTTAGTCTTTAAGGTGCCACAAGTACTCCTGTTTTTTTTTCTGTAATTTTGAGACATTCTCAAGATGTTGAGATTGAGAGTGTTTCAATTTTTGCTCAATCCCCAATTAGTTCATAAAATAGGGATTCCACTATAAAACAATATATTGCTCACAGTGGGTCATTCATGGCATTTAGCCACAGCCCCGCATTAGAGGCAAGGCAGAGTGGCAGCACCCTGGCTCTAAGATACTGTGCATGTTGAGGGCTTGTAGGTTGCGCCGCAGTTCGCAACACCCCTTTAAAGGAGGAGTATGGCATGCTTCGTCTAGGGCCTCAAGCCAGCAGATTTAGCTGAGAAATAGTAGAGTCAAATCAAGACTCTGCTTACTGCCTGTCCCTTCCTTCCCCAACTTAGCATTCCATGCAAGTCCAGGGAAGGCTCTTTGCTCCCTCCAGTATGCAGCAGCTTTTTGTTGCTTCAAAATTACAGTTGACATTAATAGTCACCTTTTAATCATGCTAGTAAATTACTGGTACTACTTGTGCTAATTAATGCCATTCTACCATCGATCCTTGCAAGAGGCAGGGCCATATATACTGCCTTCTATCCAAGTCAAGACTTCCATTCATACCAATGAAAACTGCGCCTGCAGTTCAACATCAGCACATGGTAGTAGACATCACTGATCCACCTGTAAAGGAAAATACAGAGAAAGAGCCAAATTCTGCTCTGTTGCTTCCTATCATGTAAATGAGAGCAGATCTGGTTCTATGGTATTTGAATAATCCCATTTACAGAGTCAACATACATTTTTGTTTAGAAATTTAGTATTGCCAAACTGAACAACTAAGTAATGCCCATGACAGTTGAGTCCTAGAAAGGTTTATTATTATTTAGTTAAATATTATACAAAATCACACATTCCAAACATGGGGAAGTGATCTGTTCACACATCGCCATGAGAGATGGTTCCACATGCCTTATTTAGATTTTTGTGTACTTGTGACTTGTCTCCCTAAACTCCACATATAGCTTACCTGCTGTCTTGCAGAAATGACATGTTGTTAGAATTGGATTCACCTAAGAATTTCACTGCTTCATAATGAGAAGAAAAACAAGAACCTATAATATGAGTTTTGTACATACATTTTTTTATTGAATTAATCTGTGAAGTTCTCATGAAGAAGCAGTTCCATACTTCAGTGAGGCTAATGCATTTATTGTTTGTGCTAATAATGGTAGGTTGTCATGCATGGAATCCATTTCAGCAGAACAAAGAGTTTATAGAGATCCTGTCCAATCTTATGTTTCAAAACCCATCAGACACACTCTGTACTAACTTTTATATACTTAAAATACACTTGTATAATATATTTGTTGTACTGTGTTTTTGGCATGGGCTGTAAGTTGCCTCAGGAAGTAAGGAATATGAATCATGTCTTTAAGTAACTTCACTTGTCCACTTCAGCTGCTTTTCATAACTGACTGAGGTTATGATTAGTACTTTGCTTTTGTTCAAAACATGTTCTAATGTAATTAATTTGTACCATTAAATCTAATAAGCAGACATCTGCTGTTTCTGTAAACATTTTTAAAGACCTGTTAAATCAATACAAATGTTTTTTGTATCTTCATGGTCACATCAGAAGATTTTACTCTTTATCCTGTGGTGAGCAGCTTATAATGGGGGAGTTGTATGAAATCTAACACACTTCATTTAATACCTACTGAAACTACAAACTGTTTAACTAGATTGCACTGCTAGTCACTTACTTCCATCATTGCAAACACATTTCTTTTCTCACATCTAAGGTTTAATAACTCTTATCTCCAATTACTTATCAAAAATGTTGATTTAGGGTATGATCAGCTGAAAATTTTAACAATTACTATGTGTCATCATCCACCATCAGCTCAGGATTAAACAAAGACTGTGAATGGCTTGCCAACTACAAAACCAGTTTCTCCTCCCTAGGCTTTCACACCTCAACTGCTAGAACAGGGCCTCATCCTCCCTGATTGAACTAACCTCGTTATCTCTAGCTTGCTTCTTGCTTGCATATATATACCTGCCCCTGGAAATTTCCACTACATGCATCCGACGAAGTGGGTATTCACCCACGAAAGCTCATGCTCCAAAGCGTCTGTTAGTCTATAAGATGCCACAGGATTCTTTGCTGCTTTTATGTGTCATCAGTAACTATAACGCAAGAAACCCAGACGCATTTTGATGATTCATTCAAGATACACCTCTACCTTGATATAATGCAATCCAATATAGCACAAATTCGGATATAACGCGGTAAAGCAGTGCTCCAGGGGGACAGGGCTGCGTACTCCGGCAGATCAAAGCAAGTTCGATATAACGCGGTTTCAGCTATAACGCGGTTTCAGCTATAACGCGGTAAGATTTTTTTGGCTCCCGAGGACAGTGTTATATCAAGATAGAGGTGTATTTAACAAAACTCATACAGATTATTCCATGTTAGCCCATGAAACTTATGTATGAGAATTGTGGTGTATAATAACCACCCAGTTAAAAATATTAAAATTATAGATTTTCTGCTCTGTGTGAGATTTACAATATGTAAGTTAGAGAGACAAGATGGGTGAGCTAATATCTTTTATTGGACCAACTTTTGTTGGTGAGAGAGACAAGCTTACGCAGAGTTCTTCAGGTGACAAGCACCAAAGCTTGTCTCTCTCACCAACAAAAGTTGGTCCAATAAAAGATATTATTACACTTTGTCTCTTTGATATCCTGGTAGTGACATGGCTACAATAACACTGCATACAAATGTGTGACTTTTCAGATTAATTTAAAAGATTCACCGCTACTTCTATACCATTTGTAAAATCCAGCATTCCCTTTCCATTCCCACTGCTAATAGCGTAGTCCACACCTCTATCTGTCACTTTATTTACTGTAACCACCTCCTTGCTTCATATCTAACCCATCCTTTCCCTTGCCCACAATTCTAATCATGGATTAGTCTGTTGCAAATTCCTTCATAAATTTCCATTCTTCTCTGCTTCAAGTTTAGGTGACTCAACTTCATTTTTAAGGCTTTGCACAACTCAACATCTGCCTACGTATCTTATTTAATCCCTTTTTATGCCCCTATTCACCCTCTATGTTCTTCACAAGTTTCCTGTTTGATGCCTCCTTTGCCCACTCCTGAAACTCTTGACTGCTTTTTTTTCATGACACACCTTAGTGTCCTCCTTTTATTTAACTTTCACCAAGCACACTCTGCCTCCTCTTTTAAAAAGCCTCCTAGAAGCCTGTCAGTTCCATGAAAGGTATTGGCTATAAAGACTGCATATACCACTTGTTCTGTATTTGATTTGGTTGTGCCATTATATTGTAATGTCTCAGAGCAGTAACTTGTTTGGCCAATTTTTACATGTTGCATATTGGACTTTGTACATATGAAACCCTAAAATAAATGTATATAAACATATATGGCTTTAGTCTTTGGGTCATATCATGTCCTCCCATGGAAAAACCTGCAGGAGGGCAAAAGAAATGCAGAAAACTCTCACAGAGTTTCAAAGAGATCATCCAGTTGGATTGGAGTGGAGTTCACTTGTCCGCAAAGTGGGTACAAGGCATGACTTTCCAATCTTGTAGCTCAAGATTTTCAAAAAATTCCCATGGATCGCAGACCATCTGTGGAAGACTGCCCTCTATTTCTCCTGCCACCATGACCTCACTTAGAGTACTGACACTTACATCTTCCCACACCTCATTGTCATCCCCAAGAAGATATGACAGTGCAGAACAGGACCACATGAGAATTAAGGTTGATACGTGACCTTAGTTCCTGTGGACATTGCTAAACATGTTTGCTAGGAAGTGGTGACATGGGTAAAACAGACCACCTCCTCCCAGACACAGTTTTTCCCATCACAAACTGACAGAGCTTATCAAGAGAGCATTTCATGAGGTGAGATGGAGGTGGATGCTCAACATCTCTCTCAAACAGCTGGGGAGTTCTTTTTCTGGATTTCCTCTATTGCATAGGTTCCCAAACTTGGTTCACGGCTTGTTCAGGGTAAGCCCCCAGCGAGACACTTTGTTTATCAGAGTGTCCTCAGGTATGGCCACTTGCAGCTCCCATTGGCTGCGATTCACCATTCCTGGCCATGGGAGCTGTGGGAAGCGATGTGGGCCAGGCCACTGCAGCTCCCATTGGCAGGGAACGGTGAACTGTGGCCACTGGGAGCTGGGAGCGGCCATACCTGCAGACACTGAGGCAAACAAAGTATCTCACGGCCCGCCAGGGGCTTACCCTGAACAAGCTGTGAAACAAGTTTGGGAACCCCTGCTCTACTGTTATGTCCTTTACTCCAAAATCTATCCCTTTTATTTCTGTATTAGAATCATAGATGTTAGAGATAGAAAAGACATAGAATCAAAGGACTGGAAGGGACATTGTACGGTCATCTTGTCCAGTCCCCTGCACTCATGGCAGCACCAAGCATTATCTAGACCATCCCTAACAGGTGTTTGTCTAACCTGCTCTTAAAAATCTCCAATGATGGAGATTCCACAACTTCCCTAGGTAATTTATTTCAGTGCTTAACCAGGAAGTTTTTACTAATGTCCAACCTAAGCTGCCCTTGCTGCAATTTAATCCTCAGAGGTTAAGGAGAACACTTGTTCTCCCTCTTCCTTGTAACAACCTTTTATGTACTTGAAGAATATTATCATGTCCCGCTCAGTCTTCTCTTCTCCAAACTAAATTAACTTTAATTTTTTCAATCTTCCCTCATAGGTCATGTTTTCTAGACCTTTAATCATTTTTGTTGCTCTTCTCTGGACTTTCTTCAGTTTGTCCACTTCTTTCCTGAAACGTGGCGTACAGAACTGGACACAATACTCCAATTGAGGCCTAATCAGTGCGGAGTAGAACGAAAGAATTACTTCTCATGTTTTATTTACAACACTCCTAATACATCCCAGAATGATGATTGCTTTTTTTTTTTTTTGCAACAGTGTTACACTGTTGACTCATATTTAGCTTGTGATCCACTGTAACCCCTAGGTCCCTTTCTGCAGTACTCCTTCCTAGTCAGTCATTTCCCATTTTGCATGTGTGCAACGGATTGTTGCTTCCAAAGTGCAGTACTTTGCATTTGTTCTTACTTAATTTCATCCTATTTACTTCAAACCATTTCTCCAGTTTGTCCTGATTGTTTTGAATTCTAATTCTATCCTCCAAAGCACTTGGAACCTCTCCCAGCTTGGCATCATCAGCAAACTTTATAAGTATACTCTCTATGCCATTGTCTAAATCATTGATGAAAATATTGACCAGAACTGTCCCTTCATACTTATGTTATTTGTTTATATTCATCCTTTGTAATTTGGCCTAGTTTCCACATTTTGTAGGACTCTCTTTTAAGTTTCAGATCATTGAAGAACTCCTGGCTAAGCCAGGGTGGTCTCTTGCCATATTTCCTATCTTTCATACGCAGTGGGATGCTTTGCTCTTGTGTCCTTATGTATAAGTTTACCGCATTAAAGAATTATCCACTATGGTAGATTCTTCAGTGTTTCCAGTCTTAAGCAATGGCTGCTTCTCTACTTCCTTTGTAGTGAAGAGGACTCTCTGTTGGACAATTGTCCTTTTCATTCATTTTGAAAGTTACTCTGGAAGGTGACTGAAGGTATATAGTTATTTTTATCTAGTACCTCATTGAGTAAAGAGCAGTAGCTGCTATTTTATTACATTTCTAAATCTAGGATGTTGGGTACTTTGGAACATATTGTGTTTTCATCTGTAAACCAGAAGGCCCTAATAAAACTAAATTTCAGTGCCAGGGAACAGCCGCTTTTACAGAGCAGTTCTTCCATTCCAGTTTCCGATTACACTGAGCACTCCTCCTTTTCCTTGAATATAAACCTCCTTAGCTGTTTCTTTGTCCGTAATTGTGGGGTTTGGAACAGGTCCCATATGAGGAGAGATTAAAGAAGCTAGGACTTTTCAGCTTGGAAAAGAGGAGACTAGGGGGGATATGATAGAGGTATATAAAATCATGAGTGATGTCGAGAAGTAGATAAGGAAAAGTTATTTACTTATTCCCATAATACAAGAACTAGGGGTCACCAAATGAAATGAATAGACAGCAGGTTTAAAACAAATAAAAGGAAGTTCTTCTTCACACAGTGCACAGTCAACTTGTGGAACTCCTTGCCAGAAGATGTTGTGAAGGCTAGGACTATAAAAGCATTTAAAAGAGAACTGGATAAATTCATGGAGGTTAATTAATGGCTATTAGCCAGGATGGGTAAGGACTGGTGTCCCTAGACTCTGTTTGTCAGAGGGTGGAGATGGATGGCAGGAGAGAGATCACTTGATCATTACCTGTTAGGTTCACTCCCTCTGGGGCACCTGGCATTGGCCACTGTTGGTAGACAGGATACTAGGCTAGATGGACCTTTGGTCAGATCCAGTACGGCCATTCTTATGTTCTTATGTGATATTTTAAAATTAGAAGAAAAAGAATGAGAATAGATTTAGAACAGAAAATGTTGGCTACAAAACTAGTTGTCACTGTGTTGTACAGTTAGGCTGTTATGACAGTTTTTTCCATTAAGACTTTGTTGTACAGGTACATAATGCTGAGTGCTTCCTTTTATGTAATACACAAGTTTCTGGGGTTCATACACTGTCATATTTGTTATGGCCGTTTCTTATTTTTAAAGAAACTTACCTTCTTATTAACCATGGTACAAAGGTCTTTTGGTTTGGGGATGCAGTGGAGAGTTAGCTGCACAGACAAAAAATGGCTAAGGTTTAGGAAGACCAAACACTGTACTTGTCTGTAAGGCTAACAACAGTCTTTGAAGGTAATGTCTTTCATAAAATTCTTCATAAAGTTAATTTTTTTTTACTTTATGAATAAATATTTGGTGTGTTCTCATTTTAACTAATTGCTTCTGCCAAAGGATAGACTATAGGTCATATTCTAAGCTGTCCTTTTATCTTGAGGGCATATAATAATGGCTGCTTTTTGAACCGCTCAGTTTCTGAAGTGATTAGAAAAGTCATTGCATACGGGACCTTAATTTTTAGTTTTAGGAATCTATTTTATATTTTGCAAGCAAACATAAAAAAATGCCTCTCCAAGGTTCCAAGTACCCTTGCCATCAATTTACAATACATTTCATAATCAAATAATTACAAAGCAAGGCAACATCTTGCTCCCTTGTGTGCAACCACTATTCAGGAGGGGGAGAAAATCACAAACTAAAATCTTTCCACCTCTTCAATTCCCAGCAACAGTATCATCAAAAAGATGAGCTATCTATGCATTGTTTTTGGGAAGTGACCAGTGCAGGGCAAATTTGTAGACCAACCTGGAGGAGTGAATTCTGAAGTAGAGGGGCATTCACAGAGAATGCATGTGTGTGTTTAAACTACATAGCTTCACTACAGTTAGTGCTGTATGATTTCTGGTTCACACAGGAAATGTTTTACTTTAACATACACAAATATTTTCTAGCAAGTTAACTGTTATGTTTGTGACTTTGTGAACAACTATGCATCATCAACCATTAATAATAGAAAATTTAGAAATCGTTTGAAGCATGAATGTAGTTTGCAGCAGTTTTGAAGTGTCTGAAACAATAACTTGTTAACATTTTAAATTAAAGCGACAGAATATCATGTAGTGAATTAATAAAGTCTGAGGAGTTCTCCCAGCTGTTGTGATTCAGAGTGGAGAAATTATATAAATGGGAAAGCTCTTGAACAGATTAATTTTGATTTAAAACTGAATTCATACAATTCATTTTAATAAAGTGATGCCACCTTTTTAAGGTTTGGGAGGTAGCAATTTAAACCTCATTATTTTTTTCAATGTTATCACCAGAATTGCAGATCATAATGTTTTAATTCATTTTCTGGAAATATACACAGTTTTCTAAAAACATGACATGATTCCACACTTACGTCTTAACTAGTCAAAAAGGGAGTTTATCTTGAATAAATAAAAAACCTAAGGCTCCAATCTTGTGACTTGTTATGCACAGCCAGAACCCTGCACCTTGATCTCAACAGTGAGGCTGGATGTGGGCTCCAGGGTCGACCAGGGCACAGTCAGTTATAAGATCAGGGCAAAGTGCCTAAACTTGATTTCAGAGATATGGTGTGTATTGCTATTTATTGGGTGAGCTTGCAAGACCCTATACTCAAAGGTGTTGGTCTGTATGTAATGTGATGTGATAACTTTTGAACACTGCATGAAATCAATTCCAATATTTCAGGGAATGTTATAGGCATCACTGGCCAGAATCTTACTGATTTGGGGAGCAACTGGAAAATGGAAAGAGAAGGTTGGGAGAGGGTAGAATGTGGGACACATGGAGTCTCTGCCATTAGTTTAGCACAGCCACAGCTTCAGGCACCTCCACCTTCATCTGTTGGTCAAACTGGTGGATGGTGCCCATTAACACCTTACAGAATAACAATCTCTGCCCATGCTCCTGGTAGAGTTTAACATACTGATACACTGAATGATTTATCACCCAGACAAATAAGGTTGCAATGACAGTGTGTTCATAGTCCCTCGCTTTGGAGGAGAATAGGGACACTGGTATGGGGGAATGGGCAGGCAACATAGTTCCTGGTGGCTCTGATATGGAGGAATAGGGCACACAAAACCCTAGCCTGGGGTAGAAAGAGGAATAGGAAAAGCTGACGCATGCACAGACAGTAACATGGGAGATAGTGGGAACTCATGTGTGACACAGAGGTCCATTGGTGCCAGCTGGCAAAAGGTTCACTACTCTGTGTCAGCAACTCCTAATAAGCCTTACAAACTCTTCACCTAAAACACTGCTTTTATGGTACTTATCCATAAATAGGTCTTGTAAGGTATCGGATAAAAACTGGTGTCACACTGGTCATTATGTACTAATGATGAAAAGTATGTACTAATGATATTTGAAAAGTTTGTGTATATATTGACAATATATCCTGAGCTTCTGTATCAAGTATGAGTCACCTGCAGAGAGAGGTTTTTTTCCTCAGATCAGGAATGTTTGTCCATCTAGCTAACTGGCGCATAAATTAAGCATTTAATGTTTCACAATGAGCCTCTGAGTTTGAACTGAATGCTGATAAAGAACAAAGATGTGAAGTCAACATGAAGTCAGCCAGCACCAGAGAATAAACATTGAGGGTTTACTGACTGCGGGAGAAAACAAGGACTTTGGGGGAATGCAAAAGAATACATACTTATTCGCTACTGGGGGAGCAAAAAGGACAGTGCTTTTTGCATCCATGAATGGTGGATCCCAGCCTGGTGGGTACTTGGAGGTTGCTTTAGGTGAAAAACTACTTCAGACAAGGATTTTAGCCTCTTAAAGTTAAGTTTGGGCTCTAAGAAGCATGTAATGCTTTTGTTTTATATGTAATCATTTCTGTTTCCACTTGTTCACTATCTCATAAACGTAACCTTTGATAATAAACTTATGATTGTTTCACTATAAATATATTTCGGTGCTGTAATGTTATAAAGGACCTGATCCTGGGTTGTGCCTGTCAAACTTTGTGTACACTGTCTCTCTGGGGACAACTGACCTGGAAATTCTGTGATTGCCTAGAGAGGGGAGCCAGACATTACAGGGGGATGCTTTAGAGGAGCTTGGAGACCAAGTGTCATTCTGCAAGGCAAAGTAAAGGCTGGCAGAGCCCTGAGGAGATTGTTTGAATGGCTAACAGACTGAGGGTATCAGGGAGCTGACACCCAGTTTAGCACTCGCAAGTCTTTCTCTACTTGAGGGAGTAGGTTACTACCGTGACTCAGAGTCCTAGGCACTCTGAGAAAATGTCACACCATGGTGGAGAGGAGATTGGGGAACCCTGGTATGGAGGGCAAAGGGGCAAATGAAGGGCATGAGGGAAGTGGGAATGGGGATACAATCAGAGCTGTTGGTGTGTGGGGAAAGATTGGGGGATCCTAGTGTGGGAGAAGGGGGGAATGGGAGGCACACTGAACTCTTGGCAGAGAGATGATGCAGGTTGTCCCTGAAGTAGAGTGGGATGGGAAAGTGGCACCCAGGTAATTCATGGGGGAGGGGAATGGAGGAATGCAAGGAGCCCCTGCTGTGCAGTAAGCTCAGCCTACACAAGCTACAGAGTGTGCGACCCCCTAGTTTAATGAAGCCAGCTAATTTGTATGTGGCATGCTGACTTTACAAGATATATGGTAGTACAGATACAAATCATAGTTAAACCCTTTATAATTATATTTAAAACAATACTGCGTCAAAACCCAATAATTATTCGGATCCATTGGCTTTTATATGGCACAATATGGTTATGCTGGTATTACGATCATCAATAAAAAGTATTACTTTTTTTTTACATGTGAACATAATGTAGTCCTGGACATAAGGTGATCTCTATCAGTAATGAACATTTTAAGTTTCCTTTGGTTACAAGTATGGTTTGTTACAGGCTGAGTCAAATTAAGCCAAGATCATCTTGAAATGTTACATTCTTGAATGTTTGTATTTCCAGGGTTTGCCAGGGGTAGAAGGTCCTCCAGGTCCACCAGGGAAAGAAGGTCAGAGGGTGAGTAAACTTTGTGAACAACTGGCAAGTGTGTGAACTGATGTTAATGTGTTCTTGCTGAGCACCAATAAAAATAAGTCTTAAAGATAGCAGCTGAGTATGAAGCAGTCTCCTCAAACTGAGCTTTGAAATTTGAGTTTTGTCTTTGTTTGTTTAACTGTTAAATCTCATTCAATCTTAAATGTTTTAATGACTGGCAGCACAGATGCAGAATTGTAGTTTGTGTAAAGTGCATCTGGTGTAATTTAAACTGGAAAAATAATAAAAATTGATCTCAACTTTCAGTTCTGTTGTGGGAATGGAAGGTATCCTAGTGCACATATCATACATCAGCATGTGATTTTTATGCTAAGTATTATACTGCTCAGAGCTAGGGCCAATGGTCAGGTTTTATTATAGTTTTGATATGTGCATGTCATAGTTGATGATATCTATACAAGGAATGGATAACGGTTAGGAAGAAATAAGAAGCAACCAAGACATGCTCAAAACTTGAAATGAATCTAGACCCATTTGCGAAATTAAAAAATGTTGGGTTAACTGGGTTTTTTTACTCATTTTCTTGTGCCTCTGCATTTCTTGGCTTCCTCTGCTACCAGCAGAAGTAGTAAAATACAAAGACGGATGCTGATGTCATAGTATTTATGAGCCATCCTGAACTGGAAAGTATTGGAAAACTCAAAAGAGAGTTTGTTCTCATGAGATTGTCAGACCAATTTTAGACCAAAGTTTGGATAAACATCTGAACTTTAAAGATATTTATCTCAAAGTCAGATTTCTTAGCAAACAAAACTAGTGTGCCCTTCTGAAGTTTGTTCATTCACAATTAATTTTGGCCCAGTCCTACAGGGCATTGAGACACTCATTTTTCAGAGAAGTTAATGGGAATCAAGGTGTTGAGTACCTTACATATTGGGTCCTTTGTGTACAATCTTTCATGAATGGCATAATGCTGATTGCTAAAGATGTGATGCTGCAGCCTTGACACACAAAGGAGTATTTCTTTTCAGGAAAGCAGTCCCACTTACTTTGGTGGAACTATCCACAGGCCTGATCCTGGTACACAGTGATGAGTGTGGGAATGTTCTAACTCTTACTGTTATGTAGTTAAATATGTGAGATATGGAAAAGGCCTTGCTTGTCCTTTTTTTTTTTTTTTTTTACATGCTCTAAATAGGAAGTTTTTCTGTGGAGTCTCAGGTCTGCAAAACAGCCAGAATACTAACACTTATTTGTCCCTTATATCCAATAATCTGAAAGGCAGACAATGGTAGTTATCTGAAATTTTAAAATGTAGTTATTTTGTGGTGCTGCTTTTAGGCTAGGACTGTAACATTATGTCCACTGCTAGAAAAATGAATTGTAGCTGTATTCTTTTTGTTAAGCAGGGAAGTTTAGTGAGAAGCTAGATTTCCCTTAGCCAATTGTATTTCATACATAACATCAAGCTGATGTCTTTTCCAGTTAGTAGTATACAGACAATACAGTATAAACAGAAGTGCTTCTTCCCCTACTATCACAGCCATGCAGACAACTGTCTCCAGCCAAACAGCAGCAGCAACAGAGGTTTGGACTACGCCCTCTCTCATACGCTTCATATTATTGTAGAGTGAATGACAATTCTTTCGTGCCCTGCACCACCCATTATAATATTAATTAATTAATTATCATGCATCATCATGGTAGCTTAATTTAAATACATTAAAAATCTGGAAATGAAGATGTTAAGGTTTTAACAACCACAATAACTCAGGCCTTATCAACACTGAGATTTTTAGCCACTGTTATAGTTACACTAATGTAGGTGCATCATTGTGGGTGCATGTAGTAATAGATATGGTGTACTGGTGTAAATCAGCAGTTGCAAATCTGGGGTCTGCACCAATGCAGCTACACCAGCATAGCTACCTGAATGCTAAAAAAACCAGTGCATGGAAGGCCTCAGTCAGGTTGCGCATCTTCTATATATGGTATTACATAGTGACAAACAAATAAAAACTATGTTAAAAGGATGTTAAGATTGAAAAATCAAATGCGCAAGAGTTACAAAATGACAGAATTAAGATTGTGCACGCAACCTTACTCCATCCTCTTCCTGCATATGGATTTTTGATGCACTTTTTAATTATTGTGTCACATACTATTTTTAATGAGACGTCTGCCTCTTTCAGTGCACAGGAAGGACAAAGCAGTGGTTATTCGATATTTCTTTTTATTTCATCACTCATTATGTGACCCTATGCTTCATTTATTACACACCATCGAAACCTTACACTTAATACAGAATTATTTATTTCCTCATGAGTTTTCCTCTGGAGCTCAGAACCATACTATAAGGTCTTGTCTACACTACAGAGTTTTGTTGACAAAAATCAGCTGTTGTATACAAAACAGTGGAGGTGTACACACTACAATGCTCCTGCTGTCAACAAAACTCTCCTGCTTTTCCAACAAAATAAAACCACCTAGACAAGATGCGTTGAGCTTTTTGCAGCAAAGTTATATCGACAGAGTGTCAGTGTAGACACTGCACTTGGTTATGTGACTGTAAAATGGCCTCCAGGAGATGTCCCACAATGCCCATTCTGACTGCTGTGGTCAGCAGTTTGAACTTCACTGCCCTCAACCCAGGTACACAGGCATTGACCCCTCCCCCTTTAAAGGCAATTTCCTGATTGCTCCGCATGGAGACCTCACATCACATTTTCCCAGCTGACCATGGTGGCTCCATGCAGCAAACGCTCCCCTGCTTGGAGTACACGTGAGTTGTTGGATCTGAGGGGAGAAGTGGCTGAGCAGTCCCAGCTCTGCTCCTGCCGTAGAAACTTTGATATCTATGGACAGATTTCTTGTGGCATCTTGGATAAGGGCTACAAACGGGATATACATCAGTGTCGTGCGAATCTAAAGGAGCTGAGGCTGGTATACCAGAAAGCAAGCGAGCAAACCATGGCTTTGGTGCTGCACCAAAGTCCTGCTGCTTCTAAAAGGAGCTGGACACCGTCCTTGGTGGTGACCCCACCTCCGCTTCCAAGAGCCCTGCTGATGCTTCAGTGGGACTGGAGATAGCAGACTCAACCTCAAGGACAAAGTGGTGAATGAGGAAGTCAAGCTGGAGGATGAGATGGGACAGGCAACACTCTTCTTGTTCAAGCCAGTCCCAGAAATCACGATGCAGGAGAGGGAAGCTCTGGTAAGTGATCTTTTTGAGTTGATGCTGCTCGGTTACATGAGGTAGAGCTGTCCTTTGCTTTGTTATACGCTAGAAGTGGGCTAAGGAATAGAAATGTACACGACTAGCTGTGTTTTCATCTGCTTCACATTCCCCTATGCAGCTACGCAGTAGGGGCACTGTGGAAAAGTTGTTAACGGACACCGAGATTTCACAGAAATCCTCCAGAGATATCTCTAGGAAGCATTCCTGGAGATACTTGCCAATTCTCTGCCAAAGGTTCCTTGGTAGAGCTGCTTTGTTCCTTCCCCCATTGTAGGAAACTTTTCCACGGCAATAGGCAATCACTTGTGCAGGGACCAAAGCGGCGCATAGACATGCAGCATAGGGACCTGGTCTGATGCCACACATATGCAGGAGTCCACCCTTACATCCTTGCTTACCCTCAGGAGTGAGATATGAGCTTCAGTGACCCCATGGAAAATGACAGCAGAATTTACAATTTTGTCCCCAGTTGCTTGCAGTGATCCCCTTAGAAAGCCACCTAGACCTTTTGACCCATCTTGAGTGACACTCCGGCCCTGTCCTGAACTCACCATGTTTGGGTTGTTCGTTGAGCTGTGTGCTTGCCAAAAGGCAATGAGAAACCAGCTCCTATTTTAAAAGAGGTGTATTTTACTATAATGATTCAATGCTTTGAGTGCACTCAAAATTATGCTTCTATTTATTGTTTCCTGTGCTTCTGCAGATGTGGCCTTCAGGGGAACCTCCTACAAACCGGTGGAGCACCTCCACCAGATAAGGAAGCGATGAGGAGGAGCAAGAAGGACATGTTTCGAGAAGTGCTCCAGTCCTCAAATGTCGAAAAGCAAGAATAACGGACGTGAAGACAGACTGTTACTGAAAATTATAAAATAGACAGGACAAGAAGGAGACCTAGGAGCAAATTGTAATGGGCCAGGAACGGATGATAAAAGTGATGCAGGAACAAACATAGATGTTGAAGTCCCTAATTGACTTCAAGCAGAACACATGCATGCTCCTCCCCCGCCCCCAACCCCTGCAGCTGATACAGAACTGCTTATCATGCCCTCTCCAAACTCCTTCCACAAATTCCTTGCATCTTCCCGGGCCGTCTCAGTACCTCATTCACTCCACCCCTTTGGACAGCTTCCAAAATGATAGCTGGAGTTGCACACAGCTATGAGAGCCTACATCAGGACGCTGCCCTTCACTGTTATCTCCCTTTACACCAAGCGTGTTCTGTGTTGTTAATTAGTATTTAATAAAAACATACTCTCTGAAAGATAATAAATCTTTATTTGTCTCCTACACGCAGTGGTTGCTGATGAAATTAATACATAGTGGAAATTGGAAGATTTGCAGACTACAGGAAGCAATCATCAAAATTTTAATGCAAGGCGTCAAGAAAACAAAGCATGACAGAATGCTTTACAGAAAGACATATTACTGGTGTTCATTATCAAAATGCTTCCTCAAAACCTGATTCAAATTGCCCCCAGTTTTGCCCTTCTAGTAGCCCTGGTGTCTGCTCGGAATTAGCAGCCAGGTGATTTGCCTCCATGCTCCACCTCAAGGGAAACTTTTCACCCTTAACCTCACAAACATTATGCAGCACACAGCAGGCTGCTATGACCATGGGAATAATATCCTTAGTTAGGTCTAACCTGCCATAAAGGCAGCGCCAGTGAGCTTTTAATCTGGCAAATGCACATTATATGTTCATTCTGCACCTCCTGAGTCTATTGTTGAAACACTCCTTGCTGCTGTCCAGGTTTCCAGTGTAAGGCTTCATGAGCCCTGGGAGTAAGGGGTACATTGGGTCTCCCAGGATCACTATGGGCCTTTCAACACCCCGCATTGGAATTTTCTGGTCTGGAAAGTAAGTTATCTACTGTGACGGACTCAGACCAGAAGGATATAAGAGGGTGGTGGAAGGCAGGTATATCAGCCTCAGAATGAGCACGTCCCTGTTCCCTGCATAGCCAAACAAGGGCTACTCCAGGCCAATCAAGACACCTGAGGCCAATTTAGTCAGTTAAGGCTGTTAGGCTAATGGAGACAGCTGGAACCAATTAAGGTCCCACTGATACTGCTTTAAAAGCTCTCCTTTCCAGTTCTCTTGAGAGGAGCCCAGGTGAAAGGAGCTGGAGGAGAGGAAGCTTTACTGAACCCTGAGGTAAGGGTGAAGCTTGGAAAAGGGGAGCTCGAGGAAGTAGCACAGGGAATCAAAGCAGCGTCAGTGGAGGAGGGAAGCTGCTAACAGCTGCTATCATTAGGGTCCCTGGGCTGGAACCCGGAGTAGAGGGTGGGCCCGGGTTCCCCTCTTTCCCCCCCGCATGATCTACAGAGATCCCTTTGAAAGGGGAAACAAACTTTGGTCCAGGCAGGAGACCAAACTGCCTAAGGAGCTCTAAGGAGCAACAGAGACTGTGGGTATTCCACCTTCCCACCTCCCATACCAGCCTGTGATTAAAATAGCTGAATAAGCTGTAACCTTTGCCACCATACTGGGAAAGGGAGGTCATATTGAGGGCCTTAATGAACTTCTGAGGCCACTGTATCCTCCAGAAGCGCGGGATCCACCAATACAGGCATGGTGCTTTGTCACACTACACATTTGTAAATCCAGAGTAACTCCATTTAAATTAATACAGTTACTCCAAATTTACACCTGTGTAACAGAGAACATAATTTGACCTGTACATGTGTGTGTGTGTGTGAGTGTGTAGGAGAAACTGAGAGACCTATTAAATATAAGTATCAAAGCAGTACCGTTATACAGACAGGCTATAAAAAAAGTTTACTAAGAAAAAAATCCACAGAGAGAAGTGAAGGCACCAGGATTCTACTCAGAACAGACCTACAGATATGAGAAAAGTGTTGCCTACAACGTAGAGCAAAGAGGAATAACTTCAAAGGAAAATTATTTTTATCTTTCCAGAAGATCTGAGCTCCTAACTGAAGCATGGAGAAAGGAGCCAACACCAATCAAGAAAGAGTTTATTAATTCAAGTGTACAGAACTCAATTTTTGTTTCTCACCCCACTGTAAGTAATTTACAAGAACTGTCTCATACATTTTCTGGGACATTGCCTCAGTGCCTTCTTGCTAAATAATATTCAGCACAGAGTGGCAGAGTCAGCTATAGAAGAATTCAGCACATAAATAAATTATATGCATACTCAGAGAATCAGTATTTTTTGATAGTTCAGGTAAATTGAGCTTTGCAATCTCAGATGATATCAAAATTTTCAGCATGAAAGCAATATCAAATACATGATTCAGTTTATATGCAAAATAAATAGATAACAGCAGAATTTAGCTCATTGAGTTTCAGTCAGTACAATAGTAATGCTCAAGCATTTGGAGCAAAACTGATTTTCTAAAGCCTCCATTTTTAGTTCATAAAACAAATATTACTTTTTCGACTGAATTCTTTATGTGCACATCTACTGTATTGAATAACCACGCTTTTTTATTATTCTATATGGTAGAAGAACAAGTGACTTTTTCTTTCCACTGAAGTGAGGATACATTATTGTTAAAATTGAAATATGATTAGTAGACATCTTTACACACATGTAAAATGTCCGCATTAAAAATTATACGTGCATGTACAGTAAGAATGATACACAAGTAAAAATAAATGCCTTAGACTTTACCAGCGATGTTCAATTTTAATTTTATCCCACTTATGTGAGTCTTAAAATACTTTTTGACACATCTGTGATCATTGCTTACTAACACAAGATACTAATAGCACTGAAACAAATTATGACTACAAGTTATTTATGTGAAGAGCAAGGGGAAATCAATAAATTATTTAAAATAATTTAACTGCCATGTCAAAAAGATAAATTAGAGATACAGTTTTGTAGTATCACTTGAGCCCAAACACATGAATATACAAGTTATAAATATGGATCCTGCACTGGCTTGGTGGCTTGACAGTACTGTATTACTTTGCTGTATGATCAAATTCAGACTGGAAGTATCTCTCAACTCTTGCTCCTGAAGTCACTGAGCAATTTCAGGTCTCTTGTTTCCTAAATATCTGGAGAATAAGCAGTAGAGATGCTTGTTGAGGAATGTATGAAATGCCTTGAGTTCTAGGGCCCATTTCTGGATACTTCCTAAAATACCATTGGCCATAATGTTAGCAGGAGCTGTATTTCCAGATCTTCCAAAGAGTGAAAAAATTCTTCAGAAACCAAGAAGAAAAGTGGGATATATTTAGGGAACTACAAGGTAATGAGATTGTACAGAATGAGGGAGACGAAACCCTGAAATTCCTTGACTAGATCTTTGAATCATTAGAGAATCCCATCTGACCAGCATGCTGTGTCATCTTTTCTAAAACAAAAAAACCTCTCCTTATTTAAACCCTCCCTAAGCCTGTAACAACTCCCAGAGGAAGAGAAAATCAGGAACCAAACTATGATTTGGAGGGTAGCAATTTTGTACTTGGTCTGCTTCTGGGTCCTCAAACTACATTCAAGTGCTTATTCTGGGCTCATGGTGATTCCATAATTTAGCCCAAAGAAAAAGTGACACAACCAGTGTGCACTCTGCTCTTAATGATCATGGATTGTATCCACATTAGAATCTTATTCAGTAATCATTGTGGCAGAGGAGACAGTACCTACATAGGGCACATTTTCAGAATTTAGCAGACAGATGAGATGCCACTTGTAGATTAACATTAATTCTATTTCTGAACTTTGATCAAATGGAGCAATTTTCTTGTTCTTTTTGCTGTTGAATTAGAGGGGTCATGTTTCTAGTAATGCTGAATGCTGGCAGTTAATGTGAATGTACTGTAGGATTAATAAATTATACTTTTCAAATGGGCAGCAAGGTTTTTTCCCTGGCTGTAAAGTAGATTACCAACAACATTCATTCATTATTAGCTCCATAGTCATGATTTCAATAATTACATCATCAAAGTCTAACCTTTGAAATAAGTGTTTCTTTGAAGTCAGTGGGAGGTGAATGTTCATATAGTAAATCGTACTACAATTTTGTCCTTTATTTGTGCCCCAAGCATATTTTGACCCTTATATATGTTCTTAAAATATGCAAACTGCATGTGTTTTGTGAAGAAAAGGATAGCTGAATTCTCTATAGTAACTCAGTACAGCAAAACTAGAATTAATAGTGGTTATTATTGTCATATATATCATATATAATATTGTGTTATCAAAGTATGCTAGGCATTGCACAGAAATACAATAGAGAGAGTCTCTTCAAATGATGTCATAAACACACAAAAAAGGGGTGGGAGAGGAAGGATGAGAGTGACAGTATCATAGAATCATAGACTTTAAGGTCAGAAGGGACTATTATGATAATCTAGTCTGACCTGCAGAATGCAGGCCACAGAATCGCACCCACTCACTCCTGTAACAAACCCCTAACCCATATCTGAGCCACTGAAGTCCTCAAATCATGGTTTAAAGACTTCAAGGTGCAGCGAATCTTCCAGCAAGTGACCTATGCCCCAAGCTACAGAGGAAGGCAAAAAAACCCCAGAGCCTCTGCCAATCTGTCCTGGGGAAAAATTCCTTCCCGACCCCAAATATGGCAAAATAAGGGAACTGGATAAATTCATGGTGGCTAAGTCCATAAATGGCTATTAGCCAGGATGGGTAAGAATGGTGTCCCTAGCCTCTGTTTGTCAGAGGATGGAGATGGATGGCAGGAGAGAGATCACTTGATCATTGCCTGTTAGGTTCACTCCCTCTGGGGCACCTGGCATTGGCCACTGTCGGTAGACAGATACTGGGCTAGATGGACCTTTGGTCTGACCCAGTACGGCTGTTCTTATGTTCTTATGATCAGCTAAACCCTGAGCATGTGGGCAAGAGTCACCAGCCAGAACCCAGGAAAGAATTCTCTGTAGTAATTCAGCTCCCACCCCATCTAACATACCATCACAAGCCATCAGGCATATTTACCTCTAATAGTCAAAGATCAATTAATTGCCAAAATTAGGCTATCCCATCATACCATCCTCTCCATAAACTTATCAAGGTTAGTATTGAAGCCAGATATGTCTTTTGCCTCCACTACTCCCCTTGGCAGACTGTTCTAAAACTTCACTCCTCTGATGGTTAGAAACCTTCATCTAATTTCAAATCTAAGCTTCCTGATGGCCAGTTTATATCCATTTTTTCTTGTGTCCATATTGGTACTGAGCTTAAATAATTTCTCTCCCTCCCTGGTATTTATCCCTCTGATGTATTTATAGAGGGCAATCATATCTCTCCTCAGCCTTCTTTTGGTTAGGCTAAACAAGCTGAGCTCTTTGAGTCTCCTTTCATAAGACAGGTTTTCCATTCCTTGGATCATCCTAGTAGCCCTTCTTTGTACCTATTCCAGTTTGAATTCATCCTTCTTAAACATGATAGACCAGAACTGCACACAGTAGTCCAGATGAGGTCTCACCAGTGCCTTGTATAATGGTACTAACACCTCCTTATCTCTACTGGAAATACCTCGCCTGATGCATCCCAAGACTGCATTAGCTTTTTTCATGGCCATATCACATTGATGACTCATAGTCATCCGGTGTGTCATGGTCTACACCCTCACTTGAAACTGGGGGGTTTCAAAGTGAGGACCAGCATGTATTCCCCCACCCTAAAATCCTAGTGTAGGTCTCCTTGTCGCTGCCACCAGTCAGGTTAAAGTGTCTGACAAACTGCCTGTCCCCCAAGCTTCCCCTGGGGAACCCAGATTCAAACCCCTTGAATCTCACCAGAGAGAGAGAGAAACAGCCTGTTCCCCTCCTCCCCCTCTTCCTTCTCTCCAGCCTGCTCTGGAGAGATATACACCGAGTCAAATCCTTGACTCAACACAAAGAGGGACTCACTTCCCCCCTCCCCTTCCCAGTCCTGGAAAGAGATACCTGATTCAAACTGCTTGAATCAAACCCAGGAGGAACTGTCTCTTCCCCCCTCCCCTTCCCCTGAATTTCCACAAGAGAAGGAATTAACCAAGTCCAAAGAAAAGAGAATTTATTAAAGAATAAAAAGAAAATACAGAATCTCTATGAGCCCAAGCTGGACATTCATAGGGTATAACCTTATCAATCTCTGGAGAGAATTCCCCCTCCCCCTTTCTCAGTAAAAGCATTATCAGCAAACAGGAATAAAGCATTTCCTTTAGCAAACACACAATTGCAAATATAGAAATCAAATCATAAGACTAATTCACCTTTCTAATTAATACTCACTATTAATTAGTAGAAACTACTCCAGGAGAACTTGGAGACATGACTGTCCTCTCTTAGAGCCAAAAAGAGTTCTCTGAGCAAAACAGGGAACACAGACAAAGGCTTCCCTGCACAGAGATTTGAAAAAATCTTGTCTCTGATTGGTCCTCTGGTCAGGTGGTCACCAGGTACTGCATGTTAACCCTTTACAGGTAAAAGAGACCTTAACCCTGATCTGTTTATTTATGACACGCCCCCCAAATCGCAGACAGTGGGGGAACCACACTGGCGGTGATTTCCTTCTAGAACTTTAAAATAAACAGATTAACAAAACACATGCACTATTACATATACTACTAAGTATGTAAACAACAAGATATTTGACATTGAACAACACTTTTTATGCATTTGCCCGGACATACTTGGCGACGTCCTTGCCCATCCTCCCAGTGGAAGGACTTCCCCAACCTGTCTTTGGTTGTGTTCACCCCAGAATGACCACTGGGATGTTATGGCCCAAGCTTAAGAGCTTGTACCGGTACTTAGTTGGAACTACCAACTGTTTTTGAGGATTGTGGCCTTTCTGGTGTCCACCAGAAAAAATGTCCTTATATAAAAGTCCTTGTTTTACAACAAACTGGAATTGGGTAGAAGAGCTGAGAGGCGGTGGGTTGCTCCGTGCCGCCCAAGCTTTCTTAAGGCTGTCATTGGCTTCCTGCTCAGTCTGGAACTGTTTCCTTGAAGCTGGAGACACTAGTTCCTCCTTAGACTGTGGACTTGGACTTGGTCCCTCTGGAAGCGATGTAGGTGATGAGGTTGTTTCCGTTGACTGTGAACCGCTCTCCGCTGGTGCACAAGGTGATATTTCAGGCTCTGGCTGAGCCTGTTGGGTAGAGTTGTTTGCTGCTTCTGCCAGTTTAGGCCCGTTGGCGGCCCCTGGCGGTGGAGTTGCAAGCGCTGGCGTCAGTGCTGGCGCTGGTTTTGCCGCTGGTTGCTCTTCCAGTTCCGGTTCTGGGACTGGATGTACTATGGCTGCTGTAGTTGCTGGCATGGGATCCGGTTCCACCACCTCTGTCTGGGTGTCTGGTAACACAGACCGGGTCTTGGTGGATGGCTCAGGAACAGGGATGGGAGTGCCTGCTTGTTCGGCCTGGCTGCGGGTGACCACTCCCCCCCTCTTGGCCAGCTGCACATGGTTGGCCAAGTCTTCCCCCAGTAGCATGGGGATGGAATAATTGTCATAGACAGCAAAAGTCCACTTTCCTGACCAGTCCTTGTACTGGTCTTCAGGGATGCTGTACCCATGGCAGGTCCTTTTAAAATTTTTTCAAGAAGGCCTCAGTGTTCTCACCTGCCATGTAGGTGGGAAATTTCTTGGGATGGAGAACAGTGCCTTCTGGTGCTGGCCACACCCCTCTGCAGTCAGGGAATTGGGTTGCTTGCTTCCCAATTCCTACCCTGTCTACTCGCGATTGAATAGAAAGAAACAAAAGCTTTTGATTTGCAAATGGTGTTTGCTTGTTTGCTGGCTTACAAGAAACTAGAAAATCTGGTTTGGTAACTTGTATTTAGCAATTTTAAGTACCTCACAGTAGGGGTCCTTATAACAAAGCCTGTTAGAAAAACTTACACCTTTTGCCTAGCTGTTTTTAAGCGGACAGAAAGAAAAAAGAAAAGAAGAAGAAAAAAAATCCTTTTCTAACACAGCCTGTTTGAAAACCTTATTTCCCTCAGCTAAACCCAGCTGAAAATCTGTTTAAAAAAAAAAACAAAAAATAATCTCCCTCTCCTTCTGAGCTGTGGTACTAATAAGCCCAGCTGACCGGCTGGTGCTACTTAGTACCTGCGAGAAAAGTATAGTGAATTCTCTCAGGGATTTGTATTCCCTGGCTCCAGAGGATTTCAAAAGACACAGGGGAAAAAAAATCTGGCTGGAGGGTTTCTGTCTCCCCCCCCCCCCCAAACCTGTTTTTCCCGCTGGATGGGAATGTACTTTGACGAGCACTTCCCCCCACCTTAGGAATCCTGAGTGATACCTGATATCACAAAGGAAGGACACACCTCTAGGGAATAGTTTTTCTCAGCATAGCCAGCAGAGAAAAAAAAACTTTTTCTAACCCTGAAAACTGCTTCAAAACTGCCTTTTCCTCAAGCTGCCTGTTCAAGCAACAAGAAAGAAAAACTGCTTCCAACAAAGCCTGCTGGAAAACTTAATTTCCTCCAGCCAACCTGGCTGAAGATTTCTTCTAACAATACCAGTTAGAAAACCTGTGTGTGTTTGGCTTCGGGGTCTCTGTGCCTCCAAACCTGCAGTCCTGCTTTAGGAGAAGAGAATAGCCCTGCAAGAAACTGAAAATGCTTTTAACCCTGAAACTGCCTCAGAGTGCCTTTGGTAGAAAAGCCGTGCCTTTATCAATGGGTCCAAAACACCGCTGCTCACCATGTCATGGTCTACACCCTCACTTGAAACTGGGGGGTTTCAAAGTGAGGACCAGCATGTATTCCCCCACCCTAAAATCCTAGGGTAGGTCTCCTTGTCGCTGCCACCAGTCAGGTTAAAGTGTCTGACACACTGCCTGTCCCCCAAGCTTCCCCTGGGGAACCCAGATTCAAACCCCTTGAATCTCACCAGAGAGAGAGAGAAACAGCCAGTTCCCCTCCTCCCCCTCTTCCTTCTCTCCAGCCTGCTCTGGAGAGATATACACCGAGTCAAATCCTTGACTCAACACAAAGAGGGACTCACTTCCCCCCTCCCCTTCCCTAGTCCTGGAAAGAGATACCTGATTCAAACTGCTTGAATCAAACCCAGGAGGACTGTCTCTTTCCCCCCTCCCCTTCCCCTGAATTTCCACAAGAGAAGGAATTAACCAAGTCCAAAGAAAAGAGAATTTATTAAAGAATAAAAAGAAAATACAGAATCTCTATGAGCCCAAGCTGGACATTCATAGGGTATAACCTTATCAATCTCTGGAGAGAATTCCCCCTCCCCCTTTCTCAGTAAAAGCAATATCAGCAAACAGGAATAAAGCATTTCCTTTAGCAAACACACAATTGCAAATATAGAAATCAAATCATAAGACTAATTCGCCTTTCTAATTAATACTCACTATTAATTAGTAGAAACTACTCCAGGAGAACTTGGAGACATGACTGTCCTCTCTTAGAGCCAAAAAGAGTTCTCTGAGCAAAACAGGGAACACAGACAAAGGCTTCCCTCCACAGAGATTTGAAAAAATCTTGTCTCTGATTGGTCCTCTGGTCAGGTGGTCACCAGGTACTGCATGTTAACCCTTTACAGGTAGAAGAGACCTTAACCCTGATCTGTTTATTTATGACACTGTGATCAACCAACACTCCGAGGTCGTCCTCCTCCTCTGTTACTTCCAGCTGATACGTCACCAGCTTATAACCAAAATTCTTGTGATTACTCCCTAAATGCATGACCTTTCACTTTTCACTATTAAATTTCATCCTATTACTTTTACTCCAGTTTACAAGGTCATACAGATCTTCCTGTATGATATTCCAGTCCTTCTCTGTATTGGCAATACCTCCCAGCTTTGTGTCATCCGCAAATTTTATTAGAACATTCCCACTTTTTGTGCCAAGGTCAGTAATAAGATTGGATTTTTCCAAATAAGATTGGTCCCAAAACCGATCCCTGAGGAACTCCACTAGTAACCTCCCTCCAACCTGACAGTTCACCTTTCAGTACAACCCATTGTAGTCTCTCCTTTAACCAGTTCCTTTCCACCTTTCAATTTTCATATTGATCCCCAACTTTTCCAATTTAGTTAATAATTCCCCATGTGGAACCGTATCAAATGCCTTACTGAAATATCATGTGGTTCTACAGGAAAGCATTTACACCTATTTATGGTTTATTAAATTAGGTGGTTGTTTTTGTGGATTTTTAAAATTCCCTTTTGATGATTCAGGAGAAATTAGAGGTTTTTTGGAAGGATTAGAATAAAGTGTGGGGAATAGTTTGAAATACAGATTTTGGAAACATTCTTTGTATAGGGCAAAATGTAGAAAAAGAAAATAGGAGGGCATCACTAAAGGAACAGAAAGGTTTGAGGTCCAATCCTATAAGATACTGAGCATTGCCTTCCATTGAAATCAGTAAGAGTTTCAGGTGGTGATCACCTCCCAGGACTTGCACTGAGCAGAGTACATGCTGTGGGGCCAAGTTTCCAATTGTGTTACAAACTTGAGGCACAGACCATGCTGCTGAATAGCTCCTTTTGTTGTGCAAGTCTTCTGAGTGAACTTACGCTCAATTTTACAAACCTGGGCTAATATATTTTTTCATTTAGTTTTGACACGCTGTAGTTCAACTTTCTGATCTTAACCAGTATTTCCTCTAATTCTTTTTTCCTATGAGAAGAATGAATTACCGCCAGAATTCAAGTTAAAAACCTATGAGCCTAGTTTCTCATTCCATTTGCTTCTTCATTCACATATTTTCTTTCTTCCATTTATTAACTAATTTCTCTCCTCATTTATATCATACCCATCATTTATCACTTTCTTTCCAAGACACACATTCTTTCCCTTTTGCTTTTCCCCCCTCTCTCTCTCTCTCTCTCTCTCTCTCACTCTTCTTCTCCCCGATACCCCACATTATCCTATTCCTCACTTTCGTTGTACGATGGGTGATGGAGATATCTATCGTTATATATACATATAATATATTTAATACCCTTCCAGTCCATAAAGTCAACTAAAAAGGCATGTGATACAATGGTGAATGGCACAGTAGAAACAGATTGTAAAGGGGTTAAAGCAAGGGTAAGAAAAGCCTTTGGGGAAATAAGCAGTATTCAGCACTAATTGCTACTTTTCTTTGTCATCTTCATGACTGAAAACCAGGCTTTCTTTTTACAAAGCTCTTTACTTACCAGTGACTTATCTGATTTAATTTATTTTCGTTCTGAAAACTGTTCAACCAAAATTGCATACTAAACTCCAAGGAAGCATGTTATCATTGGTATAAAGCAAATGATGCCAGTATACCATCTTCCCCCAAACAGTTTTTATGTTTATTGCTATTGGCAATCTTCACATCTTTATATGTTGGTTCACATCCTTTAACTTCTGTCATTTATTTTCTAGAATTGTATGAAATGGCTGAAAGATGCTAATTGAATATGCTTATAAAAAAATCCAAGTCAACATGCTAAGAGAGGTGCTTCTAGTAGTCAACAGAACTTTATCACTTAAAAAAAAAGTTACCCAGCCTTAGTGTGTAAATTGTTATATAGTATCAGCTACCTACTTTTATTACATTTTTTGGTACCTGATGATTTGAACATGATGAATTTCTTTGAATATGCAGAGGTTGCCATAGAAACTAAATCTCGAAGTAAAAAAGTGAAGATATGAAGCATTACTAATTCTGAAGAAATTATGCCACTAATTGTGAAATGAAAAGAGATGCACAGTTCCATTTATTTTTGAGAAGCATATAATTTAAGCATGTCTAATGTAGTTTTGTAAGAAAGCCTCTAGTGTGGATATACAGTAGACAATAAATCAAACCAAAGAACAAAGAGCTGAAATGATCACAGTGTTTTTGTAAGAACAAGTTCTTCATTTTTCTAAAAACTCATAACATACTTAATTGTATTCCCCAAATTTAGCCTCCTTATCCCTCTTTAATACTTGTACTCAATTTCATATGTAACAACCATGTAATGGATTTCCTTGCTCAAAACAAGCAGTGTATTTTCTTTCTTTGTCATATCATTTTAAATAATCAGGGATATTTTCTAGAACAAATTACAAAAAATAAATAATAAAGTTCCATGAACTTTTTTAAATCCTGCAGACAGTTATTGCTTTCTGGTTTATATGTTTTAAGTAACTTAGAACTTCTAAAAACAGTAGGGAGAGGTTTCTCTTAGCAAAGCAATACTGGGTAACTTTCTCTACACTCAGATTTTATTGTGGGATATCAGGACAGATGATAATGAGGAGATACTGTCATTCCGGGGTCCCAAGTTGGGCATGTATTATATTCTGAGCTGTGCTTTTATTATAATTCTCATTTTCCTAACAGAGTCAAGTTCCCCTACAGCTTTAATATACAAATTTTTATTGTATACCTTTCCCTCACCTTCCATGTGTTGCTTCCTGTGTGTTTGTACAGTGCCTGGCACAAGTGGGGGCCTATTCTGGGCATTACTGTTGTATAAATAAAAAATAATCCTAATAATTGTATAGGGCAGGTCTCAACTCCAGCCAGAGGCAAAGTGGCAGCAGGCCTCACTGGTGCTTTTTGAGTCTCGCTGCTGCAGAGCTGGGAGGAGCAAGCAGGCTGCTTGAAGGTAAATGGAGTGGCTTTTTGGGGTGTGGAATTATTCTGTTGTGATATCGAGTAAGAGAGGGGTAATTCTTGTGTACCAAGCAAAACTCTTCCTTCACATTTTTCCTTAAGATGTATTACTCTTTTGAAGCCTTTTTTCACTGACCTCTGAACTTGAACTTGAAGGTGTTTTACAGCAGACAACAGCCCCAGTATTCTAACTTTAAGCAGGAAATCAAACATGTCTCACTTTTGGCAACCTGTTCCTTCCACCCTACGTTGGTAAGAACTCCATATAGCTTTTCTCCTTCTGTGGCCTTCTGTCCTGCCTGCTGAGAGAGCAGGAGGATCAACCACTCCATTTACCTTCAATCTTTGCTTCACTCCTCCTTTGCCCTCCTGCTGCTTTGCATGTTAGCACAGTTGCTCTGAGAAATGAGTTAGTATTGAGAGGAGAAACTGGAGCAGAGGTAAAGATTAGTAATGTTGCCACAATACACATGCATGAGAGACATGGAATAGAGACAGATTCTCCATGATGAGGAAAAGAGGATGAGTTAAAAAATCTCAAATGGATGGAGAAAGAGAGTGAGAACTTGAGAGCAAAAACTTTAGAAGATGGGGTGAGATGCCTTAGAGGAGAAAAAGAGAGGAATGATTCAGAACTGAAGGGGAGGAGAAATAGAGAAGTTTGCAGGGGGAGAAAATTGAAGCACCTGAAGACACTAAAGAGGAAGCAGGCCTGTCATCTTTTCCCATCCTGAAAACACTGGAAAAGGAAGCGGGCCTTTCTGCCTTCCTCTGGAGACTTCAAGGATACAAGAAATGAGGAGGCACCAAGGTTTGTTAGGGAGAGAGGTTAATTTGAAAGGCTTCAGAGAGGTGACGTTCCAAAGGTTAAGATGAGCATCCCAACTTGCCTGAAGGCTCCAACTGAAATGGGGGTACCATTGTGCTAGGTTCTGTCCATGCACTAATAGGAGACAGTCCTTTTCCTGAAGAGCTTACAATTTAAATTGCATACAAAAAAAGCTAGGAAATACAATTAAAATTGATTGTGTAGACTGCATTCAATGCCTTGGTGTATATGCATTGTAATAATCTTATCCATCATCACAGAAAAGAACATCTGTTTTCTTTTTGTAACCCTCTGTCTCATTCACTGTCCCTCCTGTACACTGAATGAGGAAGCAGTCCTGTAGAATACAACTTTTAGATAATGTTTTCACCTCTTAGCTCAGAGAGCCGATAGTACATAATTGTAACAAGGACTGTATCAATAATGCATATGTTCAAAGGGGCTGAATTAAGGTTGCACAAGCAGCCTTAATTCAGCCAATTTCTAGCTTCTGAATGCTTGACTTTGCTACCTGAATATTCTTTTAAGGTAGTTTTGTTAATGTAATTTCTAGGTGTATTAAAAACAAATTGAAAGAACAAACTTTCTATCCTATGGAAGCGCATTGACCACCCCTTCCCCATGTGGTTCTCCCACGGGGCTGATGTAAATGTTGAATTGCACTGGGCCTAGTGCCGATCCCTCTGGAATCCCACTAGAAAACTAGAAAACCGGATGACTGGGCATGGAAGTGGCAGATGTACTTCAATGTAGATAAGTGCAAAGTAATGCACATTGGAAAACATAATCCCAACTATACATACAAAATCATGGGGTCTAAATTAGCTGGTATCACTCAAGAAAGAGATCTTGGAGTCTTCGTGGATAGTTCTCTGAAAACATCTGCTCAATGTGGTGCAGCAGTTAAAAAAGCTAACAGAATGTCAAGAGCCGTTAGGAAAGAGAGAGATAATAAAATAGAAAATATCATAATGCCACTATATAAATCTGTGCTATGCCCACCCTTTGAATACTGCATGGACTTTTGGTTGCCTCATCTCAGAAAAGATATATTAGGATTTGGAAAGGTGCAGAGAAGAGCAACAAAAATGATTAGGTGGGTGAAACAGCTTCCATTTAAGGAGAGATTAAAAAGACTGGGATTATGCATTTTAGAAAAGAGATGACTAAGGGGGGATATGACAGAGGTCTAAAAATCATGAATGGTATGTAGAACATGAATAGGGAAATGCTGTTTACCCCTTCACATAACCCACGAACCAGGGGTCACCCAACGAAATTAATAGGCAGCATTTTTTTTAAAACAAACAAAAGAAAGCACTACTTCACACAGTGCAGTCAACCTGTGGAACTCAGTGCAATGGGATGTGAAGGCAAAAGGTATAAATGAGTTCAAAAATAATTAGATAAATTCAGAGGATAGGTTCATCATTGGGTATAAGGCAAGGTGGTCAGGGATGCAACTTCATGCTTTGGGTGTCCCTAAAACTCCAACTGCCAGAAGCATAAGGCACTGGCCACTGTCAAAGACAGGATACTGGGCTAGATGGACCATTGGTCTGATGCAGTATGGTCATTCTTATCCTCTTATATGTTGAATTTGGCCTTACGAGCAATCTCTTTCTAAAAAATTGTATACTTACAACCTTTTTTTTTTTTTCAAGGTGTCTTTCTTTAGCTAGGCCAGCCACTTGACATATCGCTCATTAATCATATATATTAGCTAGAGTAGTTGAGTCTTTAAAACCCAACTGCCTACTCTCTCCATAGGGACTAGTTCTTGTTTTCAAAATGTGATGACATATGCTTTAAGATGCTGCTAATTAGCCCTTTCCCTTGAAAATTCATCCTGACATGTTTCAAGTACATTTTCTCCCTCATACTTGAGTATGGGATCATTAAATTATTAATTCTCTTTCATAAGGCTTGTAGGATTCCCTGCATAATGCTACTTGTTTATATCTTAAAATATTTAATAATCCTGCAGCTTATTCTAGACACTAACGTTACTTGCATTTCTCCTGAAGAATTCTGTTCTTAAAGTTGAATAGATTATATTATGATACAGTAGAGAGCTACAGTCGAGATTAATGTTTTTAGTATTTATTAGTATTGCAGTAGTGCCAAAAGGCACCAGTCCAGTCAGAATTGGAGCCTAGTCATGTCGGGCACTATACAAACACATGGGAAGACACGCACAGTCTGCTCTGAAGAGTTTACATTCTGATTTAAGACAAAACTTGACAGCTTTGACAAACTAGAGGAACAAGCTCAAGAGTAAAATAAGTTCACGGGGTACATTCTCTTGCTGTGTGCACAACCTGAGAGTTCTGAAGCATATAACATGTTGGTTGGTTGGTTTTTTGGTGTGTTTTTTTTCTTTTGCCTGTGACCTACCAATCACTAGTTGGCTGATTAATTGGCAACAAAAGTGAGTCTTCAGTAAGAGAAGGAAGTGAAATGCAAATTATTCCAGAGAAGACATTCCATGAATAAAGGGAGGTATGGATGTAAACTTTACATAGTTACTTCATAGATAATGTTCACTACATTGAATTACTAGCAAAAATATATGCCAGTACCAACAACATGCCAGCAATAATTTCAGTTACAATTATTTGTGAATTATTTTATATTATTTAATGGAGATTGATCTGGATAGTGGTATATAGTCAGTTAGTATCATGCCTTCCTTTCTTCTAATTTAGCTTACAGAATATTGGATATTTCATTTTAGTTAGGAAGAGCAAGTTTATGATGATTTTTCTTATTTTCTCATATGAGCAGTTCCATAATCCAGATATTAACACTCTTGTGAGTTTAACTACTCGGTGAAAATTGTGAATTTCACTCTAAATGTAACAGTTGCTAAATAAGATGGGTATATGGAGTGTTGTGCTAAGCAACTTTTTATTGTGAGCCCAGATATAGTCTGTCTGGTGCCTCCATGCAGGGAAGTTAGGGGGGCAAAAAGCAACCTTTTACTCCCTTGTGCCAACAATCTGCATTGTGACCAGCACTGCAGAGAGGAGCTAAGATTCCCTATGGCTGCTAATTCCTTCTTCCACATGGGTAGGTGAGGAGTGGATAGGGTCTTGGCACTCCCACCCACACAGTAAGAAGACAGCACACAAGGGGATCTTTGCTTCTCCCTTCTGGAGTGAAAGAGGGACTAGGAAGCAGATTATGATTGAGTCACAATCTGTTTCTGGCCTGATCCTGGGGAAAAGACTTTACCCCAGGGCTTGGGGAAAAGCTTGTAATTTTTTTTTTTAAAGTATCTTAAATCAATAAAAGAGCTATCTTTCTATAATTATTCTTTTCTCCCAGATATTGCTTAGGCTTTCAGATGGTCATAGAAGGATTTAAACAACAATTATAGATCAATTATAACAGTATAACAGTTTTAAGAAAAGTCTTGTATCTGTTGGAGAGGCAGGGGAAGACTGATTTTTATGCCCCCAGGAATGGCTACTTCTTCATTTCAGAAATAAATTCTGAAAATATTTTTGTAAAGCAGTGGTGTGAGTACATTATGAGTGACTTAATATTATTGCATTCTTTTAGTAGTCTTAGTGTCTTAAAGGCTCTCTATGTTTATAGTTCTAATGAGCTGAGAGTAGTTATAAAATTCATTGTTTTTAGTGCACATTGTTTATTAAAAAAAAACAATTTGATTAAAATGTTTCACATTAATGAACAGATGTTCACTTTTACAAATTCTGTAAAGAAAACAAATTTTAAAAAAATCAGTTATAAAAGGAAACAAGCACTTGACAAACATAAACCTTGCATTCCTAGAATATTTCCCCTCGTATTAATATGTTCATCTCCTTCCGGTCCTTTAATGTTGAGTGTACCGCAGATGTTCTTGTAGCCATATAGTCTCTTGTACACTTGACATAAACCATTGTCTGTTAAACTAATTGTAGAATATAGAGTAGGAGAAAGTATACTGTTGGTCTCAATGGGCAGTGACTAATGAATGGCAAAGCAAAAACAGAACCAAAAAAGCTATTTCTCTTTCTGATTTTTTTCATGTAAATGATTTCAAAAAGGTTTGCCACCCGCTCTTGTTTTAATTTTGCAACATCCATCACAAATTATATTTCAGCTCATGTAAAAAAAAGAAACATTTAGCTCCCAGAATATTCTGGTTTTTCCTATGTAATTAACACTCCATTCACAGTTGTGTATGTCAATCAAAATCCTGCCTTCTTTCCTTTAACACTTCCTTGATACTTTGTTTAGACTGTTCTAAGTGTCGTCCTCAATACACCCTAAATATGTACAACCAGGAACAGGGACATGCTTTAAAGAAGTTGACAGTATGTTGGTCCTAATAACTCAGAGGAGCTATTTAAAAAGATGATCCATTGTATGGTTATTTTGTATTTAGGACATATTTCTGTCTATATTCTTTGGGGATATATATGATTACTGTTTTTCAAATAAAGCTGATAAACATTAGCTTATATTTACACTTGTAAAGTAGAGATAAGCCCAAACAAAACCACAGACCTCTACACCCCTGAACTTTCAGGAAGTATGGAACCAGATTGGAACCTAGTCCCTAACATCACCCTGTGAAGGGTCAAAGGAAAACTTTCAGGTCCAAACACTTTTAGGAAAGTTTTAGATCTGGACCCAAATCCAAATGCTACTTCTCAGGCCCATCTCTATACATCATTTATCATGTATTTAAATAATCTATTCAGTTATGTGATATTCTAGCAATGTCAATTTGTGACACTCATTCAGAATCTACAAGGATTTTCATTTTGAAAATTTTTGAATGTTTTCGGAATAATGTTCCTATTTTACTCTTGCAAAAAACCACATTTGTATGTACACACACAAAATGGCAGGCACAAATCAAATATTTTCTGGCTAAATCAGGTACTTACAAATAAATTGGATGCATTTGTAAATTGTTAACTTATACCTTTTTGCATGTATATTTACCCCATATCCAAGGGCAAAAATGGGTTTTATGGCCACAAATATGTGTATTTTTGCCATAGCAACTTGACATTAGTTGTCAGCAGTTATTGTGTCTAAAAATGCTACAAATTTAAATTTTACAATCAAGATTTAAGCTTGTAAGTTGTTTCATTTTTAGTCTGTTTGTCAAAAACAGAATTACTGCATTTGTTCACTCAGAGCCTGCCCTCTGTCTATTGAAGTCAGTAGAAATACTCCCATTGACTTGGATCATGCCTTAGTTAGGTATTTGTGTGACTGGTATTTACAGGCACAAATGCATGTTTTATACACAGAGGTAGTAACTGCATAAACAAGGAGCATTTTTGCAAATCAAGTTCTGTATCCCCTCTCGCTCCTCACCCTCCAAAAATCGATGTAGCCTTTGTAAGACACAGGAATGCACGCACTCTAAAAAAAACTTCTGTTTGGTTAACTTCTTCCTCAATTTCTCCTATGCATCCCCATTGATTTTGAGGCAGCATTTGGCTAAATTATTGCAGGTGTATGTGCAGAATGCAAGGAAAGGCATTGGTGGCCTTAGTTTTTAAACTCCTGTGAATTAAGTAATAATTCTGAGCCCTTTTTTGCCTTCATATATGTCTGCAGTAACCTTGCTGAAGTCACTTTAAGGTGGATGTGTATCAGAAAGCAGCATATGGTTCTTTGTGTTTCAGAATAAAAAGTTACCAATAATAAGAATATATTCATATATATAATTGTATAAAATAGGTGAAATATTGAGGTTAGCTAGTGTTTATTGCAAATAGAAAAAAAAATTCACTGTTAAGTTTTGGTATTCTGGATAAGTATTATTGAAATTCATACTGGGTCTTAATACTCATTCACAGCTTACACTGCAATGGCTCCAGCTCATAAATGTGTACTGAGAAAAATGCTTGAAACATAACTAAACTCTTTCCATATAAAGGATCAATAATACAAAATCTACACTATTGCCATTCCATATTCATAGCATAAATCGTAATGGTTCTAATGGAGTTTAGAATAACACATCAAACTGAGATTAATCTTAATGGGTCGTTGACATGATTTCAGTTTCAACCACAACATTCTTAGCTTGTTAGTAACATAGGACTATGGGGGAAGAAACCCCAAGGAATGAAACCTCAAAAATATCTCTAATTAAATGTTATCAGTTTGACTTAAATCAACAAAAAATTTCCTTTCCATCAGCCATAAAGAAACCTTTGATTATAAGCTAAGTAATGGGTGTTTTAGCATAACAATTCAAGACCATATGTGAAATACATAAACTTTGAAATGATACCGGTAGATGTATGACTGCTCAAAGATTTTAGTCCACTCTCTTCCGGTCTTGGGTTCCTGTATAACTGCTTAGCTCTTGAAATTGAGGTTTAGCTGTTTGTGAATCTGAGTAGGTGACAAATGACTTAAGTAATGGAGATCAATAAGTAAGACACACATATTTCAGTTCACTAGTGACACAGCTGAAAATCAGCTTTGAGAAATAGGGTGCTGGGTATATGTTAAATTGGTTATGTTCAACCTGTACAATTATTATATGGCTTATGGTGACAGCTGCATTATAGTTTTACATCCCAGACCATTGAGCGATCAAATAAAATGTAATTTATTTGGACATTATCAAGATGATGGGTTTGTTATATGTTACTTCCCTACCAATATGCTTTCACTCTTGAAACCTAGCTGGAAAAATGTGCCAGTAAAAATTATTGTGATGCAAATACATTGTTTCCCATAGTTAAGAACTTTTCTGAGGCAATAAGTTCTTATCAATGCTGCAATAAATGGTAAAAAAGTATTTCCGTTTTGGATAGCTTTTGATCTTTTTGTTAATAAACAGTACAAACAATCTTGCTTTTACAGATTATTTTATTCCAAATCAATCCTCAGATGTAATATTTATAAATGTCTGGGGTTTTTTTGTTGTTGTTTCCAGGGAAGGCGAGGTAAACCAGGACTCCCTGGTAAACCAGGATCACCAGGACCTCCGGTGAGTAACCAGCAAGGAAAGTGGGAAATTCTCACTTCAGTCAAGAACTGGTGTATACTTTGTTAGCATTTTTGTAGCAGCTTACCTGAGGATAGCTTTAAATGAACACAATGGATCTTTGTTCTCTCTGCAATATCAGGCAGTTACAACTCTCAACCTTTTGATAGAACAAAGGTAAAGAATTGGATCCTAAATAAGAGAAGCTAAAAAGGAAAAACAAGATCCCACACTGCTGTCTAACAGTTCAGAGAGGGGCTGGCTGAAAATGCTAACTATGGATATTATGCATTCATTCAGTTTACCAAATGTATGATGCTGTATTTAAGATCAGATAATTTCTTTCTCAGAGGGATAATTTGAAAGATGAAGGACTGTGTGATGAGCTTGCCAACTGAATGGTGTAGAGGATTATACCCAATACTGGATTGAGCACTCAACTGTAGATCAAATGAGTTTACAGAAGAATAAAAAAGATTAAGAAATACAAAACTATATGAAAGGATTTATAATATGCAGCACTAAAGGTTTTAGCTCAGATCTGAGAGTTTGGGTTTTATTAGAGATACATGATTTGGAATTTGAGCTCAGGCTTGGGTTTGTCTTGCTTCAGGGCTTCTCTGGGCAGTAACAAATGTGATCTTTGAGAGAATAAGATTTGATAAGAGTTGTGACATTATATACTGTTTACTATATTGTAAAAATGCCATCACACGCAAATGCATGAAAGATGTTAAGAGCTAGGTGTGTACTTCTTAATAAGGTAAACTTATAGTCAACGAGTTGAAAGGTTCTTTTCTTAAAGTGTATTTGTCTTGTGAAACTCACTGTCTGCAAGCAGTTCTTCAACTGTTTCACCCTGTGGATCACTCCATAAAATATAAATCCACCATTGGACCACTGCCTCTTGCCCTACTGCACAGTTTTCATAATGTTCCATTCTGTGACTCATCAGGAAGGACTCTGTGAACAAAAGGTTACATCTGAGCCATAGTCTGAGAATCCCTGGTCTATACTAATGGTTAGGATTAAACAAAAGTGTCATTGTTATAATCAAATTTTTGTGCTGGTTAAACATTAGTAATATTCCCAGTTTCAAACCACATTTTGACAGTTTTCAGCCTTCACTGGAATAGGTGATATCCATCAATCCATATTTCAGAATCCTTATTTCTAGAAATGTTCTTGCTGGACATAGTGAAGGGAAGCTGTCAGGGGTAGGTGAGTAAATTGGAATAGATGGTTCCTGCACTTATCTAAGAAGAAACAAAAGATCACACATTCTGTCACTGGCAATTTCTTTAATTTTTTCTAAGAAAATATTTTCAGAAAGCAAAACAGGTGGTGGTGGTCATTCATTGTATGTAAAAATAAGTAGATATTAATTCATCTTCATACAGCCATCCTGAAGCCTCACTTGGAGTCCTGTGTACAGTTTGTGGTTCCTTGTGATAGAGACACCGTACACTGGAGGGAATCCAAACAAGGATAATGGAACGATAAAGTAGTGATGTAGAACCCTATTGAACACAAATGCCAAACATGATCTGTTTAAATATCAAGATAACAGGTGTCAATCTTAGGCCTTGTCTGTCCACGTTTTTTGTATCCGTATAATATGTTAGGTAGGGTTATCATGTTTTACATATCTAGTTATCATAGTACAATCTCTAATGTGGACTTAGTTGTACTGGTATAGTTTATTCCCCTTCCATATGGCAATAACAGTATCAGTATAAACACACGTACACCAATATAACTGCATCCACAATAAGATGATTGTACCACTTTAACTATACTGGTACAACTAATTCCACATTAGAGATTGTACTAAAATATCTATAGAGGTACTACTTTTGTGAATAGACAAGGCTATAGGGTGCTTTTTTAATTCCTTCTTTCTTTTCCACTCCCTTTCTTTTCCACTCCCTTTTTTGCTTCTGTCATTTCTCTTCCCATTCAATCTATCTCAGTCTGCTATCTTGCTCTTCCATTGGCCCTTCCTATGCTGGACATTAAATGGAAGTAGCTGCTTCTTTCACATGGACACATTGGCTCCCCCTACTTTTGGCCTTACCTCTCCACAGTCCAGAGCACAGCACAGTTAGCACACATGCCCATAGGTTTGCTATCAGAAGATTAGCAACTATGATTTATGAAGAGCTTAAGGGAGCTCAGCATGTAAAGCCTGGACTCTACAGGAAAAATGAGAAGAGAGATATGAGATCACCACCCATAAGTACTTCAGAAAGAATAAGATAAAAATGAGTAATTATTTAAAGTGGCTAAAACACAGATTGGGTATATGAAATTAATGTAGGAACATTTAAATTTGATAGTAAGAAAACATTTTCAACTGTTAAAATATTAAAAGGGCAAAAACTTCAATAAGGAGAGTTCTGAGCCAGCAACACTGAAGGCTAGACTCGATAAAATCTTTAGGGGGTTTGGTGTAGAAGACACTCCTAAAGTAGTACAGGGTAATAGGCTAGCGGGACCAAATTCAAGTGACGTATACAGACTATAAGTGTACACTGGTAAGCGATGTGAGTGTTAGACTGTCTAAATGAGTGTTATTTGTATATCTGAAGAGCCAGAAGGTATAAATTATGCCAGTTTATACTTTCTTTACACCCTCTTGTGAATCTAGCCTGATGACTCTTAGCTCTCTTATCTGTGGCTCACTAATTTGTTCAACACCTAAATTCTGTTGTTATTTTTATAAAATCTATATTTGTAGTGAGTTCATATTCCCTTACAACCTACTATACAGTCTTGATTAAGAACTATGTCAATACCAGAAAGGCAAATCATTACATTTTTTAGCTGGAGTATTGAATAAAGAGACATTTTCTGCTCATCCCCTTTCAGGTGTCTTTCTTTTTTGCTTCATGTATTCTCTGGGGTAAATCTAGCTTCCATTGAAGTCAATGAGAATTTCTATTAATGGGTTATAAAAGAAGATTTTTGTCATTTTATTTCCCCCAGTTGATATTCTGTTTTCCCCTTTGAGTATTTTTAAAGGGTTTATTAAACAGTGTGTAGTTGTAAAATGTATTATTCACTCCTGGTGCAGAATTCTTGATTTTGGTCCTTGCTCTCTGATATTGTTTTTGAGTATTGTTCCATTATTTCAGTATTAGACAGCTGAGCTGTGTGCTCATACTTGTCACACTTCAATGCATAACAATTTATGCTGAAAACAGTAAAGCCAAGAAGCTGCTTAAATAGAACAGCAGCTCCCTCTAGTGTTTATTTGTTAATTTCTCCCCTTTTAAATGATTGAGAATTATATAAGGCTCTACAGTTAAATACAGTATGCCTTTGTTACTTGAGAAGTTTCCAAATAGTATGACTCCGAAGCCAAAAACCATTCACCTTTCACATGCATTTCATATCTTTTTCTTGCTTGCTTAACAAACATTTCTGTTGAAAGGAAGGCCATCTCTCACTAACTGTGCTCTCCCTCTGCTTCAGTCTTTGTTGAATTAAAAATGCTCAATTTGTGATACTAAAGTGGGCATTATCATAGCAAAACCTGTGAGGTCATAAGCACAGGATTATAACTTCATTGCAGAAGTAAGCTGTTAAGAGCTTTCTCCTGCAGTACCTGCTAACAGAAATATCTGCAGGAACCAGCAACACAAAAGGAGATGCTGGCAAAGTATATTTCTTTGTGTAAAATTATTCTGTTTTAAATCTTGTTCCAGCAAGAAATTTCTCTTGAATACTTGAAGTAGTTTTGAGGGAGAGTGTAGAGGGAACTGAGTGCTGTATTTATATATGCTGTCAGCCTAATCCTGCATTGGCCCAACCCTGCAGTCCTTAGATAAACTCCTTTTAATTTCAATTAATGTTTCATCTGCCTAAAGGATTGCAGGATCATAGTGTATGTATTTGCACATATTGATTAATTCTAACATATTTTTTCAGGCTTCAGAAATAAAAATATCCTATGGATATTCTATGGATCTCAGGGCCATTATGAGGGTTAGATTGTTAATGTTTGCAAACCCTTTTGCAGATGAAACACAAATGTGTTCGTGGTAGAAATGTGCTATGATGACAATATTTGCAGGAGAAACTGACCTATCATATTTGACTCATGGCAATAATTATCACTTTATCTCATCATAACCACAGAATGACAATATATGTTTAAAAATCTGTTAAGAATTGTAAAATGGAAACACCATCATTTAATAATATGCATTGTCGCATGTCCTGCTCGGGTCATAGTTCCAGACTATACAGCTGCTAGGGACATTGTTGACATTCCAGTGTCACCTTGTGGGTCATTGGAATACTGAAAGACATCCTTACAGAACACATCAGGCAGCTAGTGAAATCCATCTAATGATCAAAAAGCTTTACACTGGTTTAATTTTCTGGCACTGCCCTCTTTTCCCCCCCCCCTTATAGAAGATCCTAGACATTTCTTGATTTTTTTCTTGATATGTAAGTTGAAGCAGAGAATAAAAAGGTTTCACCTGCTTTCTCATTCTGAATTGCCTTCTATGGTACTAATTCTGCAGTCTTCACTGGGACTACTTGCAAGAGTAAATGCTACTCGATGATGCAAAACTGGGCCCTGTGTTTTCTCTTAATACCACTCTGACACTTATGGCTTTAATTTGTTCAATATACCTGTCTGTTATTGGGGAAACCAGATTGTTTCAAAGCTAACAACATCACACTCTCAGAAATTAATCTTACCCTTGATATGAAGCATGCAAGCTTGTCTATCTCTCTCTATATAGTAGCTCTGCATGTTTACTTCTGTTGCCCCTCACGCTGTAAATTCACCAACCCCGTATCAACTATTAATCTGTTACTCAGATAGCCCCAATACCATAGTAACTGAACACCTCAGACAGGGAAGTACAGTTATCTCCATTTTTAAGCTAGGAAATTGAGGCACAGAGGGTATGTCTACACTGTAATAAAATACCCACAGATGACCCGTGTCAGCTGACTTGGGCTCAGGCTGCAGAGCTATAAAATTGCAGTGTAAACATTCAGGCTTGCACTAGGCCTGGACTCTGGGACCCAAGCCTGAGCCCAAACATTTACAATACAATTTTTTAGCCACACAGCCTGAGCCCCATGAGCCTGAGTCAACTGACACGGGCCAGCTGCAATGTTTTATTACAGCATATACCTAGAGAGACTGTGACTGTCCAAGGTCACAGCAGAAATCTGAGGCAGAGCAGGGAACTGAACCTTGGGTCTCCTGAGTCCCAGACTAGCATCTTAAACTCTGAATGATCTGTCCTCTTAAAACTGCTCTTCTCTGCTTTCTTTCTACCAAAACTCCCAAGATTATGGTTTTCACAGAGTCTCTATTTCACACATACTTTGGCATTGAAAACCTTCCTTAAAAACCCTCTCTGGAATCACATGATGCTTCACATCAAGGTCTCGTTCTCCTGATTGAGTCCAAGGTTTGTCTGGGAAACGGTTGTGGTTATTTATTGGTGTTATCATAGCACTTAGGAGTCCCAGTCATGGACCAAGGCACCAAACAGAACAAAAAGGCATTCCCTGCCACAAAGAGTTTACATGCTGCTACTTGCAAGTATACCTTTAGCAATACTTGTTTCTTGAAAGGTAGTCTTTATGTATGCTTTGTATTTTTTAAATTATATGGGGCTTCGTTGTTCTACATGAAACCTTTAAAAGTCTCTCTTCTTGTCCATATTCCCCATGAAGCAGTGAGTGAGTGTTCATGGACTACTTGCATTCTGTCTGTTTAATTCTCTCTCAGAATTCAGTATGTATGTCAGTGCCACCAGCCTAGTTATCTTAAGTAGCCAGCAGTTTGCCTTGGAAATCTCATTTCCTCTGCCTCAGGAAATATTGTAATTCTACCAATATTTTGAAAGTGAACAAATGTTATCAGTTAATTACAATAAACAGAAAATCAAAGCAATGGTAAGCAGAGACCATTGGTAGAGTTTCTAGCCTTGCAAGACTTTTCTCTGCCTTTAGAAGTGTATTGGAAAACTCCTGTGGTAGTGCTGAAGAATCTGGCAGTGGTTGGTCCTGTTGGTTGGTTTTTTGTTTTTTTTTGGTCTGGTTGTTTTTAAAAGACATGGTAACACATGATTTGTTTACTTTATCCAGTCATGGTAGATGTCATGCCTTTGTGGCTTTTAGCGGCTTCTCTTTGGTGTAGTTACACTGTGTCACCAGGGCTGGCCTTACCATGAGGCGAACTGAGGTGGCTGCCTCAGGTGCCAGACTGGGGGGGGGGGGTGTGCCACTAGGACCCAGAGTGTAGAAAATTGTACGTGTGTTTATACTGATACTGTTATTCCGATATGGAAGGGGAATAAACTATACCAGTACAACTAAGTCCACATTAGAGATTGTACTACGATAACTAAATATGTAAAACATGATAACCCTACCTAACATGTTATACGGATACAAAAAACGTGGCCAGACAAAGCCTAAGATTGACACCTGTTATCTTGATATTTAAACAGATCTTGTTTGGCATTTGTGTTCAATAAGGTTCTACATCACTGCTTTATCATTCCATTATCCATTGATTGTTTCCTATCTCTTGGCCTGCAAATAAACAAAAACAAATCCACATTACATCCTACCCAGCACCTGGAGTTCATAGGAGCAGACCTCAATTCCCGGATCGGATTGGCATCTCTCCCGCCCGACCAATTCAACACCATATAACTATTGGCCACAAAACTTCGCAACAGTCCCCAGGTCACTACCCGAGACTGCCTACAACTACTAGGTCACATGGCCTCGTGCACTTTCGTGGTCCAAAATCCACACCTGTATATGAGGTGCTTCCAAGCTTGGTTGGCCATGGTTTACAGACCAAATGTGCACACTCTAAACAAGCCTCTCTCCATACCTTTCAGAGTCAAAGACTCTCTAGTATGGTAGACAGTTCCCTCCAAACTCTGCTCTGGAGTCCCCTTTCTCCAGGACACTCCATCCCTCAAAATGACTACCAATGCATCCCTCACAGGGTGGGGCACACACATCTCACCACACAGTCCAGGGGCTATGATCTTCAACCAAAACCTCCCTGCACATAGATGTCCTAGAACTTAGAGCCATACGCAATGCCTGGCATCACTTCCTCCCACTAATCAGGAATCAACATGTACACATAATGACAGACAACATTGCCTGCATGTTCTGTGTAAACAGGCAGGGAAGAGCTTGCTCTCATTCACTTTGCACAGAGGCTATGAAGCTCTGGAATTGGTGCCTTGTGAACAACATCCGGATATCAGCCACCTATCTTCCCGGAGTTATGAATACCACAGCGGATGAATTAAGCAGACGCTTTCCCTGGGATCATGAATGGGAGATAAACGAGACAGTCATCCACAACATATTCCGCATTTGGGGTCACCCAACCATAGACCTTTTTGCAACTGCGAAAAACACGAAATGTCCTGAATTTTGCTCCAGAGTGGGACTGGGGAGACATTCCCTGGGAGACTTATTCATGGTCCCATAGCACCCAAACTTACTCTATGCTTTTCCCCCATACCAGTTCTCCACAGAGTTCTAACAAAGATATGAACAGATCGTGCCACGGTGATCTTGATTGCCCCGTCGTGGCCCAGACAACTGTGGTTTCCGTTCCTCACCAGAATGTCAATTCGACCACCAATTTCATTGCCCCTCACTCCGAACCTCTTATCACAGCAACATGGCCGATTTCTTCATCCCAATCTGTCCATGCTTCACCTCAAAGCCTGGTTCCTACAAAGTTCTCCCAACTAGCTTGCTCTGACCAAGTTCAAAGAGTGCTCCTACACAGCAGAACACAATCTACTTGCACCACCTATCTACAAAAGTGGAAGCGATTCACATAATGGTGTTCAGCTGAACAACTTTTTTCCACATCGGTACCTCTCCTGCTCATACTTGACTACCTATTGGACCTTAAGCAATCTGGCCTTTCTTTCAGCTCCATCAGAGTCCATTTAGCTGCTATTACAACCTTTCATGACAGAATCGACAATACCTCCATTTTTGCTCATCTGATCACCAAGCATTTCCTCAAGGGACTCCAAGCCCTATACCCAGACATTAAACCGCCTACCCCTCCGTGGGACCTTCATTTAGTATTATCCTGCCTAACTCAACAACCATTTGAGCCCCTAGTCACTTGCTCTCTTTTACACCTTTCTATGAAAACAGCATTTTTCGTGGCAATTACCTCCGCCAGATGAGCAGGAGAAATAGCAGCTCTTATGGCAGATCCACCATATACGCTATTTTTCAAGGACAAGGTTACCCTTAGATTACACCCCAAATTTCTTCCAAAGGTGCATTCCTCATTCCACATTAATGAGCAGATACACCTACCGACCACCTTTCCGAAACCACATGCAAACTCTTTCAAAGCCACAATGTATATGTTAGATGTACGCAGGGCCTTGTCCTTCTATTTGAATAGAACCAAACCTTTTAGAAACTCTTCTAGAATTTTTGTCTCGATCGCGGAGCATTCCAAAGGGACACCTATTTCTACCCAGAGACTTTCAAACTGGATTTCTGAGTGCATCCGATTGTGCTTATCAGATAAAACAAGTTACACCTCCAGCAGCTGGCATCAGAACTCACTCCACTAGATCTGTGTCTACCTCTGTGGCTTTCTTATGCAAAGTTCCCCTGGCTGACGTCTGTAAAGCGGCCACTTGGTCCACTGAACACACATTTGTTAAACACTATGCCCTTACTCAAGGCCCTCTCTCTGATACATGATTAGGCAGAGCTGTATTATCTACTGCATTCCTATCAGATCCAAAGTCCCTACCTCCTTGAGACACACTGTTTTTAAGTCACCTGAAGTGGAGCACCCACAGGGACATCTCTCTCTCGAAGAGGAGGATACTCACCCTGTGCAATAACTGACGTTCTTCAAGATGAGTGTCCCTGTGGGTGCTCCACTACCCACCCTCCTCCTCTCTACTTCGGAGTTGGGGTAGCCTCCGTTGTAGAGAAGGAACTGAGGAGACCGGCCATGCATGCGTACTATTAAAGTATACTCAGAGCGGGGGGGCAGGCTCTTCGCATGCGTAGCCGGTACGAGTACTGCTGCAAAAATCTCTGTGCGAAGATGCAGGGATGCACCAACACCTGAACTGGAGCACCCACAGGGACACTGATCTCGAAGAACGTCAGTTACTGCACAGGGTAAGTAACCTCCTCTTCCTTAAGTCTAGATGATCCAGGACTGTGGACCCACTTGAGCAGTAGCCTGAGGGACTTCTTTGTACTGCATGGGCCACAGCAAGTGAATAACATCATGTTCCCCAAAGACAATGAAAATAGAAGTTTCCATCCAACACATTACTGGCATGAAATCCCCAATTGTGACAAAGTGGAAAGGCCATGGCTTATGTACTCAAAAACCCAGAATGCTGCATACTGTTTTTGTTCCAAGCTCTTCCAGTCTAATGGTCCAGACACATTGGGTTCTGCAGGAACAAAGGACAGTAGAAATCTGGCATGCCAGGAAAAGGCAGCAAATCACCAGAGAGCATTCCATAGGTGGAAAGAGCTTGAGATGAGACTAAGTGGTCCTTTCAGTTTTACACGTCATCTGCATTTTCAGCAAACATGAGATTATTGAAAATGTCCTTTCAGTCTCACAGCACGTTGAATGGATCAATATAATTTACATTAAGTATGTTACATTGCTGACACAGCAGTAACAGAAAATTTTGGATTGATTTTCACAGGATTAGAAGTGAAAAAGTGAATTTTCAGTGCAGTCTGTCTAACCATCTAAGAAATATTTCAGAGTAATCACTTCTTTCCATACCATATTGCTTCCCCCCCATGGAAAAACATTATTTTCTGCTCATTGTAAAAGAAAAATGAGAATCTTCAGCACAAATTTGTGACACACAGGGCCGGCCCACAACATTTTGGCACCTGAAACGGGGAGCTCAAACGATGTCCCCATACCCCTGCACTTGGGCCAAAACTTTGAAAGGTCTCAATTCTGCATTCTTCCTGTTCTACTCCTCTCCTGATACTGCTCTGCTACCTACTCCAATAAAGGAGAACAAACAACTTAAAATGCCTTGTTCAAAAATTTTAAGTAACACTTAACTTTCAAACACCTGAACAGCAAATGTAACTTTTCTTGTCTGCATAGTAAACACTGGCATTTTTATCTGTTTGAATAATCAAACTGGTGCTTTCTGTGCCTTCTTGGTTGCAAAGATTTGAACTGCTTCCTGAAGGTCCACAGTCTGGGCCAGCTCATGCTCTGTTGAGATGGTTGCAAGGCCAACCAGCCTCTCCTGTGTCATTGTGCAGGGTAGATGTGTTTTTATTAACTTCAGCCTGGAGAAGCTGCGTTCTCCACTTGCAACTGATACAGGAAGTGTTAGAAGAATGTGCAGAGCAACAAAAGCATTTGGAAAGAGGGTGGTCTGTGCCAAAAAATGGAAACTTCCTTAAAATTGTGAAGCTGATGGCTGAGTTTGATGCTGTACTCCAGGAGCATCTAAGACGAGTCACCACCTAGGAAATGTACACACACCACTACCTTGGAAAAGCAATTCAAAATGAGATCATACACTTACTGCAACAAAAGTCAAACAGAAGATTGTGGCAGATCTGAAGTCAGCAAGATATTCCTCTCTTATTCTGGACTGCACACCTGACATGAGCCATATGGAACAAATGACTTCAATGGTGCATTTTGTAACAACAGAACCTAATGAAAATGTCCCTGCAATGGTTACTGTCAGAGAGCATTTTCTAGAATTTATTGACACTGATGATACTACAGGAGCTGGTATGACAAATGTGCTTCTTAAAAAGCTGGAAGATACGGGAATTGTGATAGCTGACCTGAGAGGTCAGGGCAACGATAATGGTGCCAACATGAGAGGAAAGAACAGAGGTGTGCAGACACGAATCCGAGAGTAAAAGCCTCAAGCTTTTATTGTCCCATGCAGTTCTCATTCACTGAACTTGGTGGTCAGTGATGCAGCATCAGCTTCTAGTGAGGCTGCTGAATTTTTTAATGTAATTCAAAGCATCTATGTATTTTTCTCTGCATCAACTCATCGATGGCAAATTTTGAAGCAACATCTGGGAACATCCTCTCTGGGACTGAAACCACTGAGTGCCACATGATGGGAAAGTGGAGTGGAGGCGATAAAGCCTATCAAACACCAAATTGGGAAGATAGATGATGCCATAGTTGCCATTATGGAGGATAATGTTATGACAGAAACTGTTCATGGGAGAACAGTGGCAGAGGGAAATGGAATCACCAGAAACTCCAAATTTCTGTGTGGCTTAGTGTTGTGGCATGACATACTGTTTGAAATAAATGTAGTAAGCAAAAGATTCCAAGGTGTTGACCTTGACATATCTGGAGCAATGGAACAACTGGACAAAGCAAAGTCATACCTACAGTCTTACTGGTCAGATGAGGGATATCAAAACATTCTGAAGAGTGCACAGAAGTTGGCAGAGGAACTTCACATTAAAGCTATTTTCCCACCCATTCAAGAATACAAGAGTCACCGAAGAAGAAGACATTTTGATTACGAGGCATGGGATAATCCCATAAGAGACCTCAAGCAACAATTCAAAGTTGAATTCTTTAACCAGGTGCTAGATTGTGCAATACAGTCAGTTGAAGAATGCTTCATGCAGCTCAAAGAACACAGCAGTATATTTGGGATGTTGTATGATATTCCAGAACTCCTCACTATACCTGAAGACCTACACCAGCAATGCAGAGTACTAGAGATATTGATGCGAGTGATTAAGGTGATGAACTGAAAACCCTTTCAAACCCTTTACAAGATCCTTTCAGCAGGATCAATTCCAAAGGCTGTTCTGGAATATATGTTCACAAATAAGGGCAGGTCTATACTTACCTGCCGGGTCGACACGTAGCATACGAATTCTCGGAGATCGAACTATCGCGTCTAGACGCGATAGTTCGAACTCCGAACGCGCTCCCATCGACTGCGGAACTCCACCACTGCGAACGGCGGTGGCAGAGTCGACGGGGGAGCCGCGGACTTCGATCCCGTGGCGTCTGGACAGGTGAGTACTTCAAACTAAGGTAGTTCGACTTCAGCTACGCTATTCGCGTAGCTGAAGTCGCGTACCTTAGTTCGACCCCCCACCCTAGTGTAGACCAGGCCTAAGATGACCACCCTCTTTCCAAATGCTTTTGTTGCTCTGCACATTCTTCTAACACTTCCTGTATCAGTTGCAAGTGGAGAACGCAGCTTCTCCAGGCTGAAGTTAATAAAAACACATCTACCCTGCACAATGACACAGGAGAGGCTGGTTGGCCTTGCAACCATCTCAACAGAGCATGAGCTGGCCCAGACTGTGGACCTTCAGGAAGCAGTTCAAATCTTTGCAACCAAGAAGGCACAGAAAGCACCAGTTTGATTATTCAAACAGATAAAAATGCCAGTGTTTACTATGCAGACAAGAAAAGTTACATTTGCTGTTCAGGTGTTTGAAAGTTAAGTGTTACTTAAAATTTTTGAACAAGGCATTTTAAGTTGTTTGTTCTCCTTTATTGGAGTAGGTAGCAGAGCAGTATCAGGAGAGGAGTAGAACAGGAAGAACGCAGAATTGAGACCTTTCAAAGTTTTGGCCCAAGTGCAGGGGTATGGGGACATCGTTTGAGCTCCCCGTTTCAGGTGCCAAAATGTTGTGGGCCGGCCCTGTGTGTCACAAATTTGTGCTGAAGATTCTCATTTTTCTTTTACAATGAGCAGAAAATAATGTTTTTCCATGGGGGGGAAGCAATATGGTATGGAAAGAAGTGATTACTCTGAAATATTTCTTAGATGGTTAGACAGACTGCACTGAAAATTCACTTTTTCACTTCTAATCCTGTGAAAATCAATCCAAAATTTTCTGTTACTGCTGTGTCAGCAATGTAACATACTTAATGTAAATTATATTGATCCATTCAACATGCTGTGAGACTGAAAGGACATTTTCAATAATCTCATGTTTGCTGAAAATGCAGATGACGTGTAAAACTGAAAGGACCACAATATAACTTAGAAAAAATATGTTTTAAAATGTATTTAAAGGCATTTTCTCTTATGTTCCCACATTCTCACCCCCAGCTTTACTACAAAAATAACACCTAAAACTTGCATGTAATTTTTGGGAAACAATCAGGACACACTTTTATTACTTTTCTTATTCGTATAACCGTAATCTGTCTGTGTTTCAGTTCCGTCAATTATATAACTCAGTATGCAGTCCAAAAACAGACAAACCCAGCTCAGGTGAGCACTTTCCTGATATTCACAAAGGAGCAAGTTTGAAAAATATCTGAAGTAGCAGAGGTGAAAAACACTCATTCAAAAGACGGAAGCTGCCTTTACAGTGTTCCTGTAACCACTGTTTATCAAATTGCTTCTGACCTGTGAACCAGTCATACTAGTTCTTTTTTGGCCAAACAGGCTTGTGAGCTGTAGGTCTTTCCAAAGTACTATGCAGGGATGCTGGTATAGAAAAGTAAGGTGAAAGGAAATATAAAGACTGGTCCTGATTGGGTTTAGATATATAGTCAAAAGTAGGAATATTTCTGCTGTTGAGTTATACTTTTAGTTTATTTATAGTCTTTTTTATGGTGCTCATCACTGTAGTAATTGGGCACCTAAATTGCTTTAATAAATTGTGTCCTCACATCATTCATGTGCAGTAGGGAAGTGTTATTTCTGTTTTTACAGATGGAGAAACTAAGGCAGCAAGATTAATTGGTTTTCCTTAGGTCACACTGGTAGAGTCAGGAATACAATCCAGGTCTCCCAAGTGTGCCTTAATCACAAGACAATCCTGCATGGCATAGGATAGGACAGTTTTATGAAACTGTGACATACTAAAGGCATTCGTTCCATTTTGTGATAAATGATTTATTTCATGTATAAGGCAATTTCTGAGAGGTCAGGATTGGTGGCAGACATAGCAGTGCAGTCCTTCCAGGGTTATATTATAGCTCAATTACACTTGTTTTATTTTTGAAAGAGGAGGAAAAGCAATGGCATATCTGTAAATGAGTTAGGAAGGTAAAGTTACTTTCCTGACCTCTTACAGCATAGAGGAAATCTTACTAGATCATGGCACTGTAAACTTGAGCCACCAGATTGACATATAATGAATCTAGCCATGCAGTTATAGAACAGCACAAGCATAACATCTTAAACTTAGATATTAGAATACGTGCTTCACTGTTAACTTTAGAAATCATATCTGAGAGAAGTTTCATGGTTGAAATGTCATGGCTACATTTATTTTATATTTTCACCGTGAATTTAAGGTGACACCTTAGTTCCAGAATACAAGCAATGGTCTAGATTGTGTTTTTATCCCATTTCCCACCTTGGGGATGAAGAGAATATGATGAGGCAGGCATGAGGTTTCCATAGGCTATGCAAAGGCAACATCGGCTACGCCTTTTAATAGGTTGCAGCGGGAACTTTCTCTCACTCTGATCCAGCTCTGTTGGCTGGACTTATGGTTCTTCAATTGCCCTTCGCCACCCTGTATGGTGTTTCTAGGGCTGCTGTCAATGCTAAAGTGCCCCAGCCCTTTTGCACCTACAATAAAAGGACTGCAATTATGCCAGGTCTCTGTTCAAGAGCACATTTATGAGGAAAGTTTCTTTGTGCCCTCCTCTCCCTCCCCCACAATCCCAACTCCCAATTTTTCTGTGCAGCTGTGCAAGGCTAGGTACAATCTAACCCTTTGATATGAATTTTATGTCCTTGTCTCTTTCTATAATAGTATAATCACAGTGAGCCATAGGGGCATGCATTTCATAATTATCCTTGTTTTGTGGTTGTAGGCAATTGGCCTGCAGCTTTATATCTCACCTGAGTTGTGCTGTTCTGATATAATACGCTTCTCCCAGACTTTATTCTCTAATCCATTATTTTTAAATAACTTCTTCCTGTTTGACTTTCAGTTGTCTTTACTGTCTTCTTAGCTTTTTATCTCCACAAACTCCATGGGGAGGTCTGGAGAAACTTATACCCTTGAATGCCTCTCTTTCATTCATTCACTTTCATCATGGCAAAACGTTTTCCCCCTAGGAAGTAACATTCTCTTTGATTACTTGAAAACATGGGCCTGTTTCTCATTTTTAAAGTAATCTTCTTCACTATCCCTCGATGCGAGGATGCTGTCTGCTAAAGGGATTCATTGATTGATTTTTAAGTGTCCGAGGAGCCCAGTTCATGCCTTGCAGATTTTCCCTCAGAAGTGACAGATGTGATCTTGGAGGAGACATAGTTGTTGGCTGGAGTGTTGTTCCCTTTTTTCCTCCTTTGTTGTTTCTCTGTCTCATGAGCACATCCATTCTCCTCAAAGTGAGCTGTGGCTTCGCGTAGGGTGAGGCGCCACAGTGTTCTGTTCCATGCCAAGTCCTCCCAGTTTGTTGGGTTGATGCCTCCCTTTTTAAGGTGTACTTTCCACTGCCCTCCATGAGCCCTTCTTCGCTGACTTAACTGAGAGAAGAGTACTTGCTTTGGGAGGCGAATTTCAGCCATACGTACACAGTGGACAGCCCAACGGAGTTGGTTTTTCATGACCTGCTGGTGTTGGCTGCAGAAAGAACACTGATGTTAGTGCATCGGTCTTCCCAGCTGATTCTGAGAATCCTCCTCAGGCAGCACTGCTGGAACCACTCCAGCTGCTTGAGATGTCATCTGTAGGTTACCCAGGTCTCACACCCATAGAGAAGGGTGGGGATGACAACGGCATTGTAAGCCAAGATCTTGGTAGCTGTTTGCAGATTCCTATCATTGAATACTTGTTTGAATAGTCTTCCAGAGGATGTGCTAGCACAGCGGATCCTGTATTTGATTTCTGTATCAATACTGGCTGTTTGGGAGAGGTGGCTGCCAAGGTACAGAAAATGGTCCACATTTTCCAGGGGTTCTCCGCTGATGGTGATTTGTTAAGTTCAAAGAGTAGTTTGTGCAGGTGAGGATTGGTAGAGTACCTTGGTTTTCCCGATGTTGAGAGAGAGAGACCCAGGCTGTGATAGGCATCTGCAAAAAGATTTAGGGTACTTTGCAGGTTGGCCTTTGTGTGTGGGAGAATGATCCAATCATCTGCATACTGAAGATCAGTGATGCCAATTCTCATGATCTTAGATTTTGTTTGGAGACGTCAGACACTCAGGAGTTGACCATCCATATGATACTCAATCCCTATTGCATCAGGAAGGTGGTCACAGATAAGAATCAGGAGCACGGCAAGGTAAATGGAGAAGATTGTTGGAGCAATGACACAATCCTGCTTGACACCAGTGCAAATGATGAATGGTTTGGTCTCTGAGCCATTGCACAGCATGGTGGCAGTCATCCCATCATGGAATACAATACCTCAAGGAAGATTCACTGATAAGAGATCCCATCAGGATTTTGCAGAATGGTGTTCTATATGTGTGGGAAAACTTGGTGTTTGCCATTCTGTGCATTCTTATGGAGAGAGGGAGTCTGCAGGAAAAGGCTTTGGGGTCAGAATGCAAATCATGCTCCCTTACAATTTCAGTTTTACTTCATTTAAATGCTTTTTTAAAACACAGTTATATAGGAGCCAAATGATGCCATCTTCAAAAAATCCATCCTTGGACAGCCATCTGACTTCAGCATAGATAACAAAATCATTGAATTACTGTTATATTCTTAATACAATGGCTTTAAATTGTGGTCATTTTTAAGACTTTGTCGAAATAATGATTTATCAATCTATCCTGATGTCTCAGTGTATAGGGCAAAGAAATGTGACCATGTGCTGATCCAGCCTTGAGACTCTTAACTCCTCAGGCAAATAAGTAGTAGGAGTTGAGTGTGTTATGGAAGTGATTCTTTATTTTCAAGGTTGAGGAGAAAAATGGGAAGTTGTACTTTTCTGGTTACAGAACTGCCTGCTCCCTTCAGACACAGGTTGAATACAGTGGTTCTAGCTCCTCTTAAGAAAGGGGAAAACGAATTATACTTGGAGAAATGACTCAAAATAATTGGATGAGTGAAAGCCATATAACCTTTCCTCAACACACTAATGAATCACTGCTTTGATGATGCATCCCTTATTATATGCCTTTGAAGGGGCAAGAGCAAGTCTTATGCTCAGAAGCTATTATTTCCAGCTACCACCCCACCCAAAAAAATATATTAACTATAGTCATTGCTCACGCTCCAGTGTGACCTAGTGGAGAGAGGCAATGTAGACTTGTGGATTGAGCAAGTCACTTAACCTGTCTGTGCCTCAGTTTGACCACCTGTAAAATGAGGATAATGATACTGACCTCTTTTGTAAAGCACTTTGAGATATATGGATGAAAAACACAATGTAAGAGCTAGGTATAATAATAATAATGTCGCTTACAATAACCTAATATTCTTCATAGAAAGCTGATTTATGGAAAAGCAGTATGAAATGATATATATATCACCATGGGAAGAACCCTTTTCTGATATCAGTTATGTTTTTATTTTAGCAAGATAACTGTGTCATTTTTCTTTTCAATCATAGTTGGAGTTCTATTACTCCTGAGAGCTATTATTTTCTCAGAAGTTATATCAAACTGCTTCCATGAATCCATCACTACATCTTTGTGTCCAGAACAATTGGTACCACAATACAAAAGTATCACATAACAAAGATCTTCTGTCATATCGAGTTCACAATAGCATCTTTCATACCCATTAACACATGGAACTGTCAGAGATATCAAGAATGTCATGGCAAGGCCAGTATGTATTGGTATAGCCAAATTGTTCCTTACATTTTTCTTTTTTCCTGAGCTATCTGATTTTTATAGTAGTTTCTCTAAAATTGAACAGTTGGATTTGTTTGAGCTCCTTCTGCATTTTTCCTTTATTCAGAACAATATCTCTATTGCTTTATGTTTACTGAGACGTAAGTATTTATCATTTCAATATTTCCCTTCTGGCTCACTAGGCCTGGATGGTTTTACACAAATCAGAATCTTGTTTGGCCATGCCCCATGTGGACATTCCTAAAGTTGGAAGCTTCCTGAGGTTGGCCTTCTTGATCTGATCAAGAGCCAACCCCTTTTACGGGTTTTTATTGAGACTCCTCTGGAATCTCTTGATGTTCCACTCTTTTGAATTTCACGCTGGCTCTTGATCTCAAAGTCTTTGCTCCTATCCACTAACCCAAACAAAAACAGTAGAGTTCTAATACTGACTTATTCCCTAGTTCCTGCTTTGCACGATGGTTAATAAGTGATTTGGGCTGCTATCTTCTTGCAGATGACAGGAATGTGCTTACGAGTCCTTGGGCAGGATCATAGGGTTTTTCTATAGATTCATGTTATGAAGATTTCAAAAGCTTTCCTCTTTCATGTTGCCTAACAATAATATCTTCAGTGTATAATATCTTGAAGGCTCTTAAAGCACTTGAGAAAGTGTTACACAAAAGATAGAGATATTTGAGGTAAAATAGAAAGATTACTTCATACTGAAACGTAGTTACTTCTTGTGAAATAAGTCCACTATTTAAGAGGGCATAGCATCATTACATGACCTTTTAGGACAGGAAGTGAAAATACTTTATCCAATTGAAATTACAGGGAAAATTTAGAATGTAATTTTACTAACTGAAATTTTTCCAGGAAAGCAAAGTTAATATCTGTACCATTTCAAAAAGTGCCATAAGACATGTTATGACCATGAGTGAACAAGACCTCTTCTTGATATTTCATCCAAAAGACAATGCTTCCAGGAGCACAGTGCCACCTAACACCATGCTAGGGTACCATTCAGTATTGATTCTAAGGGCAGATTGCCATCCACTGAATCACTGACACTAATTCCTGCAATGCGTGCATTCACTGGAGATTTCTTGTCTAGTTACTAACCTGGCCCAACCCGGCTTTCCTCAGTATAACATTAGCAAGTGTAACCCTTCTGCTAGGTGGAGTTGGCAGCAACATGGGCAGGGTTAAATATCTAGGAGTTCCATGTAACAATGCATAACAGAACTTTGGTCAGTGAAGACTCAGAGTTCAGAGGTGCATTCACATGGGTTCACCTCCTAACCCGAAAAGGGGATGGGAGACGTCAAGCACATGGACGATGGGTATCACAGGCCAGGGGAGGCTGAGCATCCCCAAACATCCTGACATGGCCAAGCCTGTGCTCTGCCTCCAGGCTCACTCCTGCCTGCTTCCAGTTCTTGCTCTTCCCCCGTGGCCCAGGCTAGGGATAGGGTGGGTCAGCCTGCAGCCAGGACCCAGAGGGGCTGGGAATGCTAGAGTCGCACTACCTGCCTGCCTGGGGTTGGAGGTGCAGGGACCGTGCCATCCACCCGGCGCTCTGGGGCTGGGGGTGTTGGGATGGGGGGGAGCAGTGGCCACAGAAGGGTGGCTATGGGCTCTAGCAGGAAGTTGAGGGAGGGACAAGGCCTTGGGCAGAAGTGGTGGGGCCAGTGGCTAGCCTCCCCCCAGAGGCAGTTCACACACCGCCCATGGTCAAGCAATACCTCCGCTGCTTCCTCCATCTCTGCAATGTGGTTGCTGCTGTTATCTCTGCCACCACTGGCCACAGCTGTTGCCACAGTTATATCTGCTGCTCCTCACCCATTGTTATCATTGATCCTGTGTGCCACTCACTGGCATTTCTGCAATGCCTCATTCTGAGATTCCACTACTTGGTCCAGCTCTCAGTGATTTCACTGAGTAGGTGTAGAACTTCTCTGCTGCTGCCTCTTCATTGTTTTTCACTGCAACACTGTCCTGACACCACATCTATGGCGTAGCCCATAGACCTGCTCCTCAGTGATTTCAATTCTAGTAATCATTGAACAGAACCAAGGATTCTCAATTGAATCCAATCAGCTCTACTCTTAAACACTGGAGAGGGGAGAGTCAAATGGTGTCTAGGATGCTCTAGGCAGAGTACACACCATCAGATAGGAACATCTGTCCCCACCCTCTCTCATCTTTACTCAGACTTGGCATCCCTATCCATTGCTTAGTAAGTGAGGTTCAATTTAGGGTGACTCCCTCCATCAGGGCATGATGAGCAGGGATCTTAGAAATCTGTTTGCCATGGAAAAATGCAGAATTTGTATTTCCATAGAGAATCTTTAGTTTTTACCTTTTTTGAAAAAGTAAAAACATATACAGTGGAATCCCATTTATCCGTGCGACTGACAGCCAGAGCCCTAGCCACTATCAGTCCTGGGTGGCTGGTGGTTTGGTTGATACAGAGAGCTGGATAATTTTCTTATACTGAGTGAGGGCACTGATAGGCTTCGAACTTGCTTAAAAATTGTAACTATATCAATTAAAAACATTGTGTTCAACTGATACATATATATATATATATATATATATCAGCATTTCATTTTAATCACAGATAAATGAGGATTTTTATCTTTTTTATTGGCGAATGTTGACGTTTTTTAATAGTGGAAAACTAGGATTCCTGATAAGTACAGTACTGCTGCACTTTACTGTTACGGCAGGGAAAACAACGTTTCAGGACCCCTGCATTCAATACTAACATGAATTGAAGCCAAAAAAAAGCCAAAATTGATCATTTTTAAAGCAGTTCTGTCTGCTGAACCTAGGGAGAGTAAGTGTGTCCATGCAAATACGGTTCTGCTCCTGAAGTCTTTTCTTCCAGTTCATCACTAAATGTCAGGGGAGAGCTCATTCAGACCCGGCTTACTTTTTCCCCCCAGGAAAGAATTTGTCGATCTGGCAAATTGCACTCCATATTGTACCAGGTCCACTAGTTCTCCTCATAGGGTCTTAGGAAGCCTACCATAGGTGCCACAAGCCTATGAGGTAAGTACATAATTTCTTCCTCAGGTGCATCATAAGTTAACCTGTTTACTGGCCTTATAACCCTGTTAAGCCTGTTGAGAGTGGGCATTGCACGGGCAGAGGGGACTGCTCCTGGGGCTAGAGAAGGTGAGGGTTCCTCAGATACTGCATAGACCTTTGCATCTATGGTTCTAGTATTGGAGGGCCCGGGGCACCAAGAACACCTTCCACTTGTATGATCCCACTGTCCAAAAATCGAAGTGTGTCGTCACATCCTGTCTTTTTTCAAGGATGTTTGGGAATGCTGGTAGGTCAGGCCCGTTACTCCAGGGTGGTCTCATTGGTGGCATGAAGAAGTGGAGCTTACACAGGGTTCAACAGATCAAGGCCAGAATCAGTTTCCATTCTAGGCTATAGCACGGTAGTGTTCTTCTCTTCAGACTCATTCTCAGGTGTGCTGAGTAGGGGTGTCCATGCAAAGATGTCGGGGGAGAGCTCATTCAGACCCTGCTTATACAAGTTATAGTGTAGAGATATTTTTGGTTATGTGGTGTTTAAGCCATAGGATCTGAATAGTCTCTGGCTAAACAAATTCTATTTTAGCAAGAGAGAGCCCTTCTTAAAACTGAACAGAATTTAGCTCGCACACACAAATCTTCAGGTGGTGTAAAGCCCACACAGCTGATGTATGCTACGTACTACTGCCTCTTGCCTCCAGCCCAAATGCCCTGGGTTGCTTTGATTTGTGCCAGGGGCTGAACTGGCCTCAGATGGGAAGCACCAAATGTATCTCAGGGAGATCCAAGGATGTGACCCAGTATATTTTCCCTTTGTTATTTAAATGAGTATTTCTCCCAGCCATCAAGGCAGAATGTAATTTCTTTTGCAGAATATGGACAGTGCAGGTTTAAGATATATACATTATTTTTGTTATAAATTTCCCAGTTTCCTACTTCCAAGGATCTAACAGAGCATGTTCTGTTCTGATTTCCAGCATGTGCAAACCTCACTGGAGACACAGTTCAGTGCAGTTGTAAGGGAAAAACTTAGCCTAATATATTTTATTCTTCTGAGTTTTACAGGTCTAAGTAATATATTGTTTTTCTAGAGCACCCACCACCCCTGTATCTAAACATGATATCTTCTTCTATGAAGCAGTTACACCACTTGGTTGAAAGGCATCGATAAAAGTGTAAAGTATAATTATTACTGATAAAAATTGAAAATTAGTCCATCTAAGGGTTCTTGTCTTCCCAATGAAAACAAAACTTTACTATCCTTCAAATTAAGATTCAATAATTGAGTTGTTTGTCCAGTCCCATCAGTAACTGCTTCTGCTTGATAACTAGGTTTTTTCTTTTTCAGTTTAATTTTGTGGGAGGCAGTTCTGAGACATTCCAGTAACAAACTAAAAAAGATTCTACACCTACCAGAGCAGACTTCAATTAAGCCTGATACAAATGTTATCTATTTCAATCTCTGCCACATTGATCCTTGGTGAAATAACCTGCTGGTTCCCAGAATTGGGGGACTTTATCTCGCTTAAATGATACACTCTTTTACAGTACTTTTATTTATCCGGAAGTAATTATAATGAATTTAGAACCAATAATTTACTATGTAACCAAATTTAACATGTGAAACCTTTAAAAGTGTACCATAGTTTTAATGTAGGAATAAGTAACATAAAGTGTTCCTATTTGAAAAATATCTCCTTCCTCCCCCTCCAATATAGGGTCCTCCTGGGTTATATTGATTTCAAAATTCCTTAAACAGGCATTATAACCAGGTAGGGAAGTTAAGTGTGTGTGTGTGTGTGTGTGCGCGCGAGAGAGATTTGTCAACTGGACTGGATTCCACCACCAGAGTGGCACAAGCAGGTCAGAAGCTTAATCCAAAATCTGTCCCTTTAGATGTTATTTATATGGAAAACTCTGACAGTAAAGATTACAGTCTGGGCACTGTGTAGTATTTTGATTTAGGATATAGGTAGGTAAGAGCTCATGGGAAGCAAGTCTAAGGGGAAAAACAATTGAAGACAGTTGGCAGTTTTTCAGAGACATTATTAAGGGCACAAGAGGAAACTATCCCACTGCGTAGGAAAGATAGAAAGTATGGCAAGAGATCACCCTGGCTTAACCAGGAGATCTTCAATGATCTAAAAATCAAAAAAGAGTCCTACAAAAAATTAAAACTAGGTCAAATTACAAAGGATGAATATAAACAAATAACACAAGTACGTAGGGACAAAATTAGAAAGGCCAAGGCACAAAACAAGATCAAACTAGCTAGAGATATAAAGAGTAACAAGAAAACATTCTACAAATACATTAGAAGCAAGAGGAAGACTAAGGGCAGAGTAGGCATGTTACTCAATGTGGGGAACAATAACAGAAAATGTGGAAATGGCAGATGTGCTTAATGACTTCTTTGTTTTGGTTTTCATCAAGAAGGTTGGTGGTGATTGGACGTCTAACGTAGTGAATGGCAGTGAAAATAATGTAGGATCAGAGGCTAAGGTAGGGAAAGAATGAGTTAAAAATTACTTAGACATGTTAGATGTCTTCAAGTCACCAGGGCCTGGTGAAATGCATTTTAGAATACTCAAGGAGCTGACTGAGGAGATATCAGAGCCATTAGTGATTATCTCCAAAAAGTCATGGAAGATGGGAGAGATTCCAGAAGACTGGGAAAGGGTAAATATAGTGCCCATCTATAAAAAGGGAAATAAGGACAACCGGGAAATTACAGATCAGATAAACTTGTGTACCTGGAAAGATGATGGAGGAAATAATTAAGCAAACAGTTTGCAAACATCTAGAAGATAATAAGTTGATAAGTAACAGCATGGATTTGTCAAGAACAAATTGTGTCAAACCAACCTGATAGCTTTCTTTGACAGGGTAACAAGCCTTGTGGATGGGGGGAAGCAGTAGACATGGTATTTCTTGACTTTAGTAAAGCTTTTGATTCTGTCTCACATGACCTTCTCATAAACAAACCAGGGAAATGCAACCTAGATGGAGCTACTATAAGATTGGTGTATAACTGCTTGGAAAACCGTTCCCAGTGAGTTGTTCACAGTCATGCTGGAAGTGCATAACGAGTAAGGTCCCACAGGGATCAGTTCTGGGTCTGGTTCTGTTCAATATCTTCATCAGTGATTTAGATAATGGCATAGAGAGTACACTTGTAAAGTTTGTGCACGATACCAAGGTGAGAGGAGTTGCAAGTGCTTTGGAGGATAGGATTATAATTCAAAGTGATCTGGACAAAGTGGAGAAATTGTCTGAAGTAAGTCGGATGAAATTCAATAAGGACAAATGCAAAGTACTCCACTTACGAAGGTACAATCCTAGGAAATGACTGCCTAGGAAAGAGTACTGTGGAAAGGGATCTGGGGGTCATAGTGGACCACAAGCTAAATATGAGTCAACAGTATAACATTGTTGCAAAAAAAGCGAACATCATTCTGGAGTGTATTAGCAGGAATGTTGTAAGCAAGACACAAGAAGTAATTCTTCCACTCTATTCGTGCTGATACTCAACTAGAGCATTTTGTCCAGTTCTGGGCACCACATTTCAGGAAAGATGTGGACAAATTGGAGAAACTCCAGAGATGAGCAACAAAAATGATTAAAGGTCTAGAAAACATGACCTATGAGGGAAGATTGAAAAAACTGAGTTTGTTTAGTCTGGAAAAGAGAAGACTGAGAAGGGGACATGATAACAGTTTTCAAGTACATAAAAGGTTGTTACAAGGAGGGGAGAACAATTGTCTTAACTTCTGAGGAAAGGACAAGAAGCAATGGGCTTAAATTGCAGCAAGACTGGTTTATGTGGGACATTAGGAAAAAATTCCTAACTGTCAGGGTGGTTAAGCACTGAAATAAATTACCTAGGGAGGTTGTGAAATCTCCATCATTTGAAATTTTTAAGAGCAGGTTAGACAAACACCTGCCAGGGATGGTCTAGATAATACTTGGTCCTGCCATGAGTGCAGGGGACTGTGCTAGATGGCCTCTTGAGGTCCCTTCAAGACCTATGATTCTACAGGTATCAACCTGCATTATACTATAAAGGCAGCTTCTACAATATAGTCCCAATTATTCTTTATAAAAAGCATTCTAAAGTGCAATTCTCATAATCAACAGGTAGAGATCTGTCGTTTCTCATCCAAATAATTATAGCTGTAGAGATTCAGAACCAAATTTTCAAAGTCTCCATGTGAAAAACATGCACACCCGCACATACACCATAAATGGGTTAATTGTATACATTGACATCTAGTGCTCCTTGAATCAGCCATTCTTGTGTTCACATGAAAATGAGGGTGTGTATGTCTGAGTGTATTTATTGTTTGCTCAGACCATAATCTTTAATTTTTAATAGTTTGGCTTTACATTTATGAAAGAGACCAAAAATCAAACTTGGTAGTTTCTCTTTCAAAGGAACTGTGAAGATCTCTTTGATTGTCTAATGGTACTTTTCATAAACTTCCGTGAATAGCCATAGAAGTGAAAACTCAGTAAAGCCTCTTGAAGAGACAGAGCTCTCATATTTTAAAGTTATTAGACAAATAATGTGAGAAGGAAGCATTGCAGGAGTGCTAATTTTTCTCCCCTACTTATATATTCCTCATTGGTATTCCTCTTTGATATCTTTTGATCAGTCCTTTATAAAGCGCTAGGAGATCTACGGATGAAAAGCACTATATAAGAGAGAGGTTTCATTATTCAAACTAAGAAAATTAAACCCATTTTGTATCAGCCTGAGTTGAAAAATATGTTTCTTCTTGTCTAAATCTACAATCTTGGAAAAAGAATGCAGAACTTAAAGAAATTACAAATCTGGGGGCTATATACATATTACTTCTCAAAAGCTGTCTCATGGTTTACAAAACTCAGAGGTTTAACCTTCCCAAAGACAGATTATTAATTCCTCTTTTACCCTCAAAGACTTCAGTTTAAATTCTTGTTTCTTAATATGACCTGTGATGAACCTGAGAATAGAATGGAAAATTACAAACTTGAGTTGATATTTGCAAAGCTATTTAAGGGATTTAAAGAAATGTTTTCTGTAAAAACCTAATGGCTACTTTGAATATCTGAACCTTGCTGTCTAGAGTATTTCAAGTTTTTGCAGTGTTGGAATCCAAATATATTGTCACATTTTTTATGTCCCTCGTCGTTTCTGATTTCCAAACAGCCTTCTCTAAAGTTCTACATTTTTATTGCAGTACCTCTAGATTATATGTATTTCATTTAATCTTCCCTCCTATACCTAGCAGATAAAGGTTCAAATTACTTTGACAATACTGTCAGTCATTCCTTTAAATCCTTACCAGAGATTTTTTCCGTAGTTCTGCAGTCTGTTGTAATTAGGAAATATGACTTGGCCTTGAGTTCAGTTTTTTGTCACTGTAAGCTGCTAAACCTTAATACAAGATTTTCCAAGCTCTGTTTCATTTAAGGTGAGTAAAATTTACAGTAAGAAATAAATTGGGTCTATATAGAAAACCTTCAAATACACATGTAAATGAGCTGTTAATATATCATATATATAATGAGATATATAATATGGGCTTGATGCAGAAATTACTGGGTGAGTTCAGTGGCTTATGTTATGCAGGAGGTCAAATTATATTATTATAAAAGTTCCTTTTGGCTTTAAAATCTAAGATCAGATATATCACTGCCTATATTTTCATAGTTCATATTTTTCTAATGCAACCTGTCCTGCTGAATGTCAGAACTCTGACTTTACAAAGCTTCTGAATGCTCACAAGGTTTTTTTTTACCAAATTTATAAATTTTCCTTCTTGGTGGAGAGGACTACAGAATGTTTAATGACAGGTTTCAGAGTAGCAGCCGTGTTAGTCTGTATCTGCAAAAAGAACAGGAGTACTTGTGGCACCTTAGAGACTAACAGATTTATTTGAACATAAGCTTTCATCGGCTACAGCCCACTTCATGGGATGTATGTTCCAGTCTATGCATCTGATGAAGTGGGCTGTAGCCCACGAAAGCTTATGCTCAAATAAGAATGTTTAAATTATTTCATCAATATTTATGGCACAGAAGATATATGTGACGTGCAACCAATTCCATTATATATTCCAATGAGTTGACTCATTCCATAAGTTCCTTTTGGATATAAGCCCCAATTCAGGACATTAACTTTACTGGGACATAAGCACATGCTTATGTGCTGTCCTGAGGAGAGATGTTTTCCAGATTCAGAGTCTTAGTCTCTATGCTTGGTCTGTCACCTTCCTGTGCATGTATATATCTGATCACCTTAGCAATTATTTTTTCTTGCCAAAAAGTAAATTCTGTTAATATCAAGTATTTTCCTTGTCTACAGCTTGTTTTTTGAAGCTACTTCCAGGCTATTTGACATCTTCCTTTTTTACATTCCAAAGGCTCTCTTTGAATCCACACTATTTAAGATTAATTCTAAAGCGACAGTGGAGGTCCTCAGGATTTGATATGCATCTGTCTACAGGAGTCATGTTTCTCACCATCGTGAGGCTCTAAGGGTTCCTAGGGCATCTTATGTTTCCCAATTAATGTCTTCTGGCAAAATATAGGCCAGCTGTTTGTTTCAAGAAATTAATCATCTTTTAAATCCTTTACAGAGCACCAACTTACTCTTTCCTTCAGCTGTCCAGTGTGAAGAGTTTAATGACTTATTCACAAGCAAGGTTTCAGAGTAGCAGCCGTGTTAGTCTGTATCCGCAAAAAAAACAGGAGTACTTGTGGCACCTTAAAGACTAACAAATTTATTTTAGCATGAGCTTTCATGAGCTAAAGCTCACTTCTTCGGATGCATAGTATTTACTATGATAGCAGAGATGGTTTACTAGTCTAAACATCAGGTTTTAAATACCCAGACTCTCTGGAGCCACAGGTTTAACTCTCAGCAGGGCTGACCCATTGAAGCAGATAAATTAAGTTCTGTGTAGTTTAGGGTAGGGGAATATTTATGAGAACCTGTCTGCTCTTCGTGGACATTAAAAAAATCCCATTGAGCTATTCTCACAAGTAGGAGGTTGTTCCTGTATCCTTGATCTAAATTTCTGCTCTCTCACACTGTTATATAATGTGGTGAATACTGAGTGGGCATTCCACTACACCTGGTAGGTGCCAAATCCCTTTACTGACAATACATCATTTGTAAAGCGTCTGTAAGATGAAAAGCTTTATATAAATGCAAGATAATATGTTCTGTGATGTTCTGTGGGTTATGAGATTCCCTTCTGTATAGGTAACAATGGAATGCCAATTTCCTTGATTTTATGTGGCCTCTCAAGGCTCTCTCAAGTTCTCACTGAAGATTTTTTTTTCAGTGGTTTTCCTTGTAGGAAACTCTTGTGAAGTCCATAGGGATTTTTTCTGGTGATATTTTCATGGTTTATTTAAAGTGGCATTTCTAGAAATTTTGACAAATATTATGGTCCCCATAAGAAAAATAAGGAGGTGGCACGGACAGATACCATTGAAGACCCATCATAATTTAATAACCACTCATCTCTACCTGTTTCTCTACATAGTCAAGGCTTATTCTGTGCCCACACCATGCGCAATTCTACTGACTTCAGTATGGTTTCAGTGGGTTTAAGCGAGCGCAGAATTTGGCCTTTGATTTGTGGTTTATCATTATTTCGATGCACATAAATATAAGGTCAGTTCAGTTTTAAAATCAAATCTACTTACAAACGTCCTTACTTTGGGCAGAAAAGTCAGCGTTGTGGGACTCAGTCAGGTCACAGGCATTGAAAGGTAATAATTTAAAGCACAGTGGAAAGTGACTGAAAGTATATACATAAACTGTTCTAGAAAATGTTTCCAATGTTTGCTTTAATTCTTGAATAATCTATTGATACTTTCTATCACTATTTTCTTCTTCTAAATATTTTCCTGCATCTTAAAAAATTAACAAAGAATGATTTATATGTGGATATTCAAATAATATATAAAAATACAGCTGGTTGATGTAATATTATCTTTCCCAAAAGAATGTTTTAAATTTTTCCATACATATAAATTCAAGGCACATCTCAATACAAACAATAACTATCTATATTCAATCTATAGTAACTATTTGTCTCAAATTTGTTCTCTTCATCACGTCAACTGGTACTCAGCAGTCGTCATTAAGCTGCCTCTGCAGCTAATCATAATATTAGTTGGTAGCCAGCAGACAGATGAAGACTCATGTAGATTAACTGCTGAAATGCCCTAGAAATTGAACAGAAAGCCATCAAGAGATAAAGATATACCTTTATAAAATCAATAGGAATCTGACTGAAATTTATATTTTGTTATTTTATCTCCTTTATTATTGTTAATGATAATATCTATCTAGCACTTGTTATTAGTAGGTCTCAAAACATTTTACGTCATTATTCCCATTTTACACATGGGGAAACCAAGGCACAGAGAGGTAAAGTTACTTACCCATGGTCACTCAGCTAGCCACTAGGCCACATTGCATCCACTGCATATACCTACTTCACTTTTTATCATGTCTTCCCTATGTAAAATTAACGCAAAAAGCCATGTATTACATATTTAATATGTACAGGCCTTTTGCGAAAGGGTAGTCTCAATAAAAATTAAATTTGAAGCCAAATTGCTTCAATCAGTTTGCTTATTCTGAGGAACAGTGGGAATATACTGTCACTAATATCAATTTGTCTCTTTCTTTATCTGTGTCTTCATGCTGTTCAAAACTAAAATGAATATTTCTTGAGATGCTTGTTCATATTAGAAAGGGATTTTTTGGTTTTTGTTCCTTTCTCCCACACTTAAGAAATGTACTGTGATAATGATCATAAAAATAATGTTATTTCCAATGATTTAAGACAAAATTCTCTTCTCAGATCTACACAGCAGTACTCAACATGGATATTTTGCTCTCTCTATAGATGTAGAACTCTCATTAGTTGAATGGAATACGAATATCTCCCACACGGAGAAGAAGAACCTTGTGCCACATAACTTTGATGTAGTGCACAGGTTATCTTATCCCCTCTGTTTGATGCTGAATTAGGGTGTTTGCATTTACACAGAAAATAACATATCAGCATAGGACCTAATATTGCAAAATTATGTAACTGCATATTATATTTATTATAATTGTATATTATATTTATTATATTCTTTCACTTGCAATTCTTCACAGAGTGATGCAGGACAACTAGGATTACCTGAGGCTGCTGGACATAAAGGACAAAAGGGAGAAATTGTAAGCATCTGAGACATAAGGGCATAAGGAATTGCAAAATAACAACCAGCTTGTCACTGCTAAGTTTCCCGTAGTCTCATTCATCTGGTTTGTCACAATCTCCTTAGGAGGAGCAGATTACATACTTGATCAGACCTTTGGTCACTGGCCAGTGAGAGAAAGGAAGAAGAGAAAAAAATAACATTTATATATTTGTGTAATATTATACTGGGAAAAAATTCCTTAGTGAGCATGTCAAGTGCTCATTTCATGCCCTGAAACTAGAGACATAATTATTCATTTAATCATCTTAGCTTGCATGGCACCAGTGATTTAACCAGTCATATATGAATCCACTACTTTGTTCAATCCAGCCTTACTAATTGTCCCAACAGACTCTTGTGGAATTACACAGGTTGACTCTTTTATTCAATTAGTTCTAGACTTATACCTCTTTAATGTAGTTGAATTTTCATTTTTGTAGTGAAAAATCAGCTTTATCATTTGAAAGGACGCTCACCTACAGTATGTCTAACCTGCAGGAAAGTGCTGTGAATGCTATGGTACAGCAGTCTGATAGATGTTTGGCAGTGATTTGGGTGTACCGTGTGCTCAGAGGCAAGTTATGTAGACACTCCAAGCATTAGGCCTTTCAGGCTCTAGCTCTTGGGGGGGGGTCCCACAAATAGAACTGGGTGACATTTTCAGACAAATAGTTTATTCACTGGAAAATGCAGTTTTGATCACCCACATCTATTTGAAATTGGACACAAAGTAGCCAAATAAAAATTTGGGAGGCAGGTGGGGTGGAACTTAGATACCGTTCACAAAACAGATTTGTGTGTGTGTGCATGTTGCAGCTTCTAGCCCACACGTTAAGGCACTCACTCAGGATGTGGGAGCCTGGGTTCAATTCCCCTTCTTCTGGGTAAGGGATTTGAACTTTGGTTTTCTACATTGTGGAATGGTGCTCTAGCCACTGGAGTATGGGACCTTCTGGAGTGGGTTTCTCTCAGTCTCTTCTGGTCAAGCTGTTCTGCTGTGTATAAATAATGAAAGAGTCAGTGGAGCAGGGACGTGAATTTGGTTCTCTACCTCCTAGATGAGTCCCTTGACATCTAGGGTCATTGTCATTTTCTCTTGCTGGTCCAATCACTATTCAGGTATTTTATACAAAGTGGAGCAGCTTCAACGGGAGAGACTGAGAAAGAGCTGCCCAAGACTATGCTATAGGACAGGGGTTAGAGCACATTCTTGTAGTGTGGGAGACCCAACTTGATGTCCCTCTGCCAATGATGTTTTAATTACTTATACACGGTGGACCTGCTTGAATAGGAGAGATTGAGAAAAACACACATCAGAATATTCCCATAGTCCAGTAGCTAAGGTATGCTTCTACACTGAAAGACCCAAGTTCAAATCCCTTCTCTGCAGAGGGAAGAATTAAACCTGAGTCTTCCAGTTCCCTAGCTACTGTGCTAACAATTATAACATGGGAGGGGGACACACCACCATCTTCTCCTTCACTTTCTTTGCATTTAAATTAAAAAATGTCTGGAAACTAAATGATTAGTTTAAAAAAATGATTTATTTGCCCAAACCTAGTTTTTCACCTACTTGTTTAATTCACCGCAATTTTTCAGAATATTCTGGTTAAGATCAAACTGATTTTTTTAACCGCCAGTGAACTGAAAAATCAGTTATTTGCCTACCTCTTCCAAAACATACTCATATGATATGATGAATAACAAAGAATTGCATTACGAGGGTTGCCAGAAATAAATACTGGATTTTCCCTAGGCATCTAGGTTTTAATGGTTCCAAATGAAAAGAGAGAAATTTAGCACACAGCAGTTCTTAATCCAACCCCTAAGGGTAATAAAAGGTAATAATTGGAGATATACCAATCTCCTAGAACTGGAAGGGACCTTGAAAGGTCATTGAGTCCAGCCCCCTGCCTTCACTAGCAGGACCAATTTTTGCCCAAGATCCCTAAGTGGCCCCCTCAAGGATTGAACTCACAACCCTGGGTTTAGCAGGCCAATGCTCAAACCACTGAGCTATCCTTCCCTGCCCCCCCTTAAGTTTTATAAAGTGGTATGTTGGTCAGTGACCTCCAGTCCAGTGCCAGGGTTACTCCCTGCAGGAGTCAGTTATGCACTGGCCTGGAGATCCCACAGCCAGAATTATGTTTCTTCATCTGTCATCTTCAGACCCATGCATGTGGCCTAGCTGTTTGCAGGCTGCTTCTAAGTATCTGCCTGTCACAGCTAGCCATGGACTCACCGTGACAGGATTCTTCCCAGCCTGGCTCGTAGCCTTTCCAACCACCGTTAGGCTTCTCTCCACAACCAGCGTTAGGCAGCTGCCTCCAGCCTGCTACTGCAGTCATCATGCAGCCTCTTGTTCCCCCCCCAAGCTAGGTCCTCTTCTGGCAGTGCTTCCTTTTACTGAACTGGAGGGATTATGGAGCCCTCTACTTGCTGAACGTTGCATTGGAGGTTAACACAGTGCTCAGTAATGAGCCTGTAGGTTCATTGCAATATTTTTAATCTCCACTGTTTGTAATGCAGTTATATCCAACCCAAAAGTTCAAAAATCATGAGTCAATCCCCCTCCTAAATAATGAGATTTTGTTTTAAGAGATGATCTCATGTTTTTGGCCTTTTGATTTTTGAACACCCCTCAATGTTTGTGTGACAATTTCAGTTTTGGCACTGCTCTCAAATGTATAGAGTAAGTTGCTGCAGAAGGTCTCACTGGGGGACCCACATGAGCTCAAATTACAAAGATTTTTATAAAATGCTGCACGATTATGCAGATCATCTAGTTTATCCCCAAGCCCCCAAATTCTAATTAATTCTGTTCCTCTACAGCCCCACATCTGCCCATCACAGCAATTAATTATACATTCCCCTGCAACTGTCACAGCATTTCTGGCCCCCCCAACCCCACCTCTGCTCTTGCAGCTTCAGTGGTTCTTCACCCTATTTCTCAGATCTGAGGCTTCAGGGGGTTCCTCTTTGTCTTCCCAGGCCTGGGTGTGGGAATTAATTCCAGAGTTTATTCATGCCCTCCTCCCACTTCCCTGGTCTGGTGTTGTAGGGGGTGTGTAGGAGCACACAGGGGAGATTATCCATTTATAACAGGAGAGCAGTGAAGGAAGTTTGCTGGGCTCTTTCTTTTCCCCTTCCCCTCTGTGAAATGTCAGCTGGTCCCTCTCCACCTCACCTACCTAAAAACTCAGTTCTTAAGGGTGAGGAGCGAGCTCTGCCTGGTTCCTGCAGCAGCCCTGATTGGCTTCTCTCCAGGAGGCAGGGAAGTGGGGAATACAGCCTGTCATAGGATTTTTCCCCAATAGGGCTGAAAATCTCATGTCATCTTAAGACTGGCTCAAGCAGGGGCCAAAATTGTGTGATTTGCAATGAAATTATGATAGTTTGTACCATTGTAATGCTCTTTTAGAACTCTGAAAATATTAATATTTTGTTAATTTCCTCCATTTTTTAGGTTTGAATTGGGCAGGGGGAAAAGTGAAAAATATTTTTTCTGTGTTTTTAGGAGAGCGAAAGGAAATGTGCATAGTGTTTGGAATATGTGCATACATAATATTATCTATTGAACCAGCAAGGAGAGCTCAAAAATATTTTTGGTAGCACTAGCAAATAGTGGGTATTTAAAAAAATTCTCTTTAATAAAGTGACAGGGTTTGTTACACCAAAAGTATTTAAAAGATGCAGGTCATTCCCAAGCAGTTTATAGCAAATTAAGTGGTCAAATGTTGGGTTCAAACTTTTTGACAGAAAGCATCTGTGTATTTTAAATAATGGAATATATATTTGCCAATTTGATGTATTGTTGGTCTGAGGAGAAAAGAGAAAAGACACACTACATATATCATAGTGTTGCCAAATGTTTGATTTTGAGTAGCATGTAGAATTTCCTGCTCTCCAGCAGAAGACAATAACTTAAATTCAGTTGAAGCTGGTTAAATCACACATTTCAGTTATGATGATTACGCGATTTCATGCCACGTTCAGTGCAAGGAGCAGATGGATGGGGAAGATTCTTTTCATTTGTCAGAATAAAAAAGGACAAAGATTGTCAATAATTTTTTTTATTTTCTTAAAAGGGCCGGCAAGGAGAAATGGGCTTAACTGGTGCAAAAGGTGAAAAGGTAAATAAGAATTCCTAACTCATATTCTTAGAAGTGATGATGGCTAAGATGGCTCAGTGTGGTTTATTTTTATTGGGCCAAATCCTTGAAAAAGAGTAAAGGTCAAGTAGAAGAACTGTGGGCACAGAAAAATATGCTCCAATGGTAGACTTTGGGCCCAGCATCCTCACAACCTACATTTTGTTTTCTGGCCTGGACGTCTCTACAGGGTGGTCATGGCTGTTGGGCATGTGGGTGACTAATGGACAGAGCCACCTGCTGTGCACCAAAGCTGGGTTTAACCCTGGTGTATTGAAGCTGTGTCTCAACTGCATACTTAAATCCCATCGAACTTAAAGTTAAGTATGTGCTTAAGTAGGTTGCTGAAGAGGGATGAGCTGTTGAATGAGTTGTCCAGTCATTGCTGAGTTTTTCATATACTCATTGTATGTAGCCCTGGATACTGCCGATCTGTCATGTACAGAGTCCTCTGAATGCTTTCTCTGCTGCATTGCTTACCAGCATGGTGACATTGCAACATTTCTGGTCCTTTTGGGCTTTCCTTTCTGATGGTGATGGATCAGGATAGAGTCTATAATTTAGAGATGGGCAGACCTGCTAGCATAAAATAAGACAAAAGCTGCTGGCCATAAAAAAGCCCTATATGGAATTAATCTTCTTTATACTTTGAAAAAGGTTAGTCCATTTTTTGCTTTGCCTCTTTATTTTTTGTGTGCTTCTCTGCTTCCTGATTTCAAGATGCATGAATTTCCAAAACACCACAGATCTAGGCACAACCAGGAGGTACCTAAAACCTCAAAAGAAAGCAAGCATCTCAAACAATGAAATACTGATTGCTGATTAAAATAACAATATTCTTTTACTTTCTTTTAAATTAGGAACATAAGAATGGCCATAGAGGGTCAGATCAATGGCCTTTCTAACTCAATATCAAATCTTCTGACAGTGACCAATGGCAGATGGTTCATAGGGAATGAACAAAACAGGGCAATTATTGAGTGATCCATCCCCTGTCATCCAGTCCCAGCTTCTGGCAGTTAGAGGTTAGGGACATCCAGAATATGGGGTTGCATCCTTGACTATCTTGACTAATAGCCATTGATGGACCTATCCTCTAGGAACTTATCTAATTCTTTTTTAAACCCAGTTACACTTTTGGCCTTTGTAACATCCCCTAGCAACAAGGTCCACAAGTTGACTGTGCATTGTGTGAAGAAGTACCATCTTCAATACCTAGATGAAAAAAACAGCATTCTTAGCATGATCAAAGCTTAGAAAAAGACTTTTCTAGTTAATCATCTTTTAGTTTTAGTTGAAGCTTTCCAACAGCAGATTCAGCCGAAACAATTTTTTCATTACTGGTGAAAAGATGTAAACCGCATTTTTTCTAGAAATAGCAAAAAGTTCAGTCATGCTTCCATTGAATCAATAGGAGTTTTGCTAGTGATTTAAATTGAAGTAATGTTAGGCCCCAGAATGTTAGAGGATCAACTAGTTCTTGTTAAAACCGTGTACTGTAAATGATCTTCATACAAACAGAAATCTAGTTTAGGCTGTTAATTTGAAAGAATCATGGTTTTGTGTATTAAAAGTCATTTGCTTTTGAGAATTTAACTCATATTTTTACACTATTTCAGTCATCACTTTCTGATATCTGTTTCCGATCCTGTGTCAGGCCCAAGACATAGGCAGACAGGCCTGCTGGTTAGTACAAGGCAAGTGGCCAGGTCCCCATGCCACCCAGTGTTCAGAACCAGGAGATTAGGAACAGAGAGACTGATACCAGGAATCAGCATGAGTCAGGAAACCAGGAGGTCAGTGTCAGGAGAAGAGATCCAGAACCAGGAATCAGGCCAAGTAAGGAAACCGAAAGTCAAAAGCAGGTAGTAGAGGGTAAGAAGTCCAAAGCAGAATGAAGCCCCAGTTGTACTGACAATTTACTGCTCTCCTCATGCCTTCAGTAGGGGGAGCAGGCCAATCAAGAGCTCTGTTGTCCCACCAGTTGGGGCCCAGAGGTGGAGCCGTCTTTCTGAATTGGGCTTCAAGGAGTCCCAGTTCTAGCTAATGCTAGTAAGTTAGCAGGTGGAAAGTTGTAGCATGATGATGTGCAGACCCAGGTTTGAAAGCTTTATGCTTATGATTACATGTAATATATAATACGTGACCCAGACATAAAAGAAACAAACTTGGATAGAATCCCATTTTATTGTCTGTCTATATTCTTTATAATTAAATTAATGTGATCTTTAAATGGGCTTTCATAGTTTATATATTTTATAAAGTTGTATGTATGTATTGAATACATATAACTGTTAGTTTGTTTTCTATATGTTTTGAAGAGTTGTTTTCCAAAAGCAGACATACAAACTATTTATCATTTAAAATTACCATGTAAGTATTAACATTTACTGTATACTGTCACAGGGAGAGTCTTCTGAAAAAGGAGAAAAGGGGGATCCAGTAAGTACAGCTAAAGCTTTGAGACAATATTTATGCTTAGATCTTATTTTCTCACCATGTATGCTGTGACACTCTTACCTCTGGCAATGTCCTGTAACCCCTATATTCCTCATCTAATTGTGATATTGCATATGTCGGAGAAAAACAAAGTTCTCACACTCAGGTTGGGTGCAGCAAGTCAGATACTTTATTATCTCTAGCAATTGCATGGAGAGAGAGAGAGACAGAGGTCTCTCTCCAGATAACAATTACAGCAAACATTTATATCTTTTGTTACAAACAATAAAGGGCAACAGCTGCATTTTGTTTATACACAGGTCATCCTGATATCTTACTTTTCTCACCAATTTAAACTATAGTCTACATTCCATACTTATCTAACTCAAGGTCACAACAACTTCTCACACAGTTCTTTCCCACTCGCCTCACACAATCCTCGCTTCTACAAATCTCACGTTATTAGGATTACAGCTAGCCTAGCTCTTGCTCACAAACTACACAATTTACATTGAAATCCCCTTCATTTCCATCTCTACTTCCACACATATAAAGCATCCCATGTGGGTTATCAGGGGAAAGGTTATGATATGCTGAAACCCATTGTTCCATCCAAACATGTGTATCATTAATGCATATAAAATAATAAGAATTGTGTTGGATAGTTTTCACTAAAATACACTGTGGGTTTGGGAAGCACCCAGATACTAGCTTTCCAGAGGCAATGACAATGGAGGTAACCAATGCCCAAGTGGGTGCTGAACAGACATCACCAGCCATTGTCCATCAGAGGAATTACAATTCAAAGACTCACTCACAGTAGACACATCGGGGTATTGCTTCACCTTGTGACTCAACAGTGCCCACCAGATATGCCTGGACTTGTGTTCTCCAAGCACATGGACTAAGGGTATAAAACAGAACACAGTGGCCCCACTGCTTTGCCTTTGTCCTGCCCCAACCTATGCAGCAAGCAACAAGGCCACTCAGAAGACTGAAGACTCCAACAGAGGGAAGTGGCACAGGTTTCAAGGGTGAGTCCTGTGTACTATGAACTGCAGTATCCAGTGGGTTGAGGAAAACTGCTAAATCTAGATGTTGCCCAGTCTAATAGGGTTGAGAGTTTAGACTGAGTGCTTATATTTTCTTTTCTTTTGGTAACCACTCTGACTCTTTGCCTATCACTTATAATCACTTAAAATCTATCTTTTGTAGTCAATACATTTGTTTAACTGTTTATCTTTACCGGTAGCAAAGAATCCTGTGGCACCTTATAGACTAACAGACGTTTTGCAGCATGAGCTTTCGTGGGTGAATACCCACTTCTTCGGATGAAGAATCCGAAGAAGTGGGTATTCACCCACGAAAGCTCATGCTGCAAAACGTCTGTTAGTCTATAAGGTGCCACAGGATTCTTTGCTGCTTCTACAGAACCAGACTAACACGGCTACCCCTCTGATACTATCTTTACCGGTGAATTTACCCAGAGTGTTTGGTAAATCTGCTCAGTTTTACAAAGGCTGGTGTATATCCACATTCCATTGATGAAGTAGTGAACCAATTAATAAATTTGCACTGCTCATCTTGAGCAGTGCAAGATGGTATATTCCTGAGGTACAGTGCTGGGAGCTGGGGGGATTTGGCTGGTGCCTTTCTCTGTGTGATTCATGAGTGGCTCTAGGAGTATTCATGCAATCTAGCTGGGTGTGGGGCTGCATATGTGGTTGTGCTGAGTGATAACAGCACCTGCAGGAGTTTGCTGCTTGTCACTTCCAAGGCATTGTGAGAGACAGCCCAGGCTGGAGAGTTAAGGGGGTCTTAACCCCCAGGCTTCACCTGGGGATCCTGTCACATTTACATTCTGTAATTTTTTGGTACATTTTAATAGGTTTCATGCCAAATATTCTGAAACTTGACTATAAAAATGGCATCATGGGGTTCCATGTTTATTGCCTCTCGATTATTGACATATCAAATCGGCATATTAAAAGTTGGCATTTTCAACTGCCCGCTCTTCCAACTCAGAGAGAGGCTTTGGCAAAAAGGAACCTTTCCCTTTCTTGTACATCTGCATGAGGGCAGCTAGAATCTCAGTGCTTGCAGTCCTTGGGCTAAATCTGTCCTTGGCCTCTCTCTGATTTCTTCTGTGAAGCTATTTCTGGGATGAATTTTTGGAACTTTAAATACAAGGTGCAGGGTCACCACAGAGTAGGCTTTGGCACTGTAGATCCCAAGAAAGGTCTGGCTGATCTGAGATGGAAGTAGCTGAGTCTAAACATCTCAACAGCGGCCTTATTCTGCTCTTACTGAGTCAATAAGATATTGGCTGTAGAGATTAAAGGTAGCAAGATCAAGCATACTATCCCTCAGAGTTCTAACTATTACACTAGCAAATGCACTAGTCATCTTAGTGAGAAACTGCAGCTATTTCATTAACTCTGCAATTAACACTGAACATCAAGCATACTACATAAAATATGTTACCGTCTTTATTAAAAGCCCATTCATCTCTTTGGGAAGCTCTTAAAAACTTTATTTGCAGGCAATTCTTCTCATAGCCATATTTTTACATGTCCCTTTTTTATTACTAAAGATGTTTTCAAGGAATCAGAATCCTTATTCTTTAAGATTACATCTAGAGCTGCTTTGTATTTCTTACAGTAAATCATAATCCTCTCTTTATGATATGACAAATGTTAGTCACATTGCTTAATGCACTGCAGGAAGGGGCTCATATACTATGGTGATGAATGCTGTATAAGAACCTATGTGGAATAGGATATACTGTAAAAATGAGTAGCTTTGGAAAGGCATATATCCCATCACAAACAGGGTAATGACTTTAAGTGAGGAAAAAGCACCAGGAACAGAGAGTTCTTAAGCAAATATTTTGTTTTCATGCAAATATCCTTAGGAATAAAACATGAGACGAGAAATCACCATACCCGAAACTCCAAATAGAATTTTTCAGAAGACAATCCTTTTCAAAGTTTTCCATCGACAACTCTTTAAAGAATAACCAGATTTTCATTATTTGCTAAATTGTGTTAACTAAATTAATATGACAACATTTCTGTGTGTAGTAACTTCAACACAGTCAATCTTAGTCTAAATTTCAACTTATTGTGATCATATCTGTTATTTTCAGGGGGAAATTGGAATGAAAGGATCACAAGGAATTAAGGTATTTTTCTGATTGGTATACAAAATATCTAGTTTGTACACAGCTGTCTCTTGTAGAAATAACATTAAATTATTTGAGAAAAATTATGCTTTTTAGGGTGAAACAGGAGATCGTGGTCCTCCTGGACTCACTGGAAATCCAGGACCAGAGGTATTTAAAACTATTTATTATAAAATTGAAAGTAGCGTGTAGTGGCTTCTTATTATGCCGTTGGGTGTTATTTCGTTCACTTTATATAGCACAGGCCAATTTTTTTTAGTGTGTGTACTTGAGTTGCATTCCCAAAGTTCTTGTGTACATACAAGCTGGGGTTATACATGCACACATCCCTGAATAACATGTGTATTCAAAAGTCTGAATGCACTTTTTGGGAATTACATTTTTTGAAATATGGCCTCCATAACCAAAAAGAGGCTATTCTGATGCTAATATTTATGCAGACGTGTCAATTTTATTCTGTGTAGGGAGCTAAATTACAAATTAATTATGGTTAGGTGCAGGTGATACAATATATGCTACCCACAATATATAGCAGGGTTGATGTCAGTTGGAGACTTACACAAGATTGAAGGCAGAATATAGCTGTTTTACATTTAGTTAGTAATATTGTGGTTGATTTCAGCCTCACTCACTAGGGAAAAATGCTGCAAGGAACTTTTAGGACCACTACTATTTCTATCCTTTGGCTATTTATGTGTGCAATTACACATTTTGTATTGTGGATATCACCAATACAGACTAATGAATGAGTCCTCATCTGTCAGCCAACCAGGTGGTAGCCAGAGTGGATGCAACACTATCAGTCTCAATTTACAGAGTGCAGGCAGACTTCTCTAGTTGTTCTCTTTCCTCTCTAGAAATAGCTTGTGTTTCTTAGCTGAGGAACCATCTCTCCTCCTGGCCTCAGCTGAGCTCTGTAATTGCATAGAATAGTAGGTACAATGGAGTCTTCCTCTCAGAGCCAAAATACCTCTCCTGTGCCTTTCCTCTGCAGCCTTTGGCAATGGGCCCATTCTGTCCATCCTTCCCACCTCACTTAAGAACCATGCAGACTGCTCATGCAGCACACCATGCTCAAGCCCAATCAGGGACAGAAGTGGTTCTGAATCCGGTGCCATCCCCAGCTTTAGACACTCAGGAAGAAACCATAACCTGAATGAACAGGGCCTTTTCTGTTTCCTGCCTCTTCTGATTCTACACCCACCCTGCCCCAAAAGGTCTTTTCAGACTCTACAATGTGGACTCTGATTTCCACAGCCTCTGGTTGCTCCACTCAAACATGGATTTAGCCATAATTTCCCAGTCTAAGACCTTAGACCTAACTCTGGAGTCCAGTGTGTTCCTTCATGAGCCCCTGGGATGAAGCTATGAAAATAATCTTTTAAACTGAGAACATCCAAATCACTATCACTTTCTATGCCCCTTGCACCTCCTGTGGCTCATGGAGACCCAGGGGATCAATGCTGTTGACTCCAAGTTGCCCTTCCTGGTACACAGGAACCTCTAACATTGCCCTATCAAATATTCTCAATGTGGCTCAAGATTCTGTTCACTTGCAGTCCAATCTGGTCCTGAGGTGAGGATATCTTCAAATTTTGTCTCCTTGCCCTTAATCTTTAAGTGTCCCCATATGATTGGGAATTTAGTGGATTCTGCATTGAAGGAGGTTTTGGAGAAAACAACCTTCCTCTCCACCTCTGCTTCCCAGCTAGGGAAACACAAAGCCTCATTTTTCTCCTTTTCCTCAGGGAGGAATAGGCCCAGCTTCTTGTGGGGAAATCTTCAGTGAAATAGAAACCTAAGAACAAACCTCAGCATTCCTTTCACAAGAAGGAATCTAGAGCCAAAGCTTTGTCCAGAGAAAAAACACTGGAGCCATTTCTAACTATTCCTGTCCCTCAAATCAGATAGATTCTGTGTTCCTTCACTCCTGAAACAGGATTGCCTCAAACTCTTGGGTTATAAATCCTTAAATCCTCTCCTGCCCCCGATCTTCAGTCACATTTCTCCTTCTCTATTCTGCCCCAGAATCCTCAGAATGGGGATATGTTCTGTAAACTGTTGGTTACTTCCACTTGGTAGAGGCCATATACCTGGCTTCCTTTGGTCTGACATCAGCCCCCAGGACCTTACCAAAACAATGGTCACCATCTCAGCTGCCTTTAGAAAGATCTGCATGATTCCTCACCTGGCTGGCTGATCTGGGATTCACTGATGTAGGAAACCTCTGCAGCAACCCAAGGACACGGTTCAGTCTATTTATCCTAGGTACTTAAATGCTCTCATTGCCATAGTATAGGAGTGCCCCACATTTTTTATGTATTTATCCTCTCAAAACTATAAGATAGGGAAATACTATTAACTCCATTTTACAGATGGGAAACTGAAGCACAGAGAGGCAAGCTGATTTGCCCAAGATCACACAGGAAGTCTGTTGCAGAACAGGGACTTGAACCCAGGTCTCCTGATTAGTGGCTACTGCCCTAATAGCTAAAACCCCTTTCCTCTCACCCTTCTTCCGTGACCTTGGACAGGTGATATAATTAAGAAAAGAAACTCTCCAATTCCTTCCCAGATGCATATGCATCTTATAGAAGTTATAACCATGACAAACAGATAGAGCATTCCTTCCTTCAACAGAATCCTAAAGCAAGAAGCCTTGATTCATTTTTTTTCCAGTTCAATGGCTTAGGGTCCATCCAGTCACACATGGCCTTGTTGGAGTCCTAAAGTCCCATGGGCAGTATTCTTTTTTCAACCTTTTCAGCAGCAGCTGTTATCCTCTTCCTGTGGACACACTGGGCCAGATCCTCAGCTGGTGTAAAATGTCATAGCTCCATTGACTTCAACAGTGCTACAATGATTTACACAATTGACGATCTGGCCCATAAAGCAGACCCCCTATGTGGACATGTTTTGAGAAATTAGCTCATTAATATGGAAACTTCTAATATAGTTCATTGGGAAGCATAACAATGCAAATCCTATCAGGGCAGTGGAGAATGAACTAGCAGTAACTTTTTTGTAACACTGACAGACCATAGTCTTCGACGGGCGAGATCAAACCTGGGACCTTTGGAGCTTAGTGCATGAGCCTCTACTGTGTGAGCTAAAAGCCATATTGCTGTTAGCTAAGACTGGAGCAGACTCATTAATCTCTAAGTGGTCTTGGTGCCACTAGAGGGGACTGAGCACCACACCCAGGAGGTGTGTGGGTTACAGTTGCTCTCTAATCCAGGTAGAAAATAATTCTTAGCAGCTCTTTTGTTTATGTCAGGGGTGGCCAACCTGTGGCTCTGGAGTCACATGCAGCTCTTCAGAAGCTAATATGCGGCTCCTTGTATAGGCACCGACTCCAGGGCTGGAGCTACAGGCTCCAACTTTCCAATTGTCCAGAGGGTGCTCACTGCTCAACCCCTGGCTGTGCCACAGGCCCTGCCCCCACTCCATCCCTTCCTGTCCCCTCCCCGATCCTGCCGTGCCCTTGCTCCTCCCCCCTTTCCTCCACAGCCTCCTGCACGCCACAAAACAGCTGATCAGGAAGTGCAGGGAGGGAGGGGGAGGTGCTGATCAGCGGGGCTGCTGTGGGTGGGAGGCGCTGGGGTTGAGGGAGCTGATCACAGACTGCTGACATATTACTGTGGCTCTTTGGCAATGTACATTCATAAATTCTGGCTCCTTCTCAGACTCAGGTTGGCCACCCCTGGTTTATGTCCTTATAGTGGATAAAGTGCTTTATTCTTTATTCAGTATAAAATAATTGCAAATATATTGATTTTTAACTCAAATTAATATATATATATATACACACACTGTAGGGACTGCAAGGTCCTCCAGGACCCATTGGACCCAGAGGACATCCAGGAGAAGTCGTAAGTATTGTGTAATTTTCTACAGTCAGTAAAATCTGTTCAGGTGAGATATTAGACAAACAGTGCCAGGTGAACTATTGTTGTGTGGTCTTTTTATGGGGGGTGATTTAATAGTTAGCCCATGGGATTTGAAAATGCAAATTCCAACTCTTAGTGTTCAGGGTTGTGCAAAACCTCTGAGTGTCTTTGTTTTGTCATCTACCAAGTGGGGATTTTAATACTAATTTGTGTAACACACAAGTGCCCAGATCACCCCCTACTATAGAAATATACACCAAAGGTGAAAAATCCCACTATAATCCCCTTACAGAGCTTGTCTGAGATCATTACAATGAGTTGGAAAGATCAGTGTGATAAGATATAAGATTGGGGAAGTTGGGAAGGGAAGAAAAATTCAAGGCCTTATAAATAAATGGCCTCACTTTTACTATCTGTGTTTTTCAAATCTATAATTTGTCATTATCAACAAACTTTCAGTAATAGTGGATAATATGAACCTAAGCATGCAGACTTATTTATTACCTTAGCACTCTAGGTCAGTGGTATAAGTAAGGACCAAATTAATCCCTTGTATAACTACATTGAAGCTATATTTCGATTCTGTTATTGTTGGCCACGCAAAATATGTGCATGTGTATGCAAATGGGCATTTTGAGTACAAAATACACAGCTGTGTGCAAAACAAGTGACTGTGAACACAAGTAGTTGGTTGTGTATGCAATAATTTATTTGGCACCTGAATTTAGTTACTAACATTTAATTTATACATGCCCAATTTAGGTACCTAGTTTTAAAATTTTGGTTTGTAAGGTACATTCATCTACAGTGTCTTTGACTAAGTGGCATATTAAAACATGTAATTTCAAGACTGAACTCTCCAGTCCCAAAAATTGTTTGTGAACTGTACTGCAAATTTCTTGGGGCCGGGACTGCATTGTCCTTTATCTATTGTACAGCACCAAGCACACTTGTGTGCAATGTGTATAGCCATAGTCCCTATTTTTGCCTAGGCTTTGATTTGGAACAGTAGAGTTGGGAAAGAGGACTGTCATGAAGCTAGTTCTGACTCCCAGATTTTCTGCCCAATGCATGGGGAGGTAGTGCTGCTTTAATCTTGTTCCCCGAGAAACCATTCACCAGCTGTGATTAACTCACTCTGGACTTTTTTCCTCCTTGCCTCTGACATGGCTTGTACACCAGAGTCTGCAAGGGAAGATCACTTATCTACACAGGGGAATCCCCAGCAAGGCAGGTAGGGCCAGATTGAATCCCCTTTGTGTCACTCTAAACAGGGATGAAGCAGGGCAGAAAATCTGGCTCATAGTTAACACATCTAAACTCCTATGTACTTTTGTAATGATTTTCCATTTGTGAAACTAATGAACATCTTTCACTCATCTACAGTTCAGGATTTTTTTATATCCTTTTGAAATGAATGATGTATGAAATGTATGAAACAAACAGTTTGTCTGCATTTAGGGCAGAATACAGTCAAGCAAGGAGAACACAGCCAATTGAATGCTTCCTACTGACATGAACATTCCATTCATTCTTTACCTGCAAGTGCTAACAAGATTAAATGTTTCCCAGTGCAAAGAAAAGTTCAAGTGATATGCCTTTCAAGATCTTTTTGACAAAGATAATTACTTTTCATTTGAATTTGCATATCATAGTTGGGCATGAATACTAGACATTCTTGCCTTTGAGTAGATCTACCATTTGCTGTGGAACTTACCTAAGGTTCATGATGGACAAGCATACATTACTTCATGGAATAAATGTAATGTAATGTGTTAAGGCAGATGACAACTCTATACTTCCTTTTGGAACAAATGTAGATCACACTTTTATATAAAGTAAATGAAAATCTTGTGGGGTTAGAGAGTGAACTTGAGTTTAAGCTATTTATGCATGCTTAGGTAATTTTAAATTTATTTTATTATTCTTTCATGTCTTTGCATCTCTAGTTGCTTGTATTATTAGGAGGGAAAGGACAAATATGAAATTCAAAATTTTGATGTGGAAGCAGACATGTGGAGGAGGGACAGAATGCCATTATTTTGCTGAGATTTTTAATTGTTGTCTTTTGACTATTTAAAACTAACATTTTTTTTTAAAAAAGGAGATTTGGAGTTAATCAAATGTACAATATTAAAATTTGGTTCCTTGAGGCTTTAAGAGTAAAGAAAATATCAAGCAAGTGGTGCCCAACACCATGCGCATCATATCCCAGTAGCCGCAGGCAAACTAATCCTTTAAATCTAGTCATTTTACTTGCTGCCATCTTCCTTTAAACACTGTCAGTTTTCAGGACTTTGGTTTATTTTGATTTTTTTCCCCAGAAATCTCTAAATTGAATTTTTTCAGGAAGGTACTGCCCAGAAGGGTATAGAAGGCAATTTTTGGTTAGTAATTATTCATTTAAACAAAATAACATATGCATACCCCTAAAGAAGTTCTCACTTGCATGAATAAGAGGATCTTAGCTGGGCCTATAATGTATGGTAACTACTCCAGATTAAGTGCCTTTTTCACCTTTAATCTCAGATAGCATACTGACCTGAAAGATGCTGTAATCAATGTAAAATGTTGTTTTTTTTAAATTAACTAGGGTTTACCAGGAGAGCCTGGGATACCAGGAAAACCAGGAATTAAAGGAGAAAAGGTATGCACTAAAATTTGATCAATTAAATTTATGATTTAGAAAATATTAGTCAAATATTATAATCTTGAAGGAGTCTTCCATCCTTCCACATTCATCTATCTAGGTACTTTAAGAATAAATAAAAAACATGTCTCTTGCCTGAAGAGTTTACCTTTTAATGTGTCGATCCAATTTCAATTTAATAATTGAAAGAATCCCATTGACTTAAAGGGGGGTGGGATTAGGCCTGCAGTTGGACATACCAGTACTACAGAACAGGAAGGGTTAATATTGTGTTTGTGTGTTTGTGTACCTTCATGTACAGGGAGAAAGGGAGAATTATATGGGAAGGATGTGAATTCTGAGATAAGTTATTGCATTTATACATCTTGGGGTTTGTGTTTTAAAGAAAGCCAATGAAGTACATTAATAGTTTGAGGGTGCAAGCTGTTGAGAAGGCATGAATAGAGGTCAGCATTGGGGCATAGACCTAAGAAGCTAGTCTTGTGGAACAGGAAGAAACATAAGGTTGCACAACACACATGATCTGGGAGGATATTTGAGGTGGAAAGGGTAGCATGAGAAAAGGCACAAAGTCACTTGTGGAAGAAGGAGTTGGGCTAGCCAGGGATGTGCTGTGTTCGTAGAGTGTAGAGTTAAAGTGAGAAAGATAAGGGAGATGTAGGCAGGAGTACAACTGAGCAGAGCCTTTAAGGTGAGAAGAGGAAATGTCAGTAACTGAGATGAGATATTGACTAAGGCACGGACCCAGATTTTTGCAATAGGGATAGAGAGGAGGGGATAGACTGTGGAGATGTTACAGAGGAATAACTGGTAGGATTAAGAGGCAGTCTGGGTATTAGAGGATGAAGGAGAAAGAAGTATAGGTATGATACCAGCATTGCAAGCCTGAGTAACTGGGAAAATAGCAGAGTTATTAACTAGATTAGATGGACTCTTGGTCTTTTCTGCTATAGCAAATCCCATGTTCCTGTGTTTTATTTTGTTTTTTTACCTTGCATACTTACCTGTGTAACATTTTTTTAGGGCAAATATATATTTTGTTAAGAAATTAAAAGCTGTAATGTGTTATCTAAACATATGTAACAGATTTCAATACATGTCAGTACTTCCAAACACCCTGTCAGAAAACTCACTACCCTGTAGAATAGGTGTTGGCCTATCTGATTTACAATGAAAAATCTCTGCTAGCAGTATAGCAAACACCTGCTTTAGTGTGTAGAGCCTGACTGGCATTGCAAATAATGTTAAAAAGTTGGTTTTGTTTTATAAAACTGGAGTCATGTGTTTGATTATCAAATAAGCTGATGTAAGTACAGTGGTACATTCTGAAATAGGGCTGCTTAAAATGTTTACCAATACCTAGAGATAACAGCAGCAAAGAATCCTGTGGCATTCTTTGCTGCTTTTACAGATCCAGACTAACACGGCTATCCCTCTGATACTAGAGATAACAGGTAACAGAGATCTACCATGTAAAAAAGTCATGATAACCAAGACCTACCTTAATGTTAATTTTCCTGAAAGAAAACACTAACATTTCAATTAGTGGTTTATATCTATTCCACAGGGTGATTCTGGTGGAATTACAGGGCCTCCTGGATATCCAGGTCCAAAAGGTGAGACAGGACCCCCTGGGCCAAGTCTGCCTGGGAAACCAGTAAGTACTTACTACAAGGGCTTTCATTGCTTGTTTCCATGTAGCACTTCTAGCACTACTGAAAATGATTTGTATAGCAATACTAGTATAATTTTGAAAACAAAGTGTATGTTATACCTGTAAAGCAAGTGCATAAACAATACAGTCTAAAATCTCTTGTTAATGCAAGTGTCTTTTCAATGATCTTACAGACTGTGGCACTAATAATCAAGATGTAGACAGATCATTTTTATTTACAAATGCTGACTACCTCTGACAATAAAATTCAATGAGACTCTGTAATTTTAAGGTAGAACTATTGTTTTTTAGGGTCTGGCTGGCACTCCTGGAACCCCAGGTCCACGAGGGCCTAAGGTATACAAAAATTATCACAGTTCCTATTTCTAAGAGATACACTAATTTCTGCTTTTAAAGATGAAACAGAAAGTTTTGTAACTTTATCAGGGTGAAAGAGGACTACCTGGCGTACAAGGGTCCCCTGGAGAGATGGGGCCACTCGGAATAGGAATTCAAGGACCCCCTGTAAGTATAGCAAACAGTATATGAGAGTTTTATTTTAGTTATTACTGAGAAATCTATGTAATGATCAGGGTCATATAACACGTTTCAGATTAGATATTCCTGATATGAGTTCCCTGCTGCACTGTGATTCCTGACCCAACACCTCTTCTCCTTTCACAGAGCGGAAAATGATATTACTGTCTAGGTCTTGCTGTTAGTCCCCCTAGAACTTCACTTATAAGTGGAGGATGGGAGAGTTACAAGAGCCTGTGCTCTGTGCCCTCCCACATTAATTGCACATTGCTCTGGGACATCTTAAAGCTGAAGGTTCTTTTTCTGGCTGACAGCTCTTTTGAATCTGTCTGCCCCTTCTGGTTCCAGCACTGGCACATGAGAAGAGACACTAAGCCCCGTAAAGCATCCCTGGCTGTCAGTCAGTCAGTCAATAACAACAGTCCCCTTCTCTGTGTCATCCCCCATGCCCTGTACAGTGGGTGGGGCAGAGGCAGGTACTCTGCCTTGGGAAGGAAAAGGTGAGGCTGGGCAGCTGGGCAGCAGCTCCAGGGCTTCAGTGTTAGGATGCCTGAATTACTAGAATTGGAGTACTGTGGGTGAATTGTGGGTGCAGAGTCTCTAGCCAGAGCTGCACAACTCAGCACAAGCTTCACACCCATCAAACAACAATGTCCAGATGTGGCCAATTTCCACCTGTATATTTTAAACATGAAATGAGCAAAGGACACTATATCTGGAGTAATCAGAATAAATAGCTGCAGTAGTATGGTCTTTTAAATCATTCTTGCTATCAGCAGCACACTGTTCAAAATGCTATTTCATTCTTGCTTCTTAACACTGCATCTTTATTGCACTTATTACTTCAGCATCCAGTCCATTTCTGGAAGTATCAGTGGTTACAGGAACTTCTTCAGATATTCCCACAAAGTAAATAGAACATATTTTTGAAAAGTAAGACATTGAAAAATATCAGTGTTTTTTCTTTAGAATGTAGCTAGCTCCACAAATTATTAACTTCATTACAACAACCTATACTATTTTCTCTCAGCTTTCACTGCTAACTTAAAATGTTAAGGGCCCTAGAGTTTTTCAAGGTTGCAATACCAAGTACAGATCCTTTGCCAAGCCTGTGTAAAGAGGTGTTGTACAGAGCCAATGTGTAATAGTGTGGACTGGAAGATAGATTTCTCCCTCAAGGGAAACTCAGGGCTGCAGTGGATTACATGGGGTTGCTACCCATATTCACCAGGTGAGGGATTTTTCCTTCTGCATTTACATAGTCACATGTCCACTCAAACATCCTCATTATTGTGTGAGCCCCAATACAGCACAGCTCTATGGTGATCAGGACCCCAGTGTGCTCCCCCAGAATTTTCCCCTCCATAAGCCCTGGAACCGTCTGCAACTTGGGAAATTGGGAAAATATTTGGCCTTAAAAGGACTGAGTTTCAGAGAATGCCAGCAGTTGTTCCATAATTTCCAAGTGATAATCTTTCTTTGTCTAGTTGTCTTGACAGTGTTCAATAATATAGGAGGTAGATGACACAGGTAATGCTCCTGAATCCCACTGTGATGAAAATGGCAATATCTTGTCAGTCCAATACAACATATTAAACTGTACTTTACACTTTATTGAAATGACTAAGTTATAGAAATCATAATGCTTGAGACAGGTGGCTATAGATTCAAATATAAGTTTTAAGCAAGTCTAATCATGTAAAAAACAAATTAATGTTATTTAAATGTTTACATTTTTACATTGATTCTTAGGCATCCTACAATTTGTGATGCTTTTGCCTATTGCATTGCATAAATTTCAGTTTTCCCTGTAAATCACAAGCTAACTGAACAGTCCATTTCATAATAACATAATTGTGTCATTAGTCGGTGGCCTTACTTTCCATGTGAAATGGTTCTTAACCAAAATACTGGATCTGATCAACCTTGAACTTTGGCAAAATTGGATCCAGATTTGTAACCTGCCATTTCAGCAGGTCCCATTCTCTAAGATGCGCTGAACCAAAAGCCCACATTCAGTATTTTTGGTTCAAGATTACCCCTTTTTTAAAAGCATTGCTGCTGTTATCTGAGTCTACATTTGGCTATTTTTACAGGGTCCTAAAGGTCCATTTGGGGAACCAGGTGCACAGGTAAAATACTTATTGTATAGTTTGGAAAAATAAATTTAACTTAACATGTTTTCCAGTTTCTTGAATAATATCTTAAGTAACTGTTCTGTATATTAGGGCCCTAGAGGACCCCCTGGATTACCTGGAATTCCAGGTACCCCAGGTGCTGATGTAAGTAACAGTTCTTTATATAACACAATATTGATATATGTGCCCCTTATCAATGACCAAAATTTAAAATGCAATGGCCTTGTTTCTGTTTCTAGGGTGCTCCGGGACCAGATGGGAAGCCAGGACTTCCTGGTCCTCCAGGTGACCCAGTATGTATACAGACTATGCTTGACTTACATTGTGTGGATGCAAGTATTTTAAAACAGAAAGACATCAGATGCCTAGTAGGCCTAGCAAATTGTATTCCAGGGATCAGCAAGCTTTGGCCCACGGCCCACCAGGGCCAGCCCCCACAGCCCCCATTGGCCTGGAGCGGCGAACCGTGGCCAATGGGAGCCGTGATCGGCCAAACCTGTGGATGCGGCAGGTAAACAAACCGGCCCAGCCAAGAGCGCTGCCAGCTTTTTTGCCGGCTTACGTGGCGGAAGATCCTGCCCCCGACAGAGGTGGCGGAAGGTCCCGCCCCCGAAAGACCGACGACGACCTGGGCAGCCAAAGATCTGGCCGCTGAGGTCGCCGCCCCCCAAATGTTAGCACTCTAGGCGACTGCCTAGGTCGCCTAATGGGTTGCACCGGCCCTGGGCCCAGCCCATCAGGCCCCGGGCGGGCCGCATGCCAAAGGTTGCCGATCCCTGTTGTATTCAATTGACTACCTAGTGATTTTTTTTATTTAGCTTGTTACAATATCATTAATATTAGGGTTATGTGAGCACTTTCATGATAAATGCCTGTTTTCAGGAGGTTATGCTTTAGCTTTAATAGTTTGTTCCAGGCTGCAACTTGGCTTACCATGTCTCAGCCCCAGGAGCAGTTCTGTATACATTTTCAAAGACTATAGTTTGGTTCTTCTTAAATTAGAAGACTATGGGAAAAATTGCATTGCTCTGACACATTTAAAAAGCTATTATATTATTAATGAAATTTTGCAAGTAATTAGCCCATAATGTGAACTAATTTTCTCAAGTAGTAACAAAAGAATTAAATGGCTAAAATGAACAGACACCTCAACGAGTTTAGATCCTTTAACATGTTCCCCAGAGTTGAAACTTTACAAGCTTAATTTTGATTTTAAAACAAATGCTGACAGAGGCATCAAAAAAGATAAATAAACCTCTCAGAATTCCTAGAGCAGCTCTTGGGACCTGTTGCTCCGCAAAGTGAAACCCTTTAGTCACTTGTTAACCTCACTTGTGGTCCTAGAATTATAATGTGATTTGGCCTTTCCTAAGTGGTTTGGACCAAAACCTGCTACCATATAACCAGATTTTTAAGAAGGCTTAGTTTCAGATAACAGGTGAGATGCAGTGATAACTGAGACATGACATATATAAAAAGAAAATAAAAAGACATGGCTATCCCAAACATCAAGTTCCAGTGCTGGGAAACTTTATGGTGTCTTTCAGCCAAATTGCTGCTGCTTACAAAAGTGTGAATTTAGCCTCTTCTCTAATGAACATCCCTCCCGGTGAGTGTTTAAACCCTGCCATGTAGAGTAGTCCTTCTCTAAGAACTTTCCTGGCAGATTTTTCAAGGTTTGTGAAACCATGCTGAATGTGGTATGTCCTTCTCTACATTAGCTGTTAAATCATGTTTAGCGGTGGTGCCACTGCACAGACAACATCCGTTGTCAGCAAAGGGCAATTTTCCTGATGTACTGAAGATCAAGGTTTGACACTTTTGCTTTCCTGGTGTGGACAGGACCCTTAAAGCTTTAAAAATGTTAACATTTGAAATTGGTTAAATTGAAGACAAGTACACACCAAGTTTGTCAGTGTATCTAACTGTATATCATGACCAAGGCTGTTTTTTTTCCCCAACAATCACAGGAGTAATTTAGCTTGTGATTTTTTTAATGATTTACAAAAATATCCCTACATTTTGACATATGAGGATTCATTTTTTGGAGCTGTGTGGGTGGAGGTAACAGCAACAGCTCAGGCCTGGTCTACACTAAGGGGGGGGGGTCGAACTAAGGTACGCAACTTCAGCTACGCGAATAGCGTAGCTGAAGTCGAAGTACCTTAGTTCGAGCTACTCACCCATCCAGACGCCGCTGGATCGAAGTCCGCGGCTCCCCCGTCGACTCCGCCACCGCCGTTCGTGGTGGCGGTAGATTAGACGCGATAGTTCGAACTCCAAGAATTCGAACTCTACGCGTCGACCCGGCGGGTAAGTATAGACCTACCCTCAGTCAGTTTCATGGACACTTTGAGAGATACAAAATTAAACCTAGCACTTGGAAAACTAAGGGAAGACAGGAGGAAAACAGTACTGCTACACAGAAGACCAGATCAAAGAACTATCTGCAAGGGCTTTAATTTTCCAGGGGTGATGATATTTCTCCCTTTTCCTGCAGAAATAAAAAAAAGACTGTTAAACATTTTGGAAGGCTAAGTTGGGTTTCAGAAGAGTACACTCTGATAGCGGGGCTACTATGTTTCAGTGTGTTGACTGTTTTCATAGCACAAACACAGTTCTAGCTAGTTCACTACAATAGGGAACAAAGAACTACCTTGGGTAGAAAGCATTGACAACATTTTAAAAATATATTTGAATATTTGACTCTTGCACTTTTCAGCATGAATACTGTTTATTTTTCCTTAAAAATATCATGATAAAACAGCCTTAATCATGACTCATTTGCATATTTATGTAAACTTTTTGGATACCATTAATACATATGGAAACCATGAACCAAATATTTAAAGATGTGGGATATATACAGTATATTAAATATTTCTTAAGTGTATGCATGTATTTTATTTCAGATTGCACTTCCACTTTTGGGAGACATGGGTGCTTCATTGAAGGTAGTATATTGGTACAGGAGGAAGTCTTACCACTAATATGAATGGGTTGTTCAAAGCAAAATAGACATTGCATGTTTTCATAAGTCAGCTTTTCCTAAAACCAAGGTTATGTTTTACTATATACTGTAAATCACCAAAGTTATGGGTGTAAGACACTTCAGAGATAGTAAAAGACCTGTCATGTCTGCCATCGGAAAAATTTGGATCCTGATCCAGATCCTTCCTTTGAGGCCTGGGTCCACCTCTTGCTTTTCATTAAACTGCTTAATCCTCTCTTTTATCCAAAAACAAATCTAGTTGTTCTTCGAGTAAGGTCCCTATGGACACCCTAGTTCCTTCACTCTAGGTGTTCTTGCATCCCCGGCACCTTTGATCGGAGATTTCTCATAGAGGTGTCTGTTCAGCCCACAGATGCACGTTACTCAGGCATGTGCTGAGTGCTGGTGTTATATAGCCATGCCCGGGCGAACTGCTCTCAGTTCCTTCTCAACCGCTTCAGGCTGAAGTGGCCTTAACAATTGTCCATGTTGTTTTACCTCAATTGTGTCCCCTTAGTTCTTTTAGTAGTTAGTTTATTTTAATTGTTCTTAGTAGTAGTTAGTACTTTGTAGTAATTTTAGGTGTCGTAATTTAAAAAAAAAATTAAAAAAACCTTTTCCAAAAAATAAGTGTTTGTGTGTACATTACCTGTTGTGCCAGGAGGCAATCCTGGTGAGTGATGGACTCTCCCAGTGCATTGCTTCGGGGAATCTCATATTTTCCAAAAGTGCAACTTCTGTCTCACCTCAAAATCTAGAGCCAAGAAACCGGGGAGATCATGCACCAGTTTCTGTTTCATTCACATTTAATATATTATCACTAAAATTACACCACTGGAAGATTTAAAATAATGAAACCTCCAGCATCTCCTGTGTTCTTGATTTATGAATGTCTCTGTAGAAAGCTTAGTCGCCACAATTCTATATATTTCTAACAAAATGTTTGTAGCAACTTCCAGGCCGGTGTTCCTGGATTAATAGGCATTAAAGAAGAAAAGGGAGTAGCAGGCTTTCCTAACAGGGATGGTCACAATGGCAGGAAGGCAAGATTATGGGTGTGACTATATATTCATATGATCCACTGTTTCTTTTGCTAAAGTACTTCCCATCATTTTATTTTCCTCTGTTCTCCAGGGTGATACTGGGCCGAGAGGTCCTCCAGGAATCCCTGGCAGGGAGGGGCCAAAGGTAAGTTTATTAAGTGAGTACTTTAGATAACTTTTTTTTTATCCATTAAAAATGCAGGTCCAAATCCTATTTGTCTATCTTATATACTTATAAGGCCCCCACTACTGTAGTATCTCAGAACCTCATAATCTTTGGTGTATTATTCTCACAACACCCCTATGCTACAAAGTGCTGTGATTCATTCCCATTTTACCGATGGGGGAACTGAGGCACAGAGGACTGAGTGAGTTACCCAAGGCTATGCAGGAAGTCTATGGTGTAACAGGGAATCTCTCAATTCCCAGGGTAGCACCACAATCACTGGACCATCCTGAGTACTTACATATTGTTACTCATGTGAATAGTCTCATTGATTTCAGAGGGACATATTCTAAACTTGTATTGAAGTCATTAGGAATTATGCCTTACTGAAGAATTACTAAAGATCGCAGGTTTTGACACCTAAATCCCTTAGAGCAAAATCCAATAATAATAATTTAAAAGTATATATTCTGCTTTGAAAAGAGTTGTAACCTAGCCTTCTGCGTAGTATATGCGCAACGTGCCTCAGATGGCACGTTACCAGGGTTCATCATTGAATTTGGTCTGTTGGTTGAATCATTAGCTTCCCCAGCCCGGGCCAATTATTGATGGGGAGCACAACATTAACACTGATCCATGCCCTCTGTGATCTAGTTGTAGTTTATCAAGCTAACTTTGCACCCAGCCTCAGTCTTTTGGGCCAAATTCAAGCACATAAGAAGTAGGCATAATGTTTATTGACTTTAGTGGGACCTGTGCCGGGGTGGAATTTGGCTCTTTGTTTTTTTATGGTCCCTTATTGCTAACCCGTAAGTTCCATACTAGCATATTTAAAATGAAACACACTACAGTACATAGGTTTTCATGATAGTTCAAAAGTTATGTCTTTATAGGGAAGCAAAGGTGAACGTGGAGTTCCTGGACTCTCTGGAGAGAAAGGTGATGAGGTAAAATTATTTTAATTTCAATAATCATTATATTACAGTTATTCTTATGTGTACATGAATAAAGGTCCAAATTGAGAATTAAATCCACATATTATCTAATTCTCTAGAATATGTTAAGAAGATATATAAGCGTTAGGAAGGCTGATATTAACAGTTTTTTATTCTGAATTTTCCAGATAATTAAGTACTGTTACTCAGTTAAGTAAGGCAGTTTTATTTTTCACATCTCTTAATTTAATTACAAATGATTGTATATTTAAATGCTAACATTGAGAAGATAATACAGGATGGAGCAATAAATGGGTATATGCTGAGTATTCTTAGAATGTTTGTTCACATTTTATAACAAATTTGCTTTGACTATATTACTGCCCCTTTAGTGTTCATTTTCCAACAGTATTCTAATAAACAAATTTAGTGGCAGGATTATTCATGTCAACAGCAAATATTAAGTGAATGTAGGAAAATATTCAGAGAGATTGAATTTTGAATTTGAAAATGTATTTTCGCGAGATACTGGATTCCTAGAGTATTGTAAGCCAGTAAGGGTACAGAGAAATACCATGTGACCTATTGCCTAATGAAAATGAAATTCCACAGCTCCAGTTTTAAATGCCAGATATTTGCAATGAAAGCTCAAGATCAATCTTATGTCAAAAGAATTCACTAAAATTAATCAGCTAATAAATGTGAGTGAATCATGTGCTCCTTGGAGATAATTTGCCAGATGAAATAGGTAAAATAAATCATCCATTACAGATTATTTGGTGAGCTCTATTAAATACCAAAGCACCTAAACTGAAACATGTTAAATATACTACTCTCTTGTAAATGTTATTGCTTTGATAGGAGAGAAAGTATCTGAAAAATTATGATCGCTAATATTTGGAATTTTGAATGTATTGATGAATTTCGTATTCTTTCTGGGGGTTTCATGGTACATAGCTAATGTTATTTATGGAGTGAAGGTGAATTTTCAATAAAAATATGGATTGAAAGTGTTTTTCAAACTGAAATTTGTACTCAACACTATCCATCACTTCAAGAGCGTGATGAGGTAAAGTGTGTGTCAGATTTTCACCAAAACTGTGATGGAATGATGATGATTTTTACCTTTGATTTAGTCGATATGCTTTCTTTCCTGCACAATTCAAAATAAATCCAGAAAAATGCTAATAACAATGATGAATTATTGTCAGACTAAGCAACTGATATAAATGTTAAGGGAAAAAAGAAAATTCACGTGGAACATCTTATCTTGAGGGTGGTGTAAAGAATCAGAACAAAAGTGTTCCGCTTTTGCCCCTGCTTGCCCTAGATCTCAGCAGATTGCCAAAATATAAATATGGTTTCAGAAATTATCATGTTTTTTTTTCCTTTTGTATTGACACTATTCAGAGAATCTGCAAGGTTGGTGTTTCTTAAATATTCAAGATGTCCTGAGATTTAGAAGACATACTTTAAAATAATTACAATAATAAATAAGGCTCTAAAACATTTTATTTTAAAAATAAATGGGACTGTGGTAAAACAGTAGTGTGGCCTTTCTCTATGCACAACATCTCTGGTGCAATGCATGCAGCAGCAACTTGACACACAGAGAACCAATTTTAAACAATTCTGACAGTATCTAACTGCCAAAAATTGAGACAGATCTTAGAGGCAATCAAGAAGGTAATAACAAAAAGACCAGGTTATAATTTGCACATAGGCTTTTAAAGAGGCTCCAGAGTAAATTCATTCTAAGTAAATTTTTATTGATTCAATAGGGTGCAGTGCTCACTCAGTCAATAACGAAGCTATTCTAATGCTCCTTCACCATTTGGTAAGAGGCACTCCAACAATGTTGGGTAGCTCCAGTGTTTTAGCAGATGCTTTAGGTTACTTCATTGTAACTGGGTGAATGAATGTTACATCCAGGACACTACATAATGGAGTTGTTACTCCAGTAATGGATCTGAAGTTCTCATGGTTTTTATGATTTGGTTTGATTACCAGAGCCACAAAATGGAACAATAGTTTTAGGGTCTTCTAAAGTTCATTGAAGCCAGTGGAAATACTCTCATATACTCTCAATAGTCTCAAGACATAAATGAGCTTTTGGAACAGGCTCTTAATGAGTATACATTTGGAATTGCATATTATTTTATAATTCATGGAACTATAAACCAAAACTCCATTTATGCAGCTGAACAATCCAGTGCCTCCCCAATTTAATTCAATGATAAACTCTCATTTGCTTTAGTGGGAGCAGTATCAGGCCCTCTATTACCTACATATTATGCTTCTTCCATAACTCAGAATTCTCTTTTCCCTGATCTTTCCTCCACTTCTTTCATATTCCCCCAGAGTATCTGGTCTCCGAGTTTCACTATACTTTGAGAATTACACTGTTAAGACGATTTAGGTTTTGCAAAGGCCTCTTCATCCTTTCCTGATTTCTCCCTTTTCTTCTTTAACCCTTTACTTCCCCCTGAATTTTCCCTCCTCTGGGCTCCTTTGCTTTCAGATTTTCTGTGAAGTATCAGGGGAAAGATTATGATCTGCTGAAAGTCATTTCTCTATCCATATATGTATATCATTAACGCATATGAAGTTATGAGAATTGTATTGTATGGTTGTCACTAAAACATGTTGTAAGTTGGGGAATCAGCCAGATATTAGCTTCCCAGAGGCAACAGGAAGGAAAGTAACCAACACCCAGGTGGAGCGTCAAACAGCCCATCAACAGCCATTGTCCAGCAAGGGAGCTACAATGCAGTGACTCACCTGCTTGAGGTCATACCAGGGGAATTGCTCAACATTCCCTAGAGACTCAGTAATGCCCACCAGACATGCCTGGGCTTGTGTGTTCCCCAAGCAAATGGGACTTAGGGTATAAAACAGAACACAGCAGGCCCATGCTTCATCTTTCTCCTGCCCTCACCTATGCTGCAAGAAACCAAGACACTCAGAAGAAGACTGAAGACTCCAACAGAGGAGGCTGGTCCAGGTTTAAGGGACAAACCTGTATATTAAGGATGCAGTATCCAGTGGGTTGAGAAAAACTGCTTAATCTAGAATTTGCCTAGTCTAATAGGGTTGAGAATTTAGACTGTGTGCTTGTTTTATTTTCTTTTGGTAACTAACTCTGACTTTTTGCCTATCACTTACAATCACTTAAAATCTATCCTTTGTAGTCAATAAATTTGTTTAACTGTTTATCTTTACCAGTGAGTTTGTATGAAGTGTGTGGCAAAACTGGTCAGGTTTGCAAAGGCTGATATCCATTTTCCACCAAAGAAGTGGTGAGCCAATTAATAAATTTGCACTGCCCATCTTGAGCAGTGGGAGACAGTATATTCTTGAGGTACAAGGCTAGGAGCTGGAGGGATTTGGCTGGTGCCTTTCCCTGTGTGATTCATGAGTGGCTCTGGGAGCATTCATGCAATCTAGCTGGCTTGGGGGTTCCACATGCGGTTGAGCTGAGTGATAACAGCACCCGGAGGAGTTTGCTGATGGTCACTAGCAAGGCATTGTGAGAGACTGCCCAGGCTGGAGAGTTAAGGGAGCACAGTGGTCCCACAGTCCTAGGCTGCACCCCAGGGATCCCATCACAGAGGTTTTGTATGCCCACTGGGAAAGCAACTTATGATAACTGAAAGCCACAGTTCTGGAATGCCCTACAAAGAGCAGCAGCACCACTGACAGTGAGTGCAAAAACCACCATTTTCCCTCACTCCAAGTACATTGTTACAAAAGAAAAAAACACTTTGGGGAGTTACAGAGAAGTCTTTTTGTTGTTGATCTTTTGGAAACTGAGACCTCCAATCCTATGTTGAGAACCTTTAGGATCTCAATGTAGAAATGATATGGATAATGGGCTACTTATCTTTGTTCAGATATACTACATCTGCATAGTGGTTAAGTGTCTTTCTTTTCCATCGCATGCTCATCACCAGATGTTGCACTAGTACTCTGAATATTAACTGATATAATCATTCCAGGTCTTTTTAGTATTGATATGAGGCATGGATTATAAATTCAAACAAAGAGATTTAGCTATTCACTTTTGAGATGAAGCCTTATTAAAACTATTAAATATATTTTACACGCATGCCGAATGCTAGTGAATTTTCAGGCCATAAAATAGAATTACGAGCAGTAGCTGGAAGAAAAGTGTGCAGTAGTTCTTTAAGTACTATGACAAAAAATCCATACTTTTTTATTTACATAAAACCAAAATAATTGGGATATTTGGCACAATGCAATATCCTGCTTAGATAATATCAGGTAATATTGAGAGGTGTGAACAGACGCCTTTCTGAATAGGAAGAAAGTTTATAGTGATAGGAAAAGGAAAAATTGTTTCTGTACTTTGCTCAGACATCATGCTCTTATCTACAGAGCTAAAGAGGAAAAGATATAAAGGACAGAAGTTACCAACAGTAGTGATGGGGAAGAGTGTAATTTATCAATCAAACAAGAGGTTATCTATTATGTGCTACTTCAGAACAGTATATGTTTGTTTAGCTAAAAAATAATTTGTATATAAACTGTAACAGTGATGGGTATGATGAATATAATGGATTTCAAGATTAAACCTGTGTTATGGAGAAAAATATTCATAAATGTTTTTAATTCCTCAGGGTCTTCAAGGTATTCCAGGACTCCCTGGTCTAACAGGACCTAGTGGACCTTCTGTAAGTGTTTGATATAATCTATGATCTAATCTGTTCCTTTGGAGGTTACAATAACTGTCTAATGAACCTGTTGTACTCAATATCAAGATGTAATGAAAAGGAGACTAGGTTGAGCCAAATGTTAAAGATGCTAATAAATCCAATAATCCAATACTAATTGAAAATTAAAGATGTTATTTTGGGAGTAATGCTTTAGCTTACGGAAAGATGAGATAATTTAATATGAGTTTGTGACTCCAGAGATTTAACTTTCACTTAAATAATAGCTTCATATTGGTTCTTCATATTTCTAGCCTGTTCTTTTCTCTGTGGGGCTAATAAAGAGCCAGAGTCTGCCTTCAGTTGACTTCTGGGGAGTTGAATGAATGTCATTGTAAGAGTAACAGAAGTTGGCCCAAGTAGTTTTGTAGAAACAAGTTTATGTTGTGAGTTTAAATTCCTGAAAATGTTGCCATTGTCAGAACCATTATTGTGTATATAATTTATAATACGTTTCTTGGTGATTATTATCAGGAAATCTATACACAAAATTGATTTGAATGATGTAATAACTTTCAGATAATTATGCATCTGAACCCAAATTATTGGTATGTTAGTGATAAATTCTAATAATAATTCAATTTGAACACTCTGAAAACACTGAATCCTGAAAGTTAGTAATTATAAAGTGTGACTCTAAATTGGCTATTAATATAGAAAGCCAGCGAGCCACATTTGTAAAGCAATGATAGAAAATGTTATATCTTTTCCATACCCTTAGGAAATACTACTACATTTTGCTTCCTATTTAAAAGATGCAGATCACATTGTTTATTGCGCTTATTTTTAATTTCCTGACTGCTTGCAGTACTTAAGTTAAGCTTTCTTTCAAAAACTCTAACACATTTAGCAAAGCATAATGGGTAATTATGTAAATTGCCATTTAAGCAGCAAGGCGAAATGCTTAGCAGTATCAAAAGGTGCCAATTAAGGTCGCTACATTTAGTCTGCCAAGGTGAAAATGCAACCACAAACACAACTTTTACCCTTCATAGGGCTTATCAGTTGTATGCAGCTGTTGTATCAGCCAGAAGAAATATAAGCCTAGAGGAGAGACTTAATTAAGTTGAAATGACCTTCAAAAAGTATGAGTTTTAATAACTTAATTGCAATGCAGAATACCTTGTTGTTCACTAATATGAACCAATCCTATGTGTTTCAGGGAGCAGTAGGAAGACCTGGACATCCCGGTCCAGTTGGGGCAAAAGGTGAAAAGGTATTGAACATTCTTTATTTCAGTTCCAGTGAAGGTCTATGAAGAATTCCCTAGTTCCTTTCCTCACTTATGATTTTCTTGACATGCCAGAAACAGAGCATGACTACCCAGGGAGTCAAAAGGCAAACAGGAATTGAACAGACAATATTGCTACCCATTTTTGACCCAAGTGGTTAGCCAAAATTTGTGGTCCTACAAGGTTGTTTCTGTTAAGAGGAGAAATTGATGTTGGAGCCAGGTATTTCTATGATGCAATCCTGTTTGTCTATGAAGATATACACATCCTCTTTCAGCCAGGTCTCCAGTCTGTTTAGTTTTATGCTCCCCTTTTCATGTCTGTTTCTAGTGTTTCTTGCTGCTTCCCTCTGTTACACATGCACACACTGCTCCAGTCCAATCAGTCTTCCACCCCTGATAAGAGCACAATGGAACCCTTCTTGAGCCACATGTCTAACTCCTACCCGAGCCTGGCATGTGGCTTTTATTTAAGTGGAGGTCCATATTGTTTCAGAGCTCAATGTTTATATTTATTCTGAATGATGGATTTGAAAATTTCCTCTAACAAAACAATAGCAGCAGCAAAGATAGGAACTCACCTTCCTCCTCCAAGTCACTTAAAACAAAATTAAATAGAAGAAACTTCCTTGTTAACTCAGTACACAGGTCTACTCATAAAAAGTCTGGTAAAGCTAAGTTCCAATAATAACTAACTCAGATGCAGGACACACATTTTCTGTTCTTGGATTTCTGGTTGAGGCTAGCTGATGGGGTTCCAAGCTCTTTGGAGGACAGGATCATAATTCAAAATGATCTTGATAAATTAGATAAAGAGTCTGAAATCAATAAAACAAAATTCAGTAAAAAACAAGTGCAAACTTCTGCACTTGGGAAAGAAATATCAAATGCACAAATACAAAATAACTGGCTAATGCAGGACAGAATCTGGGGGTTATACAAGATCACAAATTGAATATGAACCAACAATGTCATAGTGTTGTAAAAAAAGCAAATGTCATTCTGGGATGTATTCACAGCAGTGTCATACCTAAGACATGGGAGGTAATTGTTTCATTCTACTTGGAACTGGTTAGAGCTCAGCTAAAGTAGTGTCCCGTTTGGAGCACATAATCTAAGAAAGACGTGGATAAATTGGAGAGAGTCCAGAAGAGAGCAACAAAAAATGATGATAGGTTAAGATGATAAAAAAACCTGACCATGAGGAAAGGTTAAAAGAATTGGGCATGTTTAGTCTACAGAAGAGAAGTCTGATGGGGGGGGAAATAAGTCTTCAAATATGTGAAAGGTTGTTATAAAGAGGACAGTAATCTACCATGTCCACAGAGGGTAGAACAGTTAATTGGCTTGGTTTGCAGCAAGGGAGATTTAGATTATATATTAGGAAAAAGTTTCTAACTATAAGGATAATTAAACACTGGAATAGGTTACCAAGGAAGGTTTTGGTATCCATGTCATTGCAGGTTTTCAGAACAGGTTAGACAGACACCTGAGTTTCCAAAGATTTAATAACTATGGTAAATGCACTATATAGATCATCCAAAACAGTGATTCAGGCATGTTTGAGCAACAAACCCCTTTGAAGCCCGTTTGAAGTAATAATCAGACTGCATCAGAGTTGACCCTCAGTCTGCTGCTGTGTATCATATTGATGGACTACATCAACAGAAAGATCTTAATGGGAAAAAGGTCACAAGTTGCTGTATGCAGACAAGATAGCAATATGGATGTTCTCAAAAGAAGACCTTGGGGAAATAATAAATCAGTGATTTGACCAGCTAAGCAGGCCTGGGATGAAAATTAACATGACTAAGACTGAAGTCATGTAGGTCAGTAGAGGTGCCACAGGAAACTGGATATAGAGATTAATGGAATACAGCTACACCAAACTGACCAGTTTAAGAACCTTAGTGGCTGGGTTACAGAAGACAGTGAGGTAGTATATCAGATACAGTTCAAACTAGAGAATGCTGGAAGAGTGAGGAATAACATAGCAGGTTTTGTATGACAAGCATATGCCATTTACAGAACCCAGGTGCATCCAGCAATGTTGTATGGCACAGAAGCATGGTCACTAAAGAAATGGTAGCTTCAATACCTACAGGTTTTTTAGATGAGATGCCTTCAAGGTACACCGTTACCCCGCTATAACGCAACCCGATATAACACAGGTTCACATATAGCACGCTAGCAGCGGGGCTCAGGCAGCGCTTTAAAGGGTCCAGGTCTCTGGCTGCTGTGGGGAGCCCAGGGCCCTTTAAATCACCACTGGAGCCCTGCTGCTGCTACCCCGGGGCTGCGGCAGCGGGGCTCGGCCGGCGATTTAAAGGGTCCGGGGCTCCGGCTGCTGCAAAGAACCCCGGGCTCTTTAAACCACCACTGCAGCTCTGCCACCGCTACCCCGATATAATGGCGTTTCACATATAACGCGGTAGGGATTTTTGGCTCCCCATGACCACGTTATATTGGGGTAGAGATGGCTATAGAGTTTGAAAAGACAGATTTCAAAATGAAAGCATTAGAATGGAAGTCAGGTCTATGATGTCGCTGACAAAATCCAGGGAGCATGACTTCGCTGTTTGGACACATACAGAGGATGAATGAAGAGGACCTGGTGAAGATAGCATGGCACGAGAAGATGGTAGGAAAGAGACCCCAAGGAAAGCCGAGGAAGTGGTGGGTGGATTGCATCAAAGAAAATGGTAAGCAGGTGGACCTTAGTGCAGCCTGAGACAAATGAACATCCTATTTGCGTGACATACTGATGCCAGATGATGGAATTAGGGGAAGGAGAAGAGGAAGAAGTTAGACAAACACCTGTCAGGGATGGTGTGATAGTTCTAGGTATCTAGGGTATCTAGGACTGTGAGTCACCTTGTTACCCGCTCACCTCCAGCAAGAGAAAGACGTGCTTGTGCTTAACTGCGTGTCATTTTCATCATCCAGTCTCCTCTGGACAATGCCAACCCTTACTTTGTCTGGCAAATTAACAATAGGTGTGTCTCAGTCCCCAAGCTCCTTTGATACATTCCCCTATAGTGTCCAGCCTTTTATTCATGGAACACTTGCAGGAATACCAACTTGTATAATTCAACTCAGGAGTCTCGCCTTGCTTAATACTACAGCACTGAGGTATATTTATAGGGAAAACAATATGTTTATTATCAAAGATTCAAGAGAGAGTGAGTAAGGATAATGGAAGCAAAAGGTTACATAAAAACCAAAATCATAACACACTTTCTAGAGACTAAACTTGCTTTAGTAGGCTAATCTTCTGTCTGAAGAAGTTTATCTCCCCCCAAATGTCTTCTGAAGCGTTTCAACCAAGGCTGGTTGAGATACCATTTTCATGAATGTAAATTTACTGCCCATTTACTTCCTAAGTGCAAGATGACAGGCTGTCTTCTCTGTTTCCATAATAAAGTCCAGCAGACCTTTGAAGTATATCTCAAGTTATTCCCCTGTTGTGTGCTCTTCTGTGTTGTCTTTGTATCTCTCTGTTGACTTTGTATGTAATGTTCCACCATTGTGTCTGCTTACAATGCTTAATTTACTGGCCAACAAGGAGACAGGAGAATAAACATCTTTTGTCTGTCAGGAACACTTTTTTTCCTCCACCTCTCCTGTGATACAGAATTCAAGAACATATTTTCAATTTACATATATAACTCCTCACCTAATAGGAGGAGTTATACGTTCACAACTATATTACCAAACAGTATGACACTGGCTTTCATTTAAGGCCTCACACAACTGTATTTGGTGAACCAGAATGTACATACCAGAATCAGAATATTCTTGTAACACACTTACCAGTTGGTACTGAAGGTTTATGGGTCACAGATCATCTAGGTGTACTAGGTCCTGTCTCAGCATGGTATAGATCTCAGCGTGGGATAGATGGTCTAGATAACTTCTCACGGACGCTTGCGGCCCTGCGTTTCCATGATTCTGTGTTTTTATTGACTCATAATAGTGACATTACCAGAAGAACTCACTTCCATGGGACAGTGCTTCATGTCATAACATAAAAACGTAACAGCCCATGCTTGTTAAGAGTGCCCACTAGTATGTAAACTGTTTGGGGAGCCTGCTCACATGTATTCCATTTCTGTCCATGTCCATGTCAGCCCAACAGGCAACAGATATAACCTACCCACAGTTAGACCATCATCACAATTCACTACAAAAAGTGATGAATTCATTCTTTCTGTCATATTTCAATGATAGGTTTGTTCTTGTTTTGTTTTTGTTTAAGTAATGGTTGTTTCTTTATAACTTAATCCATAAACTGAAGATTATGTTCAACAATGTGGTTTATGATTTATGAAAATTATTCTGAACTTTTATTTTCTAAATTTTGTTTATTGCTATGAAGTTGAACATCTTTCTCGCTGTCTTTTCTCCCAATAATATGAAGAATATGTTGTATTCAGTTACTCAACGTAAAACGAGTAAAACTACTATGTTAAAATTTCCATAAGGAAACCTATTGCAAATAATCAATGTCATAGGGCTAAGACTCTAGATCTAATATAAAGGTGTTATCCCCATATCAGCTTGCTTGCTTGTTTGTTTGTTTGTTTATGTTATTTTACTTAGGGGATTAAGATGAAACTAGAGAGAGGGGAGTCCAAATTAACCTCTTATATAGCTGTACTTATCCAAAAAAAGAGAAGGAGGAGGGTCATATAGATTTTATTTCTTGTTTATTATCATTGTGCTAGGTATTACATCAGTTTCAGTAAATGAAATGTATGAATCTTGTACTGTCATAGGGTAATGAGGGTTCTCCTGGAAAGCCTGGATCACCTGGACCTCCAGTAAGTCATTTGTTTCATATTTTGAAGAATATATTTTGATAATTTACCTAAGGACGTCGTGGATTCTCCAAGTCCTTGAATCAACATTGGATGTCTATCTAAATCTAAAAGATATGCTATAGCTCAAGCCGAAGTGTATGGACTTGATCCAGGAGATCTTTGGGCAGTGTTGCGCAGAATGCAAGATTACATGATCATAATGGTCCCTTTGGGCCCAAACTCCTATTGACATCAGTAGCCAAGATTTCGCCCTATGAATCTCTGAAAATAATATGAGTACTTTTTTCTGTAAAGTGCTCTTCATAAAATATTTCTTTTTAAAAATACAAAATACAGAAAAATACAAAATGCTTTAAGAATATAACAGGCAGGCATGGAGAAAATATATTAAAACAATATGAGGTTTGAGGGGACAGATTCTTCCTTTATAAACCTAGAGTCAGGGTGTAGGCTACTTGTTCATGTTGTACATGGCATCTTGTACAGCCAATGGGTTGTAGTAGTATCTGACTGCATGACCATTCCCCTAGTCTGCTCCTTTTTTGTTCCTCACATCCACAACTGTGACTGTTCTGCTGCAGCCCACTGGTTTCACCAATAAAGTATATGAAAATTAAAGTAAAATAAAACCAGCCATATTTATTTACATTCATTTGTTTTGCATGATAAAACTTCACATTTTAAAGTCTTCTGAACTCAATAAATTTCTCTTTCATACTGAAAACACATTGTAGTTCAAGTGCAAATTGATCTGGGGATGGAAAAGGTGTGTATCATCTTTGGTCTTCACTTTGTCATTCTCCCTTTTCTTATGCATACATTTTATAAATCTCCATATATGAAAAAAGATTACATCCATATTTCCTTCCTTCACCTTAAACATCCTGTGAATAGAATTTGAAAAAATATAAATCTCTTTTCAGAAGCAAAAGTTTCATCCATTTGTATCTTGAATACACTTGAGTTAACTTGTGCCTTAGCAGTCAACAGGCTATAAACATTTAGCATAAACTGGTAGTTCAGCTATTGAATTTTATTGAATTCATAATTTTTCTTCTGAATTTATTAGTGTCTCATCTGTCAAATTTGAGCATTAATTCAAAGCTATAGTACAAGCCTCTATATTCTTGAAGTACTTGAAGCCTGACTCAAATGCTTTGTAGTTTTCATTTAAAATGTAACTTTTTAAGGTGATAAAAAAAAGAAATGTACAATACCTTGAATTCCTTTACCCACATCATTTGGCCAGTCACATAAATGGTTTGGCAATTTTATATAATAAAAATTATACAGTTACCTTAGGATTCATGAGCCTTCATTTTTATAAGCTGATAAAAAGCCCAATCCTCCATTCATCATACATCCCAAACTCTTAACTGACTTCACTGGAGTTTTTGCAGGACAGACTGTCACAGTTCGGAGCAGTTGCACCTATATTCCTTCTCTAGGGTCCCACAAGGGCACCCACTCATAGGCTTTCAGCAGCCCAGCCGCCACCACTCTGGGCATAGACACGTCTCTCTCCCCGGCAATTCCAGGTTCCCTGCCTACATAGTATTCCCCAGGAAAGTCAGACTGCCTAAACAGGCCTGCTTTACTTTTCTCCTCAGAGATGGTAAACAGGGTAATTGCCACAATTAAGTTGCCACACAGCTCTTTCTAAGCAAGTACGTTTATTTTAAGGAAAAGCGTTACAGAGAAAACATGTTAACAATAAAAGAACCTACTTACGTGCCAATAAACATACGAGAGATCACCCCCGGACTACAACAAGGGCTGTAGCCAGTGAATCATCTTTCGCATCCCACCAAGGGTTTATTCTATGGTCACAAGTTCATAACAGCAGTTAGCTCCGAACAAACACAAAGACTGGGCCATGTCCTTCCAAGGACTGGGGCCCCCCTTGGACAAAAGGTTCTGACCATTTGCTGGATCAGAAAGAATGCACTGAATCAGTTTAAAGTCTTTTCTTTATTGGCCCCTGGAGAATCTGGTTTGAACCAGTATTTGAGAACCTCTCTCCAGGGTGGTAGCCCTCTGGAGGTGTTACAACCTGAGTGAATTTGCTTAACCACCTCCCACTCCTCTTAGTTCCTGGAGAGCTGAGGCCCCCCTCCTCCATGGATTTACACACAGTCCCTGACCTACAAAGATAATAAACTGAATTCAGTAAGGTTTGTCCAGGATATTGCAGGTAGTTACCATATCTGTCACAAGACCCATTAACAGAAATGGTACTTTGGCTTTGTGTGTACTAACAATTCAAAGGATGAAAGGCTGTTTTTCCATTGATTTCACCTTCATAGTTGTGATATTTTTAAAAATATTTTCTGAATATTTTCATATTTTAAGGGTATGCCATACAATGAAAGGAATGGAATGAGCAGCTTATATAAGCTACAGGTATTTTTCTTTATTAAATGATTTAACATTTTTTTCCTAATTATTGCCTTATGAAACAAATGAATGTGGTTTTTTTTCCCCCAGGGAGGTGTAAGCGTTGCTACTTATCCTGGTCCGCCGGGCCCTCCTGTAAGTATTTAATAGATATTATCTGTAATATTTAGTTTAAAACATTTGCAGAAAGCTTCATATCTTGCATGCAGCTTGTCTGTTAGCTGGGTAATGGAAAACTTTACATTTGAAAAATAACAATAAACAATTCAAATAGGATGTGACTGATACACATTAATAATAAAACACACATTTCATAAGTATATGTAACAAACAGCCTAGCAGCAGAGGCGGCTCTAGACATTTTGCCGCCCCAAGTATGGAGGGTCTGCTGGTCCCGCGGCTTCGGCAGACCTCCCGCAGGCGTCCGCCAAAGCCGCGGGACCAGCGGACCCTCCGCAGGCAAGCCGCCGAAGGCACCCTGCCTCCCACCCTAGCAGCGACCGGCAGAGCACCCCCCGCGGCTTGCCACCCAGGCACGCGCTTGGCGCACTGGTGCTTGGAGCCCCCCTGCCTAGCAGACACTGGGAGAATGACTAAAATTTCAATATAAATATTGATAATTACAACCGTAGATTTTGCTGAATAGTACTTTACAAAATGCCAGTACCCTAATTAAAATTAATGGGACTACTCCTTTGAGTAAGTGCAGTTTAATATGAATATAGGTTGCAGAACTGGGCACAAAAATAATTTGACCTTGGACTATATATTGCATTAATGTAATAATTCTTAAAACATATAGTGCACTTTTTATCTTTAGAGGCAGTGTTGTTTAGTAGTGCATTAAATTTCATGCTGAAAATAAGGAACTCATTAATTCTAGTCTAGTGCTGTCACTGACTCGCTGCATAGCTTTGGACAAGTCTCTTAATTTCTCTGCCTCGGTTTCCCCATCTGTCTCTGGATGATGAGGAGAATGTGGGAGTCATATGGACTGAATGTATCCCTCCCCTCAATTTTCATGAGTTCCATAGGGGCTGCTGTCCTGGCTGAGAGCTCTGAAAGAGATCTGTCAGGCAGTGGTAACCTTTGCACTCCTGTGTGTCTAAGGTGGACTCTGTCTGCCCCATCCCTCTTACACATACACTTGGACTGTGGAGCCAGAGAGCCACATGGTTAGTGCCTTTGTGACGTTATAGCCATAGGCAGACTTCACCCCGGGCTTAATCATTTTGGCAGCTGTGTAAACCCTTTGTGGCCACTAATGAGGCACTGCTTTCCCCTTTGTGATACCATTTGCACTTCGTGGCATAGAATCAAGCCAGGCACAGAGATATGCCCTGCTCTGCACTATGGAATAACACACACTAGGATTTGACCCAGATTTAACAAAATAAGATGGCTGCTAGTAGTGATTCTGAATACACTACTACTCTACCGTTCTATTATAATTGTTATATATTTTTATTATGGTAGTGTTAAAGACACCACATTCTTGTCTAATTGTGGTCAGTTATTTTCTAATACCTTTGTTAATCATTCTTTGCAGGGTCCAAAAGGTGATCCTGGCACAATGGTATGTATATTTTATTGGAATGTGTCATTTCAGTCATACTGACAAGTGTATCTTCATGAGTTTGGATGTGGGGATGATGAGGAGAAGGAGCGGGAGGACTACTAGGGAACTGAGGACTTCATAGGTCATTAGAAGAGCCCTCCCAAAAGCTCAAAGTATGGTCCTAGCCATGTGAGTGGGACAATACAGGAAGCTGAGCAGGAAATTACTGTATCAATACATTTAAGAAAACTTGTTTTATAACCAAGGCTAGAGAAATGTACAGCTCCAGGTCAATAGATTTCTTTTTACAGCTGTTAATATTATGTTCAGTGATACATTATATAAGGTGTCTGTGGATTTTGTTCTCTGTTTAGTAATCTAGAGAGGCATTTAAGTATGAAAAATTTGTATTATTTCATTATCTTTGAAAAATCATGGCGATCGGGGGAGGTCCTGGATGACTGGAAAAAAGCTAATGTAGTGCCCATCTTTAAAAAAGGGAAGAAGGAAGATCCAGGGAACTACAGGCCAGTCAGTCTCACCTCAGTCCCTGGAAAAATCATAGAACAGGTCCTCAAGGAATCAATCCTGAACCACTTAAAGGAGGGGAAAGTGATCAGGAACAGTCAGCATGGATTCACCAAGGGCAAGTCATGCCTGACTAACCTAATTGCCTTCTATGACGAGATAACCGGCTCTGTGGATGAGGGGAAAGCAGTGGATGTACTATTTCTGGACTTTAGCAAAGCTTTTGATACAGTCTCCCACAGTATTCTTGCCAGCAAGTTAAAGAAGTATGGGCTGGATGAATGGACGGTAAGGTGGATAGAAAACTGGCTAGATGGTCGGGCTCAATGGGTAGTGATCAATGGTTCCATGTCTAGTTGGCAGCCGGTATCAAGTGGAGTGCCCCAAGGGTCGGTGCTGGGGCCGGTTTTATTCAATATCTTCATTAACGATCTGGAGGATGGTGTGGACTGCACCCTTAGCAAGTTTGCAGATGACACTAAACTGGGAGGAGTGGTTGATATGCAGGAGGGTAGGGATAGGATACAGAGGGACCTAGACAAATTAGAGGATTGGGCCAAAAGAAATATGATGAGGTTCAACAAGGACAAGTGCAGAGTCCTGCACTTAGGACGGAAGAATCCCATGCACTGCTACAGACTAGGGACCGAATGGCTGGGCAGCAGTTCTGCAGAAAAGGACCTAGGGGTTACGGTGGACGAAAAGCTGAATATGAGTCAACAGTGTGCCCTTGTTGCCAAGAAGGCTAATGGCATTTTGGGTTATATAAGTAGGGGCATTTCCAGCAGATCGAGGGATGTGATCGTTCCCCTCTACTCAGCACTGGTGAGGCCTCATTTGGAGTACTGTGTCCAGTTTTGGGCCCCACACTACAAGAAGGATGTGGATAAATTGGAGAGAGTCCAGCGGAGGGCAACAAAAATGATTAGGGGGCTGGAGCACATGACTTATGAGGAGAGGCTGAGGGAACTGGGATTGTTTAGTCTGCAGAAGAGAAGAATGAGGGGGGATTTGATAGCTGCTTTGAACTACCTGAAAGGGGGTTCCAAAGAGGATGGATCTAGACTGTTCTCAGTGGTAGAAGATGACAGAACAAGGAGTAATGGTCTCAAGTTGCAGAGGGGGAGGTTTAGGTTGGATATTAGGAAAAACTTTTTCAGTAGGGTGGTGAAGCACTGGAATGGGTTACCTAGGGAGGTAGTGGAATCTCCTTCCTTAGAGGTTTTTAAGGTCAGGCTTGACAAAGCCCTGGCTGGGATGATTTAGTTGGGTTTGGTCCTGCTTTGAGCAGGGGGTTGGACTAGATGACCTCCTGAGGTCCCTTCCAACCCTGAGATTCTATGATTCTATGAGATTAAATCACTACCTGAAGTAGGCCCAGTAGAAATAAAGATGGAAAATGTTTTAATTTTGAGCCCAGTGCAGTAACACGTAAAGTTGAAATTGCTCATAGGGGGTGATCACATTGTACCAGCATTTAGCAACCAGAAGACTATGTTTTCTTAAGGAACAGTGTAATGAGGGATTAATGCTCAAAAGTATTTAGAATATGATTGGGCTGTCTGTAGCTGCCAAGAAGTTGATGATAATTGGAGCCACAGTACATCTCAATTGTATAGCTTCACATTTAAAACCTATCGTAATAAAGCCGATTCATTGAATGCTTTGCTGTTTCTCTTCAAAGATTGCAGTGTGCCCTTTTCACAAAAGCTTTATATTTCATATATTTACATTTTTGGAACAAATAGAAAAGCTTTGCAATGCCCAGGTTTTGGTAGATAACTGTTTGTACTTTGACACCATGAAATATTTTTTCAGTTTTAATATGAAATTTTTAAAGAGCCCGTAGGAAGCAAGTAGCTCCCAACCAAGATACATACATCTGCAATAACTGCCAAAGAGCATGCAAATTTCAGATTGGACTAGTCAGTCACATGAGACATTGAAAACCATCTACATCGTAGGCTGCAATTCCCACCATCTCTCGAAGAGGAAAGGATGCCAATTTATTTAACATAATGCAGTGGGTGCCATTAAAAACTGGACATTTACCACTCACAGCAGTTAAATCTACCACAGTCTAAGGAATGTCACAAATACCATGGTCATGGGGGACAAAGCAGCACAAACCCACATTTACAGAACTGCACCATTGCAGTAAAGGAGGCAAAATAACCCTTTCACAATCAACATGGCAGAATCATGGCCAGCAGAGCTATTTTGCATAGTGAACCAGCTAGTCAACCCAGACTGCCTATCCCAGACACAAGATCCCAGCATCAACTGCTATGAAGGGCTATCAGCATCCTTCACTGAAAAGTTCAATAGAATGTGTACAGAGCCCAACAGGAAAGAAAATTGTGTTATCCAGCCCACCACTCTGGCTGAGTTGGCCCCATAACACATGCTGAAGATCAAGAAGCCCTGCAAATGTCCTTTTTTTTTATAGTCAGTTTCCAAAAATGCCATCTTGCACCTCCAGCTTGCTAGAAAATGTCCCTTCCTTCCATATGAGGACCTGACCATGGTGATCCATGCATTTGTCACCACCAGGCTGGATTAACATAACTCATTATATCTAAAGCTGAATGTGAAGATGATGCAACGACTGCCTACCTTCTCCGTATCCCTGGTCACTTAGAACACATTACGCCTGTGCACAAGTCCTTCCACTGGACAGACTCAAGTCAGATGACATTTTAAGGTTTTGGTCCTCATTTTCAAAGTAATTAATGGATGAAGCCCCAGCTACATCAAAGACCAAATTTTGATATATGAACCCATGTGATATCTGCACTCCTTTAGTACAGTGCAGGTTACAAAGTGCAGGATGAAGTATGGAACAAAGCATTCTCTGTCGAGGGGCTCTTGGTAAGGAACAGTCTTTCAGAAGAGATTTGGCAAATCCAAAGTCTCACCATCTTTAGAAAAAAGCCTTTCCACGATGAGTAATTATTGGAATTTGAACACTCTTTCTATTCCCAAACCACTCTCAAGCCTCTAAATCCTCAGAAAATCTCTCTATCCCAAACAGAGTTCTGACCCCATTAAAGGGACAAGTTACAGAGATGCCATGAAATCCCCTTGGGATTTTGTTATTGATTTTACATGTAAAGCACTCAGATACTATGGTGATGGGCAGTAGTATAAAACTCCAAGATAGCTAGATAAATAGCTTGTTATGGTAAATGTCCTTTTTTTTTGGCACTCAATATTACTTGTCTGTAAAGCTGAATTACTATTCAGTAGTTGCTACATCATCTCACTCATTTTCTGGCTTTTCTTCCAAAGCTCATAGACTTAATGCTGGAGTGCTCCTGATCTACACATCCCTAGGGAGAATAGGCTTTACTTAGCAAACAGAGTTTTGCTCTGAAGCCTCTAGATGCATCTTTTTTTTTTACAGTCAAAAGGAGAATTCTAGAGTAACCTTGCAACCCATGTTACTTTTCTAATTGACAAGATATATTCAAACCCCTCCCTTTATTGACTGAAAGTGGTTTAGTGCTGACCTTGACCAAGTAGATAACCAGAGGGGATTCGCTCTGATTAGGTTTTTAATCAGAATTGAAACAATTAATCAGAAAATAAACATGTACTTGTTCTGGGAATAGTTCTAATTCTCAGGTCATAAAAACAACACATAGCAAAAGCTGTTCACTTAAAGTAAATACAATATTTAAATAATCTCGAGTTGAATGCTTTGCTTTTATTTGCTATATTACTATTTTTATGTCATTCAGCATGCAGAATTATTAATCTAAGCAACACTTTAAAAAAAACAGGGAGAACCAGGTCCAATGGGACTACCTGGACTAGAGGGATTTCCAGGAGAAAAGGTAAGTCTTTATTAAAGAAAAATATCCTCTCTTCTTTTCCATTGGTGTTGTTGCTTCTTTTGTATATCTACAGTGTTTATTGGCAGGGAAATGTTTCCTTCATTTAAGAGGCTACTCACTTGTTGATGGTGTCTATCTGCAGCAGAATGTTTCATGAAAGATTGAGTCTGCATATGTAGAAATGTTGCATGCCTACTGTATTTTCATTTTCTGTTTAAATCTAGGTCTACATAATACAATTCAATCAATGTAAAATTCCATTTTTTCAGGAATAACGAGTTGTGTGTAATCAGACTTCCATCCATTACCAGTCATTCATTCTATTCCATTAGTATTAGAGCAGCCACTTCGATTTTACTAAACAAGCTACTTCCTTGATTAATGCGATTAGAAGTGCAAAGCACTCCTTAGCAGAAGACACGAACCCTTTGATATGGCCCTAGATATGTTCACTGTTTTTTATTCCCCTTGACCAAACATCATCTTCCTCATCTAATGTAGTTATGCTGTCCATTATAAATGCATTTCTGAGGCAAAGATCCCACCTGATAGTGTAAGCCTCAGACTGACTGCATGCATGACTTCTACAAAGAAGGCTAGTTTAAATGAGACTAAAAATCTAGGTAAGCAAAGTGGACCAAATCCAGAGAGATGCTGAGCACCTGAAACTTCCAGTGGGCCCAGTCCTGCTCCCAATGAAGCTAAGGCAACTCTCTTGCCTTGTAGGATTTGACCTGCTATTTTTAAATATGTGGATTATAACCATTTTTGTTTTGCACTTCTTGTGTTATAATGAGTCTGTATCATAGAATCACAGAATATTAGGGTTGGAAGTGACCTCAGGAGGTCATCTAGTCCAACCCCCTGCTCAAAGCAGGACCAATCCCCAACTAAATTATCCCAGCCAGGGCTTTATCAAGCCGGGCCTTAAAAAGCTCTAAGGATGGAGATTCCACCACCTCCCTAGATAACTCATTCCAGTGCTTCACCACCCTCCTAGTGAAATAGTGTTACCTAATATCCAACCTAGACCTCCTCCACTGCAACTTGAGACCACTGCTCCTTCTTTTGTCATCTGCTACCACTGAGAACAGTCTACATCCATCCCCTTTGCAAGCCCCTTTCAGGTAGTTGAAAGCAGCTGTCAAATCCCTCCTCATTCTTCTCTTCTGCAGACTAAGCAATCCCAGTTCCCTCAACCTCTCCTCATAAGTCATGTGCTCCAGCCCCCTAATCATTTTTGTTGCCCTCTGCTGGACTCTTTCCAATCTTTCACGTCCCTCAATCTTCTGGCAATGCCCCTACTTATACAGCTCAAAATGCCGTTAGCCTTCTTGGCAACAAGGGCACACTGTTGACTCATATCCAGCTTCTTGTCCACTGTAACCTCTAGGTCCTTTTCTGCAGAATGCTGCCTAGCCATTCAGTCCCTAGTCTGTAGCAGTGCATTGGACTCTGCACTTGTCCTTGTTGAACCTCATCAGATTTCTTTTGGCCCAATCCTCTAATTTGTCTAGGTCCCTCTGTATCCTATACCTATCCTCCAGCATATCTACCACTCCTCCCAGTTTAGTGTCATCTGCAAACTTCCCCGGGGGGGCAGTCCACGCCATCCTCCAGATCATTAATAAATCATTGTGTATAACGATAATCATAATGAATCATTATGTAGCCCCTTCTTGAGAACATCTGACCCCCAAGCATGGTAGAGTTCACTTGCTCCTCCTTCCGGCTTTGTGTCCCAGTGTAGGACCAATGAGCACTGGGTTCTCTGGAATTCACGGGCTGATGGCAGGTCTCAGCCCTTAACCTGCTAGTCAGTGAAGCGAAACTGCATTCTCAGTACACAGTGTATCCAGCTAGTGGCCTGGTGAATAACTTCAAATGCAATGCTTGTGACTTCTAGGACATTACAAATTAAAAGCAACTGTAGACCAACCAAGTTTAAAAAGGAATAAACACATTATTAAAAGAAAGGATATGATTAATTTAGAAGACAGGAATTAGGTAAAGGGAAAAGGCAAGGAAACTGATTAATGAATGAACAGATTAAACCCCACTACCACAATCAGACTCTTCCTGAAATATATTCTTCTAATTAGCCAACACAGTCAAAATCCCACATAGACTATACAAATAAATAGGTGTGATCCCAGAGTCTGCCTGCAGGTCCCAAGTGGCTAGTGTGAGCTCTGTAGGGCTGACGGAACAGAGGTAAGTTGTGCAGTGAAATAATCATGTGGAGGATGCAGGCTTGACCACCGCTTATGTGCAGTGTGGTGTCACCCACCCCTTTGATTCCAGGTGAGTTTTCAATTGGCTGTGCACCCACAAACCAGGGCTTTCCTTACCCCTGGCATCCTTTTCTATCTATCTAGGTGATGTATCCCAAATATTCATTGTTAAAGATTCAAGGTAGATCCCTCATTGGGTGGAGCAGATCCCAGGTGGCTCCAACCCTGCCTTTCCCTTGTTTTACAGGGCAAGGGAGGCCTAATGAGTGAGGCTGGCAAACAATCTTCTCCCTATGAAGTCTTCTTTCCCTCTTGGGTTTTGCTTGGTTATTGGCTGGGTGGAAAAAGTGGCTTTGTTTCACAGACACTTAGGGGAGATGGAACATCCTCTGGGAAACTGGGTGTTTCCCATTGGCCAGGCCCTTGTGGCTGACAGGAAAACTGGAGGTTTTTTGCCTGCTCTATGAAGAGCAACCCAGGAGGTCTATCTCATACCTGGGCTAGCAGCCAGTAACCAACCGCTGACTCCCATCCCTTGAGCACAGTGCCTGTCCATGAGCAGGACATGGATGGGCAGCCTCTGCCATTTGGAAGTGGTTGTAGCCTGCAGGTGGCTGTCCAGGCATTTCAGTCAGGCCTCTAGCCTGGTGACGCCTCTTCTCTGTCCCAATTCCTGGTGCTGGTTGTGGTCTCATGCACACGCTAAGACAAGCTGTTTCAGTTGTTGCAGTCTCAGTGTCTGCACTACTCTCCATCTGTGAGAGCTCCTGGGAGCTGCCTTTCTGAAGCCCCCAAAATGGCAAGAGGCTACATGTATTTTATCTGTTGTCTGCACCAAATGAAATGCCCAAAAGACTTTGAGATCTACCATCTAGTTAATGTCAATCTCTACTGTAGTATGTTATTCATGCATTTTTGATCTGAGGGTCTCAAAACTCATTAAAGACAATTAATTTGTTCACACAGTACCTTGTAATGTAGTTGTGTTACTTATTATCATCCTCAACCCTATTTTATATATGTTGAAACTGAGGCACCCTGAATCAAAGAAAAAATCTATGGTAAAGGCAGTAGTAGAACTAAGAACTCCTAATGCTCTTAGACTCCCTTCCTGTGTAATAGCAGGACACTGCATAAAGCTACAATGTTGGTATTAGTGCCAACTATTTTAAGATGACATGGAAGGAAAAGATGGTCATACAATACTGAATTATACTTTGTTAATTATGGTCACTGCCATGAGTATAAATGAGGGTTATTTGGAGATCTATGTGTTGGTCAGATACTTGACCCTGGTCCATTTTAAAGCATTTTAACATTAACTTTCACCGGAATATCCCTTTGATTGAACATAAGGGCAAATATACATGACATTACAGACAGGGAACTAAAACAGAAAAGGTTATGTTACTTACTCAATGCCAAAAAGAGTCAATGGCAGAACTAAATATAAGAATTCAAACAATCCTGCCTCTCCCATTCTATTTATATCTTCATTAACTAATACTGTTTGAAGACTCTGTGTCCTCATTTGTTGGAAATATTACAATGCTGTGGTATCTTTTCCTTAGGGAGATCAGGGACCTGCTGGTTCACCAGGAGCACCAGGGTTACCAGTGAGTATGTTCATGAAAGAAACAGCTTATTTCTTGGGAAAAGTTGAAAAAAATGCCAAAGCGCAAAAGATGCTCATCCACACTACTCATTACTATTTGTGGAGTAATGTTTGCTAGAAATTTTATAGACATGTATCAAGATGAAGCAACTTTTTTTCCCAGTTGGGGATACTAAATATCTCTTTGTATTTTAAGCTGTTTTCTGAGTAAGAGTTTTAGAGAAGCTCATACTAAGAAGCTGAAAAAAACTACAGAGCCGCCACTTGCATAAAGCTAATCCTTCATTCCTTATGCATCCAACACTTCTACAGCAGTCAGTAGGTCAGATCCTCAACTGGTGTAAATCACCATAGCTCTGTTGGTTTTGTTTCAAAAAGTACAGTTAGAATAAAAGAGAGTTATGTCCATTATATATTTCCTGTATTTATCAAATATCAGAAGGGAAAATATTTGTGGGGGGGTTTTTTGTTTGCTTCTTGTGAGTATACAAGCTGTTCATGTCATTCTTTTAAACTTCGGAAATACCTTCTTCAACATGCCCCTTCTTTATATGGTAAGTGGTAGGGGAGAAAGGAAGAACATGTGTGGTAGTAACTGTTTCAGCTAAGGCAGGGTATCAGAACTCTTTGCTGTAGATACAGAGTTAGTACAGGTCTAATCATGTGTTAGGAACTGATGAGTGACAAGATGGAGTTGAAAGTTAGATGAGTTGGAGGGTATGATAAGTTAGGCTCCTTAGCTTAAGCAGATGATGTCCTACAACGGACGGACACATTTAAATTGATGATACTCTTCACTACCTTGGAAAATGGGTGTAGTCAACTTGGACTTACAATAAATGCCAAGAGGAGGAAGTGGCTTCATTTTGGAACATGGATGATAAAATGTTGAAATGCAGCAGAGGAGTTGTAGAACAAGTGGAATCTTATGTGTACCCAAGAAGCTCGATCAGTGCCAACAGTTGCATCAAGGATGAGTTTAAAAGGGGATGTGCCTTAGCCACAAGTGCTGCACAGAAATTGGTGAAATCATGGACTGAAAAAAACATTACATTTGGTACCAAAATGAAAATGTATTAGACTAGTGTATTGACAGTATTACTCTATGGGCTGAAAGCAGCTGCCTTAAATGAAACAGACATCAGAATGCTGGAGGCCGTAAAGATGAGAGTTCTTTGAAAGGTGGCAGGTATAAAGTGGAATGATTTAAAGATATAGTCAGGAGAGTAGTTATGAAATCAGGGTAAGAGATTAGCCCCACAATTTAAAAGATGATGAGGGTGGGGACACTGCAGAAGGAAAATAGATGATAGGATGCCAAAGAAAGATCATCCAAACACAACCAGTGTCTGTAAAATCTGAAGGCCGACCACCCACTAGATAGTGGGATGTCATGTGCAGGGACATGAGCAGGCTGGGTGTAATGGAGCAACAAGTCATGGACAGGAAGGAATGGAGATGCTGTACTGCTCTCATGTCTGTATAGATTCTCTGAGATGAAAATAAGATGACTTGGAGAGTGATTTCACTTGGCTAAACTAAGCAGTATTTATTTTTGGACAAGGAATTGGATAAATATGAAACAAAAATAAACAACTGTGTTTTAAAGCATTTCTTACAAAATGCTTCTGAAAGGTCTCTGAAAGCATTTAGTGAAGTGTTAATTACATGATCATTTTGACCAAATAAGCATAATATTTTCTGTTTCATTTAAAGGAAATTGATATTTTAGGTCTGTTTATTTAGATCTTAAATGTTTCTCTTTGGTCTCCCTCCACAGGGAAAGACTGGATCTCCTGGACCACAGGGAATGCCAGGGGAACCAGTAAGTGCATGTTTGAACTCTGGCTTATTCTGTTGCCATTCCTACATATTAAATATAAAATGGAAGATGTTATATATTTGTGTGTGTTCTTCTCATTTAAGGGTGAAAGAGGCCCTGTAGGAGACATCGGCTTTCCGGGGCCAGAAGGGCAATCTGGAATACCAGTAAGTAGTTAACCACATACCTAGTGTCTCTGATAAGCGTAGGCTAGTGGTGGCTAACCCCTCCTGGCTGCCTGCACTGCTGTGACTATATTCTACTTTTAGTACACTTGCTCAAATATGTCTCCTTTAGCTTGGAATCACACACCTAGCTCCAAGTGTAGACACACCCTTCATGTGCTACACTCAGCCTTGTCAGAGATTACAAAATAAATAGATTTGACCCTGATAATATATGGATAGGTAACCTCAAATGAACATCTGATGCTGTAGAACCAGGCATTGGTCATGCAAGTCCAAGTTCATGCTGGATGAAGATTGGGATTGTCATGGGTAGTTATGTTATTGAATATGCCCTGAGGGCCCTTTGAATCTTGTTGACAAAAATGATCCCCTACAAGCTTTTTTGGAGTAGGGATGTTAATCCAAGAATTCATACAGTCTATAAAAGATGGCCTGCCCAAATTCCTAACTTCAGATGAGTAAAGAAATGTTTGATTCATAACTCTGTCATAACTCCTCTGTAGGCTGCCAGTGCAACATAGCAGCTGAAGCATTCTGCTCCCTGAGAGGTAGTTGTGAAGTGGTCAAGATACTGTTGCAGTTCACTATATTCTTCAAGGGCAGATTTTCAAAAGAACCCTGCACCTCCCATTTAATCTCCTAAATGAAGAGGTCAAATTTTCAAAAGGTGTCTTTACCCAGTATTTGCCATTATACTGAATGGGAACTGGTGTGTGTTGAGCAACTTTGAAAATCAAATTCATTTAATTAATAATAATAATAGTTATTTCTATTCTGGTAGTACCCAAGGGTCTCAGACAGGACCAGGAACCCATCCTGCTAGCTTCATCCTCTGGACACCGTAAAGATGGGTCACTATGCACCGTATTTAACTGTCTGGAGCAGTGACCTGTCCTTCTGTTTTTCAGTAAAGTACAATGCACACAAGTGACTCTTACTAAATAATAAATAAATAGCAATAGTTGTAATGTTATATGGAGTTAAAGGTGCTTAGGAGTAACAATAAAGTCAGTTTTGCCAAGCCCAAGCATTAAAAAAATCATGAGCTAGCCCCCCAAAAATGTTGAGATGGGCTTAAAAAACATGAATTTAAATATATATACATGCTTTGTGGGTTTTGAGTCTTGGGGTTCACTTGGGTCTTATTATTTTCTTATAATTGCTTGACTCTAGGAGCTGTGCTCCTAAGAAAACCACCAGATATCACAAGACTCTCAATAAAATTGCAAGAGTTAGCAACACTGTACAGTAGTTTTATGTAACATATTAATCTAATAATACCGTTGTCACGAATGGCTAATGCTGCATTTGTGCTCACGAGTCCAGGAACAGAGTGAGAGGTGCAGGTTCATTGAACATCTCTTTAAACCCTACAAATTCAGCCCTGAAGTAACAAACCTCTAATAGCAATATTAAAATTGCAGTCTAATGGGGGGGGAGTAATTGTAAAAATAGTGTGTGGGGGGTGGTGGTTTAGGGTTATATTTTCTTACTTTAACTTAGAAACAGATTTTATTCCTCTTGGCATTGCATTCAATACAAATATAAATGGATGAGCTGGCCTCCCTGTTACCTTAGCACCTCATTAACAAAATATTTTGAGCTAAGCTCTGATTCAGAATCTTTATTAGTGGTCAGGTTGGTAGAAAGAATATGGCTGGATTTTGAGAGCCTAGGCTGAGTCTGATGGGCTGGCATTTACAACTGAGAATATCGTTTTTTAAATTGGGCAATGTGGAAGTAAGTGAGCAAGGTTATAGAACCTGTATAGAACCTATACTTATTCTCCTTTACTTTCTTCCATGCCAAATTTACCCAGTTTAAAAACTGGTCTGAACATCTACACTTGTTAATGCAGCCCCAGAGCTGTAGTGGTGACTGCCATAGGGGGGAGGGATAGCTAAACCCAGGGTTGTGAGTTCAATCCTTGAGGAGGCCACTTAGGGATCTGGGGCAAAAATTGGTCCTGCTAGTGAAGGCAGGGGGCTGGACTCGACGACCTTTTGAGGTCCCTTCCAGTTCTAGGAGATTGGTATATCTCCAATTATTACTATATTACTTACTATTACTATTGCCACTACCCTGCTCCACCGGGGATAAAATTTAGGAGATCTCCAGAAAGAGAGAGAGATCTATTCCTCATCTCCCTCAGCCTGATCCCTCTCCCTGCCTCAATCAATTTACTGTATGAGCAAACGCATAGTCCTCCTGGAATTCCATTTACAGTGTGCAAGGGAAATGCTCTCCATGTACATACTCCTCAAATTCTTCCTTCTCAGCAGAACCACATTGGTTCTGCTGCATCTGGGGCCCCCCTGTGACTGTGTGGAGAGGGGTCTGGATTTATCACAAATGCAAGTCAAAAAATTCTGCATTATTTAGATCGATGGGCACTTAGGCTGGTTTATAGCTTTACCTTCAACTTCCCTTTTCATCTGTTCCCTGAAATGTTGCATCAATTAAGGGCCAATAGCTACAATAAGAGAAATGTGTGCCATATTTTAGTGAATGTGTAGCATTGGGAACATGCCCATTCAGTTCCATATCCATAGAACCTACTCTGACTTGCAGAATTCCAAATTCAGTTGTCTTTCAAAATGGCATCGTCATAGAATAACATGCTGACTAAGATGTTATTTTACCTATGTCCTCCTCAACTCCAATCTAGCATGTTGTAGCTGTGCAGTTTAAGCTCAAACTTACTTGTCTGTCACATCTTCCAGCTCTTTACACTTGACTTCAGCCATCACCAAAACACAAACCTCTGACTCAGCTATTTATCTTTCAAAATATTTATTAATGCCATCACAGATCACAGGGTTTTCCTTGCCTGTTTCTTATTTTTTAACGTACGTATTTACCTGCAGTTATAGTAAATTGTTAAAACATAGTTTTCTCTTTATAGGGAATAAATGGAAAAGATGGATTGCCAGGACCTCAGGTAGGAAAACATAATTTGCAATGTTAGTATATTTCATATTTCACAGATAATGTAACTGTTTTAATAAATGAATGTATAATCAAGTTGTTAAGCAAGGTATTTTACACTTTCAAAAACATTTATTTTCAGGGTCTGATGGGAAGAGCAGGTGACAGAGGTCCCAAAGGAGAACGTGTAAGTCTTGGTGTAATAATCCTTTCTAGTATATACCATTATTTAACTTTGCTCTTTGGAGAACATCCAGATGTCTGTCTAGTATACTTTTAAATCTTTGAGACAAAAGCAACAAAAAGTTTTTGTGAGAACTCGATTAAGTGTCAGCTTTTAGGTCTTGAGAAGCTCAGGGCCAGAGCCCCCTCCCCCGAGTTGGGGGACTAGAATTTTAAAGGAAAAAATTAGCATTTGTGAAGAGAAAAGGTTTGTAACATTTTTTCCTAGCAAAGATGGCCTTGACAATATAAATCAATCACTAGGGTGGAAAGGAACAAGCAGTGAAGCTCTACTGCAGCAATAGGCAGCTGAGGGAGCAATAAAGATTCCCCCCTCCACTCCCCAGGACTCCGGCATGCACATATGTTTTGTATAAAATGATTCAGTTAAGTTTGAGTCAGGAAGTCAAGAAATCATCTCACTTAGGCAGCCCGTGCATAGTAATGTGATTATGGGGCCCAGGAATCAGTTATATTTGGGGGAGGTGCAAAAAATTATTTTGCGGGCTTACCCAAAAATGCTAGTTCTGTCTCCATCAGCAGTTCTCCACTGTTAATAGATCTGTTCCTCAGAAATAAAGCCCCACAATTCAAATGTAACATCATCAACAACACATTTTAGTTGGAGAATCAGAAAATCCTGTCCCTAGGGTGGGAACAGTGAACTGCGACCACTGGGAGCTGCGGGGGGGCCGTGCCTGCAGACGGTCAATGTCAGCGAAATGTCTCGTGCCCCGCAATCAGATTACCCGGATGGGCTGCATGTGGCCCATGAGCAACAGGTTGCCCACCACTGCCCTATGGTAACTTGTGAGGAGGAACCCAAGATTATAGTGTGGAGAAAGAATGAAGTTTTTATCATTGTTAAAATAATTTCTACCTGTGTGGATTAACGTTTTGCAATTTGCTATTCCTGCCTTTAAAAATAAAGGACCCAAATGAAACTTATGAGCCATCTTCTTATTAAACATTCCACTATCTACAGTGTTATATTACTATACCTTGACCTTTACGATATTCTTTAATTTTGTTGACTCTCCATGCAATTAGTATCCATTGAGATAAAGATAAAGGAAAAGGCCACCCATACAAAGGTTGGACACTAAAACATACATTGGGTGCCCTTACAACTTTTCTGATTCTTTGAAAGTGTGAACCAGTTCTAGCAGTACTCAAATATAATTGGCGGGATGCTGAGCAGTGTGGCTTCCCCAGAAGCAACTTCTCTTCACCATTCTGCACAGTAGATGTTCCTGTGCTCCCTGCATTCTGCTACTAAGGATTAAGATGCTAAAAAGGGGTAGGAGAGGGGGTCATGGTCCTTGCTCCTCTCTCCACCAGAGTTGGACTCTGACACCTGGGGGAAAAATCAGTTCCATCCTAATGGATGGAATAGATTGTATACCTTTGCCCTCAAAAAAGCAATTATGCCTGCCTCTGCTGCTCTTCTTGGACACAACTTACCATTGTGTGGAAGAGCTGTACTTAAAACATTCGTTCACTTTTTAGAGATAATGATGGTTCCAGTGATACTTGCCATTTTAATTATAAAGAATCTCTCACAATCTTGTAAAACAGAAGGACCATGAATGCCCCAACTGTATTACTGTGTTTACAGAATGAGGATGAAATTAACCTCCTCTCTTGGAATCACTTTTTCAAATTCTGCAGTTGTTCTGCAAACACTAGTCCCATTGATGTCAGCTTAAGATTTGCATGGGGAACAATTGCAGAATGTACAATAGAAGTCTGCATTGCAGATAAGAGATCCGCAGTGCCAATTGGAGAGGAGAAATTTAGTTGGAGTTAGGTATTAAAGCCCTGCTCCTGTTAGAGAGATTGCAATGATAACAGAAAATAGCACAAGTCGGTCCATTCTTGCAACAGTGATTATACTGCCTCCCTTGATTTCTTTCATTCCTAGCCCCAATATACCTTTTCAGGTTGAAAGCAGCTGTAATGATTATAAAATAAGAGACGCATCAATCCTTGAAGGGCAGAATGAAAAGGAGAAAATGTTTATAGTGTTGATGATTTCATATCTAAGTCTTTGTAGAGTCCAGTTTGAGAAGGAATGGGACCAAGGTGGGTGCATGTAGGCTGTGATAACTGTACATACACCTTAGGTGATTAGACACTGCAATGATAGGTACTTTATAAATGGTATACAACTTGAGATGGCACTGGATTCCATTTGGGGTGCATCTACCATACATTCAAATCCTAATGACTAAGTCACTTCATTTGGCTCTGTCATTTGATTTGCCTCATGCACCGAGATTAGAGCCATGTTGGTATCCTGAGAAATAAAGAACTAGTTTAAAAAAAAGAAACGCTATTTCAGGACTTCAGTTATTTGTGGATGTTATGTTATTGGTAGAAATTCAGAATCACTTTTTTTTATTAAGTTATAATATGTCCAATCTAGTATTTTTAAATTGCTATGGTGGTATTAAAATATTGTAGACTCCTAGAAGTGCTTCTATCAGAGCAACTGTGCCCTGCAATAGAACCTTTGTCAAAGAGAAATCAGCATTTCTAAATTTTTTGGTGAAACCCTTATCCATGCTTAAACTACTAAATTCTAAACCAGTAAAATGGTAATTATACATACATTTGTGATATTGAAACTCTTAAATCAGGCTTCTTGTAAATCTACTTTATTTCAGGTTGCTATTTTGTTCATAGTCTAGTTTGAATTCATAATGGCAGCAAAGCAGAATTGGGTCTGTTGAAGTTTCTTCCGGGCCCAATTTCAATCTGAGAAAGAGAAATCATACTGATGGTTATTCTACTTCCCGCTTTCAATATTATACTCACTCCAGAACAGGATTTTCTCATCCGTTTCATTTTAGAATGCTTCTCTGGCATTCAGTTTGCCAAGGAAAGACTAGTACATGCAGTCTGATCCTTCAGTCCTTATTCAAGCAGAACTCCCATTAGAATCAGGAAGGAAGGAGCCCATTTTATGAAACATGTAGATCTGTATCTGGGGATGACATCAGGATCTTTCCCCTACTATGGATTTGTCAAGATGCTCCAGTCATTTCCTGTATGCTTTAGGAAGTCCGCAAGAGAGAAGCCCACTCCTATAAATCTTAGATGCTTCATACCTGGAGAAGGCACTCTTAGTCTCCACTGTCTGCAGAGCTCGTAAACTGCATCAGCACTGGGCTTCTTCAGCCACACCCTTCAAAGCAGGCAGCATCCTTTTCCTAGTCCCTTCCCCCCTTATAAGTTCCACAATGACTGAGACTAGGATGCCACTGGAACCTTCATTGCATTTATTATTTATTAGTAGTATTACTGTAGCATCTGGGCAACTAGTCATGGTTAAATCCTTGCACACCTTGCAAAGGTGAATTAGCTGAATTAAAACTATGTATGTGCAGCAAAGACTTCTTCAGATGTATTATATTTTTTCACCCAAAATATAATACGCATGCTCGGTAGACTTTTCCATGAGAACCTAAATGGCTGCAAATTAATGTGCTTCAGTAATACTGGCAGAGTAACTCTCTAAAAAACATCATGTTAATGTATTCTCTGAATACATATCTATAAGAGAATGTTATTGTGCCACTCTGATGTCTAGAATGTGCACTATTGTTAGCAGTTTGGGACCGGTTACATTGATATATTGGTTACAGGGTTGGGGATTCTTCTTTGAGTGTTCGCTCATGTCGATTCCATTCTAGGTATGCTCGCGCCCATGTGTGCAACCGTCAGAGATTTTTGCCTTAGCGGTACCCGTAGGGCTGGCTGTGGCACCCTCTAGAGTGCCGCGCTCATGCCGCGGCATATCAGGCACCGCTGGCCCACGCCCTCTCAGTTCCTTCTTGCTGCCCATGGTTGTCAGTCAGAGTGCCTCTCTTGCTTATCAAGAGCTAGCAGTTTTCTTCCCTTGGACTTTGTGCCTTCAGGCCTCTTGTACATAGTTGATAGTGTTAAGTGTTAAATAGTTAGGGTCCCAGCAGGGACCTTTCACCAAGACGGGCCTGCCCTGGGCTCCTGGGTTTAAGCCCTGCTCAGACTGCAGCAGGCCTATGCCTGTGAGTGACCCCCATAACAGCTGCCTTAAGTGCTTGGGGGAGTCACACATCAAGGAGCATTGCTGGATCTGCAAGAACTTTCGGTCCTGCACCCAAAAGGAGCAGGATATTCACCTCAGGGCTCTCCTCATGGAGTCCACCCTCCGTCCGGCTTCCGAGACTTTCACGCAGGCTGCACCAAGCGCCCCAGCGTTCTTGCGCAACCCACCACTGGCACCTGGCTCTTCTCGGCACCGTTCATCATTGCTTGTACTGAAGAGAAGGCTAAAAAGTGGTCTCTCGCACCGAGTAAGAAGGGCCAGGGGTCATCCAGCAAAGGACCTGGGCCTGCCTGCCAGCCTTCTCCAGAGCCGTGCAAGTGTGCCTCCATGACCAGGGTTCTTAGCCCCCTTAAAGGTCCACCATCAACTCCTGAGAGTGGTATGGGACCCACAATCTTACCTACATCATCATCCCAAGCCCAGGCACTGAGGGCACGCAGGTCTCCACCTGCTCCTATGATGTCTTCACTGCTGCAGGAACAGGCGAAGGCTCTCTGAGAAGGCAAGCCTGCCGTGAAGACCCCTGGCAGGGGAGCACCACAGGTCACCGGACAAGAAATGTCAATCTCCACTGCGTAGAGAATCCAGAGACAGGTCCCAATCTCATCGTTGGTCGCTCTGACTCTCCTCCCGGTCTCCTTGGCACTACTGTCTGGCACGGGATCAACGCTCCCCATACTATGTCCAACATCATTCACCATCTCAACGATCCCAATTGCTGGCACCATGGGAATGCTCCCCATCTTTTTCTGGTTTCCATGGCACCAGTCCCCCTGACGCTAATCTCCCTGGCACCAGGACCACACTCCCTGGTACAGTCACCGTCAATTAAGCCTGGCCAACGATCACCGCTAGCCATGACCAGTAAACAGACACAGGCATCGATGGCTCCTCCCTGGTTGCCAGACGTGGTTGCTCTGGCACAGAGGGGCTCAGTTCAGCCCATTGCCCCAGTCTCAGAAACAGGATTGGGCACCGGAGCCTGCTCCATCATCCACAGCACCACATTGGCAGCAAGGCCAGTGGCCAACACAGTTTCCGTATTCTGGAACATGGGGCATTCCAGTGATGATGATGCCCCCTTCGCATCGCTCCTCAGTAGCCACATTGGAACAGCGGTAGGCAGCCCCACCAGCACTGGTCCTGGTACCAGAAGCCCATTCTGAGGTCAGAGTAGAGCATCCCGTACCCAACCCTAAACCTCCCTCTCCAGTGGTGGCCAAGCCCTCAGTGCCTCCACCAGAGGCCAAGTCTTCCTCATCTTCCCCAGATGAGTTGGTCACAGGACCTTCCAGGGCTAGCCCCCTGTATGACTTTAGGGAGCATCAAGCCCTTCTGCGGTGGGTGGCTGAGAAGTTGGGGCTCAAGGTGCAAGAGATGACTGAGCAGGAGGACATCCTTTTCAATGTCCTCTTGGCCTCCACGCCTGCCCGGGTCGCCCTGCCTGTAGACAACGGGGACCTCAAGATTGCCAAGTTACTGTGGCAGACCCCATCCTCCATCCCGCTCACCTCAAAATGGGCCGAGAAAAAATATTTTGTGCTGGCCAAAGGTTTTGAGTATCTTTATACCCACCCACCCCCGGGGCTCGCTGGTTGTGTCTGCAGCCAATGAAAAGTACAAGCAAGTCCCCACTGCCTCCTCTCCCAAAAATAAAGAGGCCAAAAACCTCTATTTATTTGGCAGAAAAATTTATTCAACAGCCAGCCTACAATTCCGGGTGGCAAACCATCATGCCCTGCTGGACTGATATAATTTTGATCTTTGGGACAGTCTTAAAGAGTTTCAGGATTCCCTTCCTGAGGGTCAGGCTCAGGAGTTTGGCACCCTGTTAAAGGAAGGTACCATGGCAGCCAGATGTTCCCTGCAGATGGCATGGGACTCCGCAGCGAGGATGTAGCATCAGCTGTGGTCATGCAACTCAGCTTCTGGCTCCAGGTGACAGGCCTCTCCCAGGAGATGCAGGCCTCAGTTCAGGACCTCCCTGTTGATGGAGTTGGGCTGTTCTCTGATCAGATGGACACCAGGCTACACGGGTTGAAGGACCCTAAAGCTACCCTTCGCTCGTTGAGCATGCATACCCCGCAGTCTGCCAGAAAGCGATTCCGGCTTCTGCCACCGTCAAGGCCTTGGCAAGCCCATCAGGGATTTGTAAGAAGAAGCGATGCTGGGTTTAGCCATCGCCGCCCTTCTTCCTCCCACTTGCCAGCCAAGGCCAGACCCGCTAAGTACCTGGGGGGCCAAAAGCGATCATTTTGAGGGTGCACTCGGTAGCAATGCCCCAATCATCCAGACGGATCCTGCCCATCCTTTCCTCAACTGCCTTTCTCCCTACCGCTCGACCTGGTCGCGGGTTACGTCAGACCGCTGGGTCCTGGACATAGTAGCTCCAGGCTATCCCCTGCAGTTTTTGGAAACCATTCCTTCCCGCCCCTTGCTTCCCCGTCCCTCTTCAGGGACCCCTGTCATGAACAACTCCTGGTTCAGGAGGTCAACAAACTCCTGCAGTTGGGGACTGTGGAGATGGTTCCTCAGGAAATGGAAGGAAGAGGATTCTACTCCTGATACTTCCTCATCCCGAAGGTCAAGGGAGGCCTTAGACCCATCTTGGACCTGCATGGCCTCAACAAGTCTCTCAAGAAGTTGAAGTTCTGCATTGTCTCCCTGGCCTCCATTATCCCCTCTCTGGATCCGGGAGACTGGTATGCCACTCTCGATTTAAAGGATGCTTACTTCCATGTCTCCATATTCCCAGGACACAGACATTTCCTGCGTTTCATAGTGGCCGGGCACTACTTACAGTTCACAGTGCTACCCTTTGACCTGTCCTCAGCTCCCAGGGTGTTCATGAAATGCATGATGCCGGTAGCAGTGTACCTCAGACGTTCAGGGGTCCAGATCTTTCCGTCCCTAGACGAATGGCTCATCAAGGGCAGGTCTCCGGAGCAGGTGCAAAGAAGCCTCAATCTGATGCGTTCCACCTGCAGCAACCTGGGTCTGTTAATAAACATAGAAAAGTCCATGTTAATGCTGGTCCAGCACTTAGAGTTTATCCGAGTGGTTCTCGACACCATGCAAGCCAGGGCCTTCCTTCTGGAAGCACGCTTTCAGGCCATGTCAGATCTCATTGCCCACATAAGGAAGCACCCGATCATCATGCTGCATGCACATACATGGTCAGTCAAGCCCGGCTTCATCTGCAACCCCTGCAGACGTGGCTGGCAATGGTTTATGTTCCCAGCAGGCACCCCCTAGACCGAGTGGTCATGGTACTGAACCATGTCCTCTTGTCCATGGACTGGTGGCTAGCCCCCAAGTCAGTGCTGCAGGGAGTTCCCTTTGAGTCCCCATCACCATTGCTCACCCTAGTCTTGGATGTGTCGTATCTGGGCTGGAGGGCCTAGCTGGGCGAGCTCAACACCCAAGGCTGCTGACTGCAGCACAATATAGCCCTTCATATCAATGTCAGGGAGCTCACGGTGGTGCTCCTGGCCTGTCAGGCATTCTTGCCCCACCTGAGAGGCAAGGTGATGCAAGTCCTCACGGACAATATGGCCGCAATGTATTGCATCAACAGGTAGGGCTGCACCAGGCCTTCAACCCTGTGTTGGGAGAAGCTCAGCCTCTGGAACTTTTGTGTGCGGTATGTCATCCATCTGGTGGCCGCCCACGTACCTCCATGGTCGGGAATGCTGATGTATGCCTTTCTGCCAGTGCCGTTTATCCACTGAGTCCTGCTAAAGGTAAAGCAAGAAAAAGCATCTGTCATCCTCATATCCCTGGACTCACCAGCACTGGTTTGGAATGCTGCTGAGTCTTTCGGTGACCAATCTGCTGCAGTTACCTCTCCCAAAACCACAGCAATCTGCTGTACCTGAACCTGGCATTGCTTCACCTGATGGTGTAGCTGCTGCATGGCTAAGTACAGATGGGCAGGAGGGCCGCCACGTGGTCGTACATTCATACAGTCGCGTCACACTGTGCGCTGACCCAGCAGCCTCAAGATGACGCTGGCTTTGGCAGAGCAGTGCTACAAGATGCACGATTGTGAACTCTGAACCCGCCTCCATTGATAATACTTTCAAGTCACCTTTAATGGAATTGACATGAGCACGCACTCAAAGAAAAATGGTTACCTACCTTTTGTAACTGTTGTTCTTCGAGATGTATTGTTCATGTCCATTCCATTACCCGCCCTCCTGCCTCTCTGTCAGAGTTGTTGGCAAGAAGGAACTGAGAGGGTGTGGGCCGGCAGCGCCTGATATACCACAGCATGAGCACGGCACACTAGACAGTGCCACAGCCAGCCCTACAGGTACCACTAACACAAAAATCTCCGACAGCTGCGCACGTGGGCACGCACACACCTAGAATGGAATGGACATGAGCAACACTTCTCAAATAACAACAGTTACAAAAGGTAGGTAACTGGGTTGGGTTTTTTTGTTTTGGGTTTTGTTTTGTTTTTTTGCAGTTATAGCCTTTCCCACAGTTCATTATGTCTGCACACTTACCAATGACAATTTAAATCCCAGTCAGAAATTCATTATGATTTCAATTAATTCAGCAAAACATCACAAATCACAAGGGTCTTTATAGTGAAGCTCTAATTATAGTGATTAATAAGCTCTAACTCACTGGAAAAGACGGTTGCTCACCTTTGTAACTGTTGTTCTTCGAGATGTGTTGCTCATATCCATTCCAGTTAGGTGTGCGCGCGCCGCGTGCACGTTCATCGGAGGATTTTTACCCTAGCAACCCCCGGTGGGTCGGCTGGGTCACCCCCTGGAGTGGCGCCTCCATGGCGCCGGATATATACCCCTGCCGACCTGACCGCTCCTCAGTTCCTTCTTGCCGGTTACTCCAACAGTGGGGAAGGAGGGCGGGTTTGGAATGGATATGAGCAACACATCTCGAAGAACAACAGTTACAAAGGTGAGTAACCGTCTTTTCTTCTTCAAGTGCTTGCTCATATCCATTCCAGTTAGGTGATTCCCAAGCCTTAATTAGGCAGTGGGGTCGGAGTGAGATGTCGCAGAGTGTAATACTGCGGAGCCAAAGGCTGCGTCATCTCTGGACTGCTGAACCAGGGCATAGTGAGAGGCGAAGGTATGGACCGAGGACCAGGTAGCTGTGTGACATCTCGTGGATGGGCACGTGAGCCAGGAAAGCAGCGGCTGAAGCTTGAGCCCTGGTAGAGTGGGCAGTGAGGTGGCTCGACGGAACATGAGCCAAGTCGTAACAGGTGTGGATGCAAGATGTTACCCAGGATGAAATCCTCTGTGAGGAAACGGGTAGGCCCTTCATATGCTCTGCCACTGCGACGAAGAGTTGGGGGTTCTGCGGAAGGGCTTTGTCCGCTCGATATAAAAAGCGAGTGCTCTACGGACGTCTAGGAAGTGCAGTTGTTGCTCTCTGCGCAATGAACGTGGCTTCGGGAAGAAGACCGGAAGGAAGATCTCCTGGTTAACATGGAAGGCCGATACCACTTTGGGGAGAAAGGCTGAGTGTGGTCGCAACTGCACCTTGTCCTTGTGGAACACCGTATAAGGAGGGTCCTCCATGAGAGCCCGAAACTCGTCTTGCCGATGTGATGGCCATGAGGAAGGCGGTTTTCCAGGACAGGTAGAGAAGGGAGCAAGTTGCTAATGGCTCGAATGGGGCCGACATAAGTCTGGTAAGAACCAGGTTGAGGTCCCAGGTCGGGGCGGGGTGGCGTACCTGGGGGTATAGGCACTCCAAGCCCTTGAGGAATCTAGATACCATAGGATGCGAAAACACCAAGCGGCCATTCTCCCCTGGGTGGAAGGTAGTGATGGCCGCCAAGTGCACCGTCAAAGATGACACCGCTAGGCCCTGTTGCTTAAGAGACCAGAGGTACCTTGGTTCTGGCCCCCTTGGTTGCCTGATTGCCTCCGGCGACTGGTTCTACCCCGCCTTCTAGCAAAGTCCTGTCTCTGTCTGGGCTGAGGGTAAGAGCGGTGTGGCTGGGGGCGGAAGGGCCTGCGCTGGGTCACTGGCATGTGCCTGCCTAGTGAGCGCATAATGACCCTGTTATCTTTTAGGCTTTGCAGCCTAGGGTCTGTCTTATCAGAGAACAGGCCTTGCCCTTCAAAGGGGAGGTCCTGGATTGTATGTTGGAGCTCCGGGGGGAGGCCCGAGACTTGCAGCCATGAGATACGCCTCATAGTAACCCCAGAGGCTAGGGTCCTGGCCGCTGAGTCCGCGGCGTCCAGGGAAGCCTGGAGGGAAGTTCTAGCGACCTTTTTTCCCTCGTCCAGGATGGCCGCAAATTCCTGTCGGGAGTCCTGCGGGAGCAACTCCTTGAATTTGTCCGCTGCTGCCCAGGTATTATAGTTATAGCGGCTAAGGAGGGCTTGTTGATTAGCCACACGGAGTTGGAGTGCCCCTGCAGAATAGACTTTGAGCCCCAGCAAGTCCATGCGCCTCGCGTCCTTTGATTTCGGGGCTGGAGCCTGCTGGCTATGGCGCTCTCTCTCGTTGACCGACTGGACAACTAGGGAGCAAGGAAGGGGATGGACGTATAAATATTCATAGCCCTTGGAGGGCACCAGGTATTTACATTCCACTCCGCGGGCAGCAGGTGGGACAGAGGCCGGAGACTGCCAGATCGTGTTGGCATTGGCCTGGATCGTCCGTATAAAGGGGAGGGCCACTCTCGTGGGGGCATCAGATGATAAGATGTCCACCACGGGGTCCTCTACCTCTGGGACCTCCTCGACTTGCAAGTTCATATTCTGTGCCACACACCGGAGGAGGTCCTGGTGGGCCCTCAGGTCGATTGGTGGAGGGCCTACAGTCAACATTCCAGCTACTGCCTTGTCAGGGGAGGAGGATGAGGAGAGACCTGGGACAAGTGTGTCAGTCGAGGGCTCTTCTTGCTGGACAGGCTCTGTCTCCCGTGGGATCTGGGAATCCTGAGGCTGGACCGACACTTCCTCCGAAGCAGAAGGAGGAGGGCGGCTTATCGTGGCTTCCAGCACCCGGTGTTCTGATGTGGCAGAACGCAATGGACCTGGATGCGCACTTTGGGCCTGATGATATGCCCAAGGTGTCCAGAATGCCCACTGTTGAGGACCGTGATCCTGAGCCTGGGGCTCATGGAATATCGCAGCGGGTACATCGGTGTCCTTGTCTTGGGCATACGCACTGTCTGCCTGCGAAGACACGGATGGGTGCCGGGACGGCCAGGGAGGAGCTGAAAGACCCTGGTACGAGCCCCTTTCTCTCGCCATTGGTGATCTCCTCGGCACCGGGGATCAGTACCTGGAGTCATACCGGTGCCGAGAGCGAGACCGGGACCTGCGACCAGCGCGGTGCCGGGAGGTCAACCTGGATCTCGAAGGTCTGCGGCGGGAATGGCTGCGAGAGTTGCGGTGCCGAGAGCTGGAACGGTACCGAGAGTACTGGGCCGGAGGTCGAGATGTTGATCTATGCCGCAAGTATGACCGGTACCGAATGGGCGAGCGGTGCTGGGACTGCGAGCGGCGTCGGGACCGTGATCGTCGATGAGACCGCGAACGGCGCCGGGACCTGGATCATGATCGGTGCCGGTCTGCCGAGTCAACTGAAGGAGGCCTCATTATGGCTGGCTTGCCTCTGGAGTGTAATACCCGCACCGGCGGTGCCGAGGGTTGAGGCAGGACAGACTCAGTCATGGCAATGAGGTCCCTGGCTGTGGAGAATGTCTCCGGTGTAGAGGGGACCGTAAGCTCAACGACAGGCCTCAGCGGGGAACTCTCAGGGACCAGACTCGACGGCCCCCGTGGGACCGGAGTCAACGGTACTGCAGCATTTGGTGCCTCAGCAGGTGCAGGTGCCGGGTGGTCCGAACGGGGCTGCATCTGTGGCGCCGAAGGCACAGAGGTAGAGGACTTCGATCTCTTCTGCTTCGGGGAGAGAGATCGGTGCCGAGCAGGACCCTGCGCCGGAGATGGCCGGTGCCACGGTGTTTTGGCGGTGCTGGCACGGTCCGGTGCCGGAGGAGCGCTGCTAGCAGTGTGCTCAGCGGTCGGTGCTGAGGACGGAGGGTTCAAAGCTGCCTCTATGAGGAGATTCTTTAGGCGAAAGTCTCTCTCTTTCTTTGTCCTTGGCTTAAATGCCTTGCAAATACGGCACTTATCTGTAATGTGCGATTCCCCGAGGCACTTTAGACAAGAGTCATGGGGATCGCTTGCAGGCATCGGCTTATGACAGGCCGAGCACAGTTTGAACCCCGGTGAACCGGGCATGGGCCCCAGCACCGGGCGCGGGGAAGGGGCTAATGCCCAAACCCCGCTGAACTATATACACTAACTATTTAAGAACTATCAAATTAACTATTACTATACTATACTATACTATAACTATATACAACAAAGATAGCGAAGAGATAAGGAGTAGCTAGGGAAGTGGAGGACAGCAAAGCCGCGCTCCACTGTTCCAACGACCGACACGGGCGGTAAGAAGGAACTGAGGAGCGGTTGGGTCGGCAGGGGTATATATCCGGCGCCATGGAGGCGCCACTCCAGGGGGCAACCCAGCCGACCCACCGGGGGTTGCTAGAGTAAAAATCTTCCGACGAACGTGCACACGCACACCTAACTGGAATGGATATGAGCAAGCACTCGAAGAAGAAATCAGAGATTTGGAGGTCAAATGCCTGATAAAAAGAGATCTCTAACTTCCTGCTGTACATCCTTCCCTTTCTCTATGTCCTTTTTATCATGCAGTCTTTAAGTATCTGTGCTTACTCCTACAATGTACAATTACAATTTTACTGTGAGTGAGTAATGTTTCAAATCTCTGTATAGTTAACTAATACTTCATTTCATTGCATCCTATTAATCCAACTAATACACTTGTTTACTTTGCTCTTATTACTGTACATTCAGGATTTCATCCAAAAAATTAATAAATTCTTTGTACTAGTCACTTCCAATTGTGTAACTTAACATTAATTTTAAGTGGTGCAGCAAGGAGAGTCATTGACCCTTAAGGGCCATCATTTGTTCATGAGCAGTCCAAATGCATGACTTGCTGCATTCTGTTCCACAGCTTAAGTTCAGCAGACTAATAACAAATATATTAAGTCATTTTTAAAGATTTAATTCCTTCATACAAAACAAATCAAGTGACATCTCAGCCAGGAACACCCAAGGCCTGATTAAAGCTGTTGCTGGCTGAAACATTGACCTTTGCTTTGTTTTGTTTGCAAGGAAATAAATCATTAAAAACAACTTCTTCTATCTGCTATTATTTTGATGAACTGAAACTGTGGAACACACCAAGTCCAGAAAAACACATGCACTTAATTTCTCACAGTTTTGCCATCAAGGTCAAATACCAAATCTGTTCAAATGTCTACTGTATTTCTTTTCTCTAATTTGTGCCTGGTATATTGAGTCTATATATTCCTTATTACAATATCATGAAAATGGCACATAAATATCCCATTGATTTATTATCACCTGACTCAGTAGAAACTGTGTTGATATGATATATTTCTTTCCCTTCCCTTTTAGTGTGCACTAGAGCAGGAGTGGCCAAAATATGGCCTATGGGGCAAATGCAGCCCACAGAGTTCTGCAATGCATCATATTGCTACACTCAGTTTAATAGGGAGGCATGTCCCATTGAGAACACAAGTCAAATTCCAGTGCAGCTCCCATTTGGGCACAGCTTTTAGATACTTGCTGTACTGAATGCTAATTTGTATTCAGCTCCCCTTAACATTTCATTGAACTACTAAGGTTTAGCAACTTTTTTCTCTTTATAATATAACTCCTGTTAGCCTATTTATATCTATATTGTGTCCCTTCTACCCTGTTTCATATGTTACACCCTCTACAACAGTGGTGGGCAAACTTTTTGGCCTGAGGGCTACATTGGGGAATAGAAATTGTATGGTAGGCCATGAATGCTCACAAAATTGGGGTTGGGGTGCGGGAGGGGGTAGGGCTCTGGTTTGGGGGTGCAGGCTCTGGGGTGGGGCTGGGGATGAGGAGTTTGGGGTGTAGGAGGGTGCTCTGGGCTGGGACTGAGGGATTCAGAGGGCGGGAGGGGGATCAGGGCTGGGGCAGGGGTGCAGGAAAGGGATGAGAGATTTGGGGTGCAGGAGGGTGCTCTGTGCTGGGATTGAGGAGTTTGGAGCATGGGGAGAGGCTCAGGGGGTGCAGGCTCTGAGCAGCGTTTACCTCAAGCAGCTCCTGGAAGCAGTGGCATGTCCCTTTTCCGGCCCCTACGCATGGAGTGGCCCCCGACCCTTGGAGTGGGGACATGCGGCTGCTTCTGGGAGCTGCGCAGTGCGGCCCCCAACCCAGCACCCCAGCTGGAGCACCGGAGCAGGGCCAAACCACATGGTGCAGCCCCCGACCTGGGGTCATGGCAGGAGCTCTTGGGCCAGCTTAAAACAGCTCACGGGCCATAGTTTGTCCACCCCTGCTCTACAACCTGCTTGTATTAGGGTCTGCTGTAAGTCTTCACTAGAGAAAGAGAGGGGAAGATTAGGCTTTCTGTGGTTCTAGTCATTTAATAGTTTGGCCTGATCCCATGTGACTTTAGGCAAGTCATTCAGTCTCAGTCTCTTGGATCCCCATCATCAAATGTGGATAATAGTCCTTCTACCTCATTGAGTGTTGTGAGGATTAATTAGATTGTGAGGTGCTCAGATACTATGGCAGAGGGGAACATAAAAGTGTGATCGATTTGATAGAAAGAAAACTATTAGGCTCTTGATCAGGCATAACCACCCAAGAACTTTTAATTTTATTTTCATCTATTTTAGAGAGAGACCATGTTTTGAAACCCAGTAATGCTTGGTGTAATCCTTCTGTATGGTCTTTTAGTTCATTCTTGTACATCAACATTTTTTTCAGGGGTGCTGGAACCATTTGTATAGTAGGGGTGCTGAGAGCTGTTCAACCAAACTGTAAACTCTGTATATGATGTAAACCACTTCAAGCCAGTGGGAACGGCAGCATCCCCACTTACAGCACCTATGATTTTCTTTGTCATTGAATGTAAACATTACAACAGATGAAAAGAGAATATGGTCTCCTTTGTTTTTCAAAGAAAGCATCAGCTTCTGAATTATTTTCCAAATATGATTCCCTCTCCAAATGGACATTCAGTGTCATTCAGGAGAGAAGTTTCTTCCCAACATTCTTGATTGAGTTTTCACATTGATTGATTAATATAGAATAACAATCTTCTCTATCAAGTATCAGAGGGGTAGCCGTGTTAGTCTGGATCTGTAAAAGCAGCAAAGAGTCCTGTGGCACCTTATAGACTAACAGACGTATTCTCTATGCTTCTTATTTTGAATAGGGAGATCAAGGTATTCCAGGGGACAGAGGTCCACAAGGTGAAAGAGGAAAATCTGGCCTTCCAGGAGAAAAGGGGGGTATAGGACCTTCTGGACCACCAGGAGACAGGGGCTATCCAGGATCACCAGGTCATCAGGGTTCCCCAGGTTCCCCAGGTCCTCCAGGTTTTCCGGTAAGAAAATAAAGTGCTTTGGTTGGTTGCTGGGGGAACCTAGAGAAGTAAACATTGTGCGTTCTGGGGAGCAGAAATGAATCCATACTTATCCAGTACAATACATCACAAATACTAAAGTTACTTTGAGCTGTCTAATTGTTCAGTTATCAAATGAAAAAAAATCAGTGCAAGCAATCAAGCCATCATTTTTAATTTTCTTTTTTTTTTGTTAGTGTTCCATACCTGAACTGTGGTAGTCTCTGCTACACTGAAAATAGCTTAAGGTCAATTAATTAAATTTTGCTTTTGACAAATTGGATAGATGATTACACTATACAATTAGTTTTGTATGTGAAGCATTGTAAAATAAAGACCTAAAATACAAGTGAAAGTATGTAAGAAAGAAACACATCCCAACACTCTCCCCAGAAATTAGTACCTAAAAATAACACTAAATACTTCCTAACACTGCATTTCTTCATTCACACGCCTTCTGTTTTTTCCACACACATACCTTTGTGCTCTGAATATTTATTAACTTGGAAGACACAATCATTCAGATAATGGATATTTCACCCTGCTGTGGTTTGAGTTATTCATCATATCAGCATTGATGATGCTACTTTTATGCAAAAAACAAACAACAATAACAAAAATAGTCCCCAACCAAGATTAGTGCATCATTTTGCTACATGCTACACGAACACAGAACAAGAGACAGTCCCTCCCCCCAAGAGTTGACAATCTAAATAGACAAGCAACATACAAAGGGTGAGAATGATAAAACTACATTATTGGACATCTTTAGAAAGTCTTTCACAGATCTGATAGTGACAAATTTGTGCTAAAACATATGACAAAAAACGTGCTTATTTTAATGATATAATCTGAACATGTTGCTGCTTATTTCATAGGATCAGTAATTGTTCATAATATTATAGTGTACCTGCAATAAACAGCCTTTGCAGCTAATTAAATGCCTTAACTTCTCTCAGTGTTTAATCTCCAGCAAAAGCTTTATGTGCTTTCCTTTGTATACTCAATGCAACTACACGATCCCTTGATTAAATTTATCTATTCAGCAGCATCAGATATGCTGCTTTCAGAATGTTCTGTTTCCACATTTGTAGATTACTGATGTGTGTCCCCTGTTGGTTTTTCCATCAGGCTGACACAGTTTCATTTGAAGAAATGAAAAAATACATCAAACAAGAGGTTCTTAGAGTTTTTGAAGGTAAGGAAATGAAATGTTGTACAACTAAATGTAAATCTTATCTTCTGTTCTAGATGTTTACTTCCGTATAGTCTTTGTGTACCTTTTCTAAACAATTGTGCAAGGACATCCTTTCTGCTTGATTGATTATTTACACTTAGGTATAATAAAAGTGAAAGTCTATCTAATAAAATCATATTCAAACAAATAACTGTTACTGCATGTTCAAAAATCTGTTAACCAGAACATGCAATACAGTTTAGCATTAAAAAACAAAGATTGTTCAAAATGTTAATAGTAATAGCAAAAGTAAAAAAATAAATAATAGTTGGAATGTGAAGGGCCTGATCCCACAGAGGTAAAATTCCCATTGTCTTCTTGCATTAACTGGACAACGTTTAGGATTGTGCAATTTTATTTCCAACTAATTCAGAAGCTCCCCATTAACTGTGTATTGATTTAAAAGAAAACAGTTCATATACGTTGTTAATGAAGCCACAGCTTCTCTTAAATTACATTAACTGCCATTAGCTTTAAATCAAAAGCAGTTTCAAGAACAATGTAGCATTTATTAAATTTAATTATTTTCCCTTGAATCTTAGATGGTAAAGGTATAGCTATTAAATGAAGGTTGTTAGTAGTTATGGGTGGCTTTTAAGTGAAGATATGGTATTTACATTTTTATTCTTATTCTGCCATGCTCTGATACGTAAACTGTGTTCTGTGTTTCCAGATTCTTACATCCTGCTGATTTCTCAGTTTCTCATTGCTTGTACTTTTTGCCTTATATTCCTTATTTTTCTCACAAAAATTTCAATTGTGTTAGGGTTGTGTAACTTCCTTTACATCTCATTGGAAGACTTTCAATTATGTGCTTTGATTGGTTCATCACGTTCATTAAGGCACAATTCCAGTCATTCTGTATTTATTGTAGCCCTTTTTCTTAAGTAATGAACCATTGTCCTGCTTGTTTTTTCACTGTTAAAGACGGGTGAACTCATTTGGGTAAAATAAAAATATATAATTACCCCAAAGATTAACCCAAAATGCAAATATAGGCCAAACTGCAGCTGGGTTGAGGTTCACTTTAAAAAACAAACAAAAAAAAAACCCTATTTTTCATGTTATACACATCTATCCTTATTGTTTCTAGTCAGGGCTGGAAGCAGAAGCACCAAATAGCATGAATAGCTTTAACATTTCTGACCTAGCCCAAAGCAGGTAGGGAGGAACTCAGAACGCTAGGATTTTACATCAGTTTTGGGCAGTAGTGGCATAACTCTGAGGTCAATGAGCATGGCCAAAGCTGCAATCAGATTTTTCCGTGTCACTGTTCAGGCTCTGGAGCAGTCCGGGGCATGGCTACGTTCTCCTTTCCCTCCCTCAGACTGCATTGCCCATCCCAGAGTGGTCAGCATCTCTCTCTCTCTCTCTGGCCTTATCTACACCACAGTTTTGTCACCAAAAGGCAGATTTTGGCAACAGAACAGTGCAGGTGTACACACTGCAATGCCACTTTTGGCAACAAAACTCTTCAGTTTCAGCGACAAAACCACCTTGACTAGAGGCATAAAGCTTTTTGCGGCAAACTTAAAGCGACAAAGCATTAGTATAGACCAGGCCTGCACAACATACGGCCCACGGGCCGTATGCCCAGAGCTGCGAGCAGCCCAGAGCCCTTTGAATCCTGGCCGCGGCTGAGATTTAAAGGGCTCAGGGCTCCCCGCAGCTGGGGCAGCCCAGAGCCCTTTGATTCCCGGCCACGGCTGGGATTTAAAGGGCTCGGGCTTCCCTCATCAGCAGGAGCTCTGGGCCCTTTAAATTCCTGCCCCAGCCCCGCAAAGCTCCGGGTTCCCCCAGCCGCCGGAGCCCCGGGCCCTTTAATTTGCCCCTGAGGGCTCTCAGCCACCTCTTTAGCTGGGAGCCCCTGGTTGATTTAAAATCAAGTATCACCTCCCCACCCACAACCTTCCTTTTTGGCCCACAGCTGTTTTAGTGGGGCGGCGCTGGGGAAGGAGGGTTTGTTTCTGCAGGGCTGGGCGGCGCTGGGGCGGGGTGTTTCCATGGGGCCGGGAGGTGCTGGGGGTGGGTGTTTCCGCAAGGCCGGGAGGTTTCAGCCCTCAGCTGTTTTCTTTGGAGTAATGTGGCCCTCGCCGCTTTACTAGTTGTGCAGGCCTGGTGTAGACATTTGTGTAGAGCAAATCATTAATGTGGAATGTTTCTCTCTTCTGCACTACGAACACAGAGGCAGGCAGGCAGGGGTGGATGTGTGTGTGCATGTGAGAGACTGCTGTGCTGTACAGAGTTAGGGAGGGAGGCGGGGGCTCATGTCAGGATGTCCCTCTCTCCTCTCCCTCCCTCCCCCAGGACTGGCTGCTTCCTGCGGCTGTCTGCACTTAGAGACGGCATGCCGACACACTCACTCTCCCCCTACACATACTCCCGCAACCGTGGGTGGCGGGTATAATAGGCCAGAGGAGGCTAAGTCTCCATTAACCCAGGCCCATGCTTCACACTGAGGCCCCGCCCTCACTCCTCTTCTCCCCCTAAGCTGGCAGCAGAGTGCATTCACTCTGGGCCGGCAGCTAGGGTGGCTCAGGCCAGCCTGGGGGTTGGGCTGGTGCTTGGGCCAGCTGGTGTGCATAGAGTGGGCCAGCTGGTAGCTCGGGGGAGGTTTGACTGGGGCTCCTCCGGCCGTGGGGTGGGGAGTTTGGGGCTCCAGCGGGGAGGGAGGAAGGGACAGGGCATAGGCAGGGCCTTGGGCAGAAGGGGCAGGCCCAGGGGTCTACTTCGTGCACCGCCTATGCCTTCAATATACACTTTGTCTCTCTCACATACACACTTCCCACTCTCTCTCACACTCCCCCAACACACACACTGTCTGTCTCTCCTCCCACCCCCACCTCCCCACACACGTTCCCTGTCACACACTTCCCCCCTCCCCCATTTCAGTTGAAAAGCAACTGGCAGTCTAGTAAGATGCCTATGGAACAATGGGATTGAAAAACCTGCATCATGTGATGCTGTGCCTGCCCCATGAGGCAGTGCAAACCCTTCCCAAAACACCCTGCGGCCAATTGCACAGTGGGATAGCTACCCACAGTGCACTGCTCTCTGTGTCAATGCAAGAGCTGCTAGTGTGAATGCACTCTGCTGACACAAGGAGCATAGTGTGGACATGCAACAGCAGTTTAATTAAAGTGCTTTAATTAAAGCAGCATAACTTTTGGTGACAAAACTCTGCATTGTAGACATTCTCACTCTCACTCACACTAAAGGTTTTGATGGGAGGCCTGGACGTTGTTAAGGAGGCACAGAAAGCCTATTCTCCCACAATACATTCATCCCTGTTTTATACAGCTAAAAGGTTTGGGTATTTACTGCCACCTGCTAACCAAAGACACTCTTCTAATAACCTGCAAAATCTTCCAGTGAGATAGTCTGTCTCCTTCATATTAACTCTTAGAGTCATAGGCAGCCATCTAGTTAGGGTTGCCAACTTTCTAATCACACAAAACCGAACACCCTAACCTCGCTCCTTCCCCAAGGCCCCACCCCTTACTTTCTACATTCCCCCTCCCTCGGTGGCTCGCTCTCCCCCACCATCACTCACTTTCACTGGGGTGGGGCAGGGGATTGGGGTGCGGGAGTGGGTGAGGGCTCTATCTGGGGGTGCAGGCTCCGGGGTGGAGCCAGAAATGAGGGGTTCAAAGTGTTGGAAGGGGCTGGCGCAGGGAGTTGAGGTGCAGGGCGGGGTGAGGGCTCTGGGGTGGGGCTGGGGATGAGGAGTTTTACAGTGCAGGAGGGGGCTGCAGGCTGGGGGTGTGCTGAGGGATTCAGTGTGTGGGAGGGGGCTGCAGGTTGAGGCAGGAGGTTGGGCTGTGGGAGAGGGTACAGGCTCTGGGCTGGGGGTGTGAGCTCTGGGGTGGGCCATGGATGAGGGGTTTGGGGTGCAGAATGGGGCTCTGTGCTATGGCAGGGGGTCAGGGTGCAAAGGGGGTGAGGGCTCTGGGCTGGGGCAGGGGTTTGGGGTGCAGGATGGGGCTCTGGGTTTTGGGGGGTCTCAGGGCTGGGGCAGGGGGTTGGGCCTTGGGATTACCGTGGGCAGTGGTGCTGTAGGGCTAAGGCAGGCTCCCTGCCTGTCCAGGCACTGCACTGCTCCCGGGAAGTGGCCAGCAGGTCCAGCTTCTCATGGGGGGCCAGGAGACTCTACGCGCTGCTCTCGCCCGCAGGCACCGCCCCCCCATTGGTTCCCGGCCAATGGGATTGCGGAGCTGGTGCTCGGAGCGGAGGTAGTGCGCAGAGCCCCATGGCTTCCCTGCCTAGGAGCCAGACCTGCTGGCCGCTTCCAGGGCGCAGTGCAGTGCCTGGACAGCTAGGGACTAGCTTGCCTTAGACCTGCGGCACTGCTGACCGGACTTTTAAAGGCCCGGTCAGCGGTGCTGACCAGAGCCACCAGGGTCCTTTTCGACCGGTCTTTCCAGTCGAAAACCAGACACCTGGCAACCCTACATTTAATGCACACATTTCTGGCCACTCACAGACTGGTTTAAACTGGATTGCAATCAACCTGCTAAGACAGCTGGGATGGAAAGTATATAGAAATATTTAAAATTATTCAATTAGAGCCATGCCCATTTATTTGGGCATTTTTATCTGTGTTATAAAACTCATGAAATTACATGTATTATGATTATATTAATAAAGTAAGTTGGTTCTCATAACCAATGTTTGTAATTAAACTACATAATACTTGAACGTATAAGTATCTTGACTACCATGTGCAAAACAATATATGATATAGCAAGTGGATGAGAATAATGTTTGTTAAAAACTGTCGTTATTAATCTTTGTAATAAAACTACTCTAAAAGGAGAAACATAATAACTTATAAATATGTAAAGTATTTTAAACCAAAATTATTTACATATTGCCAAATGTATTAAGATATATTTAAATAGATATTGTGACAAAGTTCCTCCTCTGCCTTGGTGGGTCCTGCACTTATTGGCAGATTTGCTCACCTCAGAGATTCATGGCAGCCCTCAGTTTGGCTACTTTTGCTAGTGGCTCAAACCTGCCATTCACTCAGCTAACTGCGTCACTGGCCAGCATGGGGAAAAGGGAGAAGAACAATCCCTGCCATCTCTGCTGATCCACCTAGTGGATCAGGGGACAGGCCAGGGACCTTCCCCTCTGGTGGGACCCACAGTCCAGGTCAACGCCTCTTGTATGCAATAGGGAGGGAGAAATGGGGGAAACTCGGGCCCGCCCTTTACTCCGAGTTCCAGCTGTTTCCTGTAACAGCTGCATGACAGCTACAACTCCCTGGGCTACTTCCCCATGGCCTCCTCCAAACACCTTCTATATACTCACCACAGGACCTTTCTCCTGATGCCAGATAGCATTTGTACTCCTCAGTCCGCCAGTAGCATGCCCTCTCACTTCCCACTCCTTGCATGCCCCTCACTGACTGAAGTGAGGTCCTTTTTAAACCAGGTGCCCTGATTAGCCTGCCTGTCTTAGTTGATTCTACCAGCTTCTTAATTGGCTTCAGGTGTCCTAATTAGCCTGCTTGCCGTAATTGGTTCCAGCAAGTTCTTGATTGTTCTGGAACCCACTCCTGTTACCTTACCCAGGGAAAAGGGACCTGCTTAATCTGGGGCTAATATATCTGCCTTCTACACTCTCCTGTAGCCATCTGGCCCGACCCTGTCACAATATATGTAAAATAATAATTAGATTTAACTATTAGCTAAAATTGTTTTAACTATTAGTTATAACTCTTAGCTAGTTTAACATTAAACTTCAACCGTAATAATGTATATAGTATATCACATGTATGAAAGATAATCTAGAAATGTATTTAAGCTTTACTTTTTGCACAGGTGTCTCATTCCAAAATATCTATTTAATTGTCCTTTCTCCATAAATATATTAGCCTAAAGAGTTATAATGTCAGTTCTTTAGAAAAGATATACATACTATTATGCATGTTAACTGCTTTTCTGCATGCTATGTGTTTCAGATGGAATTGTGTCATGTTAATTTCAGTCCTTGGTGTTGAAATATACATTGATACTATCTTTACTCTTTGACATGTTTCCTTATTTATGTCTCCTCTTTACTTAAGAAATATTAAACCATTCCTAAAAGGAGTTGAGATATTGGCTCAAGGCAATAATTAATGTATATTATTTGTGAGTGTTCAGCCTCTGTCATGAATTCCCAAAATATTTGCAAATTGTGAATGTTTCATGAATTGAGGCGAGTTTATTCAGCCATTAATTCTTACAGCAATGTAGTCATTTGCTGTTCTATTTAAAAAGTTAGTTTTCTAGTCGGGAAGCAGAAGTAATGCCATGTCATTTTGGCAGATCTCTTCACAGCATGAACAATGATAACCAAATAGTCAAAGCAAACCATTAATGACAACTAATAGTTTGAAAAATATTTGTAGAAGCTATTCATCACATATATACAAATAGTAGACATACTTGAAAAAATCAGGACTGGTTTATGAAAAATTCACTTACCAAAAAAGAATTATTATTCAAACAAATACATCAATCAACTCTAGCATGTACACTAACTTCTCTGACCTTATTGTGAATACTCTGCTGTTTGTATTCACAGCTGGCACTAGTTTTGGTGTGGACGTTGAACACCAATAAGGCCTGTTTGTTTGTTTGTTTGTTCCTGTTTGAGGAATAAATTAGTATACCCTTAAGAGAGAATTTTCCTGTTCCCAGTCCTCAGTGGAAACTTACTTTCCATCTGTACCTTCTCTTCCCCCTCTCCCCCACAATCAGTTGGCTCTGCTTGGTTTATGATGGCTTGATATAGGTCCCTCCTTCCCTTCTGCCATAATGGTTACTGCAGAGCAAAGTTAGGGTTAAATGTTCAGCCTTCAAAGCCCTGCAAAGCTCAGGAATCAAACCTGTCCCTCTAAGGGTCTGTCTACACTACAAGAGTAGTTCGATTTAACTTAGGTCGAATTTGTGGATTCGACCTTATGAAGTCAAATTTGTGTATCCACACTAAGGACACTAATTCGACTTTGTGAGTCCACACTAACGGGGCAAGCGTCAACATTGGAAGCGGTGCATTCTGGGCAGCTATCCCACAGTTCCCGCAGTCCCCGCTTCCCATTGGAATGCTGGGTAGATCCCCCAATGCCTGCTGGGGGAAAAATGTGTCGAGGGTGGTTTTGGGTAACCGTCGTCATTCAACCGTCACTCCCGCCCTCCCTCCCTGAAAGCGCCAGCGGGAAATCTGTTAGCGCACTTTTCTGGTCAGTGACAGCACGGACGCCACAGCACTGCGAGCATGGAGCCCGCTGCAATCATCGCTGCACTTATGGCCGTTGTCAACTCCTCGCACCTTATCGTCCACCTCTTCCACAGTCAGCTGCTGAGAAATCGGGCGAGGAGGCTCCGGCAGCGCAGTGAGGACATGAAGTGTCAGAGTGGCACAGACCTCTCACAAAGCACGGGACCCCGCGCCGCGGAGATCATGGTGGCAATGGGTCACGTTCATGCTATGGGACGGCGATTCTGGGCCCGGGAAACAAGCACGGACTGGTGAGACCACATAGTGCTGCAGGTCTGGGATGAATCACAGTGGCTGCGAAACTTCAGGATGCGTAAGGGCACTTTCCTTGAACTGTGTGACTTGCTGGCCCCTGCCCTGAAGCGCCAGGACACCCGGATGCGAGCAGCCCTGAGTGTGCAGAAGCGAGTGGCCATAGCCCTCTGGAAACTTGCAACACCAGACAGCTACCGGTCAGTAGCGAACCACTTTGGCATGGGCAAATCTACCGTGGGGGTTGCTGTGATGCAAGTAGCCCACGCAATCGTTGACCTACTGCTCTCAAAGGTAGTGACCCTGGGAAACGTCCAGGTCATCATAGATGGCTTCGCCGCGATGGGATTCCCAAACTGCGGTGGGGCTATAGATGGGACTCACATCCCTATCCTGGGACCGGCCCACCAGGCCAGCCAGTATATTAACCGAAAGGGCTACTTTTCAATGGTGCTGCAAGCACTGGTGGACCATAGGGGACGTTTTACCAACATCTACGTCGGGTGGCCGGGCAAGGTTCATGACGCGCGTGTTTTCAGGAACTCTTGTCTGTTTAGACGCCTGCAGGAAGGTAGTTTCTTCCCGGACCACAAAATAACTGTTGGGGATGTGGAGATGCCTACAGTGATCCTCGGGGACCCAGCCTACCCGCTAATGCCCTGGCTCATGAAGCCCTACACAGGCGCCCTGTACAGTGACAAGGAGCTCTTCAACTACCGGCTGAGCAAGTGCAGAATGGTGGTGGAGTGTGCTTTCGGACGTCTCAAGGGGAGATGGAGGAGCTTACTGACTCGCTCAGATCTCAGTGAAACCAATATCCCCATTGTTATTGCAGCTTGCTGTGTGCTCCACAATCTCTGTGAGAGCAAGGGGGAGACCTTTATGGCGGGATGGGAGGTTGAGGCAAATCGCCTGGCTGCTGATTACGCTCAGCCAGACACCCGTGCGATTAGAAGAGCCCAGCGGGAAGCGCTGTGCATCCGGGAGGCTTTGAAAGCTAGGTTCCTCAGAGAGCAGGGTAACCTATGACTGTCCAGTCTCTTTACAGAGAAGCTGAACCTGCCCCTGTTTCAGTTACTATTGACTTTTTTCAGCGGTTACATACCCCATTCACCAGGTTTCCCCCCTTCCAACAGACGTTTAAAAATAAAGTTATTGGAACATTTTTAATTAACAAATTTTCTTTACTAACGAATTCGCGTTAAAGGGTTCAAACAGGGACGCAGACTGTGGTGGGTACGGTGTGCAGTGATGTACAGACCACTTCTACACTCGAGGAATGACAGGCTCCTGCTCCTACAGCAGTCTCTGGGGGGAAGACGGTTACAGGAGGGTGTGCAGGAAGGGGTGGGTTTGCAGGAAGGGGTGAGGGGTGTGTGGGAAGGGTGAGTAGGTGTAGGGGGATGATGGCTCTGCCTGGGGCTCAGGGCATCGGAGAGGCTCATGGCTAGGGTGGAAGGGCATGGTAAGGGCAGCCTGCCTTGCCATTTGTGGATGCCAGGCGCTCGGACCCTGGGGCAGCATACACCTCCCAGACTGACCTGGGACAGCAGACACCTCCCAGAGTGACCCGGGTGCCTAGTGACTGCACTCTGTGTGTGACCTGCTGTTGATCCTGCCCCCATGTCTGTACCCTGGTAATGGTGGCTGTCCTATGCAATTAACAAACCCCTATCTCCCCTTCACAAAAAATCTTCTGCAAAGAAACATGACGGAAACAGTAATGAACAGCAAACTATTTTTAATACTCAACTACACAGTTGGGGGATGAAACTGGGATTTTGGATTGGGTGAGCCAGGAAGGGAAGCAATTCTCATACTTTAGGGAATGAGAGCTGTTTGTTACATGAGCGCTCTGCTGGGGTGGAGTGACAGTTTTCACGGCCCCTAGTGCCCCTCCTTCTTGTGATTTTGGGTGAGGGGGGGACAGGACTTTGTGGCGGGGGAGGGTGGTTGCAGATACAGTTCAGGGGGGCTCTCTGCTCCTGCCTGCGGTCCTGCAGAACATCCACAAGGCGCCGGAGCGTGTCCGTTTGCTCCCTCATTAGTCCAAGCAGCGTTTGAGTCGCCTGCTGGTCTTCCTGCCGCCACCTGTCCTCCCGTTCGCTGTGTGAGCGCTGCTGCTGAGAGAGGGTCTCCCTCCACTGGCTCTGCTGGGCCGCCTCGGCTCTGGAGCAGGCCATCAGTTCAGCGAACATCTCGTCCCGAGTCTTTTTCTTTCGCCGCCTAATCTGCGCCAGCCTCTGTGAGGGGGATGCCGGGGCAGGTCGGGAAACAGCCACAGCTGTGTGATGGGAAAAAGGAAGTGATTTCCTTGCAAAGATACATGTTTGCGAACACTGAACACAGTCTAGTCTGTCTCTGTGAACAAGACCATACACGGCACCTATCTCATGCGCTCTCAGGACAAGTTCGAATTTTCGGCATTCGCTTTCATTGCCTGGGGTCTTGCACTGGAGATCAGACAAGCGGGGCAGGACAGCAGAATCCGTGTAGCAGCCAGGCCTGGTAAGCCGTAAACTTTAGGCTACTTAACAGTTAATGGATAGCAGTGCCCTCCTGCTGCAGGCAATCTGGAAAGCATAAAGTCTGACCCTGTTCTAGCCCCTCGCGGCTGTCCCCGGGAAAGATCCCTGTATGCTTTCCCTCTGCAGCCTCCACCACGTGGCTATTAAACGACGGTCATTGTTATGCAAAGGAAAAGTCAAGCATTCACAATAGTAACATTACACTAATTCCCCTAATTAGATGCAGCAGTCACCGAGCGAGATCACCCTGAGGCGGGTCACTAAGAGAGACAGAGCGCGCATGCTGCGTGAATCCCTGCACAGACCAGGGCCCTATGCTGCCATGCTCATCGAGGCAATGCTCCCACTGTACCTGAGGATAGCCTGGCGCGGAAGAATGTGCTTCCACGGAGCACCCAATAAGGCACCTCTCTCCAGGAACCTCCTGCGGAGGCTTTTCGAGTACCTCTACGAGAGCTTCGTGGAACTCTCCCAAGAGGATTTCTGTTCTATCCCTATATGTATTGACCTTCTTTTCATATAGTTTTTATTCCTGTTTTTTAAAAAATAAATGTTTACATGTTTATAGCACTTACCGACTGATCCTTCCCCTGATTCTGAGTCCGGGTTAACGGCCGGGGAGGGTTGGTAGGGGATCTCTGTGAGGCTGATGAAGAGATCCTGGCTGTCGGGGAAAGCAGTATTGTAAGCACTGTCGCCTGCCTCGTCCTCCACAAACCCTTCCTCATCTTCCCCATCCACGAACATCGCCGAGAAACTGCCCCTCGACACTATCCCATCCTCAGAGTCCACAGTCACTGGTGGGGCACTGGTGGCAGACCCACCGAGAATGGCATGCAGTGCCTCGTAGAAGCGGCATGTCTGGGGCTGGGCTCCGGAGCGTCCGTTTGCCGCTTTGATTTTTTGGTAGCCTTGTCTGAGGTCCTTGATTTTCACGCGGCACTGCGTTGCATCCCGGCTGTATCCTCTGAGTGCCAAGGCTTTGGAGACCTTCTCGTAGGTCTTTGCATTCCGTTTTTTGGAGCGCAGCTCCGAAAGCACAGACTCATCGCCCCACACAGCGATCAGATCCAAGACTTCCCGGTCAGTCCATGCTGGGGCCCTCTTTCTACTCTGAGATTGCATGGACCCCTCTGCTGGAGAGCTCTGCATCGTTGCCAGTGCTGCTGAGCTCGCCCCGATGTCCAACCAGGAATTGAGATTCAAAATGGCCAGACAGGAAAAGGAATTCAAATTCGTCAGGGTGGAGTACCGAATTCGAACTAACGAGCCCTCTAGGTCGAACTAATTAGCTTCCTGGTGTGGACGGTTGCACGGTTAAATCGAATTAACGCTGCTAAATTCGACATAAACTCCTAGTGTAGACCAGGCCTAACATGTCAGTCCAAGCACTAACAGCTGGGCCAAACTTATGCAGAATAATATTTAGTGTGTTACAAGACTGGTGTAAGCCTGTTTCTGTAGTCACTCTGTAAGTGGAACTCCCACCAATGAGAATGGGAGTCCTGTACTTGGAGTGGCTACAGGATCAGGCCCTATATTTGTGTGTTGTCATTCTTGCACAGAAATATTAAAAAAGCAGAACTTGCATGCTATAGAAAGCCATTTGTGCACATGTTTTTCTATGAAGAACACCCAGCACCATAAATACAGTGATTTGGAGTCATTCATATGCATGGAACCCCACAGTTGTGTTTCAAAATAGAATTGTACGTTACCTGTTCTCTGCTCCATTTTTCACCTTAATATTTTATTTTCTGCCCATGCGGCTCTTTATTCAAATTCTCTGATGAATGGAATTCAAGCCCAGAAATATTCTGACTTTGAGTTAAAGTTTTGAATCCACAACATTAGAATGGATTCAGAATTATACAGTAACAATCTTTGACTACATCTAAAGAGTTAATAAGGCAGCCACACGTGGATTATATTGTCCCTAAACCTCCAATTACCAGGAGCTGGGACTGGACAACAGGTGATGGATCACTCAAAATTGCCCAGTTCTGTTCATTCCCTCTGAAGTATTTGGCACTGGCCACTGTCAGAGACAGTATATTGAGCTAGATGGACCATTGGTCTGATTCTCATGTAATATTAATATTTTTAATTGAAAATCTTTGCAGCAGACATGGTTGTAATTGGGAAATTGCCCAACCACCGTAAGCAGTTTCTTTGCCACTCCAACAACTAGTCCAAAAGCTAAATCCTGAATATGCCACTTCCAAGTCCTGTATCTCAGAGGCAGTGAGCCAGCAAGACTTAGTGGAATGCATATCTCAATGGTTTTTCTTCATTAATGAAGTCAGCATTTCCTCGTTCTCCACACACTGGGAAATGGGTTACTTGCACCCTCCCTGACAAGTCAAGTGTCTGACAACTTTGACTTGGCTCTGCTTTTAACTGTGATCACTTTTAGGTTTGACACCTTCAGACACTCCATCAGGTGTAACCATAGAGGGAAACCATAGAGGGAAGGTAACCATAGAGGGAAATTCACCCCAGCGCAGAGGGCAGCCAGTACAAGGATGTGTAGAATTTAAGTCCAACTTAAGCCCTGTTTTTGTACCTTAAGTGGAATTATAGATCTTGTGTGGACTCTCTGCACAGGAGTGAATTTCATTCTCTTTATATACTGTTCTGTAGCCATGTATCCGTATACTTCCATCACCAGGAGACGGTGGGAACTGTAAATAGTAAAAATATATATATATACAGCAGAATATGAGTGTTAGTGCTTATTCATTAGTGCTCAACTCTGGGAGGTATAAGCACTCCTGCCGTTAATGTCAAAGGGGTTGAAGGTTCTCAGTGCTTACAGGAGTATCCAGCACCTTGTAAGATCAAGGTATTATCTATTTAAAGGATTAGCTAAAGTCACTTCTGATAACTAGTTCTGGATTAGTCTGGAAATTGAGGCTGGTGTTTTAGTGATTTTCATATGTTGTGCTACCAAATCTCTTACACATTTTCTTTTCTATGTCCTTTGTTAATGAAGAGAGGATGGCTCAGTTTGTATCCCAACTGAAGCTTCCAGCTGCAATGTTAGCTTCCCACGGTCATGGGAAACCAGGTCCACCAGGAAAAGATGGATTACCAGGGCCACCAGGAGAACCTGGACCTCAAGGTAGGGTTTCTAATAAAATGTTCATAGGTATCGTGCTTTTAGTCTTCATATACTTGCTAATGATAGTTAAATTAGAACTACATATCTAGCTTCCTAATGATTAACTTTTAAAACCATACTACTGCATTTCCAGAGTAGATCTATAAATTAACCCATAGCAAATGTGTGGTATTTCCCTATTAAAAATGCCTAATCAATGCATTTTATTCTAATAAATGATAAGCTATCTGTCAGTATCTAAACTTTATCTAAACCTGCTATAGAAGTGATTTCACATGGAAGAAAAACTATACCAGTGCTCAATTGTAGCTCTTAACATATCTGATGCACATTTCTAGTAACCAGGTTATCTCCTGAGAAGCAAAGATTTGAGCTCTAAGTCTGAGTTCTTGCAGTTCTGATCCAGAGACAACACTGATGAGAAAAGACCGAGGGAAAGAATATTCCCCATATAATGTATCTCTCTTACAGTGAAGTCATTTATTTTCACAAAACAGTTTCACAGTAATTGGATTTTCACTAAATTCAAAACTGCAAATTGCACAGTGCAGTGCACTGAAACAATTTGGGACCTTGATTCTACTGTACCATCCTTCACCATAGAAGTAGTTTCACAGAAACTGAGTTCATTATAATTGAATTCTCCTGTATTTCATCACAAACCACACTAGCATGGGAAATTAATAGGAAAAGAATGGCAGAAGAATTTATAAAATACATAAAAATGATTTGGGGATAGTATATAATTTACAATATATGTATAGGTAGTTCTTTATTATTATCTTTTGTTAGTTTGGTCTGCTCTGGAGTCAGAGCAAGTCAGACTGGAATGAAGAACATGAAAGCATATCTGAAGATGTATGGAATGGAGAGCTAAAAGAAGAGTAAAGACTAATAACACTGATAAGAGCAAACCCTTGATTGAAGCTTGAAAAATGTGATGAGCTCAGAATAAGAAGAATAAACAAGAATAAAGGCTCAAGGAAGGCAATAAAAGGGATTAGAGTTTTGCAACAGTGACTTGTTAATTTTCTAAGTATTCAGATCACTGTAAATGGTCAACTTTAATGCCACTGTTAGATTGTTCAATGAGATTGTACCTGGTGGATACTCTCAGAAGTAGCAAACCGTAATATGAATTACTTCAAGTTAGTGAGTTTCAAGAAGTGAAGATGGTAGCTATACGTATAGAAAAAATAAGCTTATTTTTGGTGCTTTATTCTTAAGTAAAAGTAGTTCCCCATTGACACAGGATTCCGACATACTTTACCCTTCATTTCAGTACACAGTTTCAGTATGTAAAATAACAAGGCTTGAGCTAAATGAGAGGCATTCCCACCTCTGATGCATAAGAAAATAGACGTGTTGATATAAAATTGCACTTTAAAGGAAAGAAAAAGCAAAAGTTTGACCTGCCTACCTACCCCTACATCAGTAGTGGGAAACCAGAGAGAGGACACAAGCATTAGATGTCCTTCCCTCTATGCCTGTTCATTTCATTCTTGGGTGCAGGCAACAAAATTTAAAATACTGAGCAATCAGAGACAATAAAAAATGTAGTAGACAGACTCTTCAGGGAAGCATGTAACATACATGTATGTCTAGTCTCAGCAAGGTAGCATGTTATGTGCATGTGTGTCTAGGTTCAACAGGGTATGTTCATGTGCACACCTGGTATACCAGAGAGATAATATGCACTGGGTTGGTTATTTTAAACTGTAGTTCTGCCATTGTTTTTTGAGAAGAGTAAAGGTTGCCAGTGCCTAAGTGCTTCAGTGCTCAAATTAAAAAAAAAACATACTTAAGGGATCCCTAGAACATTGGGAGCAGATTCATAAAATTTTAATGGAGCCCAGAATTGTTCACTGCAAGCCTTGACAATGTTCCTACACTGCAAGGAAGAACTGATGTTAACCTCACTGGTAGGTGCATCCGACAAAATGTATCAGATACAAATAATCATGATGTTACATTAGGTTTGGAGTGAAGTGGTATAATATCAACAAAAGTTGCAGCACAGATGCTGGAATACAGGACTAGCAGTGAAGCTGTTAGGCTATATGTTGGGCTAGGCAGGTGCCGAAGGCGGCACGCGAGCTGATTTTCAGCAGCACTCACACTGTCTGGGTCCTGGCCACCAGTCCGGGGGGCTCTGCATTTTAATTTAATTTTAAAAGAAGCTTCTTAAACATTTAAAAAAACTTATTTACTTTACATACAACAATAGATTAGTTATATATTATAGACTTAGAGAAAGAGACCTTCTAAAAACGTTAAAATGTATTACTGGCACGCAAAACCTTAAATTAGAGTGAATAAATGAAGACTCGGCACACTGCTTCTGAAAGATTGCCGACCCCTGCTATATGTAATAGTGAGTGAGACTTTTTTACATTTCTTTTTCATTTTTTAAAAGTAAGTATACAGTACGAATATTGTAACATGATACCATAAGGCAGTGTTACCAGTGAAATTTGCAGGAGTAGCATTCATGTGAGTCTATATTGTGTTCAAAGTTATAGTAACTGACTTAACTCCATTGATTTACGTGAGTTTGCACAGATGTAACTGAGAGCAAGAAGGGAAGGGCAGAGATCTTTCTGTATGAAACAGTTTGTTTTTTCACATACCATATTACACTAGAGCATAAGCGGTAAACATGATCCTTGCAGCCACAGATTTGGCTGAACTGGCCCTACACACAAAATATCCAGGGGAGATCAGACAGGAGAATTTTGTTCTTACAACTGTTTATGGTATGGTCTCTTGTATTTAAGATTTTTTTATATCTAGATTATTTACACAGTAAAATGCACCAGATATTTTCGCATTGTTGTCCTTTCTCTTCTCATGTATGCTAAAGAGCCTCATCTTTCTCTAGACACTAATCTTGTAGCTCCCATGAGTATCAGTGTGGGGAGAAGAGACTCAGGACTGCATAGAAAAATCTTGTTGAAGCTTTTCTGAGTTAAATAACTCAAGTGACTTTTCTCCTGTAATTGTGCTCTCCTGAATATATACTATTGGATTAGAGTAGTGATGCTGCTGACAGACTATTAATGATGATGATATTGGCAGTTAGCACTCTATTGAAACTGTATGTAAAATTCCAGTCAAATCAGTCTATGAGAAGAAAACAGCACTCTACCACTATAGTATATATTTTCTGCACACTACTAAGTGTTTACCAAAACTATCCACATATTATACTGGTGGACCTAAATCTTCTGGGTATTTGTTGTTTTAAGAATTACAACAAAATAAAACTTCCAGAACACAATTAAAAGACTTTAGGAAAACTGTTGCCTTTTGTGAGCCTTTTGAATTAAATTAAAACCTGTTACTGAAATTGTAACTCTGCCAACAGAAAATACACGGCATCGGATCTGTGCCTGGGTTTTTTGTAATAAACCTAAAACCTTACTTAGGTGTATAGTTATATTCCTCTGTGCCTCATATGAGTTTGTTAAAAATTTGCTCAGGTAGATTGTAATATTATCCTCCAGAAGTGTAATCATGGGACCTACTTCTGCGTAAAATATACCTCATATAAAATCAACTGTTTAATTGCAAGAGTTAAATACTGGATTGTTTCGGAAAGGTGCTCCAATAATATACTTACATGTTTTTCTTATTGTTCACACACTGTAAAATAAAGCACTATTTTTAGAAAAGTTACCTGAGAAATGTTTTATTAAATGTTGGTATCATTGAAACTTACTATGCCAATATGTACAAAAGACTCATTTGTATATGTACTCAAACACAGTTAGCCATTGTTTATACTATTTTCACTCATACAATGTGCCTGCTGTATATAGTATTGTTTTTGAGGGTTTTTTTAATTATTGACTTGAAATTCAGTAATGTTTACAGAATTTGTCAATCTGCCTCAGTCCCTTTCTGACCGTGTTATTATGTACACATGATATGTTATAAACATTGTAAACATGATGTATTTGAAATGTGATTTCTTTGTGCCCCATGCATATAGAAATACAAAACATAAATGATTAATGGTAGCCCTGTTTTGTTAAAGTATAATTAGCTGGGTTTGTTCTGATAAACTGTACTCTAACTACTAATTGTAAAATTAAGACGCATAGAGGTATAATAAATACGAAATTTAATCAGCTTCTTAATTATGTGATTGACCTTCACAAACAGTAGCAACTGCAATGAATTGCACAAAACTTCCATAGCCAGCTAGCTTATATAGTCACAAATACTGTTAATCATGGCAATTTAAAAACAAATTCAAGATCCATTACTGAATATAAGCTCCTTCACCTTTCGTATTGGGGTTTCACAGTTGTGTGTGAATGTCTTAGACAGTTCTGTTTAATGGGGCTCAGCTACCAGAATGCACAGCTGATGTAAAGAGAGCTTTTTTTCTCTCTGAATTATTCAATTGCTTGTTTTCTTTTTAGATACCTGCCTGTTTTTATATGATTGTCCTGTCGTGCATGTCACATTGCATGCGTATTCTACTGTTTTGGATTTTATGGACTCCAATTATCATTTCAGTGTTGAAGGGGAATGTTGGGATGTTGAGAGAGGAGACTAAATTACCAATCGCTGCTTTGCTCTGAGACCAAGAATGATGGCAGTTGATAATAGGTTTTCCGTTGAAATTTAAGATGATCTTGTGTTAAATAGAAAAACTGTTTGAATCTGCGAACCATTCTATTGCATAGTTTCATTTGGTGCCCACAATACTTATATGTCCTCCCATTTTCTTCTTGAGTTGTCACATGAAGTGGTGTTGCCATGTTGTACTGCTAACCGGCTACTTCAGCCATACAGCTACCAGTCCCATTATTGTTCAGATAACAATTGACTCAGTGCTCATTGGTCACCTCACAACCCTTCTCTTCTAATTTTGCTCTTATCGGGGGACAGCTGCTCCAAAAAGGAGCAGCTTACTTGACATAGTAAGACACTGGAAATATATTGGTACCTTATCCACAGCAAATTTAATCTTCTCTGTTGCAATTCTGTATTTAACCAGGGATGGAGCATTAATTCTCAGTGTATCTTGAGTGTATGTCACCACCCCACCCACTTTTACTCTTGCATGGAGGAGGAGAAATGGGCCTCCCAAAAATCCTTATAAAAGTTAGGTGTTGGTGTCAGATTTGTTATTCCTCTTAAACTATATTTATTTCCCATCAGTCATTTTGCTTTAATGTAAAAGTCACAGGCCTAGGGAAATTGTAAGGAATATTATCATTTCAGTGACTCTTGTACTGCTATTCTAAGTACATCCAGAGTTTTCCCAGCTGATGGAACCATCTTGACAACTTGCCAAGAAACGGGAGGGCTGAACCTAATTCTCATTCAGCTGAGGGCTGAATTTGTTTGCATACAGCTGAACAAACGTAGCCACTCATCTTCAGTACAGAGTAGTAGCCTGTGCAGAGCACAAATCCAAATGTGCCATCCATAGTTATTGAGCATGTGAGCACTAGTCCGTTGCATGCTGGAACCTATAATCTTCACAGGCTCCAGCAACACTGTATTAAAAGTGAAGACCGCTGTGGATGTACGCTATAACTAAAGGGCTCCTCCCCCGTCCCCCATTTATATAGTGGCATAGCTGTGCATAGTACTTTACAAACCCTCAGGAGGATGTAGGCCCCGCCCAAAAATCTTACAATGTAAAATACACGCATAATACAAATGATAAAAAATTAGCTGCAGTAGCTCATGGGAGATGTTGAGCTACTGGTGGTCAGAAAGTTTGACTACCTTGGTATATAAGCTATCCTCCGGCATTCTATTCTATTCACTACAATGAGCACGTTAGGTACATGGTAGGCAGGTTTTTTACTCTTTCTACTACATCTAATTTTTTGTTTGATACCATATATCATTTCACCTTATGGTTAATATTGAAGTAGGATATACGTTCAGGTTTTTTGTCCTGGAGTCTTGACCAAAGTAACAGAAAATCTTTGGAAAGGGTGAGGCCAATTTATCTATTGATACTCTTCTGTCTCAGGATCCATCAGTTACTGGTAGGAATCTTCCCAAGTGTAATAAAAGGAAGGTAAATAGTACAATAGCTGGATTACCAGTCTCAGAAAAAATGGGCATCAGTTTTCACATGTTTGTTTTGGTAGTTTTGGGTCAGTAAGGTGCCTAGAAAAAAGATTGTTATAATTACAGGGCACTCTTATTCTTTGTATCTTTTTATCCTTTGTAGGTTACAGAGGACAGAAGGGGGAAAGAGGAGAGCCTGGTATTGGACTCCCAGGTAATCCTGGTCCACCTGGCCCTTCAGGTAAATGTCTCTAGCTTTATCATTGTAAAACAAATACACACTCTTTGCACATGATTCTGATCTCACACCAGTTTTAGACCAGTGTAATTCCATTGATTTTCTTTGGAGGTCAGAATCAGACTCCATGCCTCTTGCTGTTTAGTTGGTGCGAAGGACCAGAATACCAAGAGGCTGCTCATATGCACAGTGATGATGTCTATGCTAATTGCAATATTTATTTTATCAGCCACTGGTGTGCCAGGCCTCCCAGGCACTCCAGGATCACCAGGTCCCCAGGGGCCTCCAGGGCCGAGCGGAAGGTGCAACCCAGCAGATTGTTACTATCACGTATCTCAGGCTCGACAGCGTGCCAGTGGGAAATAAACATCCCTCCAGAGACACTTTGGTTCATGTTTATACCTTATTTCCCTTTATGAATCAATTTAATCTTCATAATACTTAGTGCATTTTTGTCCATATATATACTGTACAATATATAGACATTTTATAGTGCACTTAGATCGAGCCTTTTACTACATTAATTGCCGTGTCAGAGTTTTGAAATGATTTTGTGAGTTCATTCCATGTGTTATATTTTTACTGTTTCTCTGGTTTAGAGCGGCAACAGGCCCAAATAGTTCTTATGATCTTTTCTCTTCAAACACAATTTATTTTCTTACAACTTGATGACTTAAGACAGTACAGATTTTTCAGTCTTGTTAATAATGGTTTTATTCATCTTATTACAGAGTGAATTACAGTTGTAAAGTTTTTAAATTCACATGTTCCCACTGAAGTTTATTTTCTTAGGTAGGGTGCTGGGGAACTCTGTTCATACGAAATGTTACTGTTCACTTCAGAAAGTCATGGCATAGGTTTCCACACCCAGCTGACCTATGCTTACGAAGCACACCCAGGACATTCAAGCTCACTTGAATTGCTTCTGTGGAGCCAAAGGGGGAGATGAAGATTTTGTTATGATATCCTCTCTACCCTTGTGCACCATATTGCTGGATTCAGACTGTCTGGAAATTTATCATATCTGGCCAATAAAGGCATTTCCTATCACTGAATGATAATCCAGTTCAGAACTGGCTCATTCACTTAACTTCAGGTGCATAAATCTAAGCTGGCCAGTTGTTGGGGTTTGGCTTTATTTTGAGCTTGGAACTAAATTGTGATGGCACATCCTTCAACAAATAGTTATAATCATATAATATGTGGTCTCCTAGTTGTCTATGCTCAGATTAATCTGGTAGGCAGGCATTATCCCTGCTTGCAATGTAAAGACCTTTTACTTTAGAGTGTAGGTACTAGACAATGATAGGGTCAATGAAGCAACCTTTAAAGCTCAGCAAGTGGTACACAAGCAACATGTATTTCCTTGATTACCTCATCACACTAACAGTATGTGCCAAAAAAGGATATCTGTACAGGGACAGATTAGAATGCAAAAAGACTAGTTGGATGGCACAAGATGTCTGGAAACATGTGAAAATCACTTTGGAAAGGCATCAAGGAGCATAACTGGATACTGTTTACAAACGCTTTGTGTGACTCTTACCATGGCAGACGCTATCACTAGAAAGCAAAATAGAATAAAGTGAAATGAATCCTACAGACATTTAAGAAGTGGATCATTTAGCAAATGGTCAACAACAATGAATAAAATGTTTAGTCTTGCAGGGCTAATGAAAAGAGGCTTTTTTTCTCCCCAAAATACCCTCTGGATTATCTGAAACAGATGAAGCCAGATCATCTGAATATTAGCCTCATTCATGCCCTGGGATAGATGTAGGGTCACATGACAAGTTTTTTATAGTTTCATAGTTTAAGACCAGAAGGGACCTTCAGATCACTAATCTCACTTGAAACTATCATGTGCTAGAAACTGAAAATGCTGTTAGCAGAGCACAGGTAGCTGTAATCAAGGACCACAGAGTAAATCAGTGGGGATGGTGGAAAACAATCTATCCTATCAGTGGGTTGTTAGTGGTTCTCTTGGATTGTGCTCTGCTAAGTGCTTATATACAGTATGAGTTAGGGGAGACAGAATTTCTTGATCCACAGCTATCAGGAGATCGTTGCCAAATCTTGGACTCTTGGACTTCAAAGAAGAATTTTTCTTTTTACTTTAGAATGCAAATGCGTATTAGAGAAGCTGAAGTGTGGATGCCTTCAGAGAACCTACAGTGAAAATGAAATTTGGTTTGAATAGAGTTCCTAGCAAGTATATCTAGATTGAGACAGATTTTAAAATGGGTTGCTTTGTTCAGATGCACCCATGACTGTATGGTTCAATTTCTCTTCTGGCATAATTCCATTGAAGTCAATGGATTTATACCACCAGAGAAATTGGCCATATATGTTTTCAGTTTAGTTACATGAACTGCTGGTCAGGTACATTGCATGGGTATTTTTTTCAAGTTGATTTATTTGTACTTCTCTAGTGATTCCAAATCTTATTTAAAATATTTAAAATATTTTTTTAACTTTATAAATTAATTTTAAATTTCACTTCCTGTGATAATACCAAAAAATGGTGCTGTCTTTTAAGAAAACGACATGATTAGAATCTTTATGAGCTTGTTCCCTTTCTAGAATGCTATACAGAACAGTGTATATAGATATATTACTTGGTGTTATCTGTATATTTGGGGCATTTTCCTGGCTGAACTACAACTCTGAAAGCTTGTAACTTACCTAGCCTGATTTTATAAATGTTAATTTACTTGAATTTTAAAAAGATTATTTTTTCATACACATTTCCAACAGATGCTTTTTCTCTCCCTCATTTTTGACTCATTATTAGAGTTTAGAGTATTTGAACACTTTGAAGTTCTCCATCGGTAACTGTGTTGGTAATGATTAATTTATTTCACAGTCTTTTTGGTTAATGATTTTTCACTTTGATATAGACTCAATTTAATTTCTCATGAGAAAAAGGGTGTTTTGTAATATCAGGTACCTGTATACCATTTCCAAGATGCTGAGCCACATTCTGTGTTTGGATAGAATGGCATCATTCTGGATTAACACTACTTTTATACTGAGTTATTTCAGTTTTACATGATTAGAACTGAAAGCAGAATATGGCCTGAAACGTGCTTCTCATTTGTCAGGCTTTATCTTTAAAACATTTTTGCAGTTTCAAATTAATGTTTCCTTGATTTATACCTGTTTTGAGGATTTTGCTTTACTTCTTCAATTTCATTTATATGTTTGTTAACAAACGTGTGCTATAGTAAATGTTGCCTAATACAAGAGGATTATCTTTCTGAGAGCTCAAGATATTTTTCTGAACTAGGATTTTTTTAGCTAGAACAATATTTAGAATTGAAATATGATGAGATATATTATTAATTAGGTTCTTCAAATTGCTCTAGATTAGTTTTGAGATATTTGGAATATACCAGGACCAGTTTCCTGTATTTCTTATCACTTAAAATCCTACTGTCCAATATTTATGAAGATAACTTTGGAATTTTCTTAAAGTGGCTGATATATTTGAAATGATTTAGATTTGCTTCAGGAAAGTAATAAAGCTGCTGTGGCTTAGTTAATGTCAAAACCTTTCAGAGTTATTCAGAGCCTATGCTATATACCTCCTTTTGTCCACATGGTGGTACTCAGGACACTTTTGTTAGTGCAAAGGATTGAACAGAGACTGAACTCTAAAAATGGAAGGCAGGAAACAGTGCAGTGTAGATACATTACATCTTGTGCCATCTTTCCACTTTTATCCTTGAGCCTAATATATTTTTTCTAAAATTTACAGTTTGTTTTTAGACAGCAGTGTTTGCAAAAATACTGCCTTTATTGGATGAATATTTCCAGGTTATATGACATAGGTTTTATTTATGTTTTATATATGCATATAATGCAGGAGATTGTACAGTAATAAAACATGTCACTTCTATACATCAGTTTATCTCCACCATAAGAGTATGCATCTTTAAGGGAGCGGCAAGTTTATTGGAGTATTGAGTAAATCGTAGAGTAGGGTGCTTTTTTAAATCAAGTAGCATTGCAATCTACTTGTGATCTTTTACATTAATGCTTTTAATACATGGATATTTTGAATAAATAAACTGTACTTAATTTCAGTGGTAAAATAAGCACATAGGTTTCTGTAGTATAGTATTAGGATTGGTTTCCCTTGTTATCAATCCTCCCTTTGTGTTTTCTGATCATATGTGTTATTGACAGATATACATGTTTACCTGATAGGTAAGGCTAAGTGTGAAGTAATTTCTTAACTCACTGATAACCAGTTCATAAAATATTGTAGTGCTTCTGATTGTCACGATGGTGAGCTATTACTTTTCATGTCAGCCTGTGCCCAGCTTTATGGAATACAGCATCTGTTTCTTTTCTTTGGCCTTTTTATAGTATTTTATGTGTCGTCTGTAGTGTTACATAACAGTTGTATGAAGAAACATGATCTAGATGGTTTATATTATATACACATCTGTTTTTCAACATACTGCAATGTCATCTAAGGTCTTTGAATTTTATCTATTTACTAAAATGACTGCTGTGATATAAAATTGTTTTTGTTAAATTATTAGGAGAAAATCAAAATTAAAGTTGATATTAATTTTTACTGAATAATTTTTACTTCATATTCTGTGTATATCAAGAAGCATAAATTTCTCTCTGAAATGTGGCCAAAACTAAAATAGATCCCGAAGTACATGATATCTAAATCCAGCTCCATCTACTGTGTTTGGTATGGCTCATGAAGGCTTACAAATTTAACTATGACTTTGCCTAAAAATTTTTTGGTTCAAATGGAAAATCCAAGCTTTATCATACCATAAGAGAATCTGTATAACATATGGTATGCTAACAGAAATGTTATGTGTTGATAGACCAAAACAAGCTCATAAGTGTAAAGAATGTAATCTACAAAGATTTTGAGACTTTTATCTTAGAAAAGTGATGCATTTAATTACATACTGAATTTTTCACTGTAAATATATTTTATCTCTGTTCACAGTTTGAAGAATTTGATGATGCACTGTATTTTATTGTTGTATTTCATTTTTGAATAACATTTAGCTGTCATTGAATTCATCATGGTACATGCATACTGATAAATAGAGCCCTGAAAATCTGCAGATATCCGCACACAGTGTTTGCGGATCGTGAATCAGATTCAGATACAAATTTTGTATCCACGCAAGGCTCTAGTGATAAATATTATACCTCTTGGCCTCATTTATTTTTTCTCAACATTTAAAGTTCAATTCAGTGCATACATGTTAAGTGGATTACAAGATATCCTTCACTGCCTTGTACCTTGCATGGTCATTTACATCTGTGTCAGATCCTACCAGATGAGAATGGTAATGGTTTACACTCATTTTGTATATGTGACAATGACAACACAAGGTTCAAAATCAGGTAAAGCACAAAAGGGACAATTAAGGGTACGTCTTCACTACCCACCGGATCGGTGGGTAGTAATCAATCTATCGGAGATTGATTTATTGCGTCTCGTCTAGACGCGATAAATTGATCCCTGAACGCGCTCCCCGTCAACTCCGGAACTCCACCAGAGTGAGCGGCGGTAGCGGAGTCGACGGGGGAGCCACGGCAATCGATCCCGTGTCATGAGGACCCGAGGTAAATCAATCTAAGATACTTCGACTTCAGCTACGCTATTCATGTAGCTGAAGTTGCGTATCTTAGATCGATCCCCCCCCCAGTTTAGACCAGCCCAAAGGCCAGGTTCAGTGGAAGAACCATCGACCTAGCTACTGCCTCTCAGGGAGATTGATTAACTTCAGCAACAGGAGAACCTCTCCCATTGCTGTAGTAAGTGTCTACACTGAAGTGCTACAGCAGCGCAGCTGTACCAGAGTAGCTGTGTTGCTGTAGCAGTTTGAGTGTAGACATAGCCTCAGGCACAAATGAGTAAATTCAGGTTTTGCTATTCACTATGGCCAGTATTTTCAAATGTAGTTACCTACGGCTGGATATCTGGGCTGAAATCACAGCTTCATTTAAGTCAATGGGAGTTTAACTCCACCGGAGCCAGGATTTCACTCCTAATCTGTGTATAGACACCTCAGTGTGGACTGATTTTTCAGAGGTTCCATTGACTTCTATGGGAGTTACAGGTAGATACTCAGCCCATCCTAAAATCGGATAATCTAGTTAGTTGTCTAAATACGGGTTAATATAGGTGCCTATTTTTAGATACCTGCATTTGAAAATTTAATATAAATGTCCAACTCTCCCATGAGGAAAAGAACAGAGGGGCTAGATGGAGTTGAAAGGGCACTAGACAGCATTTTGACCAGTAATGATGATTTTCTTCTCAAGACAAAGTTAGCTGCCTCAGCAAAATCACTGCTCCTATTGTCTAAGCTTTTCAGTCTTCATCGATAATTTCACAGAAATGCAGATTACGGCAAGGTTTTCTTCTTATAACTATAATCAAATTAAAGAACTGAAAAATAAAGGATTATGACAAAATTAAAATGGGAGTGGAAAGGGCCTTGCAAAAGAAGAGAACTGATGTACATATTGTCTCTCTTCCTTCTCTTTGTTGCCTGTGCCTGTAACAGAGAACATAGTGACCTTATTTTAAGCAACAGCTTAGAGAAAGGAAGCAAAGAACCCATGGCCAGTTAATAATACCAAAACCAGTGGCATCCATCATCTCCTTGACATATCCAGTCATCAGGTCAAGGTTTCATGCAATTACTCCAGCAATTAAAAAATTATTGCATGAGTGTGATATTTGTTTGTACCATGTAGCATAACTACTAGCTGCTACTAGGAAAAATACTTAATGTCTGTGAAACTAAGGCACAGAGTCCATTGGTCCAAAAGGACTTAAGCACCTAAACTGCCACTTTAGGTACCTAAATCTCAGAATCAAGGCCCTCTTCCTCTTCCCATCCCCACAACCATCTTCTTGCAAAAATGGCAGGGCACCTAACCTCAAGAGGTTTTGCAGCTGGGAAATCCCACACAGAGGGAAGTACCTCCCTTCAGCCCACAGTTAGGCTGAGGGGCGGGGCTTAGAATACACACCTCTTCTTTACATCTCCTATTAGGTAGCTTTGGTGAGCAGCCATGTAGCACATCGGCTTTTGTGACTGCCATTCTGAGGCACCTGACTCTCCACATTCATTGTACGGGGAGGCTTTTTGAATCCCAGTGATTTTTTAGGTATAATGAAGCTGAGCATCACTATACCTACATTTTTTGTGAATCTAGCTCATGATCTCTTGCTCTGTCTCTTTCTTCCTGACAAAGTAGCCTTGTTTCATCTAGTGCCTCTTTCCTCAGAGGGAGTGGTAGAGTGGTGGCAGAAAGCCAAATTCCACTCTTTTACACCCATGCAACCTCAGATCCAAGAAATGAAATATTTGCAGCACTAAAATCTCTACTCTATAGTAACCCAACTGTCGAGACCATCTATAAACCACTACTAAAAATAAAGCATCTGTAATCAACTGTTAGAATCATAGAACAATAGGATTAGAAGGGACTGCAAGGTCATCTAGTCTAACCCTCGGCCAAGATGAAGGATTTGTTGTATCTAAACCATCCAAGACAGATGGCTATCCAGCCTCCTTTTGAAAACCTCCAGTGAAGAAGCTTCTACAACCTCCATAGCCAGTCTGTTTCATTATCCTACTGTTCTTACAGTTAGGAAGTTTTTCCTGAGAGTTAATCTAAATCTGCTATGCCTCTTGTCCTTCCCTCTGTGGCAAAAGAGAACAACTTTTCTCCCTCTTTTTTATGGCAGCCTTTCAAGTATTTGAAGACCACTATCATGTCCCCTCCCTTTATCTCCTCTTTTCCAAGCTAAACATATCCAGTTCCTTCAGCCTTTGCTCATATGACTTTCATTTCATCCCTTTGATCATCTTTGTCACTCACCTCTGGATCCTTTCCAGTTTCTCCACACCATTTCAGTACATTGGTGACCAAAACTGGATGCAGTGCTCCAGCTGAGGCCCAACCAATACTGAGTAAAGCAGTATTATCACCTCCTCTGACTTGCATGCTATGTCTCTGTTAATGCGACATAAAATTGCATTTGCTTCTTTTTGCAACAGCATCACATTGCTGAGGCTCTGTCTACACTACCACTTATGTCAGTATAACTTTGTCACTCAGGAGTGTGAAAAAAAATCCCCGAGTGATATAAGTTACACTGACATAAGCGCTGGTGTGGACAGCGCTATGTCGACAGGAGTGCTTTTCCCATCAACGTCGCTACCGCTGCTCCTTGGGGATGGATTGGGAGCTCTCTCCCATCATCTTAGAGCTACTACATTAGACAGCTGTGAATGGTGCAGTTGCATTGGTACAGCTGCATTGCTATAAGCTCTCTAGTATAGACATAGCCTGACTCGTATTGAGGTTGTGATCCACCACAACTCTCAGGTCCTTCTCTGCAGTGCTGCTGCCAAGCCAGTTATCCCCCATTCTGTATTTGTGCATTTGGTTTTTCTTCCCCAAATGTAGCACCTTGCATTTGTCTTTGTTTAATTTCATTTTGTTGGCTAGTTCTCCAATTTATCAAGATTCCTCTGAATTTTAGCTCTATCCTCCAAAGCATTTTCAAGCCCTCTCCCCAGCTTTGTGTCATCTGTAAATGTAATCAGGAAGCTATCTATTCCTGCATCCAGGTCATTAATAAAAATGTTAAACAACACCGGACCCAGAATGTATCCCTATGGAATCCCACTTGAGACTTTCTTCCAATCTGACCCTTTCCATTAATAGTTACTCATTGTTCGCAGTTGTTCAGCCAATTATGTATCCACTTAATGGCAGTTCCACCAAGCCCAAATTTCTCCAGCTTACTTATCAGAATGTCACGTGGGACTGTGTCAAAAGCCTTGCTGATGTCCAGGTATATTATTGCAACTCTTAAATAGCAATGAAAAAAAATGCATGTGAATCACTCACACTGAATGTGTTTGAAAAGGGAATGACTGGGAGCACCTGCACCCAACATTTTGTGCCTCATGGCCTGACGGTGGAGAACCACTGATGCATTTTGGTGCGACTGCACATGCTGCAGTTCTTTGGCTGATAGCCTAATAAGCAATACCTCAGACTAGACTTATTAATTGAATTCCGATCAGAGAATGATGAGTTGATTAATCATAAGCAGGTATTACATTTGTATTTAACATGAAGCAATATTTTGCTGCTGTTTCACATGTTGATAAAGGCCTCAGCTGGAGTATTGTGTCCGGTTCTGGGCACCACGTTTCAGGAAAGATGTGGACAAATTGGAGAAACTCCAGAGAAGGGCAACAAAAATGATGAAAGGTCTAGAAAACATGACCTATGAGGGAAGATTGAAAAAACTGGGTTTGTTTAGTCTGGAAAAAGGAAAACTGAGAGGGGACATAACAGTGTTCAAGTACATAAAAGATTATTACAAGGAGGAGGGTGAAAATTTGTTCCTGTTAAGCTCTGAGGATAGAACAAGAAGCAATGGGCTTAAATTGCAGCAAGGGAGATTGGATATTAAGAAAAACTTCCTCACTGTCAGGGTGGTTAAGCACTGGAATAAATTGCCCAGGGAGGTTGTGGAATCTCCATCACTGGAGGTTTTTAAGAAAAGGTTAGACAGACACCTGTCAGGAATGGTCTAACTATTACTTAGTCCTGCCTTGACTGCAGGGGACTGGACTAGATGACCTATTGAGATCCCTTCCAGTTCTACACTTCTATGATTCTACACTTAACCCAGAAGTTCAGTAGAGCTAATTGTGCTATTTCTCGTTATGCAATCAGATTATAGGAATTAATGTAGGTGCCATCATACTCCTAATTAGTGACTCCCATTAGTCTTAACTCACACTATTGTGCCAGAGATTTGGAATGGAAATCAAAGGTAGGTAATGCCAGCACTTCTTCAGCTCTTCTCTTGTAAAGAATCAATGAACTTCCATTTGTTTTGGGTGATGTCCACATTATAGACTCTGCTTAACAGTGACCCATGTCACTTCTTCTTTTCTTTGTTTCGTTGTTCTTTCTTGATATTTCCACTTGGATTCGTATATACACATAGATTACATATGGTTGTCATCTATTTATATTATGACCAGTGAGACCTCTGTCCATGTTGCATATACCTGACTATTCATGGGACTGAGGATTTACTGCTCAGTTTTATTTTGCTTTTTAAACTAGAAATTCATTTTCCAGTTCAGCTCCAAAGTAGAAATTCTGCTGCAAAATCATAAGTTATCCACTTAACTGAAGTTTGCATTGACTTGAACCCAGAATGTCAAATATATTTATCGTAATAGTTCTATTTTATTTATTTTTAATATATATGTGGTTACGTTTTGTACCTTACATCGTTCATTTCTATTGTGGAATATTTAGCATTTTAAGACCGTAATAATTTTTTTAAGCAGTTGGATGTTTTTTGTCTTTAAAATGTTTCTTTTTCTTCCACTCCTTCCTGATGTTACTATATTACATTTGGAGAAACAGTTTTCAGTCTATCAGGTTTTTCTTTTCTTGTAACAGTTTTACACGTTTTATTACATTGATATAGTCCAAATAAAAGTTTGTTGGTGAAACTATAACATTGTATTCATGTTCTGTTGAATTCACTGTGGTCCCTGTTCTTTGAGGAGCTAAGCAATTACAAGAAATGGAAAGTACTCAGCACCTTACAGGATTGCACCCTATTCTTAAACTATTTGGGTTTTTCAACGAAGTCGATCTATCTGTGGAAAACACAGGCCAGGTTCCACTTACTAAATAGCCCTGTTTTGTGGGTGAACAAACTAATCACCTTACATAAAAGTGCTGAGCTGTATTTCCAAAGAATTAAACTCCCTGGGGCAGATCCTTCACTGTTGACATCATGAGGGTATTAGAGTAGAGGACTTTAGCTGAGAGGCAATGTGGGCTATTGGACAGAGCACTTGGCTGTGATGCAGGAAACCTGGCTTCTATGCCTGGCTCTGCCAGTGTCCTGCTGTGACCTTGGGCAATTCACTTTGTCTATTTAGACTGTAAGCATTTGGGGGCAGGGACTCTCCTACTATCAGTGTGTATACAGTGCCTCAGCCCTGATCTTGGTTGGGTCCTTTAGGCCATACCATAATACTAGTAATAAATAATAATTCCAGCAGCACCTTAATTATTGTTCAGGTTGAGTTGTTCTTAAAGTAGGGATTCAACCTTTTAGTTATGTACTATGACAAATACAGTGTATTCTCTCCAAAGTTACATTTACTGAGTACAGAATTAATTTTTTTGAATACTTACAAGTAAATCTCTTGTTTTTAATTGTTTAATTGTTTTTAATGGATCCTTTATGAAACTCACATTCAATGTCAGACCTTTTTGTCCCAAAAGCTCACAGTAAGGCCACTATCTGACTACACAAGAGTAGCAGATACATGAAGCTTGAATACATTTTGTGCAATGGGTCATTTAAAAAAAATAGGATTAATTGGCTTTTTCCCATTATTCATCGTAACTTGAAGTTTCTCCTTCAGCAGAGGCAGAAGTCATCTCTTTCAGATCATCTCAAAATGGCTGCTCTCTCCCATTGTTCTCAATGGCACTAAGGCCACTGGCTGCCCCTATCAAAGCTGGCTGCTGCAGGAGAATGGAGGAGGATGCAGGAGGCAGTGCTGTTTGGGGAAAGGTGTTATGGCAATTTCACAGTTAATACCTCCTTCTCCTTTAAGGTCTTAACATCTTTTAAAATGTATTTCAAAATTTGCCAGGGGACAGCCAGCCAAACCTTCCATTGTTACTTACTTTTACATCCTTACAGATTCCCTATCCTGGTCCAGTCTAACTGTTGGAATTTATAGGAATAGGTGCTCCACAACAGACATGTTCATAAGTACCACCACACACACACAGAGCACAGGCTGTGGACCTGCTTGGGGCCATGAACCGATTTTGTGTACTTTTCTTCTTTTGTCCTTATTTTCTTCCCAAAGATACATCCTGTAACTGCCATATTGCTGTTGTAACACCAAGATCTTGGGCATTGCAACAGCCACCAAAACTAGAGAGTTCCTCTCCTCCTATTGTGATCTGCTTCAACCACTGCAGTGGTAATATTTTCATAGTTAGACAATACATTTCAGGTTAAGCATGTGCTTCAGTGCTGTGCTGGATCTGCCTCCACATCCTCTTGGTATGTGCCTGAAACAAGAAGTAACTGACTTTTCTGGAGGTGGGAAGGAGTTCTGGTTGCCATTGTTCTGGTAGGTATTAATTTCATTACTGCCCCTCAGAGGAATTACTCAGAAGTATGTTGCGCTTTAATGTACAGTCTCATCAAGCAAAAATGTTTCAAGTACTTTTTTTTCCCCAGGATTTCCCTCCCCTCTTCCCCAAAACACACTGATGATGTTTGTATTTTCTAGGCAAAACTTATAGCTTAGTTGACTGATCTCCCCGCCCCCCCCACACACACACCATCATTTTTATTTCCTGTCACAAAAATGTGAAGGGTTTGAGCATAAGCAAAAAAAGTGAAGAACTAGAAGACATTAATATTTATGGCACCTGTACCCAGGTATAGATTTTAAAATTATTTGGAAACTAATGTTAATGGGGGAGGAAGTATTAAATCAGGACAGTTTTATTTCTGTCTCAAGAGAGGACACTTTAGAGAAGTTATATATTCCAAAACACACAAACTTTAATTTACATGGTGGAGAGAAACAAAAATATCCACATGGCACATTTTTCTCTAGCAACAGAGCTGTAATAGAAAAGGGAAACAGGGATGTCTCTATGGGATAGACTGTACCTGAACTATTTCTTTGAACTGTGGTGTATATGACCATTCATACAAAAACATGCAAGGGGTTAAGAAACATTATTTATTTCTTCCTTTTGTACAACCAGAGATGTCACTTTAGACCTTTAAAATAAATAATCTCAAACTCATTTATTTCTGGCTATTAAAATTCCCTTCACAGTGGCTTCTTGCCTTCTTAGTTTGATTTCACATAGAAGGACCTGAGATGGAGCAGGCTTCATATAAAAGTAGGAACTCAACACAAATTGGAGACAAAAATGAAAACCGGCATTACGTATAGAGATTGTTGTACATGATGTACTCATGATAACCCAGTGATCACACATTTACAGAGATTTACAGCATACAAAGTATTCAGTGTGGCATGTTTTTACAGGAAGGGTCTGGCAGCCATGTTTGTACAATTTAAATCACAGTTATTGGAGACAGAGGCTTAGTATACATTGTACAACACAAACACATGGTGAAATGATTATAGCTGAGATGATCTGATTAGTTCAATTCAGCTCCATGGAATTTATTTTACAAGTGTATCAAAAAAAAATTAACAGCTACAACTGAGATAAACAAACCATTCTGTCTTTTTTATTTAGTTGATGGGAGGAAAAAGGAGAGGGGGAAGAAGTGACTGGGAAAGGGCTTTATTTTTTAAAAGAAATTGCTTTAGGACAACTGCCTTGTTGTCTCCAAGGGGGGAGAGAGAGCCAAAGGGTCTTGCCTGTGTAGTTTTGTAAGCACCACCATTCTAATTTTGGTTGCCTTTTGGTAAGAACGTACAAACAATGTGTTGAAGTATGTTCTATTGAAGCCTTGGATGCTAGGTTTCTCCTCGTTTGGCAGGTTTCTCCTCCATTTTTTTTATCGTCAGCTGTACGTGCAGAGAGTAAACTGATACTAACATGTCACAGCACTTGCATTGCACTTTCAAGGCCCTTTCACGTTCTTACCAGCAATCTGTCCAGCTTGCACTGTGCAAGACGCTGGCTCACAATATCCCGGAGGACCAGCAGGACCTGGAGGACCAGGTATTCCAGGCTGACCAGCCACTCCTGGTGGGCCTCGTTCACCGTCACGGCCTTCCCTTCCATAGCTGGGTTTGCCGGGTTCACCTGGAAGAATGAACATATATGTAAACAGAAGCACTACATGGCAGGTATAAAATGTGGATTGTTTTATTTAAAGTTTGGTTTTGTTCTTAAGTGACTGTGAAAATAGCTTTGTGGGGTTCCATGTTTACTCTGAGTTCTATATAAAATGTGTTCCCTTTACACATTAAAAGATGTTTCTCTATTAGCCATCCCTCCAAACTCAACCTGAGCTTGGTTGGGTTCTCACATATTACGAGCAATAAAGTTTCCATAGGCCAAATTCTCCCCACAGTTACCTCTGTCCAGCTCAACTGCCATCAATGGTGTTGCAGTGTTAATAATTAGAACTTAGTGAACAATTCTGTTGATGATGCACAAGAAGGATAGAATCCAGGCTGTTAACTTACTAGAGCTAACTGGAGTAAAAAGCACTAAAAAATTATTTTTGTCCTATAGTCAGATGTGACTCTCAATACACACAGGGAGCAGATCTGTTGAGTAACAAGGTGTGTTTTTATGTATTTCTCTTTAAATTGTCAATGAATTGATGAAATAATAAGCAATCTCTGTAAGTTTCTTCAAGTGGTACATTTATATTATATAAACTGAGGTTTTCAGACATCCCAAACATCTGTGTTTACTGTTATCCTTGTTACACAGAGAAGGACATTCATTAGCTTATATCCATACATATACTCAGAAATGTGCCGGAGAGAGAATTTGTTATATTGAAAATGAATGTATCTTTTCATTTAACCACTAGAGGGCAGTTGCGTTACATTTATGAGCATGAATCTGGGTTCTGGAATTCTGTGACACAACATGGCAATTAATGACCACAAAAGTAAAGGAGAACTGTAATTTGAAGCCCCCAAATTGTAAACAGAGGCTTTGAGGACTCCACTGTTGCTGATGGGTAGGATTCTTTCATTTTCTGTGGTTGTCATTATGGGAATTGCATATATGACATTTTTTGATTTACACACGCTGGTCCCAATACTGATCCCATTGAAACCAATGGGAGTTTTGTCATTGACTTCAATGATAACAGGATCAGGGCCAGGCCCATTTCTCTTACTATGATGATAATAATCCTTGTTCATGACAGTGTAACTGTTTATATATAATATAAAAATACAGACGTACAGCTGATTCCTTAACAAATGCCTGCACTTGAATTTTTTTCAAAATTACAATGTCAATTCCTCCCCCACCCTTCACCTTCCCCCCTTATATATTCCTCTTATCACTTCCATACACCCCTGAATATTTACCTGGAAGACCTGTTGTTCCAGGTAAGCCTTTGGGTCCTCTGCCTGGAAATCCTCTCTCCCCCTTTTCACCAGCTTCACCTGAGGTAAATTAGTGAAATGTCATTCACAGTCTGTGGAAAGCAGTTTTTTCTACCTCAAGGCATTTAACTATCAGGACAACTGACTCTTTGAGAAGGGGAGTTTAGCAGAGGACTCACTTGGTGAGGTGCAGAGCAAGCATGTCTGAGTGATGGCCTGACTTACATTCTTTGCAACTTCTGCTGGTGAAAGAGAAAAGCTTCCAAGCTACACAGAGCTCTTCTCCAGGTCTGTGTTGTTCGAAAGCTTGTCCCTCGCATCCAGAGTTGTTGGTCCAATAAAGGATATTACCTCACCCACCTTGTCTAATATCCTGAGACCAACTCAACTACAACAACACTGCAAACAACAATGAATTATATTCTTGTAAAAATTCAGTGTGGATTCAGCATATTACTATCCACAGCAGTTACACTTAAGGGCAGACACATTAAAAAAAACATTTTCCCTAAAATGACAATTGGATTATGCTATGTTTCATATAGTGCCACTTTGAGCATTGGCCTGCTAAACCCAGGGTTGTGAGTTCAATCCTTGAGGGGGCCACCTAGGGATCTGGGGCAAAATCAGTACTTGGTCCTGCTAGTGAAGGCAGGGGGCTGGACTTGATGACCCTTCAGGGTCCCTTCCAGTTCTAGGAGATAGGATATCTCCATTAATTATTATTAATCTAACTTGAGAGAGACTAGTCAAAAACAAAACATGAAGGACAAAACAGGCAAGCCATTTTGGGGGGAAGGCTGAAGTAGGTGGGCTACAAAGTACATTAGTTCTCAGGTGCTGGGTCCTGAGTGGGTTTGTGCATGACTGCTTTGGATGTCATGGCTCCACCTCCTAGAGCAGGAGAAAAAGAACCCCATTCTTATTAGAATGTTCTCTGACATCCAAACTGGGTATTATTAGGCACCTGAAAGAATAAGGAATGCTGCAGCTGGAGCTCCGGGCCCTTTTAAATCACCGCCGGAGCCCTGGGCGGCGGGGACCAGGCAGCGTGGATGGGCTGGCTGGGGGAGGCTGACCCCCCCCAACCCCTGCCCTTCCACTCGAGGCCCCACCCCTTCTGGGGGCCGGAGCCGGCCCCGTACCAGTAAGAATTTATTATTACTTTCACCCCTGAGTGGGAGCTTTAAAATCTTTGCTACTTTGGCCATCTGGATTAAATGCTGTCCACCCCATATAGAGTCACTGTAGAATGCTTTCATCCTCTTTTGAAGAGGCCGCCGCCTATGCAATCCCTTGGCATCCCGCAGCAGAGAGAAAGTTAGTAGTTTAACCCTTGAAGTATAAATCTAATAATGTTTGAGAAAGTTTAGAATAAAAACTAGAATGGTTTCTTTTCTTTTCATGGTCCTAACTCGCTACAGCCAGAATAGCCAATTATCACTTAGTTAGAAAGGGCACAGCAGAAGCTTCTTGGGAAGTCATTTGAGCTGATGCTGTTGAGATATCACACGTTTGAATATCCATTGAGGATGCCGAATGTGTGCTACAGGAGGAAGCTGCTATCTCCAAATTTCAGAGAAGATTACAGCTGCCCACGCCATTTGGAGATTAACCCTGTCCTGGTAATTACAGCAGCAGGGAGCCTTGATGTCACGTTACTCATATATATTTTAGTACTCCAAACTACTGCAAACTTTGGAATAGTGTTTATTGCCAGTTATAGACACGCCTCTCCTCTTTGCACTAAACTCCTTGAGTGTATCATTTACAGCTGCACCCTCTGACAATTTTCTTCCAGTTTTCTTTTTCTGACCTGCTTCAAAGTGGCTTTTGACTGAATTTCCATTTCTGGCTTCCTTCGTTCCACCAAAGTTGCTCTCACTAAAGACCTCCTCCCTCAGACCCAATCTTCTCAACCCTTGACACAGCTGATCACTCCTCACACACTCTCCTTCCAGATTTCCATTGCATTGTGCTCTCACCTCTCTGACTATTCTTTTAGCGTGCGCTTCCATGGATCCATAGTACTCGGTGACCCTGCTTGGATCTCATTTCTTTTCTCTTTTGACTCTCTTCCTGGATGACCTCTTCCAATCCCATGGATTCACCTCTCTGCAAATAGCTCCCAGCTATACTTTCCCAGTCCTCACTTTCCCCCCTGCATTCAGGACCGCGTCTTTGTATGTCTCTATAACCTCTCGGTCACCACTGTGCATTCAGATGGTAACACTGATTCTCAGAGCAGGGACCTGTTATTTGTTTGGCACAGTTTGCCTGCTGCAGAACACCATGTACCCTTAGTGCTAGAAGGCAGGGGCTATCACGTTCAGAGCCATACTGTGTATGTAGTTCAGATCAACAGCAGCATGCAGGGCCGCCCAGAGGATTCAGGGGGCCTGGGGTCTTCGGCGGTGGCGGGCCCCCGCCGCCAAATTGCCACCGAAGACCCAGAGCAGAAGAAGCTCCGGGGGCCCATGAGAGTTTTCCGGGGCCCCCGGAGTGAGTGAAGGACCCCACTCCAGGGCCCCCGAAAACTCTCATGGGGGCCCCTGTGGGGCCCAGGGCAAATTGCCCCACTTGCCCCCCCCTCCCCCGGGCGGCCCTGGCAACATGTAATTCTTCTGCGGAATCGTTTTTTCCTTGACAGCAGTTAAAAACTCTTTCCATCTTCCAAAGCCAAACTAGCAAGATCAGAAGCACTTAGTATTTATCTGTGTTTCTAAGGCACTGATCATCTTGGTGTCTAGGTGCCAGAATAGCTACAGACTGAAATGTCTCTGATAGCTCCTCCTTAGCAAGCAGCATCAACGTGCTCCTGCCAGTCCAGTTCTTTAGGTTGAACTGAAGCCTCTGCAGCAGCTTTCCCTGAACTCACCTCACTTTCCTACCCTAGTTCTCTTGCATTCAAGAGTGCAGAAGAATCACCCGGCCATTACATGCAAAGAAACCTTCCAGTAAGGGTTGGTCCAAAGCACAATTACTGACACATGTACCCAATTTCAGGTGATGGATGTTTTACAGCCTAAAAAACATTCTTTACTACAAAAACCCTTGCATGGGATAGGACGTATACTACCACTGAGCTATTTAGAAATGCACCCACACATTTACCAGAGGGTAACATGGAAGCATGGCATTATGGGAAGTTGCTTTTTCTAGTTGCTGTTTTTCATTTATTGTTTGTGCTTAAACTTTTCTTTCTTGTATTTTATAATTACATTTTTTAGCCAGGTGAAGAGTGTTCAGTATGTGAACCTTTGTGCCTCTATTTTTTTTCCAGCTTTTTAAGAAGAGAATGTGGGTGAGACTATATTATATATTCATAGATTCCTAGGCCAGAAGGGACCATTGTGATCATCTTGTCTGACCTCTTATATAACACAGGCCATAGAATTTCCTGAAAATAATTCCTTGAGCAATTCCTACATTAATGTAGCTGCAGATCTCTAGCACCACTGTAATTAAAGTTTGTGTTTTCCTTGTATACTGTACCTCTCATCAGGGTTTTATGATTTTGCTTTTGACAAAAACTAACACTCCAATCCTATTACCCAGAGGGTTTTGCAAGGGAACAGAATTTTTAAAAGGACACTGTTGCTGCCCTTATTCAAGAAGAAGAAAAAAAAACCCTGCTGGCTGGAAATAGAAATAAGTACTTTAGTTTTGCAGAAAATTTCCCCCAACCATCCTCTGAAGGCAAAGACCCCTGTCAGTCAGGAACAAAAAATTATTAATTTAGATTACATAAAGATTTTTAATACATTGGGTAAGCCAATTCCTTAACACAGATTTCACCTTTTCAAAGGATCAATAGATTTTGCAATGTACAGTGCAATGGTGCTGAATGTAGAATTTGTTTGATTATTATAGGAAAACAGTAAGGAAGATTTGTCCATCGATTGTAAGCTAAGAGATCTGATGGATTTAAAATGATAGGCTGATACTACCATAAAGTTTAATGAATAAGTCATGTTTGTTGATGAAACATGGCTGGTTTTACATTCAGAGGGTGTATCAGAAGACAAAGAGCACCATCTGTGTGAGCTGCAGGATGAACATACTGGAGGCATGGTAAAAACTAAGCAGATGTAAAGTGACGAGGTAAATAAAAGAGAGAAGACTGTAAGGCCCTGTCGTCACTAGGGGAAAAAATGTATTTTCCTGCTAGTTCTTCCTCCTACCGTTTATCTCAACTTACTAATGTATGAAAGGCCAAGCTGCCTTGTCCACCCTAGGATTTTACCATGTATTAGCTACCACTGGTGTGGACACACCCTGAGTGGGGGGGAAGAGAGATAGTAAATGGGTGTGAGGAGGATTCTAGGAATTAACTAGGAGGCAAGACCCTGCCATTTATTCATGATGGCCACAATTCAGAAGTCCATCCCTGATCAGCACAGTAGTTAAGCATGTGGTTAAGTGATTGGATGACTAGGGTTGGATTTAAGACCAAATGCTTTGCTGAATTGAGGCTTATGTGATCTTAGGCAAGTCATTTTGGGTCAGAGATTTAAAGGTATTTATGTGCCTAATGGGATTTTCAGAACCACCTAAGCATCTGGGTGTTAGGTGCCTCAATGCTTTTGAAAATCCCACTAGGCACCTAAATATTTTTTAAAATTTGGCCCTCTGCCCTTTATCTTTCTATGCCTCAGAGGGTATGTCTACACTGCAAAATACCACCAGCAGCAAATCTCAGAGGCCAGGTATACAGCCTAGGGCTCATGCTATGGCACTAAAAATAGCAATGAGGTGTTCCCAGTCGGGCTCTGAAATGGAGTGAGGAGGGTGGGTCACAGAGCCTGAGCTTGAGCCCAAGTGGGAACATATTCACTGCTATTTTTAGTGCCATATCTTTAGCCCCATGAGCCAGACTCCATAGACCTGGGCTCAGAGACTTGCTGCCACAGGGGGCTTTTTTGCAGTCTAGACATACCCAGAGACACTAGAACTCACAGCTTAGCAGGTTAAAGTAAACAATAACGAAAGAAAAATTAGAGACTTAAATTCAGCCACTTTGCCGGCAGAGAAAGGAGGTTACAGCATTAATCCTAAAATCAAAGTGCTCAAAGCTTTACGACCCAGATAACTCATGAGGCCATACTCTGTGTTGTTTAAATTAGTTCCTTTTAAGGTCACCATCACTTCAGTGTGATTTGATTCCATATTATAAGTAAGCACCTTACCAAAAAGCAGGCAGCATTTATGCTTCACAAATTAAAAAGCCTACTGCAGCTTCTCTTACCTTTTGGACCTTTAAAACCAATCTCACCAGGAGGACCTTTAAGACCTGGCAAACCACGGGATCCAATCTGTCCTGGGAAGCCGTTTTCACCAGGAGGCCCGGGAGCACCTGGTGGTCCAGGTCGACCTGGGAGACCTGTAGCACCAGATTCAGGCCTCCTAAGGCTGGCTGCTAGCTGAGCAAGTTGTTCTGTAAGAAAGAAACAGGAAGGGAGAAATTAAGAGACAGAGCCTATATTAGTTGAGCACTAAGTGGCTTTCCCAAGAGTGTAAAGAGCATTTTGTATTTGATTGTCACTAAGGGGAAAGGATAGCTGACCTACAGCAAATACAGTACCATGGAAGCTGTTAGAGAAGGATGACACACGTGACATCACACAATGTTTCTACAGGGCATTTTCCATAAGCCATGACACAGGAGGCTTTTGTGAGCCAGTGCTGTCAATAGCAAGCTGCTTGCTATATACGTATCCTACAAAGTAGTATCTTGTGCTTTTTGAACCTCATGCTCAAAACATTTTGTGGTTCAAAATCATCTAAATAAATTATATACATTGTAAAATGTATATATGTAAAATTAATAAAATAGAAAATAAGAGTGCCTCTTTAAAGGGTGGGTGGGTTTCAGTTTCACTGTAGTTAATGTTAGGATCTGGCCTCAAAAGAAAGGGCATATAAAGAATACCAAAATAAGGAAGAAATATATCATCCTACATATAACGCTAAGTCAAGACATGGCACATGAGGTAATTATAGAGAGCAGCTCCTAAACCCACATTTTCAGGGGAAAATACTCGAATTCGCCATGACAATGTGCATAAATTCAATTTGTAAGTGTGCATTAAATTTTTCTGCATGTTTCAGATGGTTACTTGTCTCATTAAAGTCAATGGCAAAGCTCTTTTGATTGTTATAGGAGTAGGATCAGCTCCTCAATGTTCCTTAGAATGGCCTCCACAGACTACTTCCTCTTCCTCCTTTTCTTTCAAGCCACTGCCATACTCATTCTAGTGGCAGTGGTCCCCTTTTCAGACTATTCAGTTCTCTTCTTCCGTCCAGAGATCCTCGCCTACATTTAACAGCCATTCCTAGGCACAGTCAGTCCCAATTCTGTGCCAGACAGTCTGTTTTTCTTGGCTAAACACATTCTTCTCAACAGGAAAGGAACAGAGAGATCCTAGAATGTGTAAGCACATGATTCCAGTAGGGACAGGAAGGTACTACAGTTGGGGGAGCCTGGGGAAAGCTGCACAGAAGGCAGGATACAATATGTAGGTGAGAGAGACATTTGGAGCATGAAGAGCTGGGCTTCAGGCAGTTGTCTTTAAACAAGGTGGGTTTCAGGAGCAATGTAGTTTGGATATGAATATTTGAAAAGTTTGAATGTTGTTTGGAGAGGTCTGAATGGGTACAATGGGACAATACCGATTTTTCCAGATCATTTTATTCATCACTAGCTGTGATGCCTGTAAGTATATGCTTCAAGTTCTAGGGCTGATCTCATTATAAGCCTCTTCCACAGCCCTGTATTTTCTGCCTTTCAAGAGAACACTTCTTTTAGAAAGGTCCTTTAATACTGGTAACGGACAGATCAAAATATTGTTTTGCTAGAGCAATCAAATCTGAAATGTAATAAGATAATATCCTGTTGGGCAGTTTCAAAAAAACCAGAGAATTTTCAAATTAAATAATAAAGAACAATGATGTCATCCCGGTAAGTGATAGCCTAATATCCAAAGGGCATCTTCTATTCTATGGCAGACATCTAATAATCTCTTTGGTGATTCTAAAAATGTTTAGACTCAAATCCCACCAAACAAATAGAGTTAGGGGATTGAATATTTGCCCATGATTTTCACTTTGACATGTCACTTAATCCTATAAGGCCCTACCAACTCTCTACATGTTTATATATATTGCAAGTGGATGGCTGAATGTTATAATTTAACAGTGAACAAGTACCAATGGCAAATCACATTTTCAGTGCAGGCAGTTACCATCATTTAAAGCATAGTGATTTCAGATTATGAGAAGTTTACTTTTTTCATAAAAACACTTTCCAGTCTCCAGTTACCATAGTAATAGCCAGGAACTTCAGGGAACTCTCTGCACAAAAGAACTGGCAATTCAATGGGCTGCAAAGGACTGTATGATAGATAAGAGATGTTCATTTTTCTGTAATATGGGTGGGATTGGCTGTCTCAGGTCCTCAAGCAGAGGCAATCCTCTCTGTATCCATCTCCCGATTTTGTACAAAAGTAGGAAGGCCCAGACAACCCCTTGGCACAGTTGTTCCCACCTGCAGGACACTCTGTGGGTCCTTAAACCTCGATAGGGAAAGCTGGGGCCTAGGCAGGAGTTGGTATGAGGGGATAAACATTGTCCTCTCCCAGATGTAAGGAGAGTCTGCAAAAAAAGATAATACAGGCTTTGGGGCAGCCGTGGCAGATGGTCTATGCAGTTGGCTACAAGGCTCTGCAGGGACCTGTGCCTGCTCCACATGGGAGGGCAGAGATAGTAACCCCTTCCCCAATGGGACCACAGTGGAAGGGAGGGAATCATGACAGTGATTTCTCCTGGGGGGCGGGGGTTCCCATGAGAGGCTGTTCTCCAGCTCTTGTTCTAAAATTCTTACCAATCAATATCCATTGTGGATAGAGAGCTAGATCCTCTCCTAAGATCTGGCTGCTTAAATAGCTGCCTGGGGATTCCTGTTACGTAAGGGGGATCCGCAGGACATGTAGAGCCAGCATAGTAGCTCTAACCCACCTCTCTTCCCCGGACTGGGGTGGGAGGATGGCATATCTGGGGAAAGGGAGAGTCTGAAGCACTGCTCTGCTCTGGCTATCCTTGGCTGATGGAAAAGTTCCATGGGGCTGTGAGCATCTGGGAGCAAGTCAGAGCAGCTCTGAGGCTGCTCTTATGCTGGGAGTGGGACCAGCCTCTAGTCAGCCACAGAATCAGGTTAGTGTAAAGGTGGCTTACAGCTGCCTTTCCTCCCCACCTCCACATTCAGGTCCTGCACTGTTAGACTGCAGCATCTGGCCCACAATGATGTTTTTTTTTCAAACCACAGTTTAATCCACTCTCCAATGTAATAAATAGAGATGCAAATTCCTAACATATAAACAGGTTTGGCAGAATCTGATTTTTATTTTCTTTATAACTTTGATGGATATCATCACTGGTTATTTTAATGTTGGGTTTTTTTCTATTTTTCTCAATTTAGATTTTCACAGTTGTGCAAATTATGGGATATAAGAATTTTTTGTCTATTTAAATTTTCACATTTGCAGGAATTTATGAAAGGGTCTGTTATATTAATTTTGATGGAATATATGGACCAAAGGTGTTAACATAATTTAGTTACTGTCTAACATTAAACAATGTAAACAAGGTTTGCGGTTTCATGCACAGAAACTTTAGCTTGCTTAGTACTATGGAAAACACACCACTTTTTTAACCTTTTATTAAAGATACAAAGAAGAAGGAAAAACAGTTAAAGTATTTGAAATGTAAAAGTATCAAGTAAGGCTTTTATTTTAACAACATTCCTTGTTCCCTTTTCCTTTAGCTGGAAGGAGTTTTCAGAAGGAAACCCCCTCTTATTTGACAGTCTCTTGGACGGTATCCAAGATTGTAGTAACCGGTTTTTGGAGAAAAGAAGAAATAAGTTGAGATGAGCAGCAGCAGCAGCAGCTCTTGCTCAAGTCTGATTTTATTTTATTCTAGGTGGTGTCTGGGATTTAGCTGGAGCCAGTAGAGGTGGCGATGTTATTTGGATTCCTTTTTTTGGCCTGGTTTGGGTAGGGAGTTTTTCAGGATTAGAATGACGAAGACCTAGGGTTCCAAGAAATGGCAGGGTGGCAGCAATGATGGTGAAGCTTGCTTCAGTAGTTTCCATCTTTTTTACCACAAAGTCTCTTTTTTTAAGGACCCAAAAAACGCAGTGATGGGTAGAATAGCCCATCCCCTCATTTTGTTTACCAATTAGGCCTACTTTATGACACACCAATTATTAATTTCTAGTGTTATATGTTTTGTTTTTACTAAGTATGATTTTAACATAGTATTTGAACCATATTAGTAGGCCCTTTTGTTAAGATTAATTCGGTCTTTCCTCTTTTCATCCCTTTTTTCATTATTTGTTGTTATAGGTTATTATGACATTTTATGAACTTTTACATACTTTTTACAGTAGAGTTACAATTAGGGTAAATTTTTAGGCCTAATTATTACAACAAGTCATATAATAATTATGTAATAACAATAGGTGGTAACATTCAAAAAGTTTAAGTTTTATAACCATTAAAACACACTATCAGTATCACATGTCACATATACCAAGTGAATATTCTTAAATCAAACTCCAATAAGTTCTCAAACAGCATTTTTTTAACTTTGCCTATCTGTAAATTTTGACATATTAGCAGTGGAAGTATTTTTGGTGGTTTGTGAAACTGACACTTACTGATAAAAAACAAATCTAATCCTTCCAAGTATACATATAAATGCAAATTCTCCCCTCAATGATGACAGTAATTAGCTTGACGTAAACCCCAAGACAGGCAGACTTATACCAGAGAACTCCATAGGGCTGCATGGGTTTAGGGGGGGAGGGGGCAGGATTTGACTCTACAAATATAATTTTAAATTGTTTTGGACACAATGAGCCTATTTGGCAATTGTTTTGTTTCTAAATGAACAGGGGGCCCAATACCGCTGGACTTAGTCCACAATTATTTGCATGAAAACAGTCTTTGCTTGATAAAGCCCCAGATTCTGCTTCCATTTAGTCCCTGCATCGGTCAACAGTATTGCAAGGGTGTAAGTGAGGAGAATGTTTCTTTTATCGGTTATTTTCATTGGAAAGCATTCAATCCAAGAAAGAGTACAATGATCTCATCCAAATTCTACTTTCTTTACTCCAGGGAGATCAAACTCATTCTGTATATAGGGACAAGTTCAATTTTTAATAAATGTTACAGCTTTAGAAGCACCCTTAGTCCACAGCTGAGCTCTGAAGACAGTACAGAGTTTGCATAATGATCAAGGGCACAGGATGGCCTTTGTGTAATAATTATATATTATCACAATTCTTTTCTCTTTGCTCAATAGCTTTTGTCACAGTTAATATCACTTAATGGAAAAATGTGCTCAACTTTAGGACCACTATTATTTCTGGTATTTATTTCTCTTCCTTCCCTTTCTCTATCCCCCTCCTTTGTGTCATCTCTTTTCTTCCCTTTGCATTTTCTTCCTTGCAGCAATTCCTGCTTTCCAACGTGCTGTACTCCCACTCCTCCCTTATTCTTTCTGCTAAAATGATCAGCAATCAAATAGTTAATGGTGACATTTAAAATGTCGTCATCAGGCTTTTGATGGAACACCCCCCTAAAATAAATGAAACAGGAGTGATTGTTCCAGGTTCTCTGTGGGCTTTGGGTTAAACTTGCTTCACACTGGAAGATTATCTTTGCAACTAGGAGGGCTAGAATCGTACTTTAAAAAAAATCAAAGCTTAGATTCTGCAGAATCTGAATATGTCAAATGGATCACACTAATACATCAAGAAGGCTGGATCCAACCAGCGCACTAGTGTTTGACATCCCTGCTTTAAATGCACAAGAAAGATTAAACATTGCAATTATTTACCTTGCATGACTCTCATGCAGACCTGTTTAATGTGCTGATCTGTTGGCTCTCTACCCTGGGATAAAAATATTTAATAGCAGTTAATATACAGTAGTTATTTATAAAATGAGAATGCAATTAAGACTCTGGCTGGCTGATGATAAAAGTTCCAGGTCTTCAACCTTACACATGTGACTAGTCCCATTGAAGTCAATGGGAGTATCAGTGTATGGACCACTTTTGTGATCTTGATACACACACATACCACAGGAATGTATGCAGTATAAGAACATGAATAGAAAAAGTCAGGCTGCAGACTGAGTACCATAGGTTCCAGCTATTCAGATATGTGACATTACTACATTGTAGCTAATTGTCACATGAATCATAGTAATATGGGGCTGGAAGGGACCTTGAGAAGACAAGTCCATCCCCTGCACTAGGGCAGGACCAGATAAACCTACACCATCCCTGACAAGTGTCTGTCCAATTTTAAAACCTCCAATGATGGGAATTCCACTATCTCCCTTAGAAGCCTGATCCAGAAATTAAATTCCGTTAGAGTTAGAAAGTTTTCCTAATATCTAACCTAAATCTCCCTTGCTTCAGATTAAGCCCATTACTTCTTGTCCCACCTTCAATGGACATGGAGAACAATTGATCACAGTGCTCTTTATTACAGCCCTTAACATATTTGAAGACTTCTCAGATTCCCCCTCCCTCGGTCCTCTTTTCTCAAAACTAAATATGCCCAATTTGTTTTAACCTTTCTTCGCAGGCCAGGTTTTCTAAATCTTATCGGTTTTGTTGCTGTCTTTTGGATTCTCTCCAATTTGTCCACATCTCTCTTAAATGTGGAACCCAGAATTGGACATAGCACTCCATCTGATCCTTCACCAGTGCCAAGTAGATTGGGACAGTTACCTCCCGTGTCTTACATATGACCCTCCTGTTAAAACACCCTAGAATATTAGCCTTTTTCATCATCGCATCACACTGTTGACTCATATTCAATTTGTGAACCACTCTAGCCCCCAGATTCGTTTCAGTAGTGCTACCACCTACAAAGAAAGAATGTATTCCAGAATGTGTGGGGTGTTTGAAGTCACCTTGGCTTCATGCGCATGTCCCTAACCCACCAGCAGCAAACACATCTCCGTTATAACTGCATACCTTGTTGTATGTGGTGTTTGAGAGACAGAAAAATCTGTGTAACATAAAAATAACACTTACTGCTGGACCCTGGCTGCCAGGCAGACCTGGAGCACCTTGTTCACCTTGCAAACCGCGAGGTCCAGGTGAGCCTCGTAGCCCTTCTGTGCCAGGCAGTCCACGACTTCCTTCAGGTCCACGAAGGCCAGGCTCACCAGGGTTACCAACCTACAAATGAGAGACAGTGACTTTGTATGACTGCATTTTTGCAATACAAGCTATACACTATGTTTCTGCAGTACCAGATATGCTGTGTGCAATGCCTACGCTTTCACATTGCTTACTATGAAAGATGAGGTCACCTCTGTCAAATTCTGTTGGCTATTGTTTGACTCTGCTTTTTTTAAAGAAAAATATCCTTTCTGTTACAAAGGGAATAGCATGAGGGAAGGGATGCACTAAAATCTGAAATAAATGAAGGGTTGGTTAGTGGATTATAAAACTTTCTATTATATGTATCAGCCCACATTATTTTAAGAGCTGGATGCTCCTCTGTGCAGGGTGAACCTGCATAGGGAAGTTGAAACTCTATGGGTGAAATCCTGGCCCCATTGAAGTCAATGGCAAAACTCCTTTTGACCCCAATAGGATTAGGATTTTATTTCTTGTGTTTAAACTCTCCTATAATTTTTTTCTGATTCTTCCTTCACAGATCAGGGGTGGATCTTCAGAGACAAGGGGCTTGTGTATGGAGACATTAGGCCTTCACATTGTCACTTGTTTCCCCCAATGTCTTGCCTCCAATGAGATCCCTTCATCTGCATCTGTCCCTAGAACAGCAGAAAGGAGGTAAGCATTGTAACTTACTGCAGACTTTCTCTGCAGTAACTGGCACCACATTCCTCCATAGGAAGGAAAATCCCACAGAGAGCTCTCATCCCTTCCTACCCCATGGACTCCCAAGGAGGAGCCTCTGCAGTGTCAGGGAAGGAAGGGGAACGTACCATTGTGCTGGCACTGCCCTTTCTGTGGTAGCCAAGCTCAGCTCGGTGAGTACAGGCTACTGTAGTAGGATCCTGTGAAACCCACATGTAAGGATGAAAGGTCCCCAGACTAGCCACACTGCACAGAAAGACAAGTAATGTGCTTTTTAGGAGGGGAACATTCAATCATCCAAGGATTTGTTCTCTTTGTGCCAGGGCAGAGCCACTGAATCAAGCACACATGGTGTTCTGAGGACTTCAGCATCTTCAGCTGGGGGAACAATTATTTCCCCTGACAATGCAGCCCATAAACTGATTGGAAAGAAAGACTTGTTAAACAAGCCCTTTACTGCCACTTGACACCTCCACAATGCTATATTACTTATTCAGAGTCCCTGAAGCAGAACTAATTTTTTTATTAAGCCTTTGCACAAATCCTATAATATTAAATATTTAAAAGTAGCCTACAAACCAAAAAGGCCATAAACTAAGGCAGATTGAAGCATCCCATTTTGTAATCTATAACAATAAATATTAGATACGCTGAAGAAAAGTAATCAAAGTGCATTTAAGCTGCAGCCTCATGACTATAAGGAAGAAGCTTTACTGCAATCATTTAGCTTTTCAAAGAAACAGAAATTAAGCAGGTTTCAGAGTAGCAGCCGCGTTAGTCTGTATCCGCAAAAAGAACAGGAGTACTTGTGGCACCTTAAAGGCTAACAAATTTATTTTAGCATGAGCTTTCGTGAGCTACAGCTCACTTCTTCGGATGCATAGAATGCAACACACAGACAGGAGATATTTATACATACAGAGAACATGAAAAGGTGGAAGTATGCATACTTCTACCTTTTCATGTTCTCTGTATGTATAAATATCTCCTGTCTGTGTGTTCCATTCTATGCATCCGAAGAAGTGAGCTGTAGCTCACGAAAGCTCATGCTAAAATAAATTTGTTAGTCTTTAAGGTGCCACAAGTACTCCTGTTCTTTTTGAGAAATTAAGCAGTCAGTGTTAATGGCCACAGCTCTTTACACTCACTGAATGAAAAGGTGCAAGGATCTTGCAATCCCCATCTTTGCAGCTAAGTAAAAGCTGCATTTGTTTAATAAGAAAGTCTGGCTTGCAAGTCTGTCAAGGTTCTTGCATTCTTCCATCTCAGCCACCTGAGCTGCAGGAAGGCAGTAGGCATTTTCCTGAAATTTTGTCTTCTGATCACATGGGGCTGCTGTGGTGTCTGCTGGTCAGGCAGCCAAGTGCTTCCTGGCTTGTTGCTCCCTCTGCTGAGCACAGCTAGGAAGGAGCAGTGAGAAGAGGAGGTAGTAGCAGCACAAGGACAAAGTGAGGAACCCAACACTGGCTCCTGCATCCTCCTGCAGCTGCAACAGCCTCCCCCACCACGTTGCCCCAGCTAACTTCTCCTAAGCAGGGCCGGCTCCAGGCACCAGCTTATCAAGCAGGTGCTTGGGGCGGCAACTCCGGAGCGGGGCGGCACTTTCAGGAATTCGGCAGCAATTCGGCGGAGGGTCACTCACTCCTGCTGGGAGCGAAGGACCTCCCGCTGAATTGCCGCAGATTGCGATCGCGGGGTTTTTTTTGTTTTTGTTTTGTTTTGTTTTTGGCTGCTTGGGGCGACAAAACCCCTGGAGCTGGCCCTGCTCCTAAGCACCCACCAGCAGTTACCTAACTCTAGCTGCCCCAGCAGCTACCTATCCAGCTACCCAGCACAACCTTCCCATGTATGGGGTCTCAGCCTGGGCTCCAGCCCAAGCTCAAAGATTTATACAGCCATTTTTTGCCCTGAGGCTGGAGCCCCTTAGGCCCAGGTCAGCTGACCTATGCCAGCCGCAGCCATGCCATGCATTATTTACTGCAGTGTAGATGCACCCTCTGTGTCTCAGAAAACCATATATGAGCCTAGATCAGGGGTTCTCAAACTGGGTGTCGGGACCCCTCAGGGGGTCGTGAGGTTATTACATGGGGAGTTGCGAGCTGTCAGCCTCCACCCCAAACCTCACTTTGCCTCTGGCATTTATAATGGTGGTAAATATATAAAAAAGGGTTTTTAATTTATAAGGGGGGGGTCGCACTCAGAGACTTGCTGTGTGAAAGGGGTCGCCAGTACAAACGTTTGAGAATCACTGGCCTAGATCAATCGATGCTTGCAGAGTGGCAGAGAAGGAACCAGAAGAGTTGCTTTCTATGTCTTTTTAAATAGGTTACTGGAGTCAGCGGTGACATAACCATCATGGGACATATAGCCTTACCTGAAGAGTTCTGTATTCCTGAATTTAGTGGTGAATAATAAACCATTCCACTGACACAGATTAATCAGCATCCATTTTAGGTATGTATATAAGACATTTTTTGATGCACAACTTTTAAAAGTATATTCATATTCAAATTTCAGGCCAAGTTCTGTCCTAATTTGTACCATGCGCAATCCTACTGGAAGAGGGGCCCCAGAAGCTACCCCTAGTAACAAGACAACTGACTTCACCCCACCCCCTCCGTCTGACCTCCCTCTCTTTTCCAGATGCCTAATACTCCTCTAATGACAGAACTTCTGACTGCCTTCCAGCTGCCAATCCCTGCAGACCCATCGCCTGGCAACTGCAACAGCATAAGTATGTGCTATCAGTTAATATGAAATTCTGCATGAACGTGATATTCTCTGACAGTATGGAACTGGGGGAAAGTTTTGATGGATTTTTTTGTAGTGAAGTACATATGAATATGCAGGCTCCAGTCTTGCAAACACTAACACATTTGCTAAACTGAATGCACATGAATCAATTGGACTGCTCATATGCTCAGAGTTAAGCATGTGTGTAAATGTTTGCAGGATTAGGGCCTCAGACCCTGATTCTAAAATTTGCTGTACACAGTCAGCCCCTTGAGCCCACACGGAGGGCCAAGGAGATCAGGCAGAAGAGTGTGAGAAGATCGGGGAATGGGGGGTTGATATTTTGTTTACCTCATTTGGGTTCAGCCTGGGCACAGAACTCTAACTTGCACACACGTTGCAGGGGCCTTAGGCTTGGTCTACACTTTAAAGTTTTACCAACATAGCTATGTTGGTTTGGAGTATGAAAAAAATCACACACACACCCCCAAACATAGCAGGTCCTAGTGTAGAGGCACCAGCAAAAAAAGTCTTTAGTCTGGGGAACTGGAATAAGCTACACCAGCAAAAGCACTCATTTGCCAGTATAAGCTGTGTCTCCCCCAAGGGGAGGATGGAAGGAAGGGGGTTGCCGGTATATCTATATGGTCATATGGAATATGGGCAAACACTTTTTAGTGGAGTGCAGGCCTTAGACTATAAACTCTTCAGGTCAGGGACGGTCTCTCACTCATGTGTTTGTGAAGCACTGAGCACAATGAGGCCCTGACCTGACTGGGGCCTCTGGGTGCTCCTACAATAAAAATAATAAATAAATAAATACCTAAGCACTTTAGGCATCCACAAATCTATCAAAAACAGGGAACTTCCCAACTCAAGGGGATACCGACAAATGTGGTAAATTACCCGTATGTGATCTCTGTTAAACCCACAAGATGGAGCTATCTTAAAGGCTACTGGACTTGCACAAAGGAAATCCAGCAAGTAGCCTTTAACATGTTTATTACAAACCCTCTCTCAATCCTGAAGACTCTGCATTGCCCCAGTCTCTCTTTGTCACTGTATCTGACCAATTGCCAAGTTTATCTCTCCCTGTATGGCTACACTTGAGATTTGCAGTGCTGGTGGAGGCTTTCCAGCGCTGTAATTAGTAACTGTCCATACCTGCAGGGCACATCCAGCGCTGCAACTCCCTGGCTGCAGCGCTGGCCGTACACCTGGGTCTGCTTGGGGTATAAGGATTGCAGCGCTGGTGCTACAGCGCTGCTCGTAAAGTGTGGCCACACACCAGCACTGTTATTGGCCTCCAGGGTATTAGGAGATATCCCAGAATGCTTTTAACTAAATTACTCCCTTTGTTTTGTTATGCTGCCTCTCTTTGTTTTGTTGTGAACTCGGGGCTCCGGGAGCTGCTTATCTAAAAAACAAACAAAACTCCTGTTTGCCGTGATCAATCTGTAACTGACTGAACAATCAAATGAGATAAACCCACTACCTTGCTGTGAATGAGGCAGGCAGGGGGATCCGAGTGTTTGCTTGACGAGAGAAACAGCGGGGGTGGGGCGGAGAAAGGGAGTCCGTTGGAGCAGCTGCTTATCTGGTCTGCAGGCTGTTTGCAGTTAAGAGTAAGGGGTCGGGAAAATTTTCTGATTTTGCAAGGCAGGGAGCTGATACACAGTGTCGGCTTCAAAAATCCACTCTCTCTCTCTCCCCCGGTCCCTGTCACACTGCACCCCACCCCCCTTTTTTTGAAAAGCACGTTGCTGCCACTTGAACGCTGGGATAGCTGCCCATAATGCATCACTCCCAACAGCGCTGCCAATGCTGCAAATGTGGCCACACTGCAGCGCTGGTAGCTGTGAGTGTGGCCACACACCAGCGCTTTCCCTACACAGCTGGATGACCAGCGCTGTAACTCCCAGCGCTGCAACTCTCAAGTGTAGCCATACCCTCCATTGCGGGACCACTCACCAAGATGATCAGTCTAGGGCCACAGTAAGGGAACAGTGTGATTTTAGGCAGCAGTCCTTAGAACAGGGGTTCTCAAACTGGGGGTCCGAACCCCTCAGGGGGTCATGAAGTTATTACATGGGGGGGTCACGAGCTGTCAGCCTCCATCAGGGCCGCCCAGAGGATTCCGGGGGCCTGAGGCAAAGCGGGGGAGCTGTGGTGCTTGTACTCACCCGGCAGCGGTCCGGATCTTCGGCGGCATTTCGGCAGCAGGGGCCCTTCAGTCGCTCCACATCTTCGGCAGCACTGAAGGGCCCCCTGCCGCTGAAATGCCGCCAAAGACCCGGACCGCCGCCGGGCCAGGACTTGCGGGGCCTGGGGAAAATTGCCCCACTTGCCGCCACCCGCGCCCCCCCCCCCCCGGGCGACCCTGGCCTCCACCCCAAACCCCACTTTGCCTCCAGCATTTATAATGGTGTTAAATATATAAACAAGTGTTTTTCATTTATAAGGGGGGGGTCGCACTCAGAGGCTTGCTCTCTGAAAGGGATCACCCATACAATAGTTTGAGACCCACTGCCTTGGAAGATCTCATGTTTCATTTATTCCATTAAAGCTCCTGATCAGTAGTGTACAACTTCTATTGCTTGCTAGAAGGCTTTCTCAGACCCATGATTCCACCTTCCATTGAGAATTCTGGAAGAGCTTTTCTTTGTAGCATCCATCCTCAGTTTCTCATGGTAAGAACAGTTATTGTCACAGACCAAACCCTCAGCTACAGTAATACTCCCAACCTTGGATGATCCAAAAATGAAGGATCAAGATGAAATCTCCTATTCTTTTTCCTCTATGGTACATAAGGTGCTTCTGCTAGGCTTCCCCGTCAGCCCACTATCTTTAATTTCAGGATAATGTAGTACATGGGATTGGTACCAGAAATAATTTTGTTTTTAAAGACATTATAACCCAAAGCCAGAACTGTCATAGAAGAAAGACTATATACTGTCTGCAGGACACTGTGTTGCCAGTGCTTTTATACAATATCACTCACTCTCCAAACTGACATAGCCACCAGTCATATCCTAATATACAAATAAAACTACCGTGTTCTTTTACAGGGTTTAATTTGCAAGATGAGAATTTCTATTCAAAGTTAGTCTGCATATTAGAGTCATCCAGAATTTTAAAAACAAAAAATGAGTGTGGGATTTCATTTGCTTACACGGCAGTTTTTGAAGAGCTAAATATTTGTGCTCTGTTTCCTAAACCAGAAAACGATCCACAGGATTTATTATACCTTTGATTTTCTATAACAGTGTAGTTCATCATACTTACTGATCCCTTTGGGCCCAGCAATCCCATATCACCCTAAACAAAAAATAAGACAAATTATGTCAGAACAGGATATTCATATTCAATTACAAATGCAGTGTACTTGATATGTTTTCCTCAATGTTTAAAAAATGATTGTTCCATTAAGAGCTAAGGAATTTGCTGAAGTACACAAAATGACAACCAACCAAAATCAACCAAAAGGATTGAAAGTAATTTGTATTGATACATTTATTTGTGAAAAAAACAGATTTCAGTTTTTCCATTAGTATTGCAATTTCAAAAAAGTGATTTTTGTATCATATTATCAAATATGTTTGTTTATTGATAATATATGTTTCAAAATATATATTATAAACAGGGAAAGCCCCCTAACATCCCATTGTTGAGTAATAGTCTATAACAGGAATGGGCAAACTTTTTGGCCCAAGGACCACATCTGGGAATAGAAATTGTATGGCGAGCCATGAATGCACACAAAATTGAGGTTGGGGTGTGGGAGGGGGTGAGGGCTCTGGTTGGGGGAGTGGGCTCTGGGTGGGGCCAGAAATGAGGAGATGAGGGTGTGGGACAGGGATCCGGGCTGGGGTGGTGGAGTGGGATGCGGGGGTGGTGGTGAGGGCTCTGGCTGGGTGCAGGCTCTGGGATGAGGAGTTTGGGGTGTAGGAGGGTTCTCTGGGCTCAGACCGAGGCGTTCAGAGGGCAGGAGGGGGATCAGGGCTGGGATAGGCAGTTAGGTGTGGGAAAGGGTGCAGGCTCCAGCTGGGAGTGCGGGCTCTGGGGTGGGGCTGGGGCAGGGGGTTGGAGCGTGGGGAGAGGCTCAGGGATGCAGGCTCCAGGTGGCACTTACCTCAAGTGGCCCCCGGAAGCAGCGGCATGTACCTTCTCCAGCTCCTACTCAGAGGCACGGCCAGGTGGCTTTGCACACTGCCCCATCTGCAGGCACCGCCCCTGCAGCTCCCATTGGCTGTGGTTCCCAGCCAATGGGAGCTGCATGGGTGGTGTTTGGGGCATGGGCAGCATGCAGAGTGGAGGCTTCTGGCTGCCCCTACGTGTCGGAGCCGGGGGGGACATGCCACTGCTTCCAGGAGCCAAGTGGAGCAGCCCCCGACCCTGCTCCCTGGCTGGAGCGCTGAAGTGGGGCCATGACGTTGCTTCTGGGAGCTGTGGGAGCAGCCCCCAACCCTGCTCCCCGGCTAAGCACTGGAGCAGGGCAAGCCCCAGACCCTGCTCCCCAGTGGGAGCTCGAGGGCCGGATTAAAACAGTTTCCCCACTCCGGTCTATAATAATTAGAGTTGGGCAGAAAAACTGCTGAAACTCTTTTTTAATCAGAATTTTCTGATTTGCTGAAATCAGAATGTTCTGCAGGACCACGTCAGTTTCAACAAAATTCCCCCAGAAGCCAGGCAGGTTTCAAAACCTGCCTGTTTTCCTGCCATCTTGCCTGCCCAGCTTACTGGTGGCAGCCTGACTAGCTGATGGGGAACCAAAAGCCTGGAAGCCCTGGAAGACCAGGGTCACCAAGCTCCCAGCCTCAGCAGCCCAGGCTCCCCAGCTCTGGGGTAGGTTGCCTGGTGGGCTGCCTGAAGGTATGTCTACACTGGAGCTGGAGGTATAATTTCCAGGTTGGGTAGACATAGCTGTGCTAGCTTTGATTGAGCTAGCATGCTAAAAATAGCAATGTGGCTGTGGCTGAACGGACAGAGAGATAAGCTACCTGCCCTGAGTATGTACCTAGAGCCATGGTGGGCAACCTGCAGCCCACAGGCCGCACACAGCTCGTCAGGGTAATCCGCTGGCAGGCCGCAAGACAGTGTTTACATTGACTGTCCGCAGGCACGGCCACTCGCAGCTCCCAGTGGCCGTGGTTCACCATTCCCGGCCAATGGGAGCTGCGGGAAGCAGTGGACAGCAGGTCCCTGCTGCCCGTGCCACTTCCCGCAGCTCCCATTGGCTGGGAACGGCTAACCGCAGCCACTGGGAGATACAGGCAGCCATGCCTGTGGACAGTCAATGTAAACAAACTGTCTCACGGCCCGGCAGCAGATTACCCTGATGGGCCACAGATTGCCCACCACTGACCTAGGGTTTCAGAGAGGGATGGCGAGTCCATTCTGCCTCATGTGCAGCTGTGGCTATACGGCTATTTTTAGTGCTCTAACTTCATCAAAGCTAGCATAGGTATGTCTACCCAAGCTGAAAATTACACCTCCAGCTCCAGAGTAAATATATCCTACGAGTCAGAGCTTCCAGGGCTTCCAGCATCCCCAGCAGCCTGCCAGGAGGACTGTCCCATAACCCGGGTTCTCAGTAGAGCTGGGCAGAGAACGGTAATTCCATTTCATGAGGAATTTTGAAATTTATGGTTTCTGTTCCAAATCATAACAGAACCAGATTTGGAAATCTCAAAATCCTCTGTGAAATAAAATTGCTGTCCTACACTGAGCTCAAATTACTACCATAATGATGTGTAGATGCATTTTATCATAATACCAATGGAGATATTTCCCTGAAAGCAGGACTGGATTAGTGCAGGGGCTTTAAGGGCTGCAGCCCAGGGCCCTGGGCAAAAGGGGGCCTTGGTGCAGCAGGGCTCAGGCAGGCTGCCTGCATGCCATGGCCCCGTGCCGCTCCTGGCACGCTAGCTGCTGGCACGTCTCTGTGGCCCCTGGTGGGGGGGCAGGGTGAGTTCGCTCCACGTGCTGCCCTTGCCCCCAGCACTGTCCCCACAGCTCCCAATGGGAGCTGCGAGGGCGGCACTTGTGGGCACAGGCAGCACATGGAGACACTTTCCCCCTCCCCTCGAGGGCACGCAGAGATGTGCCAGCAGCTGGCTGCTTCCACAAGTGGTGTGGGGCCACAGCATGCAGGCAGGCAGCCTGCTTGAGCCCTGCTGCGCCACCGGCAGGGGGCTGCCTGTGGTAAGCACCTCCCAGCTGGAGCCTGGACCTTGCACCCCCTCCTGCACCCCACCCTCCTGCCCCAGGTCAGAATCCCCTTCTGCACCAAATTCCCTTCCAGAGCCCGTACCCCTGACCCTCTCCTGCACCCCAACACCCTGCCCCAGCCTGGAGCCCCCTCCTGCAGCCAAACTCCCTCCCAGAAAGAAACTAATAGAACAGCTGTTCCAGGGTAAGAAGCAGGCCATTTTGAATTAACTTAACTATATTCTATATGTTTTAAAATTGAAATGTAACCACAGAATGGCTTTATGTTAATTAAAAGGCAAGTTTAGTGTAGTGTTAATAGCCTCGATGCCATAATTGTGATCAGTTTGTTTTAAATTAGGGGAAAGACTTGTATATTGGGGCCCCCCAAAATCTAATAGCCCCGGACCCCACAGGAGAGTTAATCCAGCCCTGCCTGACAGTGGTTGCTCTCCCAATCTTCAATAGCCTGTAGCGGAGTAGCAGGTTTCCCAGGGCGGGGAATGGGCATTTACTATGTAGTAACTGTTTTTACAAATAAATGTCCCTATGGTCATATTTTTGTGTTTCGTACAGAACACGCCATGTCATCACTTCAGAAACTGACTCACTAGTAGCAGACTCAAAATTTTGCTTCACAGGAACCACACTTGCTGAAGAGCAAATCCCCTGGAGTCCCTATTGCAATTTTAAAAACTTTTAATTGCTGACATAAGGGTAATCAAATGTCATACATTAGGAAGTAAGCTGATTGTTGCAGGAGTGAGGAATGAATTTTCTTGTCCAGACTACTGCATTATACAATTGGTTAGTATATTGTTTTACAAGTAGAAGAAGGATATATCTTCCTTTGAAGCATCAGGTATTGGCCATTGCCAGAAGCAGCTTATTGGACCTGATGGACAAGTGTGTTGATGTTTCCTTTTTTACATATAGTTTTAAAAACAAAAACAAGGCTTTTAATGTTTCAGAGGAGCCAGGGGATTTCAAAACTGAGACACTGGTGCAGCAGGTCCCAAAGGACACTGCAAAACTCTGCAGTGTAACCAATACATCCACTCTACTTTTGCAGTGATAAAATTGTATGATAACACTGAGATTTGGTTTCTAATGGGAAAAAATCATGTTGGAAAAGTTTCTTCAACAGATAAAACAAAAAAATTAGTATCATTCACATAAAGAACATCTTAAAACAGATTAAGTGAAAATAATGTCTTACCAGGTCACCCCTTTCTCCTGGTTCTCCTTCTCCTCCAGCAGGACCCTGTATCAAAACAAGACACATGCTGTAAGAGTCTTACGCTCCTTAAAATTTAGATGATTCTAGAGAGTACAGTGATTGATATCATGATTAGTATTAGAAGACTTACTTGTTCACCTTTAGGCCCTGGCTCACCAACCAATCCCTAAATGTAAAATAAAAAACACAATATTTTAGAACTTAGAAATCACTGAATGTAAAGAGGGATTTTATATTTCACTCTGGTCAGAACTAAGAGGCTGTTATCTTGAACCAGCATTTCTGGAATATTTGGATCTGAAAGCAGCTTTTTCTTCCTTCTTCCATTTTAAAATGTATTTTATCATAAGTATTCCTAGAGATATTTGGGTCTCGATTCATGTTATATTATTGCAACAACACTGTAGAACAACCAGTTCAGGAGCTTTTTTGGTGTACTTATAAATCAGATTCACTCAGAGGCAAAGATTAGATCTGAGTCCTCTGTTCTTCTGATGTTTCCTATGGGAAAGGATAGTGATAAGGACAGAGAGAGGAGGGAAGGCACTAGTAAATCTTTATATCCAGTTAGATCAAATGTCACATAGGGCTCACTCTGAAGTTTTCCAATCTCCTTTGTCCATCTCTAGACACACTTGTTCAGAATGTTTATACTTGGGGAATAGAAAGTTCAAGCATTTGGCCATAGGAACATAAGAATGGCCCTACTGGGTCAGACCAAAGGTACATCTAGCCCAGCATCCCCCGTCGCTCATTCCCAACTTCTGGCAAACAGAAGGTAGGGACACCATTCCTGCCCATCCTGGCTAATAGCCAAACAGAGCATTTCACTCCAGTTCAAATTCAAAGCGGGAGGGTAGTGACCAAAAGTGACTATGATGTAATGGCTGTTCATTAAGGTCTCTGTAAAATCATTGGAAATACTCCTCTAAGCTTCGGATCAGGCCCTATATTGATTATCTCTGTCCAATTCATAGTGGAAAGATATTCATAAGACCAATGCCATCATCACAAAGGACTTTAACTGCCACTCAAAGACAGGCCACAGAAAAGCCATAAATAACCAGACCAAAATATGGTGAATCAGAAATAGTGTGAGACATGAGAGCTGGCATTGCTTCCCCCCACTTCCCCACATAAATATGAAAGATCCACCAAAGTGCTACCATGCAGTTACAGGAGTCCTCTATATTTGTATACAGGTAAATAGAACAGGTCCCAGTGGATGGTGATGAAGAATATGTGGCCTAATTCCTGGGTTTGGAAGGATTGTTAAAATGAATTGTCATGCATTGCAAATGGCTTCTTGTGGTTGCTCTGTACATCAGCTCTTAATGCACATACCACTGGGTTTTTCATTCAAGTAAGGCTGGATACATTGCATGCAAAGCACATCCAGTCCCCAGGAAGGGAGGAGGGAGACACTGATGACTTTGCATCAGTCTGGAGTGACCCCATTGTCTAAGCCTGAGACTGGCTCCAGAGGTAGCCATTTCCAAATCTTCTGGACGAGCAGGGTGGGAAGGCTCAGTGGAAGGCATGGCCTCTATGGGATGAAAAAGGAAATAGACTAAAAATATGGTTTTATATATAGGGCTGTCTCTCAAAATAGGAAAAATAAAAATAAACAATGAGCTGAATTAATTCCTAGCATAACTCCATTTATTTTAAGGGAGTTACACTGGGAATGAAGTTGGCCCTATGCTTAAAAAAACACAACAAATGTAGAAATACTCTCAGAAATCACTTACATAAATGGAAGTTACCTGGATGTACCCTCAGAAACTATGAAAGACTCTTTGATACTAAAAAGAGGAGTTTGCAGATTCCTATCTGGCAGCATTGACAGCTGGCTAGGAGTGTGTGTACCTGAAGTCAACATTCTGAAAAACCACACAGAAATATACTAACTTGATGGCAATACAGAGAGGACAAATGTTCAAGGTGGCCCTTAAAAATTTGCCAGTTTACCTAGATAAGTAATTTAAAAAACTGTTATTAAGCCTTCTGTGGGCAAGCATAGGAGTAAGGGGGCATAAACCACAACCACAACCCACGCCTAGCCTCTCTACATCACCAATGTGGACTCTCCATGTCCTTCCTGAGCGACTGGAGGAAAAGCATATCTTTTGTATAATCCAGCAAGTGAGTAGGAATTCTGAGGCTTCTCAGGGGCCCAATTTTTCCCTACAAAATACTGTTTGAGATACTTGTATCTTGTGAATGTGCATAGATAGCCTCAGGAGTTTCAGCAGTCACTATATTTCTATAGTATATACAGAGTACAGAAACATAGCAGATACTGAAGTAGGGTAACATTTTCAGTGACTTCCCATTTTCAAGAGTGCCTAGATCAGTGATTTTCAAAGGGACTGAGACACTTCTGAAAATTTTATCTGTAACCTTATTTATTTACAGGGTGGATTTTTTTGGTAGATTCTTATGAGCCTTAATTAGCCATCGGACATTTAGAGCACCCAACTTCTATGAAGTTATAATTGATTTTGCTGTGAAACAAGAAACTCTGAGAAATTAATAATCATAACAATGAAGGAGTGATGTTAAAATCATTGTATTCTACATGTTGCCATTCTTTATGGTGCATTTGAGCGCATTTCTTACCCTGTCACCTTTGGTGCCAGGCAGGCCTGAAGGACCTGGCAGTCCCGGTAGTCCTAGGTCCCCTTCAGGACCCTGTGAAAACAAACCAAGGATGGAAACTTCCTAGTATTGTTTCTGGATAGAACCAATGGATAACTATAACCAAGGTCCAGTTTCTGGGCCCCTTACACACATTGAGTAGGATTTTAGTCCCAGTCGGGGCATAGTCTGTGTGAGTGGAGATTGCAGAATCTTGCCCATCTAAACAGTACTTTTGAGGAACTTATTATTGACGAACACAAATAGCAGCACTTATTGGACTTTCCCCTCCAGCCCTAGTGCTAAATAGTTTAGTTCTTAACAAAAAAATTCCTGTCATTTATCCCCCATGGCTTGTACATTCCTCCTTAACAGCAGGCTCTTTCAGCTCAGACCTCGCCAACTGTGCTTCTAACTAGTACTGTGTAAATATTATTTGAGTGGTAGTACAAGAGGGCATTCATGATCTGTCCCATTCATTAGTTCTAGGTAGCTGCTAGCAGAAAGCTGGTCTTTCACTACTCCTGCTTCTTGAAAATGCATAGCGCACACACAATCTTACAGCTTTGGCTTCACACAAAACAAAAAAAGCTTTACACTTTTTCTATCTTGCCACCTCTCATAACCACAATACATTCTCAACACATTTTCATATGCTTTAAAATTTGAACACTGATTTTTATTACAGACACAGCGTATTGAAAAGGAAGCTTATCAATCATCCTTTTCATCATACTCCCTTGACTCCCTGTGTAAATGAATAGGGGAGTGAGGATTCCTTCTGATGCCATAAGTTCCTGGAAAATAAATATAAGCTGATGGGAACTGAAATATGCTGCTTACCAGTTTCCCTGGTGGACCTGGAGGCCCGGCAGGACCTGGCTCACCTCTGCTACCCTTTAAAGAAACAGAAGGGCATTGTTACAACCTTGAATATTTATTTTCTCATTAATTGTAAATGAATGACCTTTTCCCCCCTCAATCTTGATTCAATTACTGTTTATCAGTGGGCTCTAATTTAAGGCTCATGTATATTAATGAAAACAAATGCAAGAGTCATAAAACTAAAAAGTTCTTAAAAGTAGTTTAACAATCACTATATGTCTGTCATGGCATACACTATGTTAACATTACATTCCTGGACTTTTCTCATAATTTCCCAATACAGACAAACAACCTCTATTTTACAATTACAATTTTTACAATTATTTAATAATATTTAGGGACAGTCTGTGAACCCCTAACTCACACCAGTTAGACATTACTCACAGAAGTGATCCTCTCCATGGGACTACTCCAGTGAGTAGCCGCTCATCACTAGCCAACTTCAGGAAAGCACTTGATCACTTCATTAAGTCTATCCCTGTCCAAGACAGCACTTAAGCACATGCTTAACTTTAGGCATGTGCTTTTAAGTCTCATCAATGGGACTTACATGCATGCATAAGTGTGGTCATGAGGCCCAGTGTGAGTTTGAATATCATAATCTGGCTTTTAACTATTAGCCTAAAGTCTCATACTCTCTTACAGTGGACACATCCAGAGCCAAATGTGAAAATTTCATGGGAGAGTTCTGGTCAGCAGCAGACTCAATGAGGTAACAAAGACCATGAATTTTTTTGGGGGGGAAAAAACCCTAAAACTTGAGGGTTTTGTCATGGATGTCAGGACAAGTATACATCTTTAATTATGCTTTAACCTCATGATATGTGTACATATTAAAATTTAAATTATATATATATATATTAGACATCATATCCATATATTAATACCAGCACTATCTCTTTAAAATATATGCTATGGGTGAATTTCAAAATTTGAAAAAATTTTCAAAAGTGCCTAAGTCCCATTTTCAAAAGGAATTTGGGACAGATTTTCAAAGATATTTCAATGGGAGTTAGGCACCTAGGTGTTTTTGAACATACCACTAAGTGCCTACCTTCATCTTTAGGCACCTAAATACCTTTAAAAATCTGGCCCTTAGGAGTCTGTCTCATTGAAAGTCAATAGGACTTAGGCACCTAAATCACATAGGCTGAAATTTTTAAAGGTATTCAGGCATTGCAGTGCTCAGTGTTGCAAGGCTCAACTGATTTAAGAACCTAAATCTCACTTTCTAGAGGCATTTAGACCTTTGGGAGCCTAAATTCCAGTGATTGTCCTAAGTGCCTAAATCCCTTTAGAAGATGAGAATTAGGCTCCTAAATCTGTTAGCCATTGCACTGATCAGTGTCACAACACCTGAAAACCTTTAAAAATCTGGTCTTTGGGGACTTTTGAAATTCATACCGTATACAATTTAGGGATAATACTTGCTATCAAATCATGATATAGCATGTAACGAGACAACATTCTTTATTTAGCAGTGACAGTTATCAGTTATAAAGACTAGTGATTTTAATCTGATGTGTGTGGCTCTAAAAGATCTGGCTGAGAGTGGATCTAATTACTCCAATATGACATACAATATTTAATTTACTATTTCAGAATGAAAAGGAAATTGTGACATGAGTGTATAAAAGGAGACACAAAAAATGCATTTTACGCCATATGTCATAAATGCATGGACTGGCTTCTCAGACAAGGTTAGAAAGACTGAACTCTCAAATTTTCACAAAATAATGAGGTATCCTGGAGAGATCAGAGAATTTAGAAAGATTTTTTCCCAGTCATTTCCTCAACAAAGTTCCTGTGCTGTTAAAGCCATTATTTTTTAAGAAGTATTGCTGCATGGTTTGTGAAAGCATTATTCATAGTAACAGTCTGACCCTCACCCTATGACCCAAAAAACTCAGTAATTTTCTGTAAATCCTACATTTAACCACATGAATTCTGTATTACACTTCTACCCAGGATTGTCACATATTGTTCTAGATTTCAGGTTCAAGAAAGAAGATTTAATTTTAACTAAGATCAGTTTAAAAACCATTTATATCTGGATACCACATAAGGACCATTTCTGAATGACATGCAAGTAAAATAAATCCTTTCAACACAATTACATTGACACAGAATAAATAATTGGGACTTGAATCATGCAGGTTCTGGTCATGCAATACTAAATTTGCAACTTTTCCTCAAATACTAGTATTTTTTATTGTTTCCCTAGTATGGTGAAAAAATACATTGAAGATATCATCTTCTGCTACCACAGATACTGTTATTGGATAGATTATTTCATACTAATGTCATATATTTGGGTCCAGATGAGCTGTGCTTGACACTGGACCTGAGTGGAAAGTCAGGAAGACAGCAACTCAAAGCCACTTTTCCACCACCACCAACTCCCAGTCCTAGGGCCAGCCAGGATCTACATTAGCCCCAGGCATAATTTAAAGCAGCCCAAGACCTGTTCTACATTACACCTGACAGGAACGATCCCCTAGGATCTATTTTGTTGGCCAGAGATCACCAGAACACAAAATAGTCTTCATAAAAGGTGTAAAAGTCACCTGTTCACTGCTCACTTTTTAAACAGAATAGACAATAAAAATATTGTCTACATTGGCTATGCCCCCAGCACATCACTCATGTCAGGGGTGGAAGGGCCAGAAGTAGGTGGTATTTTGCTACTTGGGGATGCCCTGATATCATAGAATCCCCAGATAGTCTGTTACAACAGCATCCTGACTCCTCCAGTGCAAAACAGCTGGATGGCAGGCCGAGGATGTGGGCCAAAGACTTCATGACCAGTTCTGATCATCAAGAATTCTCATGCTTATACACATTAGTTTTATCTTATCTCTTATATAAGGCAAATAGATTTTATATTACACATCTTGCAGCTGTGGAGGGATCACTCCCCCCTGTCTGAAATTAGTGGGAGTTTTAACATTGGCTTCACTGGAAGCAGGATTGTGACCTTCATATGCAGAATGTACTTCTGGCACAGGTTATGAGAATAAAAAGTCCCAAGCAGGCCATCCACCCAGCACCATAATAATACTAATTAATAATAATGATGATGAAGTGCAGCCCCTCCATAGCTGCTATTTCAGCCTATGCGATGAAATGGAAGCCAGTGCCCCTTTGTGCCCTATGCAGGAATTATGCTGCATGGAGAAACTTCAACCAGCCCTCTGTGCTGGTTTGGATTTCACACCATGTGGAGTTTTTTAAAAGGAGATAGGTTCTGTTGGTGAATTCAAGTCACCTGTAATGCAATACAGAACTTATTCTCAGGCTAATTCTTCTATTTCAGTGGTTTACTGGGCTTCTATAGATTTTACAGTGATGTTTTTGTTAGTGAAAAATTGTGAGAACTACAGTAGTACCTTGCTAATCTGCAGTTCACTAAATTGCACCACTAATCTACACAAAAACTGGCAGCCTCTCCCCGCCTTTCAGCAAAGATTGTATAGCCAAAGCTTAATGAAATCTCAAATTGCTAAGTATTTGTTTCTTTTACAACATTCATTATGCTGCATTTTGTGGTATACTAGGCAGCAATGTAAGAAATAATGAAAACTACAATTGAAAAAATAAGTGAACAATGTATATTTTATGATGCATCATCTTTGCTTTTGATTTTTACTCATTATTTCACATGATTCAGTCATTTGCAAACCCAGTCATCACTATGATTAGCAATGGCTTACTGTCACTGCAAAGTGGCATTCATTATGGCTACGTCTATACCTGGGGCTGGGGGTGTGATTCCTATCTTGTATAAACATACGCGCAATTGCACTCCTGCTAGTGTGCTAAAAATAGCAGTGTAGCCATGGTAACATGGGCAGTGTAGAGCATGGTACAGGCTAGCTGCCCAAAGTATGGACCCACAGAGATTAGGTGGGTTTGTACTTAGGGCAGCAAGCCCGTGCCACTACTCCCCTGCTACTGCAGATACACTACTATTTTTAGTGTCCTAGCTCAATGAGAGCTAGTGCAAGTATCTCTCTGTGATCTGGGAATCAGACCCCTTGCTCCAAGTGTAGAAGTACCCTTAATTTAGTATATCTCTCAATATTTTTTTTCATCCTACATCTCAGAGGAGTAAATTTTAATGTTATATCAGGGATTTAGCTATGACTCCTGCCCAACCTATAAGCACTGCACTAAAAATGTATGCCAAAACATGTACTATTGCCAGCTGGAATGAGCACTTATAGTACATAGTGCCTTTTATCTGATGTTTTAAAAGGAACTTCCACACATTAATGCATTAATGGCCAAATTGTGGTTGCCCGTCTTGGGTGCCCAAATGCCAGGGAGGGGGCATGGAATATGCAAGGTGCTTCCCCCTCACCTGTGCCCTGCTTTGGGCACAGCCACAGTGTGGTTGGGGAGCACAGTCCATGCTATTTCCTAGCACCACTGTGGTGATAGCTGCCAGAAAAGGGGTGAGGAGGGGTGCACTCTCTAAGGGTGATGCAGCTGCCATGCTGGTGTGTAAAGGGGCTGGCCACAATCTAGCCCCAGTGTCCTTTCAGATCCTCAGATAAAAGGCACCATCCATTGTGGGCTGGATCCTCAGGTGCATCTGAGCAGAGAAGGGCATTGGTGGCTATGCAAGGGGACAAGTCGTCTGTCCCAGTAATGCAAAACAGCTCGTAGGATAGGCAAGGACCCAGCCCTGTTAGAGTTTACTATTGCAGAAAAGAATAAACACACTTTGGGGTAAATCTGAGTGCATGTGTGCAGTTTTGCCTTGAGCCAGACAGGGTTCTTCCTGGGGACATTGTCTGTAGCACGGCTCCTCCACCTCCCCTCCAGCCCACATGCCAACTCTAGCCTGAATTAACTGAGACTACCAGCAAAAAAATTAAACATCTTTAACAAAAGCTAACTTTTTCAAGTGGCTTAATATCAGTTTTATACTGTCAGACAGGATGGTCACACCTCTGAACATCACATTATCTGCCAATGCTACACTAACAATTATTCATGGAATGTATGGCATCAAGAATACAGATAACATTCCATTAACCATCCAGCATTATTTAAAGTTACCTGGGCTAAATATTTAAAGATGTGTGTATAGTAGAAATATAGAATCTGATAAGTATTAACATACACTTATTGCAAGTGCCAAGTGATTGTATGGCCTAAGACATTATCCCTTCAAAATCAAGTCAGGCACAGGAGGAAGAATCTAGTGGCTTAGAAATGAGAACCAGGAAACCTGGGTTCTTCTTTTGCTTCACATATCCTGTGTGATGTTAATTTATCTGTGCATCTTTAAAATAGGAATAGTAATAATACCCTATGCCCTAGGGGTTGTTTAAAAACAACATCATTATTTGTGAAGCTCTAAGACTTAAATGGACAAGCAGTGCCAAAAAATGTGTGTATGCACAGTACGTCCTGGGAAGGTGAAGACATCGGACTACTTATCCTGCCACTGTGTTGATGCCCAACTGAAGAAAATGGACCCACTTTTTAAACTTGAGGCATGTAAAGGGACCTGGTATCAAAAAGTTGATTTAAGTGACAGAACAATTAGTATAGCAATCCAGGATGCATTTCAGGCTGAAAAAAAGGTCTTACAATTGTACCGATGAAAATAATCTTTGCACTAGAGCACAGATAAAGAAAATAATTTAGCTAAAAACTACTGTATATACTAAATATTTTTTTAAAACAGCCAGTATATAAAAGCTAATATGCATGCATGTCTCAAGGTTATTTACTCAACTTACTATTAAAGCTTAAAACACCCCAAGCTATTTAACAAATTCAGAACTATACAAAATTTTAACCAACTAGAAAGGCTGGGAATAAAGCAAAAGGTATAAATTCACTATGAAAAATTAAATGCTGCTAAATCTTAATAAATGTGTGGGGAGGAAAAATTTCACATAATTACTTAAGGGAACACAGTCAACCTCACTGATTAGGCTTGACACTTTGACGTTTAAGAATTATTTCTTTTGGGCCACCTGCCACAATGACCAGTTTAAAAAGGATTTAAACCACAAGTGAGTTCAGTAATTATTTAGAATGACTTGTAATGTGATGCAAACATACTGTTAACTGACAAAACAATTACAATGGAAAAGAAGATATGTTTGATTGGAAATTAGAAAATGCAAGTTGCATGGTACTCTTGCTACAAATGTAAGGATGTCATTTTCCTGTTTTATTAAATGAAGGTTGAACATCTCATAAAAAGCGCATAAATTATAACAGGCTTTTTCTCAATGGCCCATACCAATTTTCTAATTAAAATTAGATAGATGATTATATTTTCTCAAGTGTTTATTTTCCTATACAGAAAATCTTCAGTAGTCAAGCACATAAGATTGTATGATCTATTCCAACAAACAGATAAAAAGTATTTTGTCTGTTGGAATAGACTATGTAATCTAATTATCTTCATTTTGAATCATTAAAACCTCCTCTGGAAAACTATTATAAATGTTTAAGCTATTGGATATGACAACTCTGGTTTCTGAGCACTGACTGGCTAACAACCAGGGTAACAATATTCTTCTGTGGATTTTAATAATAAAAATTGTCCTATTTATATAGCACCTTACATCCCAAAGGTTCCCAAACTGATATGTTAACAATATGATGATTTAGTTGGTGTTGATCCTGCTTTGAGCAGGGATTGGACTAGATGACATCCTGAGGTCTCTTCCAACCCTAATCTTCTATGATTCTAATATACAGGTGTTACTTCTTCACCACTGAAATGTAATCACCAATGAGGGAAATGCAGCCATTATTTAATAGGGCACAGAAGCAGCAACAGGGCTTGAAAACTCACTTGCCAGCAGAAATGGGAATTTTCCATTGGTAAGTGTCTCTTGCAGGCTGCTTAGGTAAAAGAGGCAGCCTGCGAATATTGTTAATAAAATAGAAAAAAATCATGTTTAAATTTGTAAACAAGAATCTATTCCCCCTCTCCATATCAAGTATCAGAAGGGTAGCCGTGTTAGTCTGGATCTGTAAAAGCAGCAAAGAGTCTTGTGGCACCTTATAGACTAACAGACGTTTTGGAGCATGAGCTTTCGTGGGTGAATACCCACTTCATCAGATGCATGTCACCCACGAAAGCTCATGCTCCAAAACGTCTGTTAGTCTATAAGTGCCACAAGACTCTTTGCTGCTTTTTCCATATCAAGTTACACCACAGAGGCGCACTGGAGGAGTGCTAATTTTGTTGGCTCCATCATCCCACACTGAAGAGTGTCCTGGCCCTTCAGCAATTACTAGCCTTGTTGTCTATCCACAGCACTAAAGCAGAGGACAGAGGTAACACAACCCTTTTGACTCCCCTTCCTTTTAACCCAGAGAAGGTGCCATGGCTTCCCAGTTCTCTCACTTCCTTAGGCCTAGTAAGAAAATGATCCTAATAGCAGTGACTTCTTGGTGGCTCCTCCTCTTCTCTGTCAGGAGAAAAAGGGAAGAACTCCAGACCCCTCCTGACTCCTGCCACAGAACCCTCCACTAGGAAGGTAAATGGAATACGGGCTTAATATGAGTAGAGGGCCTTTGACAGTAGAAGGAACCTGGAGAGAAGAGAAAGGAAGGGAATGATCAGTAGGAGGATGGAGAGTGTAGACTTGAGGAAAGGAAAAGTTAGAAGAGAGTAAGGAATAAAGTGAAATAAGTGGTAAAGAGGTGACCAACATAGAGATTAGGGGAGGGGAAGGAAAGACAAAAGAAATAATTCATTGAAGAGCAACTATGGGATCTTTGATGACTGTATGTGGTTGGTCATGAACAGAGCTGGTCAAAATTTTTCAATTTTTCCATAACTGATACAATTTGAAAATATGAATTTTTTTAAGTTTCCATTTTTGACCAGTTGTAGAAACTGGTCAAAATATTGCAAATGTCTAATTCTGAAATTTTTATTTAAAAATAAAACCTGTGGATATACTGAAAAACATTGTGGAATTTTCCCTCTTTTTGTCAAGATGTTCTAGTCATGACAGCCAAATGATGGCCTCTCCAGAAGCACACTATTCCATAACACCACAGCAGGGCAGTGGTTCATCAGGACTTGTTCAGGGAGAATGAACTCTTTGTTGATACATATTGAAACAGACCCAGACCAGTGGGGTACAGGAGTCTGGTAGAGGGCAAATATACTGGTCACTGGATGAGTAGTTTTCTGTTCCCTGAGTGACCAGAGCAGGGGCTGCACTAGAGTAATCAGGAACCTGCTAGAACCAATTAAGGCAGACAGGCTGATTAGATCACCTGCAGCCAATCAAGGCAGGCTAATCAGGGCACCTGGGTTTAAAAAGGAGCTCACTCCAGTCAGGTGAGGAGGAGCCAGAGGAGAGGAAGTGTGTGTGAGGAGCTGGGAGCAAGAGGCACAAGGAGCTGAGAGTGAGAGGGTGTGCTGCTGGAGGACTAAGGAGTACAAGTGTTATCAGACACCAGGAGGAAGGTCCTGTGGTGAGGATAAGGAAGGTGTTTGGAGGAGGCCATGGGGAAGTAGCCCAGGGAGTTGTAGCTGTCATGCAGCTGTTACAAGAGGCACTACAGACAGCTGCAATCCACAGGGCCCTGGGCTGGAACCCGGAGTAGAGGGCGGGTCCGGGTTCCCCCCAAACCTCCCAACTCCTGATCAGACACAGGAGAAGTTGATCCAGACTGTGGGGAAGATCACTGAGGTGAGCAAATCTGCCAATAAGCGCAGGACCCACCAAGGTAGAGGAGGAACTTTGTCACAATATGAAACATTGTTTCCACACTCAGTGGGCAGTTACTACCATTGTTTAGTGAAGATTGAACTGGAACATGATGCAACAGTGTGATAAAGTGACAGTTTTATTTTGTCAATAAAATGTGGGCTAAATGTTCTGCCTGGCCCATGTCTCTGCCTGCTCTTACTCTTTTGACATATGGGCACAAATCAGGGATTTTGCACAAGCTCATGGAGAGAGAAGTTCCTGACTAGACATATGCGAGTGCACAAATCCCTTGGTTTGCCCACCTGTGGTAAATGTACACACAAAAATAGTTCAAACACTATGGAAATCAGATCTTATTAAGCAAACTAGAGTACGCCTTACAGTGCGTGTTTTATTTAGGGGCCAGCTCCTAGGTTCATGTCCGGCTGTTCTGAATGCTGTCACCATATGATGCGATGACTAAAAATATCACTTAATACTGGGATTTCACAAGACTTTATGCTAAGGCCTTTTTTTTTCTTTGCACTCCCCTTCCCACTACAGGATCAGTTCTGTTGGAGAATAGACATCCGTACACCTCCAGTAGGACTAATCCTACTTCCAACATATGCAGAAACCACACAGCAGCTACTTCTTCCTGCCACTAGCTGCAGATGATAGCTCCAACCTGTTATGCACAGTCCAGAGTAAGGGAAAGTGCAGAGAGCACAAGGGTGCTACACCTAATGGGCACAGTCTGCTCCCCTTGCATGGCAGTGCAGAGATGAGGAGAGGCAGGAGGCAAACTGTCCTTGAGTCGTAAGGGCAGAACAGTCTCTGCATTCCTGAGAGCAAGGGCTATATGCCTGGCATGAATGCTGACTGCACAAGGTGTACAGGGAATGCTGCTTGCTCCTGCTACACAACTGCACACACAAGTAAGGACTAGGCAGAATCTTGCCCAAAATAAAGAGAGTCTCAACTTCCTGCCTTTGGCTGAACATAAATTCCTGATTCTTCTATCACTGAAGCTTGCCTGTGAAAAAGACTTGGACTTCCCACCCTGGTTTCCCAGGCAGCCAGCAGGAAGCTGTGGCAGCCATTCACAGTCTGTTTTCCTCAGTAGAATGATACTGAATATTTTCAGTATTTTCATCAGAAGGGTGGTTTATAAACTTCAGAGAATAAAATACTATGGCTTAAAAACAGCTTACTTCTACTTAAATCTGTGTGATGTGCAGTGGGTATTTCTATTATCCTACTAATGATAACACTTACAAGCTGTCCCTCCATTTTTGTGGATTTGAAGTCACTCTTTTCTAGATTTTTTTTTAATCATATTGCTCACATGTTTACAGAAACTGTTACATTACTGAATGATGAAACAAAATGAGGGGAACACATTCCCCTGATCTCTGCAGTGACAATCAGAAAAATCACTATATTTAATCTTCATTGAGTGTTTCTGTCTGACAGCAGGGTTACTAATAATTAACCCAGCATGTCAACTCCTGTTTCTATGGACTGCTGATTTCATAAACTCATACTTGCATGTTATGGGATTAAAAGCATAGTTTAGCAGATTATCTTGCATTATCAATGTAGAGAGATACTTTGTTCTTGATCTAACTATAACTTTTATGTGTCTCTCAAGTATTTAGGAGATCAATGCCAGGAGAAGGGTTCAGAAAACAAATTCCATTCCATCCAAGACAATGCAGTTGGAGGCTTCCAACAAACCCAAGCTTTGGTGAGTATAATTATGGCAAGCTTAACATTGAGATATTGTGTCACAACATGCTGAGTATATATATTCATGTTATCTATTTTTATATCCTTCCTGGACAGCCAATGGCCAAAAGTCATGCAAAGGTGTGTTCCAAAGAAAATAGTGTGTTGTAATGAAGTACATTCAGCAAATGACAATGCAAACCACAGAAACATACAGAAAGGAAAAGTAAACTTGTTCTTTTGATGAGTTTTGTTGAATATTTAAAGTCAGAGAACAATTAGTTTATAGAAGCCAGTTTCCCTGCCTGGTTCCCCTTACAAGTAAATCACTAATGTTATATCACAGCAAGTGAGCACCTCTGGAGTGGGATGGCAAGAGAGGAACTCGCAAACAGAGGTCATGGAGCATGAGTTCTTCTGAGCAGCAAATGGTCTCACACTGTGAATTCCAGTGCATTAAAGCTATCCCCAACTCACAGACAGTCTGTTGGGGACCATTTCCAGTAAGTTACAGCAGCATCATGCTCTTCTAACTACTCTCAGGACCAAGACTGGGGCCAGGCGAGAGACAGAGAGAGAAAATCAAAAAGCTGTTACCAGCCCCCTACAGCCACCACCTCTCATATCTCATCCACAGCATAGACTCTGTCCCTCTGTCTTCAGCATTACACTTCAACGAGTGCCACCAAATTTCTCTATGTAAGTCCTTGCTTCTCCTATCCTAGCCCCCCTCGAGGCTTATTCTTACCCTGGGCTAGCCATCTTTCAAAACCTCTTGTATGTTTTTCTGAAGTAGGCTAGTGCTGTGGAAGCAATCTCCAGCAAAAGTGCATGCCCCTCTGAACACCAGTATTTTCAACCAGAAGGAACTACTATGGTTCAAAGCACTACCTGTCCAGCCCCCTCCACCAGTGAGTAATATATCTAGTAGAAGCATTAGAAAGGATCCAAGCCACAAAATTCACATGTTTAACACTCCAATGTTCAGAGGGGTGTGTGTGTGTGTGTGTGTGTGTGTGTGTGTACACAGCACTGGCTCAGAGCACGTGATGGTGTCTGTTTCTAATAGCTGGCCCTGTAAAGGATAAGGGCATGCTCTTTACTGATAGCTAATCAGTTACCTTTTTAGCTTTCGTGGTAGGGATTGTGCTGCTGGTGTTGACAGTCTTGGGCTTAGTTCCCACTCTTGACCAGGGGGTCTCTACATGTGCGTCCATGGGTCCTTCTGTTTGGATCTGGGGATTCTGCTCAGCCCATTATGAAAACAGGGACTAGCTAGGATCCATGTTTCAGTTTCAAACTCGCCACCACCACCAAAAATAAGTTGTGGAATAATTGCGTCAATTGTTTTGTTTTGAGTCCAGCTGAAATCTGTATATACTGTAATTGTGAGCACAGCTGCTTTTTTAATGTGGGTTGATGTGCATTCACTTGACTAAGGAGTTAGAGCTTAGTGTTTTCCTTAAGTAACTGGCACTTGTGATAAGTAGTATGTATACCACATTGTTGGGTTCATCAACCAGGACCTCAGACATCACACTTCCAAATATGCACAGTAGGAAACAAGTCAAGTACTTACAAGTGGACCCCTTGGTCCTATTGGTCCCTCTATCCCCTGTGGTCCTTGTTCGCCCTGTTTTCATGATGATAAGAACAGAGCATATTTGAAAACTGACTCTTTGCACAAAAAAGGAATGTTCTTGTGAAAGATTCAGAAAAGAAGAAAAGTGATCTTACAGGTTTACCAGAATTTCCCATCAAACCTGGTATCCCAGGGGCACCTGCATTGCCCTGTTAGAAAGGTGAAAAAGTTAGCTATACCAAACTACCAGTTACCATAGCAGTTCAAGAGAATTAACAAATAAATTAACAAGCAATGAAATCAAACCACCTACTGTACCCATTTTTGCTCTTACTCTTTATTCTCCACCTGATTCTCCTCCATCCAACTCCCATAAATTCTTCCCTTATTTTTGTACAGCAACCAATCACACTGATGAGACTCCAATTATAGTGGATGCACGGAAGCATGCCATATATTTAAATTGAATCCCAACTTCCAGCTAATCTCTTTTTTTGAGTTGCTCATGGTTTTTTCCTCAAATAAATTTCTTTTGGTCTGAAATTTTCAATGCTTTTTGCTCAGGCCCTATGTGAATATTCGTGGAGAGTTTGAGCAGAATTGGAACAGCCATTTTTCAGTTATTTGAACTGTTATAATTGAAAGCTCTTGTCTTTTTATCCATTTAATGCAGCTGTATATGCTGTTCTTATTAACGTATCTAATCTTTTTTTGAAGTGTACTATGCTATATGTGTCAATGATATCCTCTGCAGTGAATTTCACAGAATTACTATATGCTGCATTTAAAAAAAAATTCTTTTAAGTATTTTGAATCAACAAAACCTTCTTTCATCTTTTACGTAAAATCAGTGCTATTGTCACAGTGAAAGAACTGCAAAAACTGCAGACCAACCACTGATTACGTTTTTGTTCACTTATCTGGCATGTATCATTTCTTATGTCAATGGTTATTTTTCATTTAACCATAATGACAAGTGAACAATACTTCATTGGCTATTTTAAAATTTGATAAACACAAAATCCAGTTTTAGAGGAAAGGAAGTAGATTATTTAAATTATTTTACCTTTGGACCAGAAACACCATTTGCACCTGGGGAGCCAGGTAAACCCTAAAAGAAACAACATTTTAAATATCAGAGGTGTAGTCATGTTACTCTGGATCTGTAAAAGCGCCGAAGAGTTCTGTGGCATCTTATAGACTAACAAACGTATTGGAGCATGAGCTTTCGTGAGTGAATACATGCATCCGATGAAGTATTCACCCACGAAAGCTCATGCTCCAATACGTTTGTTAGTCTATAAGGTGCCACAGAACTCTTTAACATTTTAAATGTCATTTGTGTGTTATTACGGAGTCTAGAAATGTACAAAAAGCACCTGCTGAAACTGCTGTTAAAAATGTAACTTTACATTATCGCAATCATAATTTATACTTTTTGATTCCTTTCACCTGAAGATCTTGATGCACTTTCCAAACAGCAATTGATAAAGCCTGATCCCCCTGTGAAGTAGGTAAATAGTATTATCCCCATTTTATAGTTAGGCAAAAGGCAGCACAGGGCGGTGAAAGATTGCACTTTGTTCAGGGTCACAACATAAGTCACTGCCACTGCCAGATTCAGAAATGGGTATAATACCCAGAACTCCCCACTTCAATCTTATGCTCAGACTACAAGACCCCTCTTTCTTGTTTACACTCCACATTCCCTCTCTTGTATACAACCGTTCACAGCAAGTGCTCTCTATCATTAGGAAAAAACATAGCAAAAACCAAAACCAACTTCAGAATGCAACTGTAAATCAAATGATATTTTAATTTAGTTCCTTCAATATCTTCTCTGAGTATCTGCTCCTGTAGCAGAATGTTTTGGAAAAGTTTCTTTTTAACACTTGACACTGGTTTGACCCAGTGCAGGAAGTATTCTTTACCCTGGCATTGGAGGCGGAATTTTTCTCTAGCTGCAAATGTAAAGGAAATAAGGTTTTTAATTTGGGAACATTATGCACTATCTATATTCCCAACATATCCAACATTTTAAATCTACAAACTACAAGATTAAACATAAAAATGTATTTACTGGTATGGTATACGTCTCCTTGACTGTGGCCAATCCACATGAATTAAGAATAGCCTTGTGTATTTTAACAGCAGAGCAGGGCTATGCCTATTATGTATGTATTTTATGGTAGATTAAATTTGTTCTTAGTTATACTGTTTGAATTAAATGAAACCCTCACAACACCCAAGTGTGGAGAGCCCCATACTGGGACAGCTGCAGATTCTCCTATCACAGGCAAATCCCTCACTGACATAAAGTGAGTGTATCTGGCCACTAGCTCCCCCACATCCCTTCCACATGGGACATTTTGGGGCAGGAGGAAGTATGGGGCACTCCAGCAATCCTAGACTGGCAGAACAGCCGCTGGGGATTGTTCCATCTGGGTAAATTCAACCAGCCTTAGGCTGCTCTAACTTTCATTGTGGATCATTTTGGCCCCCCACCCAGTCCCAAGATTAGGAAAGGCAGAAAGCCATCTTTCACTGCCTCACCTCCTTAGCTGCCCCAAACACAAGATCAGTACAGCTGAGAGCTGAGCCCTCAGTGCTGATAAAGACAAAATCAAATCCCAATACACAAATATCAGAATATACCTTCAATCCATTAACTCAGACCAAAAAAAAAAAAACCCAATAGCAATGCCTCCTACACATCAGGATGACCACAAGCCTCACCTCCTACAGCATTAAATCTAAAACCCATACCAAATAAATAAGCCCAGAATTTCTTGTTTGTATTTATGTTAAAATTTATAAGGCACTCGGGATGGGATTCAGAAAGTTATTTAGGCATTTTAACTCTTTTCATTTCAATGTGTGATGAGCAAGTATATAAACCCAGATAGATAGGCGGATAGAACTATAAAGAGATGATTAGTAAAAAGAATTGAATAAAGAATAAATATTGGTAGAAAGAATGAAAATAGCATTCTACTGATTTGTAAACGAATTCCTTTATACTTAAAACTAAACCGTGCTCAGACACCCCGACTATCAGACAAGGGCTAGGAAACTCCACTGCCTGGATAAACTTTTGCAAAATTAAAAACTTCTTGGGCCACATGCTCCGATATTCCCATGGTGCAGAGAGTCAGGGGGTGATGTGTAAAGCTTCTACTTACACTGTTCTGATCCTGGTGTCCAGGCCTTCTACTTTGTGCTCTGTTAGAGTAGCCTGCGGGCTGTTATTTATGCCTGCCTGTAACAGCCACAAGACATTGAACCCTTAGCCCAGAAAGAACTCCCAAGGAAGTTGCATGTTGGTCCACCCTTTTTTAGTAACCTACTTCCTTATTATGCTGACAGCCAGGACTTTGTTTTGTGTGCAACCCTCTATTTTGGCTATACACTTTAGGATCACCCTTGCACTGGAGTTATCCTCCCTGGCCCATTCACTCAGTTTTTCCACCCAAGGTATGATGAGGAGGCACAAAAGCTGGCACAAGTGCATCTGAGAAACTGGTCTCTTCTTTGTGTTTGAACTGAATAGGACTTTCACATTTAAAGTATCAGATACCTACTGGCAGTCCTTGAAGTCCTGCATCACCTGGAGCACCAGGTTTTCCTGGTTCACCCTGAAAAAAATCGATTTACATAAATTATATAAAATCTTCAGTTAAATCAGTAAAAAAAACTTTATTTCTAGAAACAGTGTGATTTTAGACATTTAGGCTGGGGAAGTTTACTACAAATTACCACAGGAACGTTCAGAAACCAAAAGCAGTAGCACAATTGAAAAACATACAAAATATATGGGTGAGTGGAGCTATTACAGTTAGAACAATGTGAATCAAATGACATGTAAACTGAGATAGCTAGATAGGATATAGTTAGCCTACCTTTGCTCCAGGCATTCCAGGGATCCCTTCCCTGCCATCAACCCCTGGTAAGCCCTTGAGAAACAGATAGCATACTGTTATAAAGAACTTTCTTTGCTTGTCTTAATGCTGTTCCCCAGCATTTGCAATTTAAAGGATCATGATAGGGAGCAAATTTTTAAAATAAATAGATATACATACAGCTTCTCCTTTAGGCCCAGGGAGGCCAGTTATTCCTCTAATACCTTGAGGACCCTAAAAAAAAAAAAGATAAATTGAAGTGGCATATGCAAGAAGCATCAATACATGATTATTCATGGATGTATTTGGTAAGTTACCTTCAGCACACGTAATGTGATATATAATATTATTGCTAAATGTTTACTGGTAAATATGATTTGAACTCACCCTGTCTCCCTTCGGACCTGTCTCTCCCCGTAGACCTCTCTGTCCCTGGTCTCCCTGCAGGAAATATTTTCATTTAGCAAAATTGTCAGAATACAATTGGTCATACTGATTAAATGAAATCAGGTAAAACATCAAAGGTGAAATTCACTCTTGTGCAGAGAGCATGTGCTTGGCCCTGTGCAACATTTGAGCCCCAAATCAAGGGTTTAGGTGAGTCTTAAATGGTACATAGCGACCTCTAACTGGTGAATTTCAGTTTAATGGCTCAGTCTTGCATTACTTGGGAACACCTAAAACTCCCAGTGAAGCCAATTAGCGTTTGGGTGCATAAAGATGCAAGATCTAGCTTTTAATAAGCACCACTGCCTTTTAAATGTCCTTTTGTTTTCACATTTACCCATATGCCGCTTAGGCTGCACTCTCACTCTATAAACAACTAAAAAGTAATTCAGTGGAACCCTCTCAAAAGGGAATCACTTCACTATGGGAAGGGAAGATATCTACATTCACTGTATGCTGGTGTCCATGCTGACTAGTCCATTTAGGCAATTATAGATAGATATATAGTTTTCTCAAACCTTCTTAAGATATATTAGATGGTACTTCCCTTCCCCTTATTAGATCAAAACACTGTTTCAGGTGTTTAGGTACTTACGCTCAGAAGGTGAGTACATCTATATTTTTTCTGTGGAGGACGCACTAATTCTAAATGAAATATATCTAATTTACATTTAAACTAATGTGTAATTTACATAGACATTAATTGGCCTGTGCAGTTTATAGTTAACAGGCCCAGCTTGACCTTCAGAGCCCAAAGGGAGTTTACTGATTTGGCACTGAGAAATAAACATCCTTTTACTAAGTGCCTGTTCTGTTATCAAGTTACACCATTAACCTCAATAGCAACACTGTCAGACTCAGAATGTCTGAAAAAACCTATACAATACACAATACCACCTGAATAAAGGTGCTTAATTAGAACAATTTCTCTGCTATAAGGCTAACTTTTATTTCTTTTGTTATGACATCCCAAGCTGCTTTCCCCACCAAAACAAATATTGTTTGAAAAGAGGTAAAGTGCCCTTGTTTAAATGGACAACATTTAGCTTGTATTGGACTCAGAAATGATTTGTTTATCCCCATGTATGAAAGGGAAGAGTCACTGTGATTTTTATCATTCAACTGAATAATGCAAAGAGAAGATTTTCTGTTTTGTTTGTAAAACAAGAGACTCTTGTGTCTCCAAAACATAAAAGTGCTCGCCGCTGTGTTCTGACAGTGGGCAGGAATAGAGGCAACAATATGCATGTATGTTATACCCAATTTTTAAAAAACATTTTTTCTTTATTTTTTATATATGCCATTTTAAGAACACAAATTGTTATACCAGGCTAACCTGGCCCATCTTGTCTGGTATCAGTTACAGGAAATCATCTGTTCCTGATGCTTCTGAGAAAGAAATGCTCAAACACACACAGTTATGCTCAAATTGTGCAATGTTACATCATGGGCTGGAGAGAGAATTATTTACATATATTGTCATTTGTACCGTTTATGATCATGCGCTTAAGCATGAAGAAATCCTGTCTAGTAGAGATTAAATGAGATCAACTATAAGGTTGAATGTTATGTGAAGGGTGGTTGGGGAGACAATGATCCTAGGGGGTATGGGGCAATTACTTCCAGATTCCCTCAGAATCTGCTTATACCTCAATAATGTTAAAAACCTTTGTAGCTGGGGAGCTGATGCCTAGCAGTGGCAACTGTCACCCACAATAAGTGGTGGTATTTGATCTACTTTTTCCTTCCCTTCATCCCCCCTCCTCCCTTTAGTTTAGCTAGATTTGAGAAGTGGAAAACTGGGAAACCAGTGGGGATGTGGGAGGTTAGTGGGGAAGTGGGAAGAAAAGGAGGCCCATTGTGCTGTCTCCCAACATTTTCTCTGAGGATACAGGTACTGATCATTCTATATTGAATGTAACACACAAATGGGCATGCTTTTATTAAAAGGGCAGAGACCTGGAGAAAGCTTGGAAGCCTTTATAAGAACTTGCAGAACATTGTGACTTTGGCATCAGTAAGGAGAACACATGCAAGATTGTCTAGATGTTGGGATTTTGAACAAGGAACTTTTGGGAAAGTTAGAGTGAACGTCTGAGCTAACTTTGGAACACATGGCACCAGGAGCATGGCAGTCGGGGCTGATGAAAATGAAGCAAGCACATAGCAGAAACATCATGCTGCCGTGAATCGAGGTGTGACTAGAACAGCTCCAGTGCAACCAGAAGTCTCACAGCAGCAGCCAGCTGTAAGTGTACAGCAGCCTCTAAAGCAGTGGTGTCCAACCCTGGGTCTGGGGTGGGGACGCTTGTGGTCCTGAAGAGACTAAATTGTGGCCTTTGAGCATAACTGTGTCAAGAAGAAAATGCCCTGAAATTGTTAAACCAAAGTGTTTGAATTAGCCCTATTACTACAGGGATCCACAAGCGGACACCTCTTTCTCCATGGCCACAGGAGCAGCTCTGAGGTGAGATGGGAGAACTCTGAGCAACTGCTGTCCCTTCCTTGCTGTGATTGCTATACAGCTCACACGCTTAGCATCTGCTCATTGCAGAGGCTGGAGGGAGCAGCACCGGTTCCTTCATTCCCTAATTTTCTGTCAGGATGTGGAAGCCCAGGGGAAGCAGAACCGAAGTTTGATTGGTTCTGTCTGTACCTGAGGCTGTGCCTAGCAAATAACTTCCCTCCCATGACATCCACCCCAAGGGGAAATGAGAGAGAAGCTGGCAAACAACACTAATAATGACTCCCTTAGTCTCTGCCTAGCTCAGTTTGGAGAAGCCTGAAGTCTCTTCTCAGCTTGCTCTGACTTATACCAGTTAGAGCCAACTCCTAGGAGCCATATGCCAGCTGGGGCTAGCCAGCTACTCCTCCTCACCCCTGGAGGCCAGAGCTGCATGGAGCAAGATGTAGCCACGGGGCTGGCAATCCCACGGGCTGGATTGAAAGCCCTGACAGGCCGGATCCGGCCCGCAGGCTGTAGTTTTCCCTCCACTGTACTAAGAGAAAACCCTTTGCCAAAGCAAACAGCCCCCTGCTTTACTTCTATAAATTTTCTTAAAAGTTAATATCACTTTGAATGATCTGGCTGACACAAAACTCTACTTACAGATCCACCAGGGAGCCCTCGTGGACCAGGGTCACCATCAAGGCCACGAGCACCCTACAGAATAAAGAGATAACACAAGATAGTAGGGCTGACTTCCTGAGATGTACCAAGCACCTACATATCCCAAGTACTTCAGTAGGAATTGCAAGTGCCCTGCACCTCTCTGAATTTGGCTCTGGGTTATTAAAATAAGTACAGTTTTCATAAAGTGGCTTTTTAATCTTTTTAAACTCTAGTTTGCCTTTTGGGGACTTATATAATTAAATGCCAGCAAATGTTATATATGAAATTGTCATTCCTCTATCAAAACGTACTGGACAGTGATGAATTAAGCCACTTTAAACTATTTCAGAACAATTCATTGTTGTTCTTAACTAATTCCCTGCATCACACAAAAACACACTGCACATATATAGTATAATAGACTGACACCAAAATGTGAATTGCAATTGATTTTTATATAGTGTCTCATAAAACTATCTTCAAAAATGCTTTATAGAGAGAATCAATTATAAGCCAAAGTGAAAAAAAATCTTTTCAGGAAAGGTTTAGAAAGAATAATGAATGTGTGCCTCAGAAAGAGGCAGTAAGTATTTCACATAGCTGGGGCAGGAATGTAAATGGCCAAATAACTGTGGGAGGTGAAGGGGACAGTGGAGGTATATGGTGGGAATCGTAGAACAAGAAAGCAAGCTTTGCTTTCCATATCTTTCACTGGATACTCAGAGTGGATTTGCACCATACTGTTCAGTGACTGGCTATCGAAACTGAGTTAATGAAAGTGATCCATGTACCAAGGCAAGCAGGTGAAAATTAGAGACAGAAGAAGTAGAAAGGTTGAGGCGGACACAATTAGGGGAAAGGAATATTCAATAAACTTCAGTTTTATTTCAAAAGGTTATGGTTCACGTAAATTAATATCACAATTAAGCTTGATGCCTTGCCAACAGCACCAAGAGGATATGCCAAACTACTGTAAGTCTTGGGGAGAAGGAGAGAATAGTAAGAAATTGCAGAAAGTCCACTTTGCAAAATTTACTGATGTACTGAAGGCATTTACTCAGAAAAGAAAGGGTTGGCTGTCGTCCTGACCAGAAGTATGATGTTACAATTACTGCAACACACTTGGTGGGAGAGGGAAAGTGCAGGCATAGCAAAGGAGGGCATCAAAGGTTTAAGTAAGGCTAAACCCAGAAAGCACCCATTGCATAGTGATCCATGGTTTAAAAATTGCATGTAGTGGAGCCAACCTCTACCAGCTGCATTTGATTTTATAGAGATAATTGCTAGTACTTACTTTGTTTCCTTTTGCTCCCATTATACCAGTTATGCCTCTCAAACCCTGAATCCCCTGGAAATGAAAAATAAGAAAAGTATTGTGACAATTTAGACCATACTGCTATTTTGTTATCAGAAATGTGGTAGTTTTCAGATAGTAGACTTCTTAAGATACTACATATTTTCTTTGTCATTTTATTCCTTCCCTTATATATAAAAAAGAGCCAAATGCTTCTGCATTAAAATGTTTAATTCATGTGGTAATTTGAAAACTGTACAATTAATAAAATATCAAATTAGAACACAGGTAACTCAGTCTAGAGGAATTGTCAGATTGCCCAAAACCGCACTGAGGCCTCAAACACAACTAAATATTAGGGACAGAAAAACACTCATTGTTCTGAGGACCATAAAGTTGAAGTAAACCCCTGAAAAAAAATTTGACAGAGGAACTGGGTCTAAGGCTTTTATTTCTAAGAAACCTTACAGACTATTTCAATCCTTACCGTCTTCCCTATAAAGATTCCCTCCCCCCCCCCAGGCCTGGCATGTCCCTTTTTAAGATGACATCACTTTCCCTGCCTCTTGAATCCTCGGTTGTAGTGGACAACACTTTAAAATATTATGATTTTGAAGAGCTGTGGAGTTAAATGAGTAAAGCAATGTGTTATTTCCTGATGAATGCACTACATGAGAACCTGTATGACCGTGGGCCACTAACTACAAGTGTGTTAAATGACTAGGCCTGGCTGAGGATGAACACTACAGGTCCCCTTTGGGAACTGAAAATGGATTTTTTAGGACAGTGAGCTCAGGCAACTACTTTATCAGAGAGATTTTATCAGTATTAAGGATAAGAAGGGCTTATATTCTTCATTCTATGCAGTCTCTTATATTTCTGTAAGCTCTAATCAGACTTTTATGTTTGTCTGGACCTTCGTGATCTACGACTTGAAAGTCATGAGCGTGAAGGATAGTTCAGGCCTACTGAATGATTTTATTTCCCCCAAAATTGCACTAGTCAAATCTCCAGTCAAACCTGGATACAGTAAGCATTAGAGAACTCTTTTAAATCCCAGAAAAATATAAGTCCTCACCATCCACACTTCTTTCTCCTGACTCACTCACCAGGAAACCAGAGACTATGCAAACTCTGACAAAGGGAGTAAGCATGCCATGATTAAGGCCCAGTTCTGTTGTTGGGAGTGATCCCCTTGCTCCTTCCTGTTCCCTATTGCATATCCTAGCTATGGGAACTGGAGGGAGGGCTGATCATGGAGGAACCAGCTAAGGAAGAACAAACAGGAACAGGGAAATTAGGACTCTTGGGAGAGGCACAATGAAACTATAGGAGTATGCCACAATCTGCCCAGGAGTGGTGGCCACTAAATCCTCAGTTCTGCAAAGTCTAAAGGTACATCTACTCTGGAAAAAAAAAAGACCCATGGCAGTAAGTCTCAGAGCCTAGTTCTACAGACTTGGGCGCACATTTCTAAAAATAGCCGTGTTAGATGTTCCCTCTCAGGCTGGAGCTCAGGGTCTGAAACATGGTAAGAAGTGTGGTCTCAGAGCCTAAGCTCCAATCCAAGTGAGAATATCTACTTGGCTATTTTTAGCGCCATCACACAAGCCGAAATCTGTAGACGTGGGCTCGGAGACTCACTGCTGCAGGGTTGTGTTTTTTGTTTTATTTTTGTTAGTATAGATGTACCGTAAGTCTCAAAGTCTTTCCAGGTTCAGGCCTAGGTCACCAAAATCATGCACAGTAAGGTCAGAAAAGCCCAGTTCAATCATCTAGTTGCCTCCCTGTGGTTTAAAAAGTAATATAAGACAAGTATCAGAGGGGTAGCCTGGATGTATAAAAGCAGCAAAGAGTCCTGTGGCACCTTATAGACTAACAGACGTTTTGGAGCATGAGCTTTCGTGGGTGAATACCCACGTATTTCGTATTCACCCACGAAAGCTCATGCTCCAAAACGTCTGTTAGTCTATAAGGTGCCACAGGACTCTTTGCTGCTAATATAAGACAGACCACACTAATTATTAACAAGGTGAAAGCATTACAAGAACCAAGCTGTGAGAGCAGAAAAGGGCATGCTGTGAGGTTTTACTATGCACAGTTTTAAATATTTTGACCTTTAATCACAATCAGTGTGATATTATTATTAAAAGATAGATGTGTAATATTATTTCATGTCTAATTGCTTATAAAAAACAAATATGGTGACATGAAACAAATTGATAGTGCTATTCAAAAAGGAAATACTTTACTGGAGGGCCTTGAGCTCCGACATCACCTATGACTCCCTGGGCACCTTCCTCACCCTGGAAAAACAAAAGAAAGAAAGCTGAAGCAAATCCGTACCAGGAAAGAGAAAACACTAACAGCATAAGAGTTACCACTTCTTACTCATTGATCCCTGTCAACATGCTCTGCATTGAAGGAAACCCAGCATTGACACATTTCCTGCCCCAAAGAGCTTACACTTAATATTAGACAGATAGTAAATTAAGGCACATAATACATTGGCTCATCAAATTAAAGGGGAATTGCAACACATTTCAACTCTCTCTTAAAAATTTGCAGACTTCTTTCTTTGCTGAATTATTGTTTATAGGCTTCATGGAAGAAATGTGTTCCAAGAAGGAGTGTGAATGAAGATGAGGTCATTTTGCTCAAGAGTAGCAAGGGTATGTTTTATTTAAGCTAAATCATTCCATTTTTCTCAAAGTTAGTATTCCCAGGTTTATTAATTCAGATTTTAAAAAACTGTAATGAGGTTTAGGTCAGAGTCTGAAAACTGGATGTGTACGTTGATAGCCTCACATGCAATCCAGCATTATCCTTCAGTGTTGTTATTACTAAACCAATACTGTGCCTTATTAATCCAGACACCTTTCTGGTGACCAGGTAACACGCCCTACCCCCGCTCCCCCTGTCTTAGAGAGCAGAACTACAATTCTCAGTGCCAGGCTGATTTACAAGAGGTTGGTTCTGGGGCACAACAGGGATTTGGCAACTCCCATAGCTCAAGCATTCTGAAAAGTGGGCGGACTACTTCTGAGAAGTTAATATTCTTTTCATTGTATATATGGATATGGAGCAGGGGTTTATGGCACAAACTTTGTTCCTTATTTTTAAGGTAGTTTAAGATGCTAGATTGCCTGCCTTGGAAAGAGAAGTCCTCTGTGGACCAAAAAGTTACAGCATGGGCAAAGGTAGTTCAGGGTTCCCCAAATTTCCTCACAAGTATCCAACAAGCCCATTCCAGATGAATTCAGTCTTCAAGCAATTCAGTCCTTGGCCCTTTCCTTCATCTCTGCTGTGGTTACCTAGATCTTTCCTATACTTTTCCCTCCCCATCATGTACTCTTTTCCCCCATGCTGCCATCTCATTCTCCCTTTGCCCTCTCCCTGCTCAGTTGTGCTACCCTAAGCATTCTTTAATCTCCTACAGACTCTCTGCACTTAATTCCCAATTTTTAACATTAATAAATACTGGTTTTATTGTGCAGCTAGTTCAATAATAATTATTCTGATGATCAAAATGAAAAGTGAGAATGCCAATTTCTGTGTGATAATGAATGCAGAATAGAGGGGATGACTTAGCAGATAATGACTTAGCCATACAGGAAGTGGGCTGTCAGTTGTTTCTGGCAGAACTATCAATAATTTTGATGGATTCTAACAAGATGACTCTTTTTGAAGCATAGGCTAAGCTGGCAGTTATTTTGCTACCAATCATTGCCTTCCATTAAACTACTGCTTGCCCATTAAAATACTGTTCTCTTACCTTATGACCTTGTTTCCCTGGTTCACCATCCTCTCCTTTTACTCCTTTGTGACCCTAAAATAAAGGAATAAAAAAAGAGTGCAGACAATTTATTTAGAATTTGAGAAATCCACTCTTCCAATATAGCCTGCCTACCACTCTCCAGGTGTACCTTCTGTAAAACCTCCCCAACTCCATGCACACCTAGACACATTCGGAAATGGGCTGTAGTGCAACCTTCAGAAAAACCTAATCCCAGATCCAGTAAATCAATGTGTCCAACACTGCACTAGTAATCCTCTCATAGGGATAGTATCCCCAGAAATCAGACAAAAGAACATAAAAGAAACTAGAGTAAGTGTGAGTCAAGAAGGTGCTTGTTTCAATTTGACATTCTGAGGCCTTCCAAGCCAATCAAAAGGCTTGGAGGAATACCTAGCATGTCTGAAGCTTTGGGACTATAGATGCTTTGGAAAGTGATCTCACCAGTATCTTGGCACCATGCTTTCTGGACAATATAATGGGACCCAAAGGCCAGAAAGTCCCCACCCCAATCAGTGGTTCAGTACATCAGTTCTCTTACCTTCATTCCTATTAGGCCAGCATGTCCTGGATGACCAGGTGCACAAGCATTGGGACACTGAAAAAGTATCCACACATTGAGTTAACATGGATAAGAAACTTAAAGAAGTACATTTTGGTTTAAGATTGTATTTTTCAAAAAGGTGAACAAATGTCTTACCAATGGATCTCCTTCATGCAGCCCAATTGTTCCCTAAATTTGATAAAAGGTTCAAAGTTAGAAAGAGAACAGCAGAAAAAAATAACCTGGTCTCATACAATGAAAACCACACCTGACACACTTCAATGTATGCAAGCAGAAAATATAGAAATGTCAGATAATCTCTGGGGCTGAAATCCAGAAAGTGCACTTAAACACTTATGGCTGGCCCATGTCAGCTGAATTGGGCTCATGGTATTCAGGCTCTGCGGCTATAAAATTGCAGTCTAGATGTTCAGGCTTGTGCTGGAGCCTAACTTCTGAGACCCCCACAAGGGGGAAGGGTCCCTGAAAGGCGGCCTCCAGCCCAAGCCCAAACACCACAATTTTACAGTCTTGGAGCCCAAGCCCCGTGAGCCCAGGTCAGCTGACATAGGCCAGCTGCAGGTGTTTAACTGCTGTGTAGACATACGCAAAGGGAGCTTTATTTAATTGTCATAAATTGCAGGCGTCTGTGTGCAATATTCTGCCCTCCATCATGGATTTGCTTTTCTGAAAAGCAAAAACTCTTTGTTTTCGAAGCATCACATATTTCTTCTAAGTACTGAAAGCCACACATGAGAATTAGACTAAAGTAATACAATACATATTTTTGTATACATTCAGACTAATAATCACATATGAACTCAGTGTATTCTGTAAACACAGCATATTTTTGTTTTAAATATCAACAGTTGCATCTGATTTTTAATACTATATATTAAGTGTTCCCATATCTCATTTGGCTATGTAGTCCAGTTGCACCACAGATCTTATGTTATGTTCTTAGCAGAAGTATTTCTACTTTGTAATTGACTGAAAATTGTTTTCAGAGTCGGGATTCTTAAAGAAGTTATCTGGGTAAATGAAACACATGAAGGTGCACTTTCTTACATTCTGATGATTAATGAAAACAGAACAAAAACTTCTCCTTCATAAGGACAAGACTTAGTTCTTTAGAGAAAAAAGATCCCTCTTGCAGTAGAAGAGTTGATAGACAATTCATGATTCTATCAGCCATTTGAATTGCAAGTTAGAGATCTGTGTACAAAAGGGGTGCAGTCAATAGAAGAAAAAAGAGTTATTAATAGTGTAGCTGAAGTCAACGTACTTAGATCTACTTACTGTGGTGTTTTCACTGCGGTAAGTTGACAGCTGATTCTCTCCCGTTGACTCCGCTTGTGCTTCTCATTCTGGTGGAGTACCAGAGTCGACAGGAGAGCGTTCAGCGGTCGATTTATTGTGTCTATACTAGATGCGATAAATCGACCCCCGCTGGATTGATCACTGCCCGCCGATCCGGTGGGTAGTATAGACAAGCCCTTGGTTGTCTCTTTCCAAGTTAAAAAGTCCCCATCTTTCTAATCTGTCCTCATACAGAAGCTGTGCCATTCCCCTAATAATTTTTGTTGCCTTTCTCTGTACCTTTTCCAATTCTAATATATCTTTTTTGAGATGGGGTGACCAGATCTGCGCACAGTATTCAAGATGTGGGTGTGTCATAGATTTATATAGAGGCGTTATGATATTTTTCCGTCTTATTAGCCATCATTTTCCTAATGGTTCTTAACATTGTTAGCTTTTTTGCACACTGAGTGGATGTTTTCAGCGAACTATCCACAATGACTCCAAGATCTCTTTCTTGAGTGGTAACAGCTAATTTAAACTCCATCATTTTATATGTAGAGTTGGGATTATGTTTTCCAATGTACATTACTTTGCATTTACCAACATTGAATTTTATCTGTCATTTTGTTGCCCAATCACCCAGTTTTGTGAGATCCCTTTGTAACTCTTAGCAATCTGCTTTGGACTTAACTATTTTGAGTAGTTTTGTATCATCTGCAGACTTTGCCACCTGACTATTTACCCCTTTTTTCCAGATCATTTATGAATAAGTTGAACACCAAAGGACCCAGTACAGAACTCTGGGGGATGCCACTATTCACCTCTCTCCATTCTGAAAACGGAGCATTTATTCCAACCCTTTGTTTCCTATCTTTTAACCAGTTACTGATCCACGAGAGGACTTTCCCTCTTATCCCATGACTGCTTACTTTGCTTAGAGCTTTGGTGAGGGACCTTATCAAATGTTTTCTGAAAGTCTAAGTATACTACATCCACAGGATCCAGAGGATCATCCTTGTCCACATGTTTGCTTACCCCCTCAAATAATTCTAATATATTAGTGAGACATGATTTTCTTTTATAAAATCTGTGTTGACTCTTTCCCAACAAATTGTGTTCATCTATGTATCTGATATGTCTGTTGTTTAGTATAGTTTCAACTAATTTGCCTGGTACTGAAGTTAGGCTTACTGTCCTGTAATTGCTGGGGTTGCCTCTGAAGCTTTTCTTAAAAATTGATATCACATTAGCTATCCTCCAGTCATCTAGTGCAGAATCTGATTTAAATGACAGGTCACACAGGGACACAGCACTTATCCAAACATTAGCATATATTAAACATAACCACTTACTCTGGGACCTGGGGGCCCTGGTGGGCCTGGAGGACCTCTCTTTCCAGCATCACCCTAATATTTTAGAATAAATGTCATTAATTCATGGCAATGATACATAAAACAGCTGTATATTCAGGCCTGTAGTAGCTACGGTGAGGCAACCACAAAAGGACAGACTAAGCAACCAATCTTAGAACAGTAAAACTCAAATTTCAAGAATACAGGTCTGGTTGTAGAGTATAGGGAAATAAACTTAAAGTCAAGATGGGTGTGAGATTGTATTTGCTTGTATCACATGGCTGAAGTTCTCCTAAGAGTGTGGTGTAATCCTCAAACAACATGTGACTTATTATTATTTAAGTGTGTGGATACTATGATGATAGACATGATAGAAAATCCTAAAATAAAGAAAGACGTGGTACATAAGAAGTCTTCTTGAATAACACCAGTCATCTCTTTACTTCATATAGAGCACCAGTATCATTGGTACTAATTTAATAGGGAGTAAAAATATATCACATAACATCTGCCATGAAATGGCCATTTTCAGCACAATAGAGGTCACAACAGAAATTTCATTTGAACTGTAAAGCATTTGATTTGTTTGATATCTCCCAAGGAATTCTATAGAATGACAGGTGAAATAATACTGTCAAGTACTGTAGTATGCAAGATGTTTGAGAGGCGATATTTTACTATGTCCCATTACTTGTGGCATTCTCTGTTGCTCCATCTCATGTATGCCATAAGCCTCTGTTAAAGTATAGCTATAGTCAGAAAAGCAATTGTGTAAACCAGACACTCCCTTATTTGCTCTGTCTGTGTCTTTGAGGCATACCTGCTTTAAGGACAAGGGCTTAATCCTGTACTGTGAAGCCAATGGGAACTCTGCAGTTGTCTTTACTGGAAGCAAGAGTAGGCCCCAAACCAAGATTTTACTACTGTTGTCATTGGAGAACCAGTAAAGTATTGAAAGTAATCTAGAGCCTATTCTGCCTCACGTGTCATCCACAAAATTGTCAGCTAATTTCTGAATCAAGAATCTTCATCCCTGGGAAGGATGTACAAATCAGGAAGAGAACAGCTAGATTTTTGAAGCCCAAGCTGAGAATTAGAATCTTTTGATTTACAGTGTTGTTGTACTCATGTTGGTCCCAGGATATGAGAGATACAAGGTAGGTGAGGTAATACATATTATTGGACCAACTTCTGTTGCTATAAGGTACAAGTTTTTGAGCTACACAGAGCTCTTCTTCAGGTCTCGGGAAGCAGACATGCTGCTTCCTTCTCCAAACCTGAATACGAGCTCTGTTCTTATTCAGCTTTTTAAGCTTGTACCTTCCATCAACAGAAGTTGGTCCGACAATGTATATTACCTCATCTACCCTGTCTCGCTAATATCTTTTGATATATAAAACTGAGAAAACTTGATATGGAAGTAAGTGAAAGAGAATAATTCAGTAAAAATAGCACTGTGGGAGTTCTGTATCATTTTTCTGACTACAGTCTTACTTTAAATCAAGTCTTATTGCTTATTGATTGGTCTCACCTTTTAACTATGTTCTTATTTGATATGACTGACTGCAAAGTGTTTTGAGAGGTTCACACTGAAGTTAAATGATCAACTAAAATAAGACAACATGCTGAACCTGCCCTTACTAACATTTGCCTGGTAGCTACCACTGTGAAAAAGTGGGTAGGTGGGCAGGGACGAGGGACACCTATTCACTGGTCAGAGTACCTATGTAAACAGTGGCAAATAAGCAGTTCCACAAAAAGGGATAAAGTAATTTACTCTACTACCCACTCCCACTCCTGATCAAGTGAAGAAATTAAGATTCTGAGTTACAGTTTATTTTCTGGTCTACCTAAGGAGTGGTGGAACTATGTATCACCTCTGATTCCAGTAAGAGTGTAACCCATATTGTCTCTAAAGAGCTCTGAAGATGTGAAATATAAGTGCTAAGTGCTCAGGAGATGACAGGGACTGCTCCATCCTCATGGGTTTGTGAATGGATGGGATGTACTTAAATTGTACAAACTAGCCCTTAATCTGTCTCTGTCTCAGTTCTCCTTCTGAAAATGGGGATAATAATAGTTCTTGACTTCACAGAGGTGTCCAGGGGATAAATTAATTAATTATGTTTGTGAGGTATTCAGATAGTCTGGAGATCAGTGCCACAAAAAGGCTATAATTAAAGAGAAAAAAATCCTTAATCAGGGCAGCATTGGTTGATATGCAGTAAATGGGGCCACACTGAATGATGAGGATCCAAAGAAATATTGAACAACTGCCTTATTCAGGGACATGAGACAGGGACCATGGGGAAAACCAGTGTGTGATCATGTAATAAAATATTTTAACAAAATGTATACACACCAGGGGCCAAGTTAACATTCTATAGCCAACCATAACTTTGCCCTTTCCTAATTTTTTAGTGAATTCCTTTGCATCCTTAGCATTCTTTTTGTGTGTGGAATACTGTATGAAACACTTCATTCTATTATTACAGATGGCCGAATCTTTGTGCTATTAATTCTTGTTTATTTCTGACGAGATTTCCACCAACCTACCCCGCTACAATCCCAGTAGGAAAAATAATCAAATGAAATACTTATGTATGTTTTTGCGTTCTCATATCCTAAACCATGTTTGGATGGTATAATAATTATATTTCCTTCTGTACAGTGTCTTTCAGCCAATGAGAAAATGCAAATTACTGGCAAACATAATGCAGTACTCACGGATGGACCAACACGGCCTACTTCACCAGGAAGTCCTGCTACACCAGGGGGGCCCTACAATAACCAAGTAAAAGAAAGAAAAATGTATACATTATTTACAATCATCTGTATGATAGAGATGTAAGTACACAGGGAAAAATCTTCCCAAAGCAACAGGAGATAAATTGTGCCCTCAGAAACACATCTGTACACCCAAAGGATTACAATGGTCTAAAATGTTAGTTGTAAAAATATGTATGAATAGATACAGAACATGAGGGCCAAAATTATTATTCTGTCTTTTCATTTTATTACTTTGATTTGTTATGCAATCACAGACTGTAGATTGTATAAAATGATACTTACTGCTGGTCCAAAAATCCCCTTACCCTGAAAAAAGAAAAATGTGGTTAGCAAATATTTACGTTTTCTGACATTTAATCTTGTTGGATGCCAAGAGTAGGATCATTTAGGGTGATCAAACACAAAATTGTGACAATTCCTTCAATGAATGAACATTACTATCCTAATGTGATATTGCTGAGTAGGTATTTTGGCAATTTTAATTGATATTCAACATGTAGTATAAAGACTATCATGAGATACTTAATATCAGCAGGCAAGTACAGTAATTTTATTTGACTAAACTAACCTGCAGTACAAAAATATGTGCTGGCAAAGGAATCAAGAAACTACTACTAATAGGTTTAGCTAGTTATCAAGCACTGAAACCTATGCCAAAAGATACGCCTTGATGACACATGAAGGAAGTGGTCATTTCCTTCTCCATGAGTAGTGGTTAATAATAAAGTAGAAAAAAAATCAATTATTTCAAGGTCTTCTTAAGTCCCTTAAAGCCATTAAACTACTGCTTCTTGCTCAGCAGGAGAAGCAACTAGCTGCTCCTGTTTACATTTACTATCAGTGTTGTTCTTGATTATTTTAATCAGATATGTCCTAGCAACAAATGCTGTTTTTCCTGTTAGGTATAATACATACTCCATAGCAAGGTTCACCCCAATCCTGTAAGACTTACTTTATGCAGGGGAATAGTGCCAATGAAGTCACTGGGACAGCTCACATGCAAAGTTACACACATGCCTAAGTCTCTGCAAGATCAGGGACTGTGTTAGGAAATTAACCACCTGGGTTGAGTGGAGTTTAGAAGCCATAGAATATTGACTACACTGAATACTGACTGTAGTTTCCAGAGTAGCATTAGAAGAACTTGCATAATGAGAGAAGAATTTCAAACATATTGATAACCAAATACAATTTCATTTTACTCTTTTAATGATAAATAATAAGTAAACTTTTCTTCCTTGCCTACACCACTTACCTTTGCCTCTGCTGTTATTTAACTGTGTAACTGCATAATTTAAATCTTGCATGGTTTAACTCAGTGTGTTTGAAAGATGTTATGCAATAAATATAATGTACATTGTCATGCAATACTAGGGGAAGCCTAACTATTTTGTGTTTGTATGAAATTTCCCCTCTACTAGTCTCACATACTGACAGCACATATCCTGCAGTCAGGTTCTAGATCATAATATAACCATCCTCCAGAGAAAAGAAATCACTTACCTGGATGTTTAATGGATTCCCTTTAAAAGTTTCCTTTTACCTTTTTAAGGCTAGAACATAACCCTAAGAAAAGGGAATAATGGTCATACCTGTAATACCTGACCTACTGGTAAAAAAGTAAAAGGAAACTTTTTAAGGGCACCCACTATATGTTGTTTAATCAAATTGTGCCTCTAGGTCAAAATTTTAGTTGAGATACTGTAACTAGCTTTAGCTCAACATGTACCATTTATGTAAGGGTACTTTTGAAAGTGTCTCTAAATGCTGTGTAGTAGCTGCCAGGCTGTTCAGTGAAATCATGCTTCTATTCTGCTTATAGGAAGGAGGAGGATACACACTTAGGGCACTGAAGCAGCTGTCTCCATATGGATCCTTCATTTCAAAGGGCTACCCTGTTAAATTACCATCTATGAATGGTGCATAGAATCGAGAGGAACAGAATGTGTTTTATACTGATTCGTGTTGTGCTTTTTCTAAATGAGGCAGTGCTTTACTTGCCACAATGGCAGAGCCCCTGAAATAGATCCCCCACTAATTCACCAACCTTTGTTGCAGAATTGAATGGTTTCTGGCTTTTGTGTGCCACCTCTCACTAGGAAGAGTCCACAGAGCAAAATGGAGTTGGCTTAACTCAGCTGAAGTCAGGTCAGATTTATACCATTCTCACTGTGATCAAAATTTTGTCCAATGTCTCCTCAGCACAGGTGGTGCATGGTGGAAGTTAATGATTTGAGAGGTTTATTCAGGGGAATTCTCAACAGTCACATGCTGAAAACATGAACTCCTGTACATACACAAAATGTTGTGACAAACAAAATACCTGTGGGTGAAGGTCACCCAGTTTTAGAAATAATATGAAAATATGCTAAATACTTAGAGTGAGATTTTTAAAAACACCTAAGTGACTTAGAAGCATCACTCCCATACACTTTCAATGGCAAATATGCTCCTGTGTCACTTAGGTATCTCTGAAAATCCCACCTTTTGTGTCTGTGTGTGTATGTGTGTGTGTGTATAACACACACACACAGTTATATAACGTATTTATAACCTAGTAATCAGAATAGTTTAGCAAATATTTGCCATGTGCAGTGAATGCACAGTGTGACGTTGCACTCTATATGGTTTTATGAAAATATGCTAATGTAACTGGAATATGCTTCATGCTAAAGGTCTCTTGTAAGGTATCATTACAAAGCTTATCATCTGAGTGTGATCATCCTATTTGTATAAATGGACCACTCTGTATCTGAACCTAGAAATATGAAACATAACTCTGAGGGCCTATTGTAATTATGCAAAGTGTGGGCCATTAATGGTGGATTGGAATCTTGATGACTCCCATTAACCAGCACAATTGACTGTAGATGGCTCTGTTTTACTTGTAAGTCTTCCTGTATACCTGTGTGCTGGCAAGTGGGTAATGAAGTCTTACAGTGACATGTGATCATCTCACCTGAACTGGAATCCATCTTTAACCTGGTGCTTTTCCATTGAGAAGCGGGGGTGGGAACTCAGAGGGACAAAGGATTCTCGCCTTATGCAAAAGATATATAAGTGGGCGGAGCAGAGAAAGGAGTGGCCGTCATGAGGATTCCCCTAGCTACCACCTGAGCTGGAACAAGGGCTGTACCAGGGGAAAGGATTGTGCCCAGACTAGGAAGTCATCCAGTCTGTGAAAAAGACTTATTGAAACATCTTACAGGGTGAGATATTATCTGTACTCGGTTGTATTACTGTATTAGGCTTAGATTTGAGTGTTTTATTTTATTTTGCTTGGTAATTCACTTTATTCTGTCTGTTATTACTTGAAACCACTTACATCCTACTTTCTGTATTTAATAAAATCACTTTTTACTTATTAATTAACTCAGAGTATGTGTTAATACCTGGGGGCGGGAACAGCTGTGCATCTCTCTCTATCAGTGTTATAGAGAGTGAACAATTTATGAGTTTACCCTGTATAAGCTTTATACAGGGTAAAATGGATTTATTTGGATTTTAGAGCCCATTGGAAGTTGGGCCTCTGAATGTTAAAGATAAGAACACTTATGTAATCTGCTTTCAGGTAAACCTACAGCTGTTAGGGGACGTGATTCAGACCTGGGTCTGGCTTTGCGGCAGGCTAGCAAGTCTGGCTCAAACCAGGCAGGGCACTTAAGTCCTAAGCTGACAGGGCAGGAAAGCAGGAGCAGAAGTAGTCTTGGCACATCAGGTGGCAGCTCCCAAGGAAGGGTCGGTGATTCAACCCGTCACACACAGTACAAGGAATCCTGTCTTAAATAACTACCTAAACTGCCTTGTTTAGAAGAAAGTGATCTTTAACAAACAATAGTACAAAACTGTACTCGAAATCTTGAAGCTACTTTAAAATGGTTGTTTGAGACAGGGAATGTCTATTGGAGTTGGTTCTTACTGTAGATTTCACAGTATTTGATAAAAATGTATTGCATATTAATAGAAAATATTACTATTTTTCATGTCTTATAATATTGGCTAATTACCACCATTGGTATCTATTTTGCTGAACAATATCAGGTAGCAAAATCTAATTTGCAATCAGGAATTTATACAAGCATTCAAATTTCCACTATTTCAGTTTCTTATTTTACACTGTATGTTGTGATGTACAGTACATTTTTCTTACAGTTCTATTACAAGTAGCATCTGCATATCATAACTTGTATATCCTGCTTAAATTTATTTTTCTTCCTGTGTAAATTTGAGCAATACTTTTGACAGATCTGCAAGAAATGAAAGTGATACTTTGACTTCATCTAAAATATCATCCTTATGAAACCCAAAGTCTCAGATCCTCTTCGAGATCTCCAGCTAGAGTTCACCAACCAACAAAGAGGAGGCAGGGAAGGGGAGTGGAAATGAAACAGCTTTGGGGATCGTGCCACAGCAACAACAAGATAGGCTACAGTGTGTAGCACTATAAGAGTCAAAAATTACTGCTGCATTGGAGCATTTGAACAGGTCTTGGAAATATCAAATGGAATGGCAGGAAGTACTCAACAGGGTGAGGGAATGTTGGGAGTTTTAAAACGAACAATATTAAAGTAAGGGGACATTACAAAATACTACTTTTAAGACAGAGCTTTGCAAGGAGCTAAGAGAATAAGAGTTCCATATTTAAAACATGAGCCAAATCAGATAATTTCTGCTCTGAAAATGAACCTATACCCAGGCTGCTTGAAATGCCTGTCACGTTTGCCTGTACGTAATCACAATGTAACAGGTATACAGTGGAGCATAAAAACATAGGAAAAGTGTAATACACCTCCAAATGACTGTAAACTATGGAACATCTCACTACTAGAGATTAATCATTGTAAGAACTAGTATTTCAGAATCTATCTCACAGCCTTATTTCCTTTAAAAATATTTTAGTCTGCTGAATTGATGTGATAATTGGCATTTTCCTCAGTCTCTGATTTCTAGTGCAACAGAAGCATGGGTATTAAAAAAATAATGGTAAGTGGTTTGGATCTGGTTGCTTAATGCATATACACCTCTACCTCGATATAACGCTGTCCTCGGGAGCCAAAAAATCTTACCACGTTATAGGTGAAACCGCGTTATATTGAACTTGCTTTGATCCATGGGAGTGTCCAGCCCCGCCCCTCCCCAGAGCACTGCTTTGCCGCATTATATTTGAATTCGTGTTATATCGGGTCATGTTATATCAAGGTAGAGGTGTATAAACATTTAACGAAGTAAAGAGGCTGCTGCTCTTACAAAATAGTATGTTTATAGCTGCAGGCTAAATATGCTCCAAACCGCCTCTGCTGGCTTTAGATAACTCTGTGACCATCAAAAATTTAAAAAGTTGTATGACAGGCAAATCCTCTTAAAAAATTGTAACTGCTACAAAAATGTATCTCTGACATATTCTAACTTTGAGAGGCCTTATACATACACTGTAGCTGGTAGCCCAATCTCCCTAGACCTAACCAGAGTAGAGAAATCAGTCTGTTTGGTGACGTGGTTATCTGAAGTATTGCACTAATTTTGTGGAGGTGGCCCTTGAGAGGACTACACAAAAGAGAAGAGCAGAAGATGAAAGAATAAAAAGGACTAAAGAGATGGGGGGGAACATTAGAAGAAAAAATGGAAAGAAAGAGAGAGGGAGGGTCAGAAAAGGGCCTGGAGAAGAAGAGAAACAGAGACAAGAAAAATGGATATGAAATATTGTAAAGTTCATGTCCTCAAAATTTCTATTAGGACCAAATCCTGCAGTTCCAATTTGGATAAAACTCCCATTGAATGGTCATAAAAAGCAGTGGCAAAGAACAGTAGTAACCAAAGTGTTTGATTTTCTAATAGTGCACAGCATTTCAACAGTTTCAAGTCGCCCTTTTTGCAAGAAAATAAGTCTGTGAATGAGTATCTGGGGGCTAATCTGCTCACCAAAGGCCATTGGCTAAATCCAGTGAAGAAAACCAGCCCACAAAGACAAGTGCATCCAGATTTTCATCTAACCATGGCAACCAATATGCCTTTTTGTGTGTTCACTGTATTTCTGTTAGCTGAGGTCTAACAGACCAACCTCAGGGTTTCAGGAGACTGAAACATGAAACAAGGCCAGTATGCGCTTCTCAGAATTGCCTGCAGGTGAGAATTAGAGGCCCTCCTTATTCCCTGGTTTATAGGTTAGGTTCCATGAGCAGGGAAGAGGCAGGGATAGGAATTAGTTTAATCTCACTAAAGTCAAGATCACTAATATTAGCTTTTTTTGGAGAATTTCAGTAATTTCCCTATTCTCTCTAGCATTCAGTCCCATTCACTCAGTATGAAGCTTGCATGAATGTAATTCCCCAGAGAGATTTATTCTCAGCAGAACTCTTTCTATCTGGATTTGGCTCTTTCATGCTAATAACCATTGTGCCAGATCACCAACCCCAAAGTTCTCCAAACACTGTATCCTTTCCTAAAATCTGGGGCTCAGGAGTCACATTTACTAAATGGACTGGCAATTTGCTATGTCTTGTTTTACCTACCCACAATGAAATGATACTTTTCAATAGTATCAGCACATGTCTCCAGTACATCCCTCTTTCCTGGCCATAAATAGTTCATTTGACCTGAGAATTACTAATATTTGTGTTCTAGATCACAACTTTACACACAACATCAGCCACCCCACATTCCAATATTAGTGATACCTGTTTACCAACCACACTACCATACATGTTCTACTAGGCATGCGCAGTACAGCTTGCAATCCAGTAAAAAAAAATCAATCACTACAAAGGCACACTGGAGTGGATCACTAGCAGCTAGAACTGCAAAACAGTGGCCCATGATACTCAGGTAACCCCCACTGATCACTTTTACAGCCCCCAAATATGGTTTCTAATTCACTGTCTTACCACAGGTGACCTTCCTCCACAATGTGTGTGCATGTGAAAAATCTGTGTTCTCTACAAACCTCACAAGGACCATTTGAGCTCTTATAGACCAAATAAATTCCACTCCTAGTGGAGCTGGCAGGTTGAACAACTGCAGTTTCCTTTATAGTGATGCATTCTTGATGTTTTTTCACAGTAGCAACTCTGCTTCCAAAAGAAGGGAAATCCTTTTAAGACATTTCTGACATCCACCTTTCCAACAGGCACTCCTATTATTCTGTCCTGGAACCAACATTCTCTGCAGGTTCCCTTTGGATGAAGTTAAACTACTCTATACTTTCCCCAAGTTTCACATCTATAGAAATGCAGCCCAGCTTCCATTACCATGTATTTTAGGTTGAAATAATTCCATTAGTGCAGCTTTTAATTTTTCATAGTCGGGGCGGCTCCAGGCCCCAGCACGGCAAGCACGTGCTTGGGGTGGCATGCCGCGGGGGGCGCTCTGCCAGCTGCCTTCGGCGGCTTGCCTGCAGAGGGTCCGCTGGTCCCGCGGCTTCAGTGGACCTCTCGCAGGCGTGCCTGCGGAGAGTCCGCTGGTCCCGCGGTTCCACCTAAGCCGCAGGACCAGCGGACCCTCCACAGGCACACCTGCGGGAAGTCCACCGGAGCCGTGGGACCGGCGACTGGCAGAGCGCCCCCCGCGGCATGCTGCCATGCTTGGGGCGGTGAAATTTCTAGAGCCGCCCCTGTTCATAGTCACTTTTCACCTCAAATCGTAAATTTCTTCTTACACACTCTTTCTGATCCTCTGAGTAACAGAATTGGCAACTTAAAGCTATCTCCTTCATTCTATCTATTTAGTTTTGCAGCTAATTCAAACCAGTGTCCTAAGCAATCATTTCACCATCTACTCTTCTGAATAACTGGCAAATCCTTCCCCCCCCAAAAACAGTCATTTCAATCTGTTTAGCACCCCTCTCAGTTTTGCTATTTCTGTAACCACGGCTTGTTTATGTTATGGATACACAGACCCCACTAGCTGTCACAAGTTTGTACTCCAATTGTCCTAGGTTTCAGATTTTCAGCTAAGGAACATGTATCCTTGGAAAATAAAGGAATATATCCACATGGAATGATGTACCTTAAGCTTGAACATTTTTAAATGTAAGCCATTCTTCAAGAAAAGGAATACATATTCTTTTATGCCTAAGCATTTTGAGTGAACCTGTATATAAATAATAGTAAAAATTAATGGGTCACAGTTAAAAATGAAAACATACAGTCAGGGCTACAAAGCTGTGGATCAAGATGGAATAGAGCAAACCTAATACTTAGTCCCAACAATTCCAGTCTCAGAGACGAATCAATTCTTAATCTCCTGAAGCCATATATCAGGACACAATACCCTCCAATTGTTCCAGTTCCCAGCTTTTTAAAGGGTTTCCTTTACAATCTCAGTTTCTCTATGTCTAGAATCATTCAGTTCTCCAATTCTGGAAGGTCTTGAACCTGGCAATTCTTCTCAGCCTCCAAACCTGAATATTTAGCCCTCTCTGAATTCAAAGCTGAACAGTTCTCTTTGAAATCCTCTTCTCACATTATGCTGTGTCTTTCACCATTAAAAAAATAAATAAATAAATAAATAAGCTCTCTCATGCACTCATATTTCACTCATACAAACTTTTAAATTTATATGGCGATAAGGAGCAGAAACCTGACCCTTCTTGGGCTAACATGCCCATGTAAACCATGGGCTTCCCTGTCTGAGGGCTCTCCTTCACTTCCACAAAGAGATCGAAATTGTTAGAAAATATGTTCGCAAAAACTTTGATCCATTCTCAGAAATTCTCCTTCCCTTTAGAGCATGCAGATAAATCAGTTATTCTGAATGCAATGAACTCTTTGTAATGGGGTTATAAAAAAAATCAATTCCATCAACTAGAGACTCCATTTTCTAAAGAATGTGCCTTAAATGCCTTTGAATAACTGAATCTGTACCCTACCAATGCAAAAATAAAAGTGTTGCTCTACTACCTCAGAGTTCCTTGAGAACTACGTTAAGAGATTTTCTTGTTTTCCATCATGCCATCTAGCAATGAAAATCATTCATATTGCTATTTTAAGTCTATACTATAATAAATATATGACTTACTGGAAGTCCAGGACCTCCAGGCAATCCAGGTTCACCCTGCAAATAATAAGAATATTATTATTTGTCAAGCTATAATACCACACTTGGTGTTGTACACAACATTTAGGAAGATATAGTTCTTGTCCCTTGAAGGCTACATACTAAGGGACAGATTCTGCAATCCTGTCTCATGTTGACTAGCACTTAATCGAGCAGTCCCATTTAATTCAGTGGAAATTTCTACTCAGAGTGAGAAAAGGACAGGGAATCAGATCATAAATATTATAACTTTGTTTTGTTTTAAAGAGAACAATTCAAACATTTTGTTTTACTCTGTATTAGTGTTTTTATGTTGAAAGTTCCTACATTTGAATTGTTGAGGAACTGAGGTTTTGCAGCTATGGTTCTGGCTACATATGGTGATAGCAGCTATTATAGGGCCCAATCATGCAAAGGGCTGAATACCCCTTGAGAGATGCTGAGCACTCTCAACTGCTAATGAAGTCAATGGGAGTTGAGGGCACTCAGTGTCTCAGAAGGAGGGTCCAACTGAATCAGGATTGCCTTTCATATTAATTAGAAAAGACTGTAGAGTCTCATTACCCTCATTATTCCTTGACTTTAGCAAAGCTTTTGATATGGTCTTCCACACTATTCTTGCTGGCAAGTTAAAGAAGTATGGGCTGGATGAATGCTCTATACGGTGGATAGAAAGCTGGCTAGATCGTCGGGCTCAGTGGGTAGTGATCAATGGCTCCATGTCTAGCTGTCAGCCGGTATCAAGTGGAGTGCCCCAAGGGTCAGTCCTGGGGCCAGTTTTGTTCAATATCTTCATTAATGATCTGGAGGATCTGGAGGATGGCGTGGATTGCACCCTCAGCAAGTTTGCAGATGACACTAAACTGGGAGAAGTGGTAGATACGCTGGAGGGTAAGGATAGGCTAGAGTCTAGACAAAATAGAGGATTGGGCCAAAAGTAATCTGATGAGGTTCAACAAGGACAAGTGCAGAGTCCTGCACTTAGGACGGAAGAATCCCATGCACTGCTACAGACTAGGGACCAAGTGGCTAGGCAGCAGTTCTGCAGAAAAGGACCTAGGGGTTACAGTGGACAAGAAACTGGATATGAGTCAACAGTGTGCCCTTGTTGCCAAGAAGGCTAATAGCATTCTGGGCTATATAAGTAGGGGCATTGCCAGCAGAGGGATGTGATCATTCCCCTCTATTCAACATTGGTGAGGCCTTATCTGGAGTAGTGTGTCCAGTTTTGGGCCCCATACTACAAGAAGGATGTGGAAAAATTGGAAAGAGTCCAGCAGAGGGCAACAAAAATTATTAGGGGGCTGGGGCACATGACTTATGAGGAGAGGCTGAGGGAACTGGGATTGTTTAGTCTGCAGAAGAGAACAATGAGGGGGGATCTGATAGCTGCTTTCAACTACCTGAAAGGGGGTTCCAAAGAGGATGGATCTAGACTGTTCTCAGTGGTAGCAGATGACGGAACAAGGAGTAATGGTCTCGAATTGCAGTGGAGGAGGTTTAGGTTGGATATTAGGAAAAACTTTTTCACTAGGAGGGTGGTGAAGCACTGGAATGGGTTACCTAGGGAGGTGGTGAAATCTCCTTCCCTAGAGGTTTTTAAGGTCAGACTTGACAAAGCCCTGGCTGGGATGATTTAGTTGGGGATTAGTCCTGCTTTGAGCAGGGAGTTGGACTAGATGACCTCCTGAGGTCCCTTCCAACCCTGATATTCTATGATTCTATGAAAAAGTCTATAAGTATGCCTGTAAAAAATGCATCAAAGACTTAATAAATGACTTCATTCTTACCTTTTGTCCTCGGGGTCCAGCTGGGCCAGGTGATCCATCAGGGCCTGTCAGTCCCTTGTGAAATAAAATGTAGCATATTAATGTAACTCATATTTTTGTTAATCACAACAGAAAACTTTGAAATCAGATGAGAAAAATTGATGACCTTTTGGTGATCTCCAATGAAAAGGCCCCACCCTTCCTTCCATATTCAGCTCAATGTGAATATGGAAATTGTCAGTCATCCCCCTAAAAGCCTCTGTATTACATTAGATTTATACCCACACCGATACTGTTCATATGTTGTATAGATTATTCATACATATAAGGCCATATTTTGACTTCAAAGCATAACTTCAATAACAGCTACACATAGGCATCCAAAATAGACTATTGTTGATAGTATTAAAAATGTACCCTAGGAAGTACAATCATTTTAACCAAATGTTAGCCCTATGTACGTAATAAGGCACATGGCAGCCACTTACTTGCTATATATGTCAGCTAGACACCAGGCTGACCAATCAGGAAGATAGTTAGGCCTAGGGAGTTGGGGAAGGGGAATAGAAGCCACATCTGCTTTGTGCAAGAATGGAGGGGATGGAAATGACTTCCCCAAACCACTCCTCACAGCAGCCCTCTGTGTATCTCCTCACCCTTGTCTTTCTTCCCAAAACAAGTTGAAGAGGTTACTGTTGAGGAAGAAAGGATAGGGAGCAGGGCCCAATCATATGTGGAAGCACTCTGAGGAAGGATCTCTTCCCTTTCTACTTCTGATTGCAATGATAAAGGACAGGAATTCTTTGGTCCTCAGACTAACAGCTCTACTGAGGCCATGTTAGCCATGACCTCATTCTGTAGGCCATAGTAAACCATTCAGTGTCCCCAAGGCCAGTGCAAGGATGTTTCGCGCCCTAGGCAAAACTTCCATCTCCCCCCCCCCCCCTGCCCCTCTGCGGCAGCTCCCTCCCTCCACCTTGAGGTGCCCCCTTGTGGCAGCTCCCCACCCCCCATCCTCCACCCTGAGACACCTCCCGGCCCCAGCTCACCCCTGCCCCGCCTCCTCCCTGAGCACGCCATGCCTGCTTCACTTCTCCCGCCTCCCAGGCTTGTGGCGCCAATCAGCTTAGGCGCCACAAGCCTGGGAGGCAGGAGAAGTGAAGCAGCCATGGCGTGCTCAGGAAGGAGGCGGGGCAGGGGTGAGCTGGGGCGGGGAGTTCCCCTGGGTGCTGCCCCCCGCTTACTTGCTGCAGGCGGCCCTCCCTGCGCTCCCCTGCCCCAGCTCCCTCCGCCTAAATGCCAGCAGCGACTGGGGCAGCCGAATATCCGGCCGCCGCGGTCGCTGCCGAAGAAAATGGCATCCCTCAAATCCCAGCACCCTAGGCGACCGCCTAGGTCGCCTAAATGGTTGCACCAGCCCTGAGCGTCCCTGTCATTCAGCCAAGGAGGAACTGGCCCCCATACCACACAGAAATATTGAAGTAGGCCTCCCCTGTCTCATCCCCTCCAGCTTCCTGGTGTTCACAGATGGCAATCCAGGAGGGTGGAATCATAAACCCAGCCTCTGGGGAATACTATATGGTTGCCTCAAGCTAAATGAGATAGTCACACAGATTCAGAGCTGAGACTATCCCCTGAATTAAAGGGCCATGTGGCTGATACAGGTTGGGTCACGATTTGGCCCTTAAGCCATACTTGCACCTCTGACTAAAACTTTAAAAAAAAAAAAAGCAGGCAATTATAACTGGGAGTTCAGTAAGGATTAATTTGTCCTTAATCATTTTATGTGGCTTAATAATTCAAGAAATCTATCAAAAAAAATCCTCTCTTTTAAGTTTGTCCAATATTTTCCTTTTTTGGTGAGTTTCTAATAATTCAGTATGTGACCCAAAAGGCTTTTTCCTGCTAATTTACTTTCTGGATCTTACATGGTCATTATGGACAATTACTGTGCAGTATTTTTGTTCGGTTTATTATAATTGGCAGTGGAATAATTTGTAAGAGAAAAATAAGATTAAAGAAATCATAACTGGCCCAGCAATTTAAGGATGAGGAAGGACAGTATAAATGAAAAACCTAGATACATGATATTTTTAATTCCATGCCAGTTGGGTGCACAATGAGAGTATGTTAAGGTCAATTTGTGTAGTCTTCAACTGTAAACAAATTTACATTTTACTATTTTTCACTCATTCAATAAGACTGGGGTATATGCAGGAGCAAGAAGGCATCAAAAGCACCTAAAGCTGAACAGCTTCCATATGGGGAGAGATTAAAAAGACTGGGATTGTTCATCTTAGAAAAAGATGACTAAGGGGATATGATAGAGGTCTATAAAATCATGAATGGTGTGGAAAAAGTGAATAAGGAAGCATTATTTACTCCTTCATATAACACAAGAACCTGGGGTCACAGAGTGAAATTAATAGGCAGCAGGTTTCTAACATACATAAGGAAGTACTTCTTCACACAACACACAGTCAATCTGTGGAACTCATTGTCAAGGGATGTTATGAAGGCCAAAAGTATAACTGGGTTAAAAAAATAATTAGATAAGTTCATAACCTTCAATGGCTATTAGCCAGAATAGTCAGGTATACAATCATGTGCACTGGGTGGCCCTAGCCTCTATTTGCCAGAAGCTGGACGGGATGACAGAGGATGGATCTTGATAATTGCCTTGTTCTGTTCGTTTCTTCTGAAGCAGCTGGCACCAACCACTGTCAGAAGACAGTATACTAGGCTAGATGTTCTTATGTTTTAACTGTGGAGTTCAAGAAAATGATGTGGTTTAGGTGACTGAGTTATCCTGAAAAGGAAATAAAGAATCCAGAAATTGAGTCTTGGCAGGAAAGTAAAGAAGAAAAAGATGTTCAAATATTTGATTTTATATTTGGTCTTTGCTTATTGTTTTTCAGTTTGCACACAGAGGGTCTCAGGGACAACTCAGTGAAGTCAATTTGGAATATTGAAATTAATGTGAATTTTGGCAAGATCAAATCCCTATTCTATTATGGATTTTGGATCTTAAACAGGTTTTAATAGGATTTTTTAGTTCACCTTTTGCAGAAGACTTTTACAGAAAAAACAATCAACTTCCAGCATGTTTCATTTTCAAGTTAATTTAAGCACTTCCATATAATACTCCACCCCTTAAAATTGCTGAGTCAGGTCTTAATATTACAAATTATTTTTCTGTCATTTTTATATAAGCTACACAGTAATGTGCTTAAATCCTTGCATAAGACATAAATACCAATATGACAACTCTATCAAAGCAAAGAACTACAATAAGACATTTCCCCAAATCTACGAATAAGATAGTGTTTTAGTGCCAGTATATTTTTTCAATGGATTTGTTCTAGCTTTCCATCAAAATAAGATTCCCTTGAACCTTAGATATTTAGGCCCTTGTGTTGTTCCCCATGAAGAAACAAAGTCACCAGGGCAGTAACAGTCATATATTATTCTGAAGAAAGGAAGGAAGTGGATAAAAGAGAACTGGATAAATTCATGGTGGTTAAGTCCATAAATGGCTATTAGCCAGGATGGGTAAGGAATGGTGTCCCTAGCCTCTGTTTGTCAGAGGATGGAGATGGATGGCAGGAGAGAGATCACTTGATCATTGCCTGTTAGGGTCACTCCCTCTGGGGCACCTGGTATTGGCCACTGTCGATAGACAGATACAGGGCTAGATGGAGCTTTGGTCTGACCCGGTACGGCCATTCTTATGTTCTTATGTTCCTTCCTTCAGAATAATATATATTTAAGTCACTATTTCTCTTGGGAGTCTGTTTCTCCTGGGAACACAGTTAAAGTCCATCCATAAGCTTCAGTTCAGTAAAGCATAAACATTACTTTACCACAGTTCCACCTAGCTAGCTGTCTCAAATTTGGATGTGCTAAATGTGACATAACAATAGTTTTCTCACACTTACAAGGTCATATATTGCTATTGAGGAATAAAAATTCTATTTGGGGGAAATGTTTATATAATATAAAATGAGTGGGATGTGTTAAGCAACACTCTTAAAGACCATCAATCATCTGGGTATTTAAATTAATTTGTATTTTCATATTATATTTTGGTTTTCTAAAATTATATAAAGATAACTAAAATCTATATTTGTGCAAGTTTTTTTAATCAGTCTCTTTCTTCATTTAAATTGTAAAAAATGGACCTCATTTGTTTCCATAGGGCACTTAAAAGCTTGTAATAATTTTGTAACTATATGTTACAACAAATGCATGACCATTCACATTATAAAATACATTAACATTCTATCTGAAGTTACTGAGAAACTAGTGTTTCTGATTAACACTACAACCAGATAGTAATCCTCTGGTTATTTACTTCTTATACTATGCGTTTCCATGGTCCATGGTTATTATTTAAGGCATAAAGTTTTCAGATTAGATTACTGCTTGACCAGCCAGTATAAAGCTTCATAATCAGAAAATACTGAAAAATATGTGACAGACTTTTTTTTTCCAGTTCATCTTGTGGGGTGGAAGATTTAAAAATATCCATTCCTGACTGATCTCATGAGTACGTGACATATTGTTAAATCCGTGCATGAGCTTTCTATCTGCTGTTTTAGTTCACAATCCACTGCTCTTCTAATATAAAATAAAATAATTATATAAAATAAAAGTTTGCTTTTCAGCAGTAAATTCCAGATCTTTAAAACAAAAAACAAAAAGATCACAACTTGTCTCATGAAGAATGACTCAAAACAACCCTTGATTTCCAGAGGATTGGATCACATTTTAAATGTATTCCTTCACATGCTAGCATGTTTCTTGCATGAGTCTTCCATTTGGTCTTGTTAGGCTCCCTCATACAGATATTCTCCCTTTTCTTCGTTCTGTCTCAACATTCCCCAAGAGGAAGTTTCTCAGTTTGTGCCCCCGATTGCCCTTATAGCGTTGTATCGGAAAAGTGAATGTGATGCTTCCACAGGCAGGGCAAAGTGAATCAATCTTTGGCTAGTTCTTAACATCCTGGAAACTGCTAACACCCCCTGCAGACCAGTTACACCAACTGGAAATAAAGAAATTGCCTCAGTTGTGGATTCCTTGCTTATTTCAAGAGACAGGTCTTGCCCTTGCCTGTTGGTCAGTAGGGGGCAATTCAAAGTGTCTCTCTGTCTTCTTTTTCTGGTCTCCTTTTTCTCATCCCACAGCAGTGTGGAGCTGATTCCCCGGGCTGCTCCCAGAACCCCCGCAGGCAGGAGAGGAGCCAATGAAGGATGCTGCCTGGCAGGTCCTGATGCTGAGACTCCATTCATCTCGCTTGGCTTTCATTTGCCCACAAATGCCCCTGGCTCCCATTAATTCCCAAAGCCTGGACTCCATGTGGAGGGCAGTGTGCACGCTCTGGTTTACAACAGGACATAGGGCGGGAGAGGGCGCCCTTCACTGCTGCAGCCGCCTGTCCCCCAGCATATGCAGTAGCTCTACTCCTCCTCCCTTTCCCTTGCGGCAGCTGGTTCTGTTCAGGCTGTACGTAGATGAACAGTATGGGCACCTACACAGAGGACTTTCACCAAGTACCTTCCTCCCAATCGCATCCCCTCCCCTTTGATTGACTCTCCCCTCTTGTCACAGCTCTTGCCCCTCTTCAGAGCAAGGGGAGAGAGAGCTGTTTCTCTGTAACTCCAAACAATCCTTGCTCTGTTATCACCCAAGGAAAGGCTGGAATCCTCAGTCCTCCCCTGTGCCCAGTCTCTCTAACCACCTCCCAGCCCAGCCCTGTGGGTAAGAGAGAGCCTTTCAAATGGCAGCCAGATCCTTCACTCAGGCACGGCTGGCCATCTGGGTTGTGATTAAACCAGAGACCTTAGAAGGAGGTTGCCTCCCTACAGAAATAGTCTAGAACTAATTATTTTTCCAAAAAAGAAGGCAAAGTCTACTCACATCAGCTCCTGGCTCTCCTGGCGTCCCGGAGGCACCTGGTTTGCCTGGCTCACCATCCGGACCCTTCAGGATTCAAATGGACAAAGAAATAATGTATTTTAGAGTGAGATGCAAGCAGAGTTGAGACACTCTGACACAAAGATCGAATGCAAAGCAATGTAAATTACTTACTGGAGGGCCTGGGGGGCCATTGGGACCTCTGTCTCCCTAACAGGATGTAAAAGAGAAACAGTTCAGTCAGCAGCCTATAGAGTCCCGAGGTGACACTAATAAACCCATGTGCAATGTTAAACAGATGATCAGGAATGATCCCTAATTCATTTCTATTGTGTAATCCCATATAGTTCCTATTATGCGGAATAATTCTATAGACCTACTGTATGCTATCAAGAATAATCCTGTATAGTTTTTACAGATTATCAAGAATAACTGCATATGATTCCTATCACATACTGTAATAAATACTCCCATGTAATCCTTTTTGCAGACTACCAGACTGCCTTCCCCCCACCACCACCACCCCACACACCCATCACTCTTTCAGCTGATGCTGAACAATAATTCCTATGAAGGTTATTAAGGACACTAGAGAGTGCTGCCAAATTCAAAGGATCCCAAGGGCTAATACTAATGTAGTAAGAATAATTCAGGTGTGTGCAGGACGCATTCCTAGCTGCCAGCTGTGGTGACTCATGCATGGGAGACACTTACATCAATGCCATCGATGCCAGGAACTCCTGGTGGACCTGGGGGACCTGGGGGGCCTGGTGGACCTGGGGGGCCTCTCTGACAAGGAATAAAACAAATTGCAATTAGACAGTGGGCAGATCCCAGAAAACCTGCAGCACCTCGGGGGTAAGGGAACAAGAACGGGGAGATCAGCCCATAGGGAAAGAACTTCCAAAGGCTTCTAAGTAGGATCCTCAGTCACCAGGGCTCTTAGCTGACCATACAGTTGGTCTTGTGCACCTGATGATTAAAGTAATTGTCATTTTGACCCACTGAACTGCATTCCCCCTTGTTCAGTGACTGCCAACATGTCCACTGACATCTGAACCAGGAGTACAAATTCTCAAAAACTCCCCCTGTCCTCGTCTATTGTCATTCACCCACTGCACAAAACAGGCATGCCAGTGTATCTGTCACTGTGTAACTGTACAGTACAATCTGGGCTTTGCGGGGCAAAAGGTTTGGGGGTAATAGTTGCATCCGAAATTCAGTAGCCCGGTCCTTGAAAAATCAATATAAAAACAGTGAAGGAAAAATAATAATGTTCTTTGTGAAGAACGCTTTGAAATTCTCCACACCTATTCTAACAAGCTCATTCAGCCTAAAGAGAAGAGACTTTTCTTAAGAGTTTGTGTTAGGAAGAAAAGTTTAAAAATACAGCCCTTCTCTGCTCTGAATATATTCACTGCAATAACATTTTTTTCCTTATAAAAAAACTCCTGTTACCTGTCCTCACAAGTACATTAAAATCTACAATCCTGGTTATAATTAGCCTTCTCCACAGGCTGGGCTCCTGAGAGGGGTATGTTTGAACCGAAAGAAATGCGTTCTTTGAAAGAATGTTTGTAACCTTCGAGTTTTATAATATACTGGACTGTTTTCTTTATTACTAAGCTCCAACTGCCGGGCAAAGCAAACCTCACAATGGGGGCTTTGTGAGTGAAACCTCAAGCCCCTACAGGAGGAGGTGATGCACTCAGTCTGGCAGGAGCTGCCAGAGTCTGAAATCTCCGGTCCCATTCAGGCAGTCCTAGCTATAGCCCCTGTCCTTCCTGCTCTTTTTCCAATGTTACTGGCATTTTAGGAATGTTTCTTTCTTAGAGCACCCTCTCAAGTTCTTATTAAACTGATGATATTCTCACTTGCAGTTTAAACCGTGCCATATCACTGCTCATTGGCACATTGCATAGAAAGGCTCTGTTCAAAGCAATAGCAACCATTGCATCTACATCTCTTTGCTTAACTTATTTTTTCCACTTTTGAAATGCTAATGTGATTTCAGTTTAAATAAAATACAATTACAGCCACCACTGCTGGGATAAGACAACCCAGCCACGAGATTGTTGGATTTTGAAAGGCATCAGATCCCAGACAAAAGGACAGGAGATTGTCCTCAGCTTCCCAGGGACTTTGTATAGACCCTTTCTCTTTGCACTGAGCAGGCTTTCTTTCCTTAAAACTTACCTCCATGGTAGTCTGGCTTATCTGCAATGAATAAGAAATGTATAATAAAAGTCAGGTACAACTTACTTGAGCCAGGCAAAGGCACATAATTTGTAGAAAAACCCCTAAAGGTAACGATCCCCTGCCCCGAGCAGTGCTAGCCATGGTCACTTCTCTGCTGGCCAGCAATGTTTTCCACTCTGTTGCTCTTGATGGATTTTAGGACCCGCAAGACATACAATTCCCCCCAAGTGACTCCACTAGCAGCAGCAGAAAGGTAAGCCCTGCTACAGGCATCTGTTTCTTCTGTTTATTAATGGCTTTAGAGGAGGGTAATGGGGATTGGAGGAAATCTGAATGCTAGGAGGGAGGGGATTGAATGATACCAGCTCCTTTAACCCTTTGCCCTGCTGCTGCTGCTGCTGCTCTGACCATGGTCCTCAGCAGCAATCCCTTAACTTTCTGCATGAATTATCAAGAGAGAAAAGCAAAGCTAGGCCATGGTGCTTGCAAAGAGCCCCACGCCCTACAGAGGCACACATTTTAAATATCACTGCCTTAGGTAGTTTGATAAGAAAAAAGTAAGAAAGCAAGAGAAGAGTTAAAACCATGAGACCGTTTTGAAAGGCACCAAATCCCAGACACATATGTTAAATATAGACATCTATAACCAGAAGAAAAATGAGGAGACTGATAACTGCCAGCGACCCAGAGGAAAAGGTTAAAGATGTAGACTCAATGATAGTATGAATATTAGGAATGTAAGGCCAAGGAAGCCCCTTACCTGTCTCCTGGCTGGAAGTTCACTGCAACTTTCTCTTTGTGGTCTCAGAGGGTCGCAATGAATCAGCATCCACTGGATTTCAAACTAGTGAAGGGGATAAAATGAGATTGATTTATTTCAGATGTTCATGCTTGCCAGGTTTGAATAAGACCACTCTGATCAGCCATCTCTGGGTTTTAAAAGTTGTGTAGTAGAAAAGAAGAGATACGATTCAAAGGGATATATAACACATATAACACTTATAGTTCCTGGAACATTAAGCATAAACAGCAGGTGCTCAACAATTGAATGGTATCAGGTGCTGGAGCTTACTTCTTTAGAACAGACCAGCTAGTTATCTTCGGCTCTTCCCTTGCTCTAGCATCTGTTTGTGTATTTAGAAAGGAGCATAAAACCTGTTGTATGAATTAAGGGAGAAGGAAGTCTACAGTTGGTCATGTCCAAGAACAGGTGTTCTTTCATGTTTATATTATGCTGTGGAAGTTGTTTTATTAATGAACACACATTCACAAAATGATTTCCTGGGACTAGAAAGCTATGTGGATAAAGAATGACAGGTCTGACAATGAATGCAGGAGTCGAAGATCTAAGTAGGAGGAATTCTAGAGACCTGAATCATATATACACTAGAAACATTCTGGGGCGGGCTGATATACCTTTGTGAGATTTCACATCTTCTTCAATATTTTCACATTGACTCTGTAAAATGACCCAGAAATAAAATCACTTCTTTGCCTCTAAGAACTAACAACTGATCCTTTATGTGTCTGCATAGATGAGGAAAGTGTGCTTTACATACCCTCTGCTGGAAATGACTGGGTGAATAGATGCAGTATATAGCTTCAGAGGTATGTCCTCTGGTATGTAATGTACCATATGGTACATTAAACACAGGTACATCCATGTAAATTATATTAGTACACATGCATAATATTTCTTTTTGTGAGATCTTAGATCATTTCCCCATCTCATTCTACATGATTTTTGTGGTCATGAAGCTAATGAATGGTCTATTCCATGTTTTTTCAGGCTGCAAAACAGGTGAAGGGGGGGTCACAACATTCCCTTCTTTATGACCAGATGGAATGGGAAGGAAGGAGCATGATACTTTTCTCTGTTGTAAAATATATTCGTAATACGGAAAAGGTCGAGATCTAGCCTTCCTGAGAACCTCAAGGAAGAAGTATGAGTCTTTAGGACTTTCATTTCCTGGTTAGACTCCTGTTTCCCTGATTCTTTCTTATTGCTGATTGATGTCACATATCTTCCCTTCAACCTTTCCACTGTTCAATGCCTCAATGCTTCTTGGTCATCTTCTCTGCTCCCTTTGGGAAATCTCATTGGCCTCTTCAATCATGGTCATGATTTCTATGCAGCTAGAACCCAGCTTACATCCCCCTTGGCTCATTCTTAGATCCCTCCATTCCTATCTGGCTCCTTATGTTGACTTCCTCGTTTCCACATTACTCCATATACTGTACCTCATTAATGCTTCAGAGATTGAAGTCCTTTACTACCACATCTATGTCCTCAAGTTCGCCAATTGCCACCTCCATAAAATTGCTAGAATTCTTAGAATCATAGAATCATAGACTTTAAGGTCAGAAGGGACCATTCTGATCATCTAGTATGACCTCCTGCACAATGCAGGCCGCAGAATCTCGCCCACCCACTCCTGTATCAAACCTGTGTCTGAGTCACTGAAGTCCTCAAATCATGGTTTAAAGACTTCAAGGTGCAGAGAACCTTCCAGCAAGTGATCCGTGCCCCACACTGCAGAGGAAGGCAAAAAACTCCCAGGGCTTCTGCCAATCTGCCCTGGAGGAAAATTCCTTCCCGACCCTAAATTTGGCGATCAGATAAATCCTGAGCATGTGGGCAAGACTCACCAGCCAGACACCCGGGAAAGAATTCTCTGTAGTAACTCAGCTCCCACCCCATCAAACATCCCATCACAAGCCATTGGGCATATTTACCGCTAGTAGTCAAAGACAAATTAATTGCCAAAATTAGGCTATCCCATTATATCATCCCCTCCATAAACTTATCAAGCTTAGTTTTGAAGCCAGATATGTCTTTTGCCCCCACTACTCCCCTTGGAAGGCTGTTCCAGATCTTCACTCCTCTGATGGTTAGAAACCTTCGTCTAATTTCAAGGCTAAACTTCCTGATAGCCAGTTTATATCCATTTGTTCTTGTGTCCACATTGGTACTGAGCTTAAATAATTTCTCTCCCTCCCTGGTATTTATTCCTCTGATATATTTATAGAAAGCAATCATATCTCCCCTCAGCCGTCTTTTGGTTAGGCTAAACAATCCAAGCTCTTTGAGTCTCCTTTCATATGACAGGTTTTCCATTCCTCAGATCATACTAGTAGCCCTTCTCTGTACCTGTTCCAGTTTGAATTCATCCTTCTTAAACTTGGGAGACCAGAACTGCACACAGTATTCCAGATGAGGTCTCACCAGTGCCTTGTATAATGGTACTAACACCTCCTTATCTCTACTGGAATACCTCGCCTGATGCATCCCAAGACCGCATTAGCTTTCTTCACAGCCATATCATATTGGCGGCTCATAGTCATTCTGTGATCAACCAATACTCCAAGGTCCTTCTCCTCCTCTGTTGCTTCCAACTGATGCCTCCCCAGCTTATAACAATAGTTCTTGTTATTAATCCCTAAATGCATGACCTTGCACTTTTCACTATTAAATTTCGTCCTATTACTATTACTCCAGTTTACAAGGTCATCCAGATCTTCCTGTATGATATCCCGCTCCTTCTCTGTATTGGCAATACCTCCCAGCTTTGTGTCATCTGCAAACTTTATTAGCACATTCCCACTTTTTGTGCCAAGGTCAGTAATAAAAAGATTAAATAAGATTGGTCCCAAAACCAATCCCTGAGGAACTCCACTAGTAACCTCCTTCCAGCCTGACAATTCACCTTTCAGTATGACCCTTTGTAGTCTCCCCTTTAACCGATTCCTTATCCACCTTTCAATTTTCATATTGATCCCCATCTTTTCCAATTTAGCTAATAATACCCCATGTGGAACCGTATCAAATGCCTTACTGAAATCGAGGTAAATTAGATCCACTGCATTTCCTTTGTCTAAAAAAATCTGTTACCTTCTCAAAGAAGATCAGGTTGGTTTGACACGATCTACCTTTTGTAAAACCATGCTGTATTTTGTCCCAATTACCATTGACCTCAATGTCCTTGACTACTTTTTCCTTCAAAAAATTTTCCAAGACCTTGCATACTACAGATGTCAAACTTTGATTCTGCCTTTACTGAAATTCTTGCAATCAAATCTTTATTGTTCTCTATATTTACTCTCCTTCCCTAGTTGTGAGTCACTTATTTACTTCACTTCTTCAACAATCATTTTAAAACCTCCCTGCTTGCTTTAACCAGAGCCAATTGCATATATACATAATTGCATGATGTAAATTATCGTTAAGCATTGGTAAGGCTATAACACAAAATAATAAGAATAAGACATTCAAAATTCATATTTACACCTTATGACTCTGGTTTCAATGTATCCCAATACTGATAAAGGGAAATCTTGACTCTAGGCATCAAAAGATTAACCATCCTTGATATTCCAAAGAGTTTCTTTCTTTGATATCATAGATGTAGCTAGCAGTGCTGCCTGACATTTTCCATTATAAGATCCTGTTTTCAATTGTTTATTGCTTTGTCAAACTGTAACTATTTGAGCATAAATTTTGATAGCAACAGAGGGGAGTGTGTCAGGAGCTGGGGTGTGTAGCAGGTGTATAGATGCAGGGAGGAGAGGGTCAGAAGCTGTAGTGTGGGGGTTGGATAGGAACATGTGGAACCAGAGCTGAGAAGATTTGGAAGTGGGGGGGTTAGATAGAAGCAGAAGAGGAGATGAGCAGGAGCTGAGGGATTGGGCACCTGGTTGGATTAAAACAGAGGGGGAAGGGGCGGAATCAGTGGGCAAGTGGTTGAATAGAAGGAAAGGGGAACACAGACAGGCTGGCATAGATGGGGCAGATGATACTATAACCACTAGAGGATACTCCTCTCTAAAACCTGGAACTGAATTCAGGAGTCCTGAGTCTCTACATTCCCCTGCTGTGAAATCTGCCGGCAAAGTATGTTTCTCGGCTCTAATGGATGGTCCACATAGAAGATGACAGTCTACCACTACCACCATTTACTGTATTAGATCAAGTGGTAGAAGTCTGTGTTATGGTTCTAAAAGTCCGGACCCTGCTGATGACCCAAGTTGGGGGTGTTAGGCCTGAATAAAGATGTAGCACAAAACCAGTTGTGCCAACCTGACTGAAGTCAAGCATCTAGAGGTTTCTGGGTAATCTCAGAGTGGAAAATACTGAGAAGCAGCATTGTCTCACAAAGCCCTGGGAAACAGTGAGATCAGTGAAGGGGCTGGGACCAGCTGTGTTATATTGAGAAACACTGTTTGAAAAACTGATAAGAAACACAAGCATCTCACAGTTCTGACTCTAACTCCTTGGTTTAGTGTTCGGTGTGTTTTAACTCCCTCGCATTCCTAACCTTTGGCGCTTGTTGAAATATTAACAATTTAATGCTGTAAAGACTAGGCATGCGTATATATTAAAAGGTGTCTAATTTCTGGGTGCCCAGCATAGGGGACAGATGTGCAGAAGTGTTGGGCACTTACAGCTCCAACTGAAGTCAATGGGAGCTGTGGTTTGACATATAAAGTGCTAAATAATGCTAAACACAAAATAATCAGGCCCTCAGTATCTCAAATTGTACATCCAAAATTGATGAATACTTGACAATTTTGACCTTAATCACTCTGTGTATCAGTTCCCCAGCTAATCTCACAGGGGTGTAGTGAAGATGCATTCATTCATTTTTGTGAAGAGCTCAGATAGTATGGTGACAGCACCGTAGAAATGCCCCATTAAACAAAAACACTGAATAACTACCATTCACTGAATGAGGAGGGGTCCTGTGGGAAAAAAATGACCGTGTAATTCAAGACTATATCATAATACAGACTCCCAAAGGCGAAGGAAGAGGGGGATGCAAATTAAGGTTGCACTGGCACCCTTAATTCTGGCACTTCCCAACTTTTGAATACTTGACTTTGCAACCTTAATGTGTTTGTTTTTTTGTTTTTGGATGTAATGTATAACTAGGCTTAGATGAAAGCTGTTTTTAAAATGAAAATAAAAAGTTTAACTATGAGTGAATTGTTCAAAGCTACAGCTGGCTTGGAGCCCATTAAAGAAAAGAGAGTGACAGTTTTTAAAAAGAGCATCTGCAGCCCAGCCTTGCTTTATAGGTTTCTTCCCACATAACCAAACTGACCATGGATTATATTCTGTTGAATAGGTCATGAAAGACGACACTGTTTTCCTTACATCAGAAAAATATTTTGAGGGTGCTTTGCACTCATATGAGGATACTTTGTCATACTTTCTTCTCATACACATCAGCACAAAGAGTTATTAGGGGAGAAATGCAGAATTGAGGTGCTCAGAAAAGAACATGGAGATTTCAGAACTAATATAAACTAAGCCTACTAAAATAGCTTTTCTCATTTCACTATTTTAGTGTGTTATTTAGCAGTGGATAATGGAGTCATATGTGAAAGAGACATTGCGACAAGTGCATTTTAAAATAAGGGGTCAATCCTGCAAGCTTTACTCATGTAAATAGAAATGATTCATGCATGCAGTTCCATTAATGTCCAGGGGATTATACACCTGAGAAAAAAGTTGCATAAGGTTGAACACAAAGTTAATTATGGTTAGCTAAAGATTATTTTCTGAATCATTCTATCAAATATTATTCTTAAAGCAAATGCAGTATATGATGTGTGATTTTTACCACTATGTTTTTTTGATATATATATACACACACACACACAACCAGAACAAATCTTGTCACTCTCATCTTTACTATGGTTGATTTAGAATATCTAATTTCATATACCTGTATTATAGAATTATGGTTATGGGATGGAAATGGTTTAACTGGGCCCTAATGTCCACTGATTACTTCATCATGTCCAGAGCCTGCTAAAACCCATTCATTTCAGAATTCTTTTGTAATCATACACAAAGCACACCATTTTACAATGCCTAGATACTATAGTGATTGGTTTCTTACAAATGCAATAATTTAGCGTCTTATAGGAATTAAATGGTTAATAGAGTAACATCCATTTTCCAATATTGTTAGGGAGGTTAATTTATTATATATTTAAATAGCAAATATATATTATTTGGGCTAGTTCTATTTTTCTGTACGTGATCTCATTCCCTAAGGTATCTGTAAAATGCCAGCAGGCTTGCAAAACATTAACAATAGAGCCAAAAATGCTACTGTTTTATCTGTGCTGTGCAAGAACTGAGGTAGATTAAGCATAAGTGGGATCTAAATGAGGCCTGAGATTCCAAGGTAGTATTTGATGTACAATAGCACAAGAGCCAACTCTCACTGAAACATTTAGCTGTCTGATATGGTTTAAGAAAATGTGTTCCACTGCATTTAGAATAAATCTAAAACATTTTCTATAATCTGTTGAACTACCTGTTCAGTGAATTGACTTGTGTGTGCCTCATTGGTTTTATTGCCATCTAGTGGGTGATTCAAAAGGTAATACAGCTGTAAAAATACAATTAATCAGATCTGTATTGAGATCCTTTTGATCTTTATTGATGCTCCTCTCACTTAAATCACTGATTTTACACCAGTGTAAAAGAGCAGTTAATCAACCCCCTAGGTCCTTCCGTTAATTCTTTGATACACAGCCTAAACAGTGGTATTTTTAATGTGGGTTATGTAGGGTCAATTTTCAGAGTTACACTGTATAATCCTGCAATACAATCTTCTTCCATGTAGTTTACAGAAAATCAGTGTCTTCTATTGGGGTGTTTCAGTATGCAACAGGATACTCGGAATGCGTGAGAAGGGAGTGTTTGGGAGGAAAATACATGCCAAATAGCAGGCGAAAAATGGAAATCACCAACACAAATGAGCAAAATAAATTGAGACTATTCAGAAACATGAGATGCCTCAGTTAGAGTAATCACTGAGTGAAGTTAAAACCAGATTATCACTCATATATGCCTGGGGCTCCCAGTACAATCAATGGCAACCTTAGTAATTGGAATGTATATTGAACCGAACTCTTGTAAACAATGTCTTTACATGTAGAAGGGGATTTATATATTAGAAGGGTTAACTTTATACACTATTCGAATGTTCTTCAGCAAAGTATTTGCTGTATTAAGCATATATAAGCATTCTTTCAACATTAGGGGTAAAATCTGGCCCCACTTAGATCAATGGCAAAGCTCCCATTGACTTAAGTGGAGCTAGGATTGTAGGTATGTTCTGTGTTCCAGTTTCTTTTACACTATATTCACTGCATACACACAAGAGAAATATTATTCTGCATTAAGTTCCAGTTCTTTCTGTGAAGTTTAGCCTATAGAATTGTCCTATAAATATACCTTACAAGTGTTAGAAACACTGATAAAGGTACCAGCTCATATGCACCTTCCTTTGGACATGCTGAGTTTTAAGACCTGAGAATTCATAATATCCTGGAGGAAAAGTGGAAGCAAGATGCTCTTTAACTTTCTCAGGGAGACTGGAGAAAATATTTGCTAAAATAGTGACAATGAGAGAAATGCTCACACTCTCAAATTCATGCTCTCAGAAAATGCAGATGGAGGGGTCTGTATGCAACTACAGTATATAAAAAAACTGAAGAGGATCCCATGGTAGGAAGGGCAGGTAACACAGATGGGTCTTGTAAGATTACTAATTTGTTGTGTTCATATTTGTTTATGAGAGCTTGTAGCTGAGCTTGGGATCACTAGTTCTACTTGCCTAGTGAGCAACAGAGGACTGGTAAAGGGGATCAGCAGGCCTGATCTTAAGAACAGTAGTAGGGTGCTGGCTGTTTAAAACCCATAGTTGTTCCCAGCCCTTCCTCACTCTCAGGGGACCGCTTCTGACCCTCTTCCTGACTTCAGCTCTGGCCTTGGACTTTGGTTCTTATTCTAGGTTCCAATTCCTGATTTCCAGCTCTGGCATCTGACCTTTGGCTCTGACCCTGGGCTCCTACTTCCAGTTACCAACTCCTGCTCTAAACACTAGCCCTGACTGCCCACATCTCTGTATCTGACAGGTAGCATGTTATCTGCTGTTTGTTAAATTTATACTAAAGTAAACCAAGAATACTCTACGTATATTCTGAACCCACCTGGTACAGGTTTTTTTTTTTTGGTTTTTTTTTAAGTTTCACTTCCTTTATGTCTCTTTTTCATTGCAGGATTCCCCACCTATATTCTTTCAATCTGATTCTGCTTCTTCAAGGCCCTACTTCAGTACATCAATTGCTTGTGTTAACTGACCATTTGTAGCAGGAGTTCCACCTTTTGAACTTCAAATACACAGCATAAACATAAGCAGAAAAAAAATGTAGGCAACATCTTTTAGAACACCAAGGCCATTGGCTATAGCACACTACATTTAAGCAATTCTCCTAATCTGCGCTATGGAACAAATCTACCTCTGTGCACTGCATGTTGATAAGGGCTGCCTTTTAGATGTTACATGCCATTTAATTGGTTCAGACTGGTTAACCTATTTAAACATATAAATTAAGTAGGAATATGTCCAGTTTTAGTGTCCCCCCCACTACAGAAGGGATGTGTACAAATTGAAGAGAGTCCAGTGGAGGGTAACGAAAATTATTAGGGGACTTATCATGACTTATGAGGAGAGGCTGAGGGAACTGGGGTTATTTAGTTTGCAGAAGAGAAGAGTGAGGGGGGATTTGATAGCAGCCTTCAACTACCTAAAGGGGGGTTCCAAAAAGGATGGAGCTAGGCTGTTCTCAGTGGTGGCAGATGACAGAACAAGGATTAATGGTCTCAAGTTGCAGTGGGGGAGGTCTAGGTTGGATATTAGGAAACACTATTTCACTAGGAGGGTGGTGAAGCACTGGAATGGGTTACCTAGGGAGGTGGTTGAATCTCCATCCTTGGTTTTTAAGGCCTGGCTTGACAAAGCCCTGGCTGGGATGATTTAGTTGATTTATGCTCCTGCTTTGAGCAGGGGGTTGGACTAGATGACCTCCTGAGGTCTCTTACAATGCTAATCTCCTATGATTCTATGTTTGTAGCTTGAGGGTCAGCTCCAGCAAAATGCAAGTGCCTACAGGGAGGTGCTGTACATCCTCAATTCCCTAAAACCAGTGGGAGCTATGGGAGCTCAGCACTTTGTATCAACAGTCAATTAATCACTATTTTATTGAAGTTTATTCCTTTCTGTTTTCAGTAACAAGAATAAGTTTGTAGCTAACCTATGATAAAACACTGATTTATATAACTGACCTATAATTATAACTAGGATACTGGGGAAATCCACAGGAGTTAGATGACTAAATACCTTTGAGATCCTTTGGGTCCAGATCCTCAGTTGGTATAAATTGGAGTAGTACCACTGAAGTCGTTGGAGCTTCACCAGTTTTATCTCATCTGAGAATCTAGACGGAGCATTTAGAATTTGAACAGTAAGGGGCTAATGGGTGGGGGGTTTATCACAAACAATTGGCAAGGCCTATTTTCAAGAGGGTCTTTTTTCCATTTTCAAACTATAATGTACTCTGTATTGTTTAGTTTCTATAATGGATTATTTGGTTTATCCTTAGATAAAAAAGAATGATAGGGTACAATGTAAAGCCACATGAACTTCTAGCCTCTGAAAAACATACCAGAAATCTTGAGCATAAATCCTTGTAAAGGCTCAAAGGCCAGCATAATTTTCTAACAGAGCTATACCAGCAACTCTCCTTAGGAATCATAGTGACAACAAATGATAAAGAATTTATCTTAAAATAACATATTTTTATAGTACACCAATAAAAAGCCAAGCTATTCTGTACGATAAATATTGGAAAAGGAGACTAGGAAACTCAATTTATTTCTTTAAAAATTATACTACTCTAAGTAATATATTCCAACAACACATTTAAATGTGCCTTGGACCCCCTAAATAACAAAGAATGTTGAGGTATTTATATAGTATGAAGCATAGTCAATTAGAGTGAAATGCTTAGAACCTCACACACACACACACCCTCCCATTCCCAACAACTGATTTCTTTATTCGTCTTAAAGAGAACGCAAAAAAGGCAAGGAGAAACAAAACATATACTAGTGCAAGATAAATGAAACTTTTAGGGTTAATAGTCCATCAAATTGGGTATTATCTGTGACATATATTCAGGGCATGTTGTTTTCATAGCTTTTAAGGTCAGACAGGACTATTATGATGATCTAATCTGACCTCCTGCATAACACAGGCCATAGAATTTCACCCAGTACTTTCTGTACCAGCCATAAATTCAGATTGAGCTAGACCTTATTTTTTAGAAAGACATCCAGACTTGATTTAAAGATTTCATGTGATGGTGAATCCACCTCTCATCTTGGTAATTTTATTTCTATGGTTAATTACCCTCTCTGTTAAAAATGTGCACCTTGTTGCTAGTTTTCAAGGCCTGTCTTGTGCCAAGCACTGCATCCTTTCAAACTTATGCCTTGGTTTTGATTTAGTCTTCTCACAAAAATAATATGGTTGACAACAAAAATATCTTAAGATAATTTGCTGCATTATAAGCCTGACTTGATTCAATTTTATTGGAATAAAGAGCTAAAACTTAATTTTAACCCTAAATTGGTCTGTACTTTTTAAAACCCCTTGGTCACAAGATATTTGAAGATATGTTCACCAGAAAAAATGTTACAAGAGAGAAGATTTTCTAGCACTTTTTCTGTGATAGAAGACTTTGAAACTTACCGGAATTGAAATTTGAGGATTATTTATAAGTTTTCCCAGCAGAGCAAAGCCATCCACGTTGATTTTGCCCCTGGGCTTTATCTGTAAGGATTCTATCATAATGCAGTCAATAAAAAGAGTGACATTACTCTTTTCCACGCTGACCATAACCTTGTGCCATTGGGAATCAAATAAAAAAGGCAAATGTGAAAAGGTTGCAGTCTGGAGACTTCCATCTAGCCCTTTATAAGAAAACTCAAGAGCCTTTGTTTGACTATTAAGCTTCACTCCAACTTGTTCTTTTCCTGACGAATCCTGGACCTGCCAAATACTCCAGCTTTTCTGAAGTGTGCTTCCAGTCATCCGAAATGTAGTTAGAAAGGAATATTCATCAGGCAATCCATTGGGATACAAAAACCTGTATAGGATCAAGCACAGTAGATTGGTTTTTGTGGGGGAGTCCTCTATGACTGTCATCTCTGAGAGAAATAAGAGTCCATCACTCAAAGGAACCATACTACAACTACTATCCTTCCGCTGAGGAGAAATTGAGGGGAACTCTTTTTCAGCCATTCGTGTTGCTCCTCATTTGGCAAAAGAAACTGTACTTCATCAGTGTGGGCTCTTCCTACATTACATAATGTTCATGCCAAGCCTCTCTGTCCATGATGGCTCAAGCAATCAGAGGCCAATATTATGAATTAAATCAAGGTCTCCTATAATAGTGCTGTGCACCTATGGCCTATCAAACCAACCAGTCAATCCTGTTTTTTAAATCTGTTGTGATATTATAATGCTCTTTCTAATCAATGCAGAACTGGTTCATTTCTAAAGTTCCATGATTGTTTTTTCAAACACATTCTGTTGATCTACCCAACAATAACCATTTATTACGTATTAGCAATTGCTTTAGCAGAAGTAGGTTACTTGTTTGAAAATTATATAAAAGGTAAGAACTCACACTTAAAAATTTATTGTATTCTGTGGTATTCAATTTCAGTGCTACATGCACTAGAGAACAGATTTACTATTATGAAATAGCTAATCCCTCTGCTTTTTATTATTTGCATTATTTTACTATGTACCCTTTAAAATATGCAATTTGGAAACACAGAACAGTCTAATGTTTCTTGCAACATTGCAATCTAAAATAACTGAAATTTGCTTCTTTCTAGAAAGCTGTGTCAATGCATCTCACCAGATAGGACAGTGTTTAAAGATTATGCTATTTAAACTTGCTACAGATACTGGTATTATACTCTCATAAACCTTTTGATTAGGTAGGGGTTTTTTTTCTTATCTGTCCCCATTTAAAATTCTTATAAAAAGAGAAATATGTTTCACTAAGCCTGATTAGGCATGGGGATGTGCCAGGCTACGCTATCAGGACAACACACAAAAACAATTTCCAGAGAACAAGTAGGCTACCCAAAGACGCAATCTGCCTTGGCTTTGTAGGGCTTATTGGTCCTTCACTAATGGCAATTCAGCCACTAGACTAGCCTATGCAGAAAAATGAGAAAATAGTCTTAAAATAAGTTATCTACCTCAGAACACAGTTTAATTAATATAATAAACTAGTCCTTCCAGATTAACAGTTGCACTACAAACAACAGAGCCTTTAAGTGCCTCAGCCTGTGTAGTCACATTCCAGTAGGAGGCTCCAAAGCACCAGCAGGAATGAACGTGACTAGACTGCAGTCACAAAGGATTGTCCAGGTATAGACTCTACCTAAAATATTAACCTAGTGCTGCCACTAATTGTCCTTATACTATGAATTCCATGCCTGCTACTACCTGAGTAGCAGGAAAAGATGGTATGTTGGGAGATGGAATGCAGGGGATGAGATTTGCCGTAGCATAACCTTAACTCTTGTACTTCTGATAGGGGTACAAAATAAGTGGTTGTACCTTCACCTATATTACTCCTGGGGGACTCTGTGCCACTGTGCAATGCAGAATTCAGGTTAAGAACATAAGAATGGCCATACTGGGTCAGACCAAAGGTCCATCTAGCCCAGTAGCCTGTCCTCCAACAGTGGCCAATGCCAGATACCCCAGAGGGAATGAACAGGTAATCATTAAGTGATCCATTCCCTGTCGCTCATTCCCAGTTTCTGACAAACAGAGGCTAGGGACAACATCCCTGCCCATCCTGGCTAATAGCCATTGATGGACCTATCCTCCATGAATTTATCTGGTTCTTTTTTGAACCATGTTATAGTCTTGGCCTTCACAACATCCTCTGGCAAAGAGTTCCACAGGTTGACTGTGCATTGTGTGAAGAAATACTTCCTTTTGTTTGTTTTAAACTTGCTGCCTATTAATTTCATTTGATGACCCCTAGTTCTTGTTTATGTGAAGGAGTAAATAACACTTCCTTTTTACTTTTTCCACACCAGTCATGATTTTATAGACCTCTTTCATATCCCCCCCTAGTCGTCTCTTTTCCAAACTGAAAAGTCCCAGTCTTATTAATCTCTCCTCATACAGAAGCCATTCCATACCCCTTATCATTTTCATTGCCCTTTTCCAATTCCAATATATCTTTTTTGAGATGGGGTGATCACATCTGTACACAGTATTCAAGATGTTGGCGTACCATGAATTTATATAGAGGCAATATGATATTTTCTGTCTTCTTATCTATCTCTTTCTTAATGATTCCCAACATTCTGTTTGCTTTTTAGATTGCCACTGCACATTGAGTGGATGTTTTCAGAGAACTATCCACAATGACTCCAAGATCTCTTTCTTGAGTGGTAACAGCTAATTTAGACCCCATCATTTTATATGTATAGTTGGGATTATGTTTTCCAATATGCATTACTTTACATTTATCAACATTGAATTTCATCGGCCATTTTGTTGCCCAGTCACCCAGTTTCGAGAGAGCCTTTTGTAGCTCTTTGCAGACTGCCTGGGACTTAACTATCTTGAGTATTTTGTATCATCTGCTTACCCCTTTTTCCAGATCATTTATGAATATGTTGAATAGGACTGGTCCCAGTACAGACTCCTGGAGGACACCACTATTTACCTCTCTCCATTCTGAAACTGGCTATTTATTCCTACCCTTTGTTTCCTATCTTTTAACTATTACCAATCCATGAGAGGACCTTCCCTCTTATCCCATGATACTTACTTTGCTTAAGAGCTTTTGGTGAAAAACCCATGTTGACTCTTCCTCAACAAATTATGTTCGTCTATGTGTCTGATAATTTTGTTCTTTACTATAGTTTCAACCAGTATGCCCGGTACTGAAGTCAGGCTTACCGGCCTATAATTGTCGGGATCACCTCTTGAGTCTTTTTTAAAAGTTGGCATCACATTAGCTATCCTCCCATCACTTGGTACAGAAGCTGATTTAAATGATAGGTTACAGACAGCAGTTAGTAGTTCTGCAATGTTCTGCACCGGATTTCCTTATTCCCTGCAGAATTTCTGCTGCAGAGCTGCTGGCACTGCTGGACCTGACAGTGCCCAGCTCCCCAGCTCACAAATAGAAGACACTGCTGCGGGGAGGGGGAGCTGGAGGTTTTCCCGGCAGCTGTGGTTCCCAACACATACTGAAGGAAGGAGATAGCACGCAGAAAACTCCATTCAAGCCTGGGACCCTGGGCTCAGTGGGGTAGCGGGTGTGACTGTCTGGGCTGGGGCATGCCCCACAGCTAGGCTCTGGGAAGGGTAGGGGGTGACTATCTGGGTTGGAGGGCACCTTGCAGCTGGGCTCTGCAGGGTGGGGGTGTGATTGGCTGGCTGGGGTGGGCAGGGCTGGTGCAACCCTAGGGAGGGATAGCTCAGTGGTTTGAGCATTGGCCTGCTAAACCTAGGGTTGTGAGTTCACTCCTTGAGGGGGCCATTTAGGGACCTGGGGTATAATGAGGAGAACATACATACGTAACTGGAGATGTGCCTATATATGGATAAACCTGTAGAGTGGGATTTGGAACAGTATGGAGATGTTCATGTGTATGTGCCTTACAGAATAGGATTTTGCTTAAATCTTATTGTTCGAATCCTTTTGGTTTGTTTTTTATGTTGCCACCTCTAACACAAAATGTCAAAATCTGATATTATTTTTCTGTCTCTCCTCCTAACCCCACTCTGTTCCTTCCCTTCTTTACAAGTAGTGACAAATCCACTGTCTTCCCTATCACTTAGCTTCAAAGCCTCAGGGTTGTTTTCATACCCTCTTTCCTTCCCTCCTCCCCCATAATGGGACTCTTTCACTGCTTTCAGTGGACTTCTTCCTCTATAATATCTCTTACATGTATACGTCTCTCTATCCCTACTGCTAAATCCTTAGTTCATGCATAGGGCATTCCTCTCCAACTACTGCAACCCTCATCTCTGTGGACTCCTTGCATCTGACCTATCTTTACCACTTGTCTATCCAAGATGTTGCCACTAAATCATCTTTTTCTCCTGCTGCTGTGATCACATCACCCCTCAATTCAAATCTATCAGTTGGCTTCCTCTTTCTCTGCATCAAATTCAATCACCCCATAAGAACCCATATGCCACTCAGCTACAGCAAACGCTTCCACATCATGGTGTCTCTGAAAGAGGTGGGGGCAGAATCTGGCATCAGGGGAAATAATGAGAGAATCTCAGACAGCCCCTCCTCTGCCTTAAACAAATTAAAATAAAGAAATACTGTAACTTTTGGAAGCCGGATCGAAAGAAGGGAATTGATTGTCTAATCAGATCTACTGTTTTCTTTAAGAGAAAACAAAATGAATAGAAATATATATGTAACAGTAAAGGAAAAGACAATGACTTTACATAAACATAGCTAAATATTCATATTTAATAACTCAACCCTGCTATCAGAAAACCTAAGAACTGCATTCTCACAGAGCAACTGCTAAACTTGGCAGAACCAAAAGCAAGAAATGTTTAGAGAAGGAGATGACCTATTTTTGTGTATGTTTTACATGCATAACTCTACTGAATGGTGAGCAGACAGATTCTCATCTCAGTTATACTGGTATAAATGCAGAGTAATTCCACAGGCTTCGTTGACATCAGGGTAACTGAGTCAGGGCCGGCTCAAGGCACCAGCCCAGCAAGCAGCTTCTTGGGGCGGCCAACGGTGAGGGGCACGTCCGGGTCTTCGGTGGCAATTCGGCGGCGGGTCCCTCACTCCCTCTCGGAGCGAAGGACCAGCCACCGAATTGCCACCGAAGACTGAAGCGGTGGCAGTAGAGCTGCAGATCACAATTGTGGCTTTTTTTTTCTTTTTTTCTTTTTGCTGCTTGGGGCGCCAAAAGCCCTGGAGCCGGCCCTGAACTGAGTACAGAATTTGGCCCAGACTCTGCCATATTGACTAAGGCAAAATTAGAAACTATGGTAAAAATATATTAATATTTTAAACAAAATATTTGCTGATAATTCTTCATCTCCCTTCAAAGTCTGGAGAACCAGATTCCATGTTTCCCCTATGACCACCGTTGGCGACACAAGCACTTCAAGTATGAAACTACACTCCTATACGTGCGTCTGATAGCCCTAATGTATGGAGGGGAGAAATCAAGACATTTTGGATTTAGAATTTGGCAGAGGAGTGAAAGAAAAGCTAACTTGCAAATATATATTAAGAGTATAGGCCAAATTCTGACCTGACTTACCCTCTCCTCTACTGTGGGGCTGCGAAGGATGTGTATCAGAGCAGAATTTCAACCTTATGTATTTATAATTCTTAATTCTCTATATAGGGCCTAATCCTGCTTTCTGCATGTACCCAGAAATACCACTAACAGTTATGACTGTGCAAGGAATGCAGAAGCAGGCTGATATTGTGTTACTGATCTGAATTCATAAACAGTTTTTTAAAGGTGGTTTTATTTCTGTATATTCCTTTGCAGTTGGCCTTTAGCAAACTTTTTTAACATTACCACTTCCTTTTAAAAGAATGTTTCAGTGGGACATGAGAGTTATTAAACCCATAACTCTAATGCACACCAGAAAGATTCCTTTAATTGATTAGGACCAGTTTCTGCCACCCTTATTCATTTTGAATACCCCTTGACTAGCCCATTGATTTCAGTGGGACTACTTGTGGTGCAAGGCACTAATCATTTTGTGTAAGGGTGGCAGAAACTGACCATTCAAAAGGTTAACTTATCCTTGTTTTTGATTTGCAGTATAAATCTGTTTCTTTTAAGATCTGTTTCCTTAGGTGGGCTCCATTGTCCTTTTAGATAACATACCCTTAGATAAATTAATGCCTTTTTGGTAGGTTACTGCTTTTTATCCTTTCTATTACAGTGTGACATCAACGTCAGTTGTATGGTTGCATACAGGTTTGATACTCAAGATAAAAAGAAAAGGCAGTAGAAGACTATTTATGGCCTGATCCAGAGCAGCAGGACCTTCAAAGGAGCCCTTCTTCACAGATAAATGTTATTTTCAGACAGTCTTTGAAGGGAGTAACAGTGAAAACAGCTTCTGAGAGTCCTCTGCAGGTGATACAAATCTCTATATAGAAATTTACAAAGCTCCTTTTGTTGCCTTACATCTTGTTAATGTAATTTAGTTGGCATTTCACCCGTTAAAGGGAGCTCACCAGACCCGTGTAAATAAATGTTGTACTATTTGCACTAGAAATTTGGCAAGCACTTTGGTTTCTACCCTAGGGAAAACTTAATCTGAGAACTCAGGCGTGCAGTTTGCAGAATTATAATATTTGGGTACTGGGACACCACTCAATATAATTCCAATCTCCAATATTTGTGGGTGCACTTTAGGGACAATGAATGGTAGTTTATTAATACAATGTATTAGAATGACCAGACCTCATCCCTGCTTACATGTCATAAATACTTTGCTAGTACGATTTTTTTTTCAAAAGCCTGCATGTGAAAAAAGGGAGTCTCTTATCACTCAGTTACAATGTAAAGGGATGTTGACATGCTAAGGGGCAGCACAGTAATGGCAGTACAAAGATGGACATCAGCAGAAGAGCAGATACGGAGCATAGTATCGTAGAGGTGGTAAGGCTGCCTCATGGTTGCTGTGTTTTACTCGAGCCACTTACTCCCAGCTGGAGAACAAGTGCAGCATAGACTGATCCTAATCACTTCCCTCTTTTGATTTAACTATGCCCTTTTGGAGTTTGGGCTTTGGCTCACACAGCCAGCAGCATAACTACAATTATGCTTTGCATGGGAGTCAATCACCTCAGAGGTGCCTACACACAGCACAATGCAGTGCAGAAACAAGCCCACTGAAACCACTAAATTTATGGAGGATGCTTATGGCTCTATACAAAATTCTATTTCAGCATCTAAGCCTTGGTCTACACTGGGGGGAGTTAATTGATTTAAGTTATGTAACTTCAGCTACATGAATAATGTAGCTGAAGTTGACATACTTAGATCGACTTACCGTGGTGTCTTCACTCTGGGGAGTTCACTGCTGCCACTCCCCCGTAAACTCTGCCTGTGCCTCTTGCCAAGCTGGAGTACAGGAGTCGACGGGAGAGCGCTCGGGGGTTGATTTATCGTGTCTAGACTAGACCGATAAATCAATCCCTACCTGCCAATCCGGCGGGTAGTGAAGACATACCCTAAGAGAACAGCCTGGCTGTAATACATTATAGCCACCAGGTTGCCTGGAGTTCAGTCATCACCTAGCAATGCCACAGCCAGTCCTTCAATGGGACCCAAAACCAGATACCTATCTCATAGAACTGGAAGGGACCCTGAAAGGTCATTGAGTCCAGGCCCCTGCCTTCACTAGCAGGACCAAGTACTGATTTTGCCCCAGATCCCCCTCAAAGGATTGAACTCACAATGCTGGGTTTAGCAGTCCATTGCTCAAACCACAGCTATCCCTCCCCCCAATGGCTTACAAGAAAAGGAGAGTGCAGGAGAACACACTTCCTGGACCTAAGCTGTAATGGGTTGGCTGCTGTTTCAAAAACTTGTATTAAAATATTATATATGAATAAGTGTTGGTGTGGTGCAGGCTAAAGGTTTATTAGAAGGAATATGGGATGCCTACATAAGTCACAGTGACAAAGCCTGAGTTATTCAGGTCACATAAAAGAAGTTTCAGTCTCTGTGGGGTGGCATCCATAGCTCTCTCACTACTTTAATGCTCTTGAGTAATTCAGCCAACCAAAATTCATGCCAATAAAATCCATAAACCACACCTAACCATTGTGTGTTGTGTATACCACCCATTCACAGAATATCTATTAGAGAAATGTTTGAGAGAGTTTTAAAGCATTTTAACTTGGACTACGTGTTGCCTTAGGGCTTGACTCCACTGCAGTGTTAGCTCGAATTATCTACACTCAAGTTAAAGTGGCCACACTGCAAAAGTACACTTGCGACGCACTGAGTGATTGGATTAGCAACATAGAGTAGTTGCATTCCCACTGTGCTCCTAACTGGAGCATCAGCTGCACTCACACTTCAACCTAGGCCCACTGACAGCCCAACTAACTGGAGCTTAAAGCACCACCTAAATCAAGCTAGAGATTTTGGTATGTAGACAGGAGTCAGGTTAGGGGCAACACTCAAGTTACAGCATGAGCTAACGGTGCAGTGAAGACAGGTGCTCAGTTACCATATGTGCCAATAAATCACCTTTATGAATGACCTAAAATAGCTTTTTGATCAGACTTCAGAGTTGTAACGTTTTAATTTATATCTCAGGCTATTCCAAGGCTAGAAACAAGAACTGTGTATCACACTGAAAAGCTGAGAGTCTCCTCCTTTTTAATGGCATTAACTTCCCATTTCTCTTATGGTCATAAGGTATCAGGACCCGGAGACTGCAGCTGCTTTGTGTTACTGCAGTAATGCAAAGCAACCATAAACCCAGTTTAACCAGACAGTTACACTGGAGTCTAACTTTAGCCTACAAATTAAGCACAAAGCAGCCACAATGTACTGGTGGCAGGAAGGGGTGCGAGAGGACCAGCTGAGGCATAGCAGCAGCACTTTGCTTTACGGTGATTCCTCAGCTAAATAATGGTCCATTAAGGGGCATCATCAGCTAGGATAAGTGAAGCTGTTCTAACTTACATCAGGAGCTGAACCAGCCCCCAGTTTCTCCCAAGTTTGGGTAAGGCATCTTAATCCTGTAACCCCCTTTGGTCCTGGGTCCAGAACTCACCTGGAACCAAGGATCTGGCCCATAGAATGTAAATACGATTAGATTCCAAAATACAGTCTCCTGTAGCAATCTGTCTGTGACACGTGGGGGAAAGGTTTTCAACTTTTCTATGTCATGTGACTGATACTGAAGTGGGAGCATGTGTGCACTCTCTTCCCAAAGGACTAAAATAAACCACCATTCAATCCATTCTCCTCCTCCTTACCTTTCCCCTGTGACTATCACACTGGCAAAAAGATCCCTTCTCTTCCTCCTCCCTGGCAAAGCCATCTGTGAGGCATCCCCACTGAAAGGATCTTCACTCTGCCCCTCTGCACCCACCCAGTCCCACCTTCTCATTATGCCCCCCTAGCCTTTCCACACAGCCCTCTCCAGCTACTGGCATCAGTTTCTGGAGGTTACACCCTTTCTAGCTGGAAAATTCCAGCCCCCCGAGCAGCACTATTGGTAGGGGAAGGAAGTGGGGAGAGCTCCCTCTAGCTATTACTGTCTAGTCAATCTAGTCTAGTGACATCACACAAAAACAAAAGGGGGGAGGGGGGAGGCACTGGATACATTGTATCCATTCCAAGAGCTTTGCCAACCCCAGCTGAAGAACTAGTTATTTCGGGAGGGGGGCAAACTTTCAGGGGGACAATATGCTAAAACAGACTTTTAAAGTAAAACAACTAAATGTGTTACCTGGTTGGGATCCTGAAGTCTACGTTTGTGCCTAATTTATAAGCCACTTGTAAAGCTGTGGAGCCCACCACTCTCTGGATGACTCCTCGGGAGGCAGCTTTATCTAGTGCGAACTGAGAAATCAGGTCGTAACCTACAAGAACAAACATGCACAGCTAGACATTATTTCTTTATTTTTAAGTGAGCATTGAAGAATCACAGAGCTTGAACATACCCTGATTGCAATGTCTAAACAGCAGTTTTTTCCTGCAAAGTTTTTACTTGCCTGGCAAGTCATCTTCGCCAGTCCTGATTGGTGGGCAGAGGTCAGTCTTTTGGTTAGAGCTGAAGGTGACTGGGAACCCTGCAAAGAAAAGATCCTTCTTCATCACATGATGGAAATTGCCTGAAATTGCCCAGCTAAGGGAATTAATATGTATTAAATAAAGTAATATTAGAATAATGGCCAATACTGGACCCACTGAAGCAGATGAGCATCTGCTTTTAGAAGTCTTCAAATTTAACAGAATAATTTGATGGCTGATTTATTTGTACATTTTTTGTTTAAATGTTTAAATTAGAAAAGGGTTGTAATTCTCCCTTCCTCAGCACTGTTTGTGAATTGCAGCTGTCCCATGTATCTTGCACTATATCAGGGGTAGGCAACCTATGGCACGTATGCCGAAAGCAGCACGCGAGCTGATTTTCAGTGGCCCTCACACTGCCTGGGTCCTGGCCACCAGTCTGGGGGGCTCTGCATTTTAATTTAATTTTAAATGAAGCTTATTATACATTTAAAAAACCTTATTTACTTTACGTACAGCAATAATTTAGTTATATATATAGACTTATAGAAAGAGATCTTCTAAAAATGTTAAAATATGTTAGAGGCACGCGCAACCTTAAATTAGAGTGAATAAATGAAGACTCGGCACACCACTTCTGAAAGGTTGCCGACCCCTACACTATATGGAGGGTTTGTCCAGAACCTTTGGTGGTTTAAGCAAAGTTTTTAAAAATACTAGTTAGCTCAATCTACTGCCTCTCTAACTGAAAGCAATCCTCACACTAGCTGAAGTGGCTGTTGAGAAAGGAAGTTGTTGGCATCCACTCCTTCATTGATATTCCAGGTGTTCCCACCCACATCCTTGCCATGTTTGATCAAATAACAAGCCTTGGTGAAGCATAAGTTTGGGGCCAAAGAGACTTGCAGGCTCTCTTTATTGACATGAACAAGAGTGTAAAAGAAATTTCCCTGGAAAACCAAATACATGTCTCACTTTCTAAATACTGTCTGTTTAAAATTATTGCTGTGAGCATTGGGGAAAAAACCAGTCCCCCTATCTTAAAGAAGTAAAAAGGCAAAATAAACATTTGCTGGAAAGAGCTCTACCCAAGCCTAACATCTAGTTAAACTGGAAAATGTTACTAAAGTTTGGATGGGGAAGAAAGATGCATGCAAGTTGGAAGGAGCTACCTTCCCAGTCCACAGAGAGCCTCTTGTCTGCTGAAAGGACTCAACCATAAATGTGGGTTTCCTTCTCACAACATAGACGTAAAGAAAAACGTCAGGTTGACATTTTACACCTTAGAAATGGCTTATTCTATGTTATTGAAATGGATATGCGGCTGACATCCAGTCATTTCTGCTTGATGGTCAGCTAATACAGTGGATCCAGTTTGTTGCCACATCTACCAGAAAAACCTTTAACTAGAGGAATTATTTTTATTGCACCCAGTCCTTAGTATCCGTTTCCAGATTGTGATCCTCACCTTAGAAATGTATTTACTCTCTGGTCTGTTTAGATGGCAAGAAGATAAACAAGAACAATCAGACAATGACAGGAAGATGGAGAGTGTACCCCAAATGGTAGATTTAAAATACCAGTCTGTGAAAGACATCACTTTCTCTAAATTCTCCTTCTTGCTTTCACTCTCTCACACACATTTTGAGAGTCTAAGTGATGTCTAGCTAGTGAGGTGTTTTAGCTGCGACTAAAATGCTTTTGATTATCAAACTCTTTTGAGGAACTCTTTTGATTATCAAAATACCAGTGAAATGAAACACAGATAAAGGATAGACCCTTACTTGTTTGCTGCTGGACGTTGGCTGACACCAGAGCCCACAGAAAACTACACATGTACAAGAAAACAGGAGCTTGCCTGTGAACAGAAAGAAAACTCAAACATGAATTTACAGCTTCTGATATATCATGCGATCCTGTTTCAGCTCATGGTCACACATATTAAATAAATACATGACTTAGGGATTGCTAACACTTGGCAAGCAAACCCTTTTAGAGTTAAGCTTTTTATCTTTACCAGTGCAACAAAATGTGCCTATGATGTTATCTCAGTTTCCATTTCTTACTTATAAAACTGTCATAAAAATAAAAAAATAGGGAAGACAGCAGGCAAAGACAGTTTTAAATGCTACCAATTAATCACTTTCTCTGTCAGCTGTTAATTACTGATTGCTTACAAATGCCACTTGCTCTCTTACCAGTTCCTCTTCATTTTCTCTGCTGGTTTTCTTCAGCTCTATCATGTGAGTATTTGGGGTGTATATTTATGTCCTGTGCTCTCCTGTAGTTAATCCCATCAAAGAGTGCATGAATGAGTGCAGATTTGGCTCTTTCTGCCCCATACAGGACTTCAGAAGGGAATGAGGCTCCGTCTGCTGGGGCTGCTTTAATCCTGCAGAGGGAAGGAGGTGGGGGCTGGACAGCTTGTGTGTCCTGGTGGGGTCTGAGGGCGGCTCTCAGGAACTAGCTGGGATATAAAAAGGCAACGAGAGTGGAGGAAAGGCTGCTATTCATGCCAGCTTCGGAATGGGGATGTGGTGAGGAAACATAAGTTAGACCATACCACCCACTGAGTGGCAGGGTCTGCTGGTGAGGGAAGCCAATGAAAGATAAATGTGTTAAAGAGTCTTGAAGAAACAGGTGGCCCTATGATGTGTATATTTTGACAGTTCTGGGAATTAGGATAAGGTTGAACTACCCCTAACCCTGGAAAGAAGAACCTTTCATTTCTCATTGACTTCCTCACTAGACTGTCCCAGCTAGACCCTGGGAGGTGTGGCAAAGGATTCTTCTGAACAGAAGCAATCATTTTTAAGTTGGTTTCATTGCTTTAACTAGAACCTTGCCAAGGTATACACATTACATAGCTAAAGAGACTGCAGTTCCTCAGTCCTAGTTGATAAGCTGTTTTTGCTAGAGGCCATTTATTTTGTGTTTTCAGACATATAAACATTAGCTCATATGGCTGCAGAGAGTGAGAGGGACTGAAGCTTATATGCATGGAAAGGCTGAGTCAAAGAGCACGAGCAGGTAGGAGACTCTGATATTTACTGCTGATCAACAGTTAGAATGTGGTATGGAAAGGCAGGGTCAGATTGGGCCAGTGTGTGGCAGTACGGCCTACTAGCATGTCTGTCAAAGTGCTAGCTTGAGGTTCTCAGGTTTCATTTAAAAAAAAGCAAGTTTCTAGTTGTTGTGGTTCCAAACCAAAAAAAAAAGTGAATGGTGTATAACTAATTCAATGAAGTCTGCCTGAATCTGCTGAGAGTCTGAAGCAATAGCTCTGGAAGTTATGAACTGCCCCATTCATCTCAATGAGATGCAACTCAGATGTCCAGTAACGATCATTTAAATGGTAATGTGAACTATTCCATACCTTGTGTAAGGGAAAGTCACAGACGTACACAATGTACTTTGAGTGATGGCTCATTCTGGTATCCCAAATGGGTGGCCTTTGGAAAGTACCATTGACAGAGTCTGTGAACGTATTCAAACCCCAGTAGCTCAAGTAGCTCAGAGAAACATATGGTCACATTCTGAACTGCTGTACAATCTACTGTGTGTGGTGCTTAATTTTGACAATTCATGTGGATGGAGTTTATTGTGTGGGTGAAGCTCAGAAGAGAACTGCCACCCTTCCCCCTACCCAATCCATATTGGGTAATATTCTGAAATCCTGAGGACAAGGGAATTAGCACTCTCCTTTGGGATCAGAGTAGCAGAAGAAACTAAAGCCCAATTTGGTCTGTTAAAGTGGTGACTTTAACAAGTGAATGGTGGTCACTGGAAGGAGTGGTGGTAGCTGCTCCCTGGCAGTTCTTCCACTCTGTCCCATCTCCATAACTCTGTACTGTTGCGGGGGTGGGGAGTATTCTCCTATTCTCCTGCTCTATGTGGAATGCTACCTCTGTCCTGATGAGGCACTTTGCTTTTCAATTTTGCCTTCATACTTGCCTTTTAACTTTAGCTTCTAAATGTCAAATTTTCAAAGCTAGGCATGTAAGCTGAGGGTGAAAATAAGTAATTGTGACCCAGATAGCTATTTTGCTGTAAATTTATGGTTTATGGATGGCCCTGAATGGTACTAACTTTTGTTTATTCCCTCCTGATTGCTGTGACCTTCTATTCTCTACATACTATAACCTAACTAAAAAAAATGGTTGTTACATTTCAGCTTTTTTCCTCTTATTCTACTGCATAGATAATTTTCCTCAACTGTCTTTTGATTTCAATTATAGTATCAGACTTCTATGATTTGAGGGATTGCATTTCTGAAAGTTCTACTCATTATTATTCATTCTAAGAATTGTGGTATTTTGGACCCGAGAGTATTCTCACTGAAATCAATGGCGAAACTTGCACTGACATCAAGTGCCTTCTAATTAAAACCCCGCAAATAACTGAGCTAACATCTAGAATTAGGAACTAATTGAATTGACAGTGAAAGTATAATCGTTGTCAGGCTCCAGCACATTATTGGAGGGTAACAAATAATTTACTATCCAATAAATTCTTACCTTCATTATTAAAATATGCTTTTCTGTCCAAAGTTGTATGAAATTTGGCATGGCGGGGAGGGAAAGCAGCTTTCTCCAAGCTGACAGATTCTAATTTTTGTAAAGATCAAATGGCTTATTTCTAGGATAGGTCAGTGAGGAAAAACTGGAAACATAAGAGGCCAGATTTTTATCTCCTTTCACAGAAGCCCGTCTAGAGTAACTTCAGTGAAATGTCACTGAAATCAGTCTGTAAACTCAATTTCCACCACAAAGTCATCTTTACAAATAATCAAAAAAATATCAGTGAAATGTTTAAAGGGCAAAAGTAAAGAAAATACATAAACTGGAGCCAGTTTAACTGTTTCCATGCCTCTCCATCCTTCTGATCTTAACAATTCCTTTGAGATGATGGAACCTGCAGTCCCCATGCCTTTGAATGAAAATCCAGACTGTGCTATCGTTTCTAGGTCAGAAGATATGTACTTTGTCTCCAGGGGTGACAGACAGTCATTATCCTCTAATGTTACAGTCAGTAATTCCAATTAACTTAAATATATCAAAATGTATTTACTAGAGGAATTAAAGAGAAAATTAAAAGAAAATAGATGTTAAGCAGAATATAATCAAACCCATGCTAAGATGACAATAAACACAGCTAGGCTGCAGCCGAGGACTGAAGTCTGATCTCACTTTTAATGGTTTGACATCAGTGTAACTACACTGACTTCAGTGGATTAACTCATTTACACCAATGTCAGAGAGGTCAGAAACATGTCCATGGACATGTGCTGGTGTATATGAATATGAGCAATTTAAAATGTACAAGAAATTATTTAGTAATAATACTAAAACATTAGTGAGTCAGCTTGCAAATTCCCTCACTAAGCACTGGTCTCTTAAATCACAAGTCAAAGGATAACCTGTGCACAGAAATTTTCAAAATATTTCCAAGTATTTTCAATTAGATTTTAACATGTCTTCCTGAATCTTTACCTTATTTATCTTGCTGCACCCATTGCCTCCCATTATGTGTTGTTTGAGAATTCCACAGACACAGCAAAACATCAGTTCAGAGGAGGTTCTTATAAATCCCAACAGAATGGGGAAATAATAAAATATTCAATTAATAAAATATTTTAAACACATTTAAATTAATTTTAAGCCAGACTCATGATATATTATCACAAATTGTAATGCTTCTGAGCAGGGCCCTGTGTACCCTATGGCACAATGGAACTGAATTCTGTGGTAGCAACCCCTAAATGCTGCAGCAACACTAATTTATTTTACCATCATGAGTTACTCTTTGAGTGAAACCCTGGCTTCATTGAAGTCAATGGCAAAACTCCTACTAACTTCTATAGGGTCAGGATTCCACCCACAATTCCTTCTCCCTACCCCCACTCCACACAAATGTACATACAACTATGGCTCATAGTTGCAAGAACTTAATGAGGTGAAGTTGGTGTGTGATTATTTCAGACAGTGATTATTTTTGCAGATGGATTTTCTGTTACACTTTCCAGAAGGCCTTTTTCTACTCCCTAGGTCTTGCCCACCACATAGTTGTCCTGGTGGCTTGGCACCTTTCCTCACTATTCCCCCTGAAACTCTAGGAGAAGGGGAGCTTTGTAACCAGCTTCTGTGGCTCATGTGTCCACCTCTCTAAGCCTCAGCTGCTGCACTGTTCTCCGGGCAGCTTAGCTGGTTCCCCACACTACCAAGCTGCCAGCTGGCTCTCTGACCCTCTGCAGCCTGCCTCCATGGAACAGAGTAGGAAAGATGCACTTTAGTCCCATTAACTCCCTCTTCTGGGGAAAGCCTGAGAGCAAAATGCAATTGCAGACAAGTCCCAGCAGAGCAGGGAGACAAAAAAAATCATAGAATCATGGAATATTAGGGTTGGAAGAGACCTCAGGAGGTCATCTAGTGCAACCCCCTGCTCAAAACAGGACCAACACCTACTAAATCATCCCAGCCAGGGCTTTGTCAAGCCGGGACTTAAAAAACCTCTAAGGATGGAGATTCCACCACCTCCCTAGGTAACCCATTCCAGTGCTTCACCACGCTCCTAGTGAAAAAGTTTTTCCTAATATCCAACCTAAACCTCCCCCACTGCAACTTGAGACCATTGCTTCTTGTTCTGTCATCTGCCACCACTGAGAACAGCTGAGCTCCATCCTCTTTGGAACCCCCCTTCAGGGAGTTGAAGGCTGCTATCAAATCCCCCCTCACTCTTCTCTTCTGCAGACTAAATAACCCCAGTTCCCTCAGATTCTCCTCATAAGTCGTGTGTCCCAGGCCCCTAATCATTTTTCTTGCCCTCCACTGGACTCTTTCCAATTTGTACACATCCCTTCTGTAGTGGGGGGACCTAAACTGGATGCAATACTCCAGGTGTGGCCTCACCAGTGCCAAATAGAGCGGAATAATCACTTCCCTCAATCTGCTGGCAATGCTCCTACTAATACAGCCCAATATGCCATTGGCCTTCTTGGCAACAAGGGCACACTGCTGACTCATATCCAGCTTCTCGTCCACTGTAATCCCCAGGTCCTTTTCTGCAGAACTGCTGTTTAGCCAGTCAGTCCCCAGCCTGTAGCAGTGCATGGGATTCTTCCTTCCTAAGTGCAGAACTCTGCACTTGTCCTTGTTGAACCTCATCAGATTTCTTTTGGCCCAATCCTCCAATTTGTCTAGGTCACTCTGTACCCTATCCCTACCCTCCATCGTATCTACCTCTCCCCCTGCTTAGTGTCAGCTGCAAACTTGCTGAAGGTGCAATTAATCCCCTCATCCAAATCATTAATAAAGATGTTGAACAAAAGCAGCCCCAGGACCGACTCCTGGGCCACTCCGCTTGATACCGGCAGCCAGCTAGACATTGAGCCATTGATCACTACCCGTTGAGCCTGACAATCTAGCCAGCTTTCTATCCACCTTATAGTCCATTCATCCAATCCATACTTTTTTAACTTGCTGGCAAGAATACTGTGGGAGACCGTATCAAAAGCTTTGCTAAAGTCAAGCTATATCACATCCACCGCTTTCCCCATATCCACAGAGCCAGTTATCTCATCGTGGAAGGCAATCAGGTTGGTCACCTTCCTCTCCTCCAAGTGCTTCAAAATGGTTTCCTTGAGGACCTGCTCCATGATTTTGCCGGGGACTGAAGTGAGGCTGACTGGTCTGTAGTTCCCCGGGTTCTCTTTTTTCACTTTTTTAAATATGGGCACTATATTTGCCTTCTTCCAATCATCTGGGACCTTCCCCATTTGCCACGAATTTTCAAAGATAATGGCCAATGGCTCTGCAATCACATCACCCAACTCCCTCAGCACCCTTGGATGCATTAGATCTGGACCCATGGATTTGTGCAAGTCCAGCTTTCCTAAATAGTCCTTAACCTATTCTTTCACCACTGAGGGCTGCTCACCTCCTCCCCATACTGTGCTGCCCAATGCAGCAGTCTGGGAGCTGACTTTGTCTGTGAAGACTGAGGCAAAAAAAGCACTGAGTACTTCAGCTTTTTCCACATCATCTGTCACTATGTTGCCTCTCCCATTCAGTAAGGGTCCCACACTTTCCCTGACCTTCTTCTTGTTGCTAACATACCTGTAGAAATCCTTCTTGTTACCCTTCACATCCCTTGCTAGCTGCAACTCCAATTGTGCCTTGGCCTTCCTGGAGGGAGGGATAGCTCAGTGGTTTAAGCATTGGCCTGGGTTGTCAGTTCAATCCTTGAGGGGGCCATTTAGGGAATCTGGGGCAAAAATCTGTCAGGGGGTTAGAGGAGATGACCGCCAGAGGTCCCTTCCAACCCTGACACTGCATGATGATTAGATCCCTGCATGTTCTAGAAATATTTTTATATTCCTCCCTAGTCATCTGTCCAAATGTGGTGGGGCAACTGCCCCACCCACATGTGACAGGGGGCTAGAGTAGGCCAGAGAGGCTGCAAAGGCAGCAGCCAATCAGGAAAGGGCTTACTGAGAGCCAATCAGGGCCGAGATTGGAGACAGCCAATCAGGGCTCAGCTTGGCCATATATAAAGGCTGCCCAGAAAAGCTGCAGGGAGTCTCTCCTAGACCTTCAGAGGGGAAGGTCTAGCTTCTGAGTGAGCAGCGCAGGCTCAGGGGAGCAGAAGGGAACTCCAGCCTGCTACCTGTCAGGCTGCAGGCCCTGAGGGAAGGGCCTAGCCAGTACAAAGGGGAAGCGGCCCAGGAAGAGAGGCACACAAGGGGAGAGAAGGAGGGCAGGAAGGCTGCCACCAAAGGGTCCCTAGGTCAGGACCCAGAGAAGTGGGCAGGCCTGGGTCCCACCCTGCCCCCCTTCTCCCTTGTACTGCACCTGGCCATGCAGTAGGGTGGCTGAAACAAACTGCAACTGGCCCTTGAGACAAGGGGCTAGACTTCGGAGGTTGTGGTTGTCCACAGAGGCCAGTGCACGGACTGTTGCTAACTCCCCTGCCGCCCCCCGAGAAGGGGGTGAGGATGGACTAGTGGGCACTGCCGGAGGGAAATGGCCTGAAGAGGATGCCACCGAGTGGGGAGCAACACGGGTCCAGACACTGGCAAGGAACAGATGACGGATGGGACACCACTGGCAGAAGGTGCTCCCCATGAACTGAGCTAATTCCTGGAGGTAACCAGCAGGAGGCACTGCAGTGGTGAGTCCCAACCCCATCACACCAAATTTCCACTTCTTGTAAGCTTCCTTTTTTAGTTTAAGCTCACTGAAGATTTTACTGGTTTCAGAGTAGCAGCCGTGTTAGTCTGTATCCGCAAAAAGAACAGGAGTACTTGTGGCACCTTAGAGATTAACAAATTTATTTCAGCATAAGCTTTCGTGGGCTACAGCTCACTTCTTCAGATGCATAGAGTGGAACACACAGACAGGAGATATTTATACATACAGAGAACATGAAAAGGTGGAAGTACCCATATCAACTGTAAATGTCCAATCAATTGAGATGAGCTGCTGATGATAGCTCATCTCAGTTGATTGGACTCTTACAGTTGGTATGGGTACTTCCACCTTTTCATGTTCTCTGTATGTATAAATATCTCCTGTCTGTGTGTTCCACTCTATGCATCCGAAGAAGTGAGCTGTAGCCCACGAAAGCTTATGCTGAAATAAATTTGTTAGTCTCTAAGGTGCCACAAGTACTCCTGTTCTTTTTTTAAAGATTTTACCGTTAAGTCAAGCTGGTTGCCTGCCATATTTGCTATTCTTTCTGCACTTTGGGATGATTTGTTCCTGCTAGATGCTTGGTTGCAGCATAAAGGCAAATTCCTTGTGGGGGGGGGGAGAAAAGCCAAATTCTGCAACTGAAGCCCTCATAGAGATAAATAGGGAAGTTCAGACTTCTCCTACATGTTGTTTCATACTTGTACCTCTGCAGACTCAGGTAGGCATGTATTATGTACACTCATTCATGTTTTCTATTCTATCTTCACAACCAGAAGGGTAGACACACATTTTGTTTTCAAATGACAGCTGAGTTTCAGATGCACAATTCCTCAACAAGGTGTAAAACCAGAAGCAAATTCCACAGCCACAGAACTCAAAGGGCCCTGCCCAAATTTATAAAAGCGCATATTTTTGTTTGCAATTTAGATCAGGTATAAAAACAATTCTGTTAATATTTTTAAATTTTAAAACTGTTTCTTTCCTTATAAGAAACGTAAAGTAGCTAAAATTTTTCTAGCTGACATATTCTCTAACTACTTAATATGAATAATACAAAAGCAAAATATTGCAAAGCATGATTCTTATAACTTATAGGTATGCAGTAATTCATATTAAGAGAAAAAGGACCAGATTCTGTTCTCACTTTTACCTGTGTAAATCAGAAATAACTCTATTGTCATCAATATACTTACACCAACATGGAAGTATTATGATCAGAAATTCATTGAGGTGAAGCTAAGGATAGGGAAAATTGGCAAATAAGGAAATTTGCTAAAATTAATTTTGCTGCCTTAATTTGTTTCTCAGTCATTTCACTGTTATGTCACTGCTGGCTCCTGTGCCTGCTTTTTGATGTCTCTCCCAGGGTTTCATTTGGAGCTGTATGGACTCAACAGCAATTAGAAGTTTAGACTTCTCCGTTCTCTAGTGTAGGCCCTTGCTTTCCATGTGACTGCAGTCTAGCAGGTCTTCTAGCTTTGAGTCATGTAGGTGATAATTAGGAGTAGAATATTTATTCTCAGTTCTTTTGTCGCTGGTTCCTTGAACATTTTTTTTCCTTCAGTTTAAATATAGGCATGTGCAAACCAAGAAGGGACACCTTTCTGCATGGAAAGGAAAAGCCAATGTGCTAATGAGATTTAAAGGACTGCATAGACCTAGTCTCATGGTAAGTTTGATTTTTCTACTTTATATATTTAAAACCAGGCACTCCACTGTACCAACAGTAAAAGCCAAAAAACATACACAAAATAAGTGCCATCAGAATCAGCAATACTCTTAGTGTTCCTGTCATTTGATGTTCCTTCTCTTCAGTCTCCTTTGCTCTTGTAAAAGGTGGTTGCATTTCCACAACTTGCACAACTAGAGTTAAAGAAGAGAGAGACTGGGGACCAAGCCCATGTGGACTTATTTGAGGAAGTTTATGACCCCTGGGCATGTTAGGATCAAGTTGTATAATAACTCTAAGAAAGAGAGTCTGTTTATATTATATAAATAATATGTATCTATTGGCAACTTAGTGAATGACCCTGATCCTGTACTGAGCTCTCTGCAAGCAGCCCACTGGACCCTGGCAAAGACATGTTGACTTCAGTAAGGGTTCTATAAGGGTGGAGGGGTCCATCTGCGTGGAACTTAGTGCAGCATTATCATTTTTTTTATTATTATTTATTATAAGCAGTACTCCAAGGCTTCTTGATATTGTTCACTTTAAAACCCTGTTTTCAGTTACTTATAACTTTTTTGGCAAACTTTAACCTTTCAGGGTAAAATATTTCCTTCTAGGCATCTGCCTCAGGCCTGGTCTACACTAGGACTTTAATTCGAATTTAGCAGCATTAATTCGAACTAACCGCTCAACCGTCCACACCAGGAAGCCATTTAATTCGAACTAGAGGGCTCTTTAGTTCGAATTCTGTACTCCTCCCCGACGAGGGGAGTAGCGCTAAATTCGACATGGCTATGTCGAATTAGGCTAGGTGTGGATGCAAATCGAACTTAGTAGCTCCGGGAGCTATCCCACAGTGCACCACTCTGACGCTCTGGACAGCAGTCGGAGCTTGGATTCTCTGACCAGCCACACAGGAAATGACCCGGGAAAATTTGAATTCATTTTCCTGTCTGGGCACTTTGAATCTGACGTCCTGACTGGACATCGGGGCGAGCTCCGCAGCACCTGCAACGATGCAGAGCTCTCCAGCAGAGGAGTCCATGCAATCTCAGAGTAGAAAGAGGGCCCCAGCATGGACTGACCGGGAAGTCTTGGATCTGATCACTGTGTGGGGCGATGAGTCTGTGCTTTCGGAGCTGCGCTCCAAAACACGGAATGCGAAGACCTACGAGAAGGTCTCCAAAGCCATGAGAGACAGAGGATACAGGTGGGATGCAACGCAGCGCCGCGTGAAAATCAAGGACCCCAGACAAGGCTACCAAAAAATCAAAGCGGCAAACGGACGCTACGGAGCCTGCCACCACTGCCCCACCAGTGACCGTGGACTCTGACGATGGGACAGTGTCGACGGCCAGTTCCTCGGTGATGTTCGCGGACGGTGAAGATGAGGAAGGGTTTGTGGAGGACGAGGCAGGCGACAGCGCTTACAACGCTGGTTTCCCCGACAGCCAGGATCTATTCATCACCATCACGGAGATCCCCCAACAACCCTCCCCGGCCATTAACCCAGACCCTGAATCAGGGGAAGGAGCAGTCGGTAAGTGCTTTCATAGAATCATAGAATCATAGAATCTCAGGGTTGGAAGGGACCTCAGGAGGTCATCTAGTCCAACCCCCTGCTCAAAGCAGGACCAAACCCAACTAAATCATCCCAGCCAGGGCTTTGTCAAGCCTGACCTTAAAAACCTCTAAGGAAGGAGATTCCACTACCTCCCTAGGTAACCCATTCCAGTTCTTCACCACCCTACTAGTGAAAAAGTTTTTCCTAATATCCAACCTAAACCTCCCCCTCTGCAACTTGAGACCATTACTCCTTGTTCTGTCATCTTCTACCACTGAGAACAGTCTAGATCCATCCTCTTTGGAACCCCCTTTCAGGTAGTTGAAAGCAGCTATCAAATCCCCCCTCATTCTTCTCTTCTGCAGACTAAACAATCCCAGTTCCCTCAGCCTCTCCTCATAAGTCATGTGCTCCAGCCCCCTAATCATTTTTGTTGCCCTCCGCTGGACTCTCTCCAATTTATCCACATCCTTCTTGTAGTGTGGGGCCCAAAACTGGACACAGTACTCCAAATGAGGCCTCACCAGTGCTGAGTAGAGGGGGATGATCACATCCCTTGATCTGCTGGAAATGCCCCTACTTATACAACCCAAAATGCCATTAGCCTTCTTGGCAACAAGGGCACACTGTTGACTCATATTCAGCTTTTCGTCCACCGTAACCCCTAGGTCCTTTTCTGCAGAACTGCTACCCAGCCATTCGGTCCCTAGTCTGTAGCAGTGCATGGGATTCTTCCGTCCTAAGTGCAGGACTCTGCACTTGTCCTTGTTGAACCTCATCATATTTCTTTTGGCCCAATCCTCTAATTTGTCTAGGTCCCTCTGTATCCTATCCCTACCCTCCAGTGTATCAACAACTCCTCCCAGTTTAGTGTCATCTGCAAACTTGCTAAGGGTGCAGTCCACACCATGCAGTGCTTTAACCATGTTAACTTTTATTCTTAATATAACAGGAATCTTAACTGTGTGAAAAGGAGGTCTCTCTAGATATGGGGATAGAACAGAAATCATCCTTGGAGATCTCCACGAAGCTCTCCTTGCGTTAATCGAAAAGCATCAGCAGGAGGTTCCTGGGGAGAGCTGCCTTATTGGGTGCTCCGTGGTAGCACAGTTTTCCGCGCAAGGCTTTCATGAGGTACTCAGGGAGCACTGCCTCCCCGAGCACGGCTGCATCGGGCCCTGGTTCGTGCTAGCTTTCACGCAGCATGCGCTCTCTATCTCCTTCAGTGACCCTCCTCAGGGTGATCTCGCTCGGAGACTCCTGCATCTAATTAGGGTAATTACTGTAATTTTACGCCTGGTCCAAAGTATTTTTAAAAAATCTACGGACAGACAGCATAGCACAGACTCAGCACGCAGCTGCGTGACGAGCGTAACGGAAAGCCAAAGAATATAATGGACGCTCATGGAGGGAGGGGGGAATGAGGACGCAAGGTATCCCACAGTTCCTGCTGTCTCCGAAAAGTATTTGCATTCTTGGATGAGCTCCAAATGCTTCTAGGGTCAAACACAGTGTCTGCGGTGGGTCAGTGCATAGTTCGGCAATTTGCGCACACACCCCACCCACCACCAGAAGTGAAAACAATCCTCTGACTCTTTTACATGTCACCCTATCTTTACTGAATGCTGCAGATAGACGCGATGGTGCAGCACTCAACACCAACATCCTTGCTCCCCCCACGCTATGGATGGCTGATGGTACAAAAAGATGGAAATCCGTCCTCATCATCAGCCTATTGGCACATGGGGCAGTGCAAAAGGGCTGGTAACCATGCCGACTAGCATCAGTAAGGTCGATCAAGGGCGCCTGTCCCTAATTTTTGATGGCAGATGGTGCAATATGGCTGGTAACCGTCCTCATCATTGCAACAGGGGGCTGAGCTCCATCAGCCCCCACCCTTCATTGTAAATAAAAGATTCAATTGCCCCTGGACTAGCAGAGGGATGATGGGCTCCTTCATCCACACTCCTTAATGTCCTGCCTGGACTATCATTGCAGCTGGAGGCTTCCTTCCACTCATTTCTCACAAACAAGTCACTGTGTCTTATTCCTGCATTCTTTATTACTTCATCACACAAGTGGGGGGACAATGGTATGGTAGCCCAGGAAGGCTGGGGTAAGAACGGAATGAACAGGTGGTGTTGTTGCAGGAGCACCCCCTGTGAATAGCATACAGCTCATAAGTTATGCAGGATCGGACACAGAGCAGCTGTGCTCTCTGGTTCTATGATACAGTGGTTCTCTAGTACACTTGCCCATAATCTAGGCAGGACTGATTCTATTTTTAGATACCAAAAAGGAGGGATTGACTCAGGGAGTCATTCCCAATTTTTGTTTTGCGCCCCTGGCTGCTCGGCCAGGGGCACTTATGACAGCCCCAAATGGGGCAGTGCAAAAGGACAGGTAACCATGCCCATCTTATTACCATCTTATTACCAATTTATGGTATGGTTGATGGTACAATATGGCTGGTAACCATCTCTGCTGTCATGCAAAAGCAAAAGCATGCTGCTGTGTAGCGCTGCTGGCCCGCCTCTGTCAGCGGCATCTAGTACACATACGGTGACATACACAAAAGGCAAAACAGTGTCCATGGTTGCCACGCTATGGCGTATGCCTGGGCAATTCTGGGAAAACGGGCTTGAAATGATTGTCTGCCGTTGCTTTCCCGGAGGAAGGAATGACTGGCGACATTTACCCAGAATCCACCGCGAAAATGATTTCTGCCCCAGCAGGCACAGGGGTCTCAACCCAGAATTCACAGAGACAGCCTAGACTCAGTTAATTGTTCGCAAAAATGTATCTTTGCAAGGAATTCACTCCCTGTTTCCCATCTCACAGCTTCCACTGTCTCCAGACCTGCCACAGCATCCCCCTCGCAGAGGCTGGCGAAGATTAGGCGGCGAAAGAAAAAGACAAGGGACAAGATGTTCGAGGAACGTATGGGCTGCTACCTAGCAGAGGCGGACCAGCAGAGCCAGTGGAGGGAGACCGTCTCTCTGTGCCAGCGCTCACACAGCGAACGGGAGGAGAGGTGGCGTGAGGAAGACAAGCAGGTGACTGAAACAATGCTTGGACTAGTGAGGGAGCAAACGGACACGCTCAGGCACCTTGTGGATGTTCTGCAGGACCGCAGGAGTACAGAGACACCCTGCAGTGTATCTGCAACCGCACTCCCCCGCCACAAAGTCCCATACCCCCCTCACCGAAAATAATCAGGAGGAGGGGCGGCCGGGGACGTGAATACTGTCACTGCACCACAGCACAGTGCTCAAGTACCCAAAAGCTCTCATACCCTACATTTGCCGAAGTCCTTCACTTCCAGACTCACAGTAGTCCCAATCCCAGTCCCATCCCCTAACTGTCTACTTAATTAATAAAAATGCTTTGCTGTTAATTACTGTTTCCGTTATGTTTTTTCAAAGAAGACTGTGTTTGAATGGGGGGCGTGGGGAAGGGGGTGGTTAATTGCATAGGACAGTCACCTTTCCCAGGGTACAGACACGGGGGCAGGATCAGCAGCGGGTCACACACACGGTGCAGTCAGTAGGCACCCTGGTCGGTTTTTGGAGGTGGTTTCCAGGATCTGTGTGGGCGGGGGAGATGTGACTTTGCAGCGGGGGAGGGCGGTTACAGATCTTATACAGCGGTCCTTGTCCTGGACCGCTGAGTCACGCAGCTGAGGAATCTGTATCCGTCCTCCTCCACCACAAGGTCACATATCCGCCCGCACACAGAATTCCATAAAGAGGGATGGCAGGCTCCGTTGAAAGAAGCATTCCGGCACTGCGGACCGCTCTAGGAGCAGGAGCCTGTCATTCCTTGAGTTTAGAGGCGGTCTTTACATCACCGCACACCCTACCCAGCACAGCCTGCGTCCCAGTTTCAACCCTTTCACGAAAAGTCATGAATAAAGAAACCTTTGCTAAGTAATAATGGGACATGTATTTTATTTTTACACGTGTGCTGGAAGTGGGGGTAACGGGGTGAACGGGGTATGTAACCGAAGAGGAGAGTCAACAGTAACTGGGTAAAGAAACAGGGGCAGGTTCAGCTTCTCTGTAAAGAAACTGAACAGTCACAGGTCACGCTGCTCGCTGGTATTTGAAGAGTTCCTTGTCGCTGTCCCAGGCGCCTGTATAGGGCTTCATGAGCAAGTGCATTAGCGGGCAGGCTGGGTCCCCGAGGATGACTATAGGCATCTGCACATCCACAACAGTTATTTCGTGGTCCGGGAAGAAACTACCTTCCTGCAGGCGTCTGAGCAGCCCACAGTTCCTGAAAACACACGCATCATGAACCTTGCCCGGCCACCTGACGTTGATGTTTGTAAAACGTCCCCTATGGTCCCCCAGTGCTTGCAGCACCATTGAAAAGTAGCCCAATTTCTCAGCAGCTGACTGTGGAAGACGTGGACGATAAAGTGCGAGGAGGAGAAAACGGCGATGATCGCAGCGGGCTCCGTGCTTGCAGTGCTGTGGCGTCCGCGCTGTCACTGACCAGAAAAGTGCACGAACAGATTGCCCGCAGGCGCTTTCAAGGAGGGAGGGAGAGAGGTTGTGATTGACGGTTCAATGACGACACTTACCCAAAACCACCCTCGACACATTCCTCCCCCCAGCAGGCAATGGGGGCTCTACCCAGCATTCTAAGGGCAGCGGGGACTGCGGGAACTGTGGGATAGCTTCCCACAGTGCACCGCTTCCAAAGTCGACGCTGGCCCCGTGAATGTGGACTCAGAAATTCGAATTAGTGTATTTAGTATGGATACACAAATTCGACTTCATAAGGTCGAATCCACAAATTCGAACTAAGTTGATTCGAAATAGTCTTGTAGTGTAGACAAGGCCTCAGACTCAGGTTTTGTCTGTATTTAAGCTTCAGCTAAACCCATTCAGCCACTTCAGAGAGTGAGGTTAAGGGGAAAAAATATTTTACCCATTGTGACAGACCCAGGCCAGTGGGGTACAGGAGTCTGGTAGAGGGCAAATATACTGGTCACTGGGTGAGTAGTTTTCTGTTCCCTGAATGACCAGAGCAGGGGCTGCACTAGAGTAATCAGGAACCTGCTAGAACCAATTAAGGCAGACAATCTGATTAGATCACCTGCAGCCAATCAAGGCAAGCTAATCAGGGCACCTGGGTTTAAAAAGGAGTCAGGGAGGGGGGAGCCAGAGGAGAGGAAGTGTGTTTGAGGAGCTGGGAGCAAGAGGTGCAAGGAGCTGAGAGCGAGAGGGTGTGCTGCTGGAGGACTAAGGAGTACAAGTGTTATCAGACACCAGGAGGAAGGTCCTGTGGTGAGGATAAAGAAGGTGTTTGGAGGAGGCCATGGGGAAGTAGCCCAGGGAGTTGTAGCTGTCATGCAGCTGTTACAGGAGGCACTATAGACAGCTGCAATCCATGGGGCCCTGGGCTGGAACCCGGAGTAGAGGGTGGGCCTGGGTTCCCCCCAAACCTCCCAATGCCTGATCAGACACAGGAGAAGCTGACCCAGACTGTGGGGAAGATCACTGAGGTGAGCAAATCTGCCAAATAAGCGCAGAACCCACCAAGGTAGGGGAGGAACTTTGTCACACCATGTTAAAAATTATTTCATTGATTTCATCATGAACTCTAGTGCCTCTGGGCTTTGAAGCAGGGACTTGAAGTTGGACAAGGGGGTCATCTTGATGGCAGGGATGTGCTTCTTGCAACCCACATGAAACCTAATCTGGCCTAGTTATAAACCTCTGAAAAAAAATCACTGTTTGCTTGTTAGAGGCCAGCACATTAGATTACACATGCCCTTAGCATGCTCCATCCCCATATAATTCCTACAAGCTGATTAGACTGAACATGTTCTATCTGGGGACTGAGGTGGCGCAGGTACTTTCCTGCAATAAGCCCTGCTGGCTGTAATCAGGGACAGCACTGAGAGCAGACTCTTTACTGGGCTCTCAGTGATCCACCTGCAGGCACCCAAGCACTGTGATGGAGGAGAAAGAAACCTGACTCACTCAGAGAGAGAGGTGAGGAAGAACAACACAAGGCATGCTGGGATGGACAGGGTTTTATGGGGCTGGCAGGTCAGGTCCCCTGTGCTAAAAGATGCTCCCAGTCTTGCCAATTAAGAGGATGGAACAGCACCTGGGGCTCTAAGGAGCCAGGCTGACTGTAAGGAAAGGGCAGCTGCAGCTACAAGTGGTTCCCTGAGAGTCACTGCTAAAGTCCAATGGAAGGGAGGCAGTGGGAACCCACTGGGGAAGGGGGTGAAAGCCCTGGGAAGCAGTGCTCAGCTAAAAAAGCAAGGGAGAATTCTGCAGTAAACCCTGAAGCATGAAGGATAGAGAGACCAAGGGGAAAACCCTTCAGAACTGTAGCTCAGGATGGGCTGAGGAACTGTTTTTGTGTCTCTTGTTTTCCTCTAGTGGCTTTTCCATGTGGAGGATAACAGACTAGTGCTGTTACCGGTTCCCTGTTAACTCAAGTGGTAGAGGTCTGTGCTAAGGACCTACAGCTTCCAACACTGAAGATGAACCATGTGGGTATCAATATGGTTTAACATGATGGATTTTCAGTGGGGGGCAGGTGTTTGCTTTTTTTAAATATTTAGAAAATTCCATACACAAATTAAGGTTGCAAAGTCAAGCACTCAAAAGTTAGGAAATGCCAGATTGAGGTTGCCCGTGCAACCTTAATTTGGCCCCATGCTGTGCATGCCTCATTTGCTGCACAAAACGGATAGTGTTCAGCAAAAAAAATCAGGGTTATGTTGTGAAGGAGGCTGTTCTTCATAGGACCCTGGCTTCATTTACTGAGGAATCTGTAAGGTGTGTCGTGACAGAGGCAGGGAATGGCAAAAAGAAAGGTGCTCTCCTAGTTAAGGTAGCTGGATGCTATCCTTGGGGGAATTGGATTCTAGTCTTGTCTCTTACATAAAGCTTCCATGACACTTAAATGAAACTTTCCACAGGTAGTCTCACTGATTGCGTTCCTCATTTTCTGGGTGGCTGCCTTGAGGCCTGATTCATAGAAGCACTAAGCACTTACAGTTGCAACTAAAGTGAATGGGAGCTGTGCCCTAAAATGCTATAGATGTGCTATAAAAATGCTAAGAACTCAAAACAATGAGGTGTTAGGTACCTCAAGTTGGGCACCCAAAATTAGTGGATACTTGAAAATGTCGGCCTTAACTTCTGTTCTTCAGTTCCCCATCTATAAAATGGGGTAATAGTACCACCTATTTTCATAGGACTCCTAAAAATATAAATGTATTAATGTTTGCCAAGTGTTCGGATACTATGGCTATAAGTAAGGCTATGATTTTTTTCATAGAGGTTGCAGAACTTCCAGCGACTTCAGCTGGCGGCGGCGGGGAGCAGCAGCGTCCCCCTGCTGCCTGTGGCAGCCGGGATCTGCAGGGTACCCCCCCACCTGGTGAGGGTACCCCAGAGCTCATGGGTGGTGTGGGGACCCCACAGCTGAGCTCCCCATTTTGTCATGGATATTTTTAGTAAAAGTCACAAACAGGTCATGGGCTTCCATGAATTTTTCTTTATTGCCTGTGACCTGTCCGTGACTCTTATTAAAAATATCTGTGAAAAAAATTTAGCCTTAGGGATGAGTATCATAGAAAAGTTAATGAGGAAATTAATAATTCTGTATTCAGTGCAAGGCTTGGAAGGAGCGCAGAACACACTGAATGGTGAAAATAAAAATATTAGATAGCTACCCATTCAGTGTGCACCATATAATCTGTGCACTGTGGGTACATCTATAAAACAAGTCTCAACACAGATTGACAGAATGGGGCCCATGTGGCTCATGCTACCATGTTAAAAATAGCTGTGTAGATGTCATGGCTTGGGCTCTGAAGCCCACCCTAAGCCTCAGTTCCTGAGCTGTGATGTCTACACAGCTATTTTTAGAGTGGTAGTCTGGGCTCTGAGATTCTCTACCACTTGCTGTGTAGCCATACCCTGAGAGTGTGCTTGACTGACCTTGATCCTGTGTCCATTGATTTCTATGGTAAAACTCCCTTTGATTACAATAGAGCAGGATCAAGCATTGGATTAGGCCAAGGCCCTGTGGAAAAAATAGAATGTAATTGTGTAATTAAAGACTTTATCATAATGCATAGGTACCCAGGGGGCTGAATTAAGTCAATCTTAGATGTGGCGTTTCCTAACTTTTGAGTGCTTGACTTTGCAACCTTAACATTCTTTATATATAGTTTTGGTTTTGAATAATTTTTGTTTTGCAGTAACACCAGGGGCGGCTCTAGGATTTCTGCCACCCCAAGCAGGGCGGCACGCCGCAGGGGGCGCTCTAGCGGTCACCAGTCCCACGGCTCCGGTGGACCTCCCACAGGCACGCCTGCGGATGCACCACCGGAGCCGTGGGACCAGCGGCCCCTCCGCAGGCATGTCTGCGGGAGGTCTGCCAGAGCCGCCTGCCGCCCTCCTGCTGGGACGCCGCCCCAAGCGCGCGCTTGGCGCGCTGGGGTCTGGAGCCGTCCCTGAGTAACACTTATGAGTCCAATCATGATTCAGGACCCCATTATGCTAGGTGCTATCCAAACACAGAACAAAAAGCTGATCCTAACCCTAAAGGGTTTCTAATCTAAGTATAAGATGAAAGGCAATATGTGGGTACAATAAACAGACAGCAAAAGTTCAAGGGAACAATGAGAATACTTACAGGCATCATAAGCAGTAGTCACAGCACAACAGCTGCCCAATAACTGTTGAGATGTTGTGGCATCCCAGCACAGGTGAGTTGCAAGGAAGGATTTGAAAGAGGACAATGAGGTGGCTTTATGGATGTTTACCGGTGCTTCTCCCATGCATGAAGGTCAACATGAGAGAAACCACAAAGATGCTTCTTTCAAAATTTAACAAATAGACAATGAAGGCTGGCTTCATTGGCAGAGTGGAAGGGGGGAGCTGATTCCTCAATAGTCTGAGAGATAAGTCATGTTGTGGGGGATAGGCTGTGACTGGCCTTGAAAAATTAAGACAAGTGGTGGTGGTGGTGGTGGTGAAGGAAGGGGAGCCAGTGTAGGAATGCAAAGAGACAAGTGACATGGTCAAAGTGACAAGCTGGGGAAATCTTTATATCTGCATCTTGAAGGCATATGAGTGGAACATGCTGGGATTTGTTGAGCCTTGAGAGGAGGAGATTGGAGAAGTCCAAGATGTGAGATATTGAAGACTGGAAGAGGAATTTTATCTGTGTCTGGAGATGAAAGGTTGGATCTTAGATATGTTGTACAGGAAGAAGCAGCAAGGTTTGAACACAGCCTGGATATGGGGATCTAGAGTGTATCATGATCAGTTAAACTGGGTTTGGAGGGCCCATGTTTCTTGGGGCGGGGGAGTGGGACTGTTAGTGAGAGGACACCTGGGAATGTGGGAAGTTAGGCTGGAAGCTACTCAGCCACAGGGACACAACAGTGCACAGGGTTTTTTTTAAAGTTCTGCTTGTTCAACTTAACCTGAATTCAGCTTCTCTTTATGAATGAAACACAGACAATTCACAGATAATGTCTAGGATCACAGCCTATATTTCTCCTGTAGATTCGTACCTGATTCTCCATTACCTTCTACTTTGTGAATGAATGTAAAGAGAGTTTCCGATAGTGTGAGTAGGGAGAAATTTGATTTGGTAGCACTTTATACCCACTTTGCAAAGAGATAAATGGATATTTATGGTAGATTGTGACTAATCACATCTTCAGCTGTTTAATCTAACAGCTAGGGCAGTCAGGTAGGGCCAGCCTTTATGTATTCAGAACAAAAAAAATTGAAGTACGCAAGGTGCTTTGAGATGTTGTTGTCTTTTAAAGGAAATCCACAGGGTTGAGAACTTGAAGAACTCTTCTTTAAAAGATTAATGAGAGAGGGTAGACCAGGAGACTGTTCATCAGCTTGATATATTTTAAACTTTGATGGCTTTATATAAGACTGGTAAACAGTTTGCTGCAGCTCAGATAAGAAGGAATGTAAATTGGCTATAAAAACAGTTCAGCTGTCTATCTTCAGGGACAGCTCTCTCCATCTTGGATGCTATGTCCTGAACCGCATTGCATCAGTAATAGTTCCATCTTTCCTGATGCCATGTGATAATTAGTCACCTACTCCAGGATATATCACAGAACTTGTCTTGATACCTTCTCATTTGTTTTTGTACACACTGAACTTGGTTGTACAAGCAAACATACATTGTTACTACTATTACCATACTTCTTTCCTTTTGACATTGGTGGAATTTTTTTGCAAAACACAGTGAATTATGAAACCTGGCTGAGAAATGTTCTCATCCAAGAAATCCAAATGGATGGCCTTTATTTGTTCTTCAAATGTTTTCTATATCGGTTTGAGGAGAGCATTTTTTTACTATCATGTTTATTGTAATATATCCCAAAAGTTTCTACTATCACCCTCACATGCTACCAAAACAAAATTCCTGTGAATAATAACTTCATAAAACTAAAAATTTCATTGAATTTTTATTTGTCAGAATTTATCTGACTAAATATATGCATTGAGATATAGGTACTTGACCATATTTTGTACATTTTTCTTTTCTTTTAAATCTAAACAGTTTATATCCTGCAGCCACAGTATAACTTGGAGGGAAGATGACTAACAATAGTCGTCAAAAGCGAGCCTAACAAAAATCAGGAAAATGTTTGTGGAAATTTGACTGAGACTACGGTCAATAATTCAAGGCTTAACAAACTCTTAATGATGATTAAATGGCAATATTCTACTATTTTTCTATACACAGAATTCCCACTGATGTCAGTAGGAGTTTTGTATAAAAATTGAGGATAAGTTTATCGTAAAAACTGCTATCTTCATCTGAGATGCCAAACACATTTCTCTGCAATATTTGTAATTTTCACTGAGTTAGACACTACATTGTATGCTGCAGTCTTTCTGTGAAGAGGACCAATTACAGTAAAGATGTTACTGTAGAAAGTCTAAATGGTACAGAAAATTGTATATTGGAGAGGGCAGTCAGTAGCTCAGAGGATTAATAATGGGATATGAATTCTATCACTTCTAGGCTAATGGTCTGATTCAATCTTGTCTCAGAAGTGAATGAAAGTTGTTATAATCAGCTATCTTTTAGCCTGTTACAAATGAATTAAGTATCTCAGTCCAGCACCTAGCAGACAAACATCCATATGACACAATTACCCCCTCTTCTGGCAGTCTTAGAGGAGAACCAGGACTAATTGAACACAGACAATGAATTAACCTTATCACCCCTAGATGAGATCCCTCCAGGTTCAGGATGGGGGAGGAAGTGCCATTCTTTAATGTTGCTGGCCAAGCAGTACAAGTTTTGAGGATGTGTATTTATCTTCAAATCTCTAAACTTTAGTCTCCAGGGTCACCACTCCAGTACCTTTCAGGAGCATCCAAAACACATGAAAATCCTAAATATAGATAGATATACATTCTCTGAACAGTGTGGGAGGTTGCTAGTTAGGTTAGAATGCCACCCTTGTGTAGGCATGTTTTTATTTATTTTTACACCATTGACTGTTTGAACTTGCACACTCTACATCTTTTCTGGGCCAAATCTTCTAATGTTCATCCACCTGACTGAAGAGCACAACTATCCCAGGTGGTGCATGTATGCAATTCAAGATGCATGTGTGTAATTCTTGACTTGGGCACATGCATCTATTCATGGACACTTTTGAAGATTTGACCATTAATGGGTTTCATTTATTGGAAGGTGCCTAGGATACTTGTATAGATAGATGTCTTTTAAGTATATTTATTAATAGCACCCCCAGGGAGCCATGTAGCAGTCCTGGAGCATGGATATGCAAACACAACTGACTGCCACATTCAGCAATAAAAACAGGAGGACACTTTCTAAAGCAAAGTGTCACCCAGGATGACTGCTTTCTCTCAGATGTTCCTCTGAGTACTTTGATTTCTCCAGTGTAATTGGGAACAGTACTCTAAGACACAGAACCTGCTTTTAGAGGTGGTCCAGCACAGATTGGTACAGAATGTTCTCAGGCTCTGAAAATTTCAGGAGTTTTCTCAACAACTTTACCATTTTCAGATTACCTGTATCTTTGTCTTCTCCATCACCCTATCAGATGCTACCTTCAGACTGAGGTCAGGTCTATATTGGAAACTTTTGCCAGTACAGTAAGGTTGGTTAGGTATCTGCGGGGGGAGGAGTGTTACAACATTTTTATGCCTGAAAAAGCCCTACCATATTCAGTCATACCAACAAAAAAAAGTGTTGTTGCCAGTATGGTGTATTTCATTCAGGGAACTGATATAAGCTATACTAGTAAAGCATGTCTACACTAGAAGGGTTTGCTGGTATGGTGATACTTGTATCGCTATACTGGCAAACCTTTTCTAGTATAGAGTAGGCCTGAGTAAATGAGTGACAGCATGATTAGTGAATTCTCCCATCTGTCCAATAGGTGCAGTTTTACAATCACTAATATTCAGTTTTTCAATTAGTTATTTAGACTTTGTCTTGTTTTTTACCTTGTATCAGTTATTTAACATTAATTTACATAATGTATTGCATGGATTACTAGATAGCCCTTTCCATCTTTATGTATTGTGTAGCCTATCGAGAGTCAAAGCAGTGACCCAAAGCCAGTTCAGAAAGGTGCAGAATTAGTATTACTACTATCAGACCAAAGGGAATTGGTGCTGACAATATCAAGAATGAAATTTTATTCTTTTAATTTTTTTAAACACACTAATCACTCTAACATCACCCACAACAATCATAGGTGACCTGTTTATAGAGAACTTTGCTGCAGAGATGTAGGAAATCTTCAGTCTTCCAAATATTGTTTGACTTTTAACATTTTTAGTAATATCAATATCACTTGATATGTCCTCCCAGTTTGACAGTGAGCCATTTACCACCTTTCCAATCTTGGTGTCATATGCAAACTTTATCAGTGATTTTGTTTTTTGGCCAGATCATTGATAAAAATGTTAAATAGTGTAGAACCACATCATAATTAAAGCTAGTGTGTGGTACAGTCTCTGCACTGATGTGTGGGTTTTAGAATTTCTTCTATAAGCATCAAATATCTTGTATCTTTTTTGTTTTATCACATTTGTGCTGAAAATATAGTAGGCCCCGTACAGACCTGTGGAAAAGCCGTGAAGAGCTCAGTCTAAAAAGATGAAGGTTAGGGTATATAAAACATAGGCATGCGTTTCAGCATTCCTGCACACATTCACCAGCACACAGAGCCTTTAATTTTGCAATTGCCATTTGTAAATCTTCATTGAGTGCAAAACAATGGCTGAAATGAGTAGCTTCCTTTTTCATTTTCAGAAGGGAAATTTTGCTCCTAAAAATTCAACAGGCCTGTACATATGTAAGACAAGAAATATTTGGCCCCTAAAGATGCTGTCAGAAGGAAGCCTTCAGCAGCTGCAGTTTAAGTAATGGTAACATTGATGATATCAGCTTAGTGTTTAAACAGTAAATGTAACTTAAAGTGGGGGAAGGGCTAGATACCAAACTGTAAAGCATACATAAACATTATAGCACAAGAAATAACCATTAGGTACCACAGAGTAGTGCAAAAGACATACTCCTTTTAAAAAATCTGCTAGACATTTCAAGCAGTGTATAATCCTGGCATGTACTTGGGTAACAGCCAGGAATAGTTCTATATTGCAGTCCACACAAAATTAACATTAAAATTGCTCTGAAAAAGGAAAATGCATTGAAGTGTGGTTACAGTGGAATAAGAGCACAGTTTAGTTAGGTTAGACAAACTGAGATGAGTTACTCTATATAGCCTGATGGTTTAATCCTAAAACCTTATTCAACCAAGTGTTACAAAACTCTGTGGGGGGGCGGGGAAGACTGTCATAGTCAACACTATTGTGCATTACTGACTACACTGCTCTCTTTTGCAACAGATGTTGAGAAATCGCAGGTTTAGCAGGGCTGTTTTCCTTATCAATTTTCTTTTAAGCTTTATATAATCTGATTTGGGCAGAAGCCAAATGTGGAAAGGTGTGTAAATTATTACAAGTACCAGAGGAGCAACAAGTAGGAATCTCTCCCACAATTCAGTAGAAGATAATATTGTGGGTAGAAATTTGTCTCCCATAACAGAGGCCTAGAAAATACTGCAAGTAATGTAGGCAAGAAAACTACTGTGCAGTATGAAGATGCTAGATGCTATATGCTGGCACATAGTTAGAAGTGATAAAGGGGCATTAAAATTAGGTGTCCTTCAGTAAATTATAGAATACTTTATTATTTATAGAGGCCACTAGTCTGTAGAAAGGAATCTAATAATATGAAATTTAGAGTTATATACTTTGATAAGAGAAGGGAGTCCAGCATTCTGAAACATATTGCCAAATAAAAGCACATTAAGCTGTACTGAGGAAATAAAGGCATCCATTGGGTGGTGATGGGACACTGATCTGTAATGGAAGCCTGTTCAAAGTTTAATTGGTTTGGATATCTGAATTCAAATCAGAGGGCAGGTGTTGACCACGTTTATAGCTCATTCCTGCTGCCTGAAACATTTTTAATTAAAAAAAAAATAATTCTGAAGAATATGCAGAAATACTTGATCTGGCAGATTTGTTTCTATCAATCTGTGGAAGTATTGCTACAGCTGAAAATAATGTAGTCCTGAAGGTCTTATGTCTCCTCATCCCCAGTAGGGAGTGTGAGTTCCACAGACATTGCCTCCTGGAGTGGCCGAAGAATACCGCCATCCTTTGACAGTATATGCTCACCACTGCATAGAAGAAATTGATGGTATGGAGACTGAGCTGCCTTCCATTCTAAGATGCGAGTCTGTCAGGACAGGAATATTACATATTTTATAGCATCGCACATGTCTGTCAGGGGCTTCACTGAAACCACATAAACGGCAGCTCCCTGTCTCAAACAATTTACGGCAAGATTTTCAAAAGGGACTTGTGATTTTTTTAATGTCAACCTGAGATACCTTAAAGGAGCCTCATTTTGAGAGGGTGGGTGCTCCACACCTCTTGAAAACCAGGGCCTTTTAAAGTTGTTTTAAATTGGGCACCCAAACCACCCAGCTCTTGGGAAAAAATTGTCTTCCCAGAGAAGTCAAGATAATACATAAACCAGAAAATGGTGGATGCAGGAAAGGACTAAGGTTATGGATCTAATGACTCATTTTAGTCATTAATACTGTACATTTTGACATTTGTCATTTTTTACATGTAAACACATTCATTTTTTGTAGGCAATGTTGCAAAAGTGAGTTTTGAGGAGTAATATTTATGAGGTGAAAGTGGAGATTTGGTGAAGTGTGAAGAGTAGCATGGAAGGAGGACAGAAATTTGGAAGAGATGGAAATTAAAGGGCTATCAAGGCTTTTATCACTGACAGAGTAGAGGGCAGTGAGGACAACACAAAAGGAGAGGTCAGAAACATAGGCAGGACTGAGTGCTGAGAAGAAGCAAGGAGAAGATTTTCTTGTTGCCTAGTTCAATAGGGAGCCAGCTAAGCAACTGAAAGAGGCAGTGACATTGTCAAAGCAATGAGGAACACGGATGGTTTTTGCTGCACCATATTGGATGGGCCAGAGGGGAGTGACTTTTGTATCAAAAAGGCTATCAAGAGGAGATAGGAGTAGTAGAAACAAGATGATCAGAGTATGGAAAAACAATTTGGCTCTGGGATAAAAGGGGAATGGTAGGTTTTTGTTTTTTTAAATCTTGTGGAGAAAGAAGCAACGAGATTTTGTCAGAGCCAAAATATGAGGGGAGAAAGAGGGAGGTGTGAAGATGATCCCCAGGTTATGGCTGTGGGTGAGAGAATAGTGGTGGTGTCAACCACTGCAGAGAATGGAAGTTTGGAAGAAAAGATTATGAGCTCAGTTTGGGCCATCTCGAGTTTAAGATGGTGAGCCATACATGTTGAAGTGTTGGAGATATAGTCCAAGATCTGAAATTGAAGGGCATAATGTTGTATAGAATGTATATTTGAGTCAGCAGCTTAGAGAAGAGTGCTGTGCAGCAGATGAGGTCACCCAAGGATAGAGTATTAAAGGAGAGATGGCCAAGAAAGGCACACCAAAGGACTCCAACAGAGGGGAAGTGGAGAGGTAGAGAGTGACCAAAAGAGACACTGAAAGGGGATCCAAAGACGTAGGAGGAGACTCAAGAGAAGAGAGATTTATGGAAGCTACTGGAGGATAACACATCAAGGAGCAGAGTGCTCTAGAACGGGGGTTCTCAAACTGTGGGTCAGGACCCCAAAGTGGGTCACCACCAGGGCTGGCTTTGGGCCGATTCCCCCAAATTGGGGGGCCCCACCTGTGCCTAAGAGGGCCCCACACCCTAAAGAAGAGAGCCTAACTTAAGCACCTTTTTAATTTTTTTTTATTCATCTGGTGGCAGTCCCGGTCTTCAGCAGCACGGCTGTGGTGGGTCCTTCGCTCGCTCTGGGTCTTCAATGGCATTTCGGCAGTGAGTCCTTCAGTGCTGCAGAAGACCCAGAGCAAGTGAAGGACCCGCCGCCAATGTGCTGGCGAAGACCCGGACTGCCGCCGGGTATTCGAATCAAGCCCTGCACTTACTAAAGCTGGCCCTGGTCACCACCCCATTTTAATGGCGTTGCCAGACCTGGCTTAAGACTTGTTGGGGCCCAGGGCCAAAGCCTGAGCCCCGCCCCCCTGGGAGGCGGGGCTCAGATTATAGGCCCCCTTCCTGGGGCTGAAGCCCTTAGGCTTCAGCTTTGGCCCCCTGCTAGGGGTGGTGGGGCTCAGTCAGGCTCAGGCTTTGTGTGCCCTGCCCCTCCCCCCTGGGTTGTGTAGTAAATTTTGTTGTCAGAAGGGGGTTGTGCTATAATGAAGTTTGAGAACCCCTGCTCTAGAGTATCAAAGTAGACAGGTCTAGGGGGATGAAGATAGAATACCTGCCTTGACATTTAGCCAGGAACTTGTGCATTGCAAGGAAACTTGCACTGCTTCTGCTGCACCTGTTTTGTCAATAAATATTTCAGTTTCTGGTGACATCAATCTGGTATTTTTCATATTTGACTTTAACTTTTAATGAATTCAGATAAACAGTTAACGTCTAATCCCTTTACTGCCCAGAGTTAAGGATGAGACAAATGTAGACACAGAGGTCCAAATTCTACTCTTACATTGAAGTTGCTCCTGAGTATCTCCAATGAAGTCAATGGATGTTGTTCAGATTAACGGAGGTAAAACCAAGACAGGAATTTGGCTAAAACATATATTTAAAAATACTACACTGACAATACACGAGGAAATGTCATGTAAATAATGGAATCTCTTAGTGTGTGTCTGTGTGTATCCCATCAGATGCTTGGACAAACAATGAACCCTGAAAAAATTGCTAGAGGAAGAGACAGAGTACATAGCCAATCAGGTTTAACATAAGCAATGATACTGGCCTGGGCATTACCTATTCAATGAACCTCTATAACTGCCCAGGGCACTACAATGTGAGAGAAGCATGTGTTTAGTCACCATTCCTTATTGAAGGCAGGAATATTTTAGGATTTGCGGGGGGTGGGGTTCCAGTGGAAATAACTGTTTCTATGCCATTCACATTTTCTTTATTGCAGGTCATATCACACTTTTTTAGTCATTATTATGATGAAAGTAGATGACAGTGGTTGCTATGAGTGCCTTGCAGCTGTACAGTTTGCAAACTCCTAAGACTACTGTTTATCTAAGAAAAAGATTTGATTTTCTAATTGTTCTAATTAGTAGGATTCAGTCCATTTGCTCTCATTGTACAATATGCTAAGGTAAACAGCTTCAGAGGCTTTGTCTGCCAGAGAAAAACAGATTGTTTAAACAAAATCATGGAAGAAAGGAGTATTTGTCTCATCTCAATGCACTTAATGTACATAGTTCCAACTTGAATGGATGAGTGTTTATTCATTAAAGATATAGAAATGAATAAATAATTAGTATTACTGTGAAGCACTGTGAGGAGACTATTCCTCATAGTGTTTAAAAATATGTATTTTAGGACAGTTGGTTAAATGTGCCTTTCTTCAATTTAAGCGGCAACATCTATACATAACATTGCTGAAGCATTTCCACTCTAACCTTTGGCTTGCAGATGTGCCTCGCTTTCTGAAATTTTGCCTTTCAGGCGCTGGCCCAGTCTCTGCCCCGCGTGAGCTATTTCTGAGAGTGGGGGAGTGGGGAAAAGAAATCTTTATCCATTTTTTTAAAGAAAATGGATAAACTTCATCAATGCTAGTGCTGTATGGCTGGGACTAGAACACTGAAATTTGGAAAGAAACTAGCTCTCATTGAGCAAAAGTGCATTTCAATGTGCTAATGACCATCAGTTGATCTGGCAAGTTAGTCTTTTGAAAATCACACTTTTCACATGGGGAGTAATTTAGTTAGAATGAGAGCTCAATGCTGAAAAGGTACTGCACATGAGTACATCACATAATCAAATAATCCACTGATATCATCATGAAGTTTTTTAGTTGCAACTTTTAAAGCTGTATTTTATAAATAAATGAACTGCATGGTCACTGATTGTATGGTATGCACACAGAGTATTATGGTAGAAGAAAATGCTACACATTTGAATCTAAAATGGTAGAAAAAAATGCATATGATTTTGTGGGGTCATAAGAATGGCCACACTGGATCAGACCAGTGGTCCATTTAGCCCAGTATCTTGTCTTCTGACAGTGGCCAATGCCAGATGCTTCAGAGAGAATGAAGAGAATAGGACAATTCATCGAGTCCCAGCTTCTGGTAGTCAGAGGTTTAGGGACATGCAACCCCATGGGGTTGCATCCTTGACCATTTTTGGCTAATAGCCATTGATGGACTTATCTAATTCTTTTTTGAACCCAGTTATACTTTTGGCCTTCACCACATCACCTGGCAATGAATTCCACAGGTTGACTGTGCATTGTGTGAAGGAGCACTTCCTTATGTTTGTTTTAAACCTGCTGCCTATTAATTTCATTGGATAATCCCTGATTCTTGTGTTATGTGAAGGAGTAAATAACATTTCCTTGTTCACTTTTTCACACCATTCATGATTTTATAGACCTCTATTAATCCCACTCTTGGTCATCTCTCTTCCATCTGAAGAGTCCCAATCTTTTTAATCTCCCCTTGTACTAAAACTGTTTTCTACCAATTATTTCTGGTATCCTTCTCTGTACCTTTTCCAATATCTTTTTTTTGACCAGAACTGCACACAGTATTCAAAGTCCAGAATAGCAGCAGCATTCAAAATCAGTTTTGGCTTTGTCACAAGCCCCATGGATGTGGCAGCTTGTAGCTGTGCTGCCCTAGGAACAGACAAGGAAGCAGATTGTGACTCAGTCAGAATGTGCCTCCTGGTTTTCTTCATGTTCCAAGGGGAGTTTATATGTCCCCCCAGAGCCCCAACACTGCCACACTGGTCAGTATATTAGGAGATGGAGCTAATGCTCCATTCATTTTCCTCCCACTACAAGCCCACATGCACAGGGGGGACATTCTAGTCCCATTGAGGCTGCTCTCCCCTCCATGATGGTGTAGGTAATTGGTACAGCGGAGTAAGAGGACTTCTAATGACGACAGACCAGAGTCAGACCCTCTGTAAATTGAGAAACATAGGAACATAAGAATTGCCTTACTGGATCAGATTTATGATCCATCTACTCCAAAATTATGTCAGTGATCAGCACCAGATTTTTCAAATAAAGGTTCAAGAGAGCCACAGTACATAGATGTGGAATAATCTGCCCCTGTGAAGGTTCCAGCTTAATCACCACTAGTTAAAAATTTGCTTAAACCATGAAGCATAAGGTTTATAGTCCTTCAAATATTGTTTTTAATATTAACTATCATAACTCTGCACTGATTAGGCCCCAACTGGTGTATTGTGTCCAGTTCTGGACACCACATTTCAGAAAAGATGTGAACAAATTGGAGAGTCCAGAGGAGAGCAACAAAAATGATTAAAGGTCTAGACAACATGACCTGTGAGGGGAAAATTGAGGAAAAAATTGGGTTTGTTTAGTCTGGAGAAGAGGAGACTGGAAGGGGACATAAAAAAAGGTTTTTACAAGGAGAAGGGAGACAAATTGTTCTCTTTAACCTTTGAGGATAGGACAAAAAGCAATTTGACTTAAACTGCAGCAAGGAAGGTTTGGGATGGACATTAGGAAAAACTTCCCAACTGTCAGGGCAGTTAAGCACTGGAATAAATTGCCTAGGTAGGTTGTGGAATGTCTGTCATTAGAGATTAAGAGCAGGTTAGACAAATACCTGTCAAGGATCGTCTAGATAATACTTAGTCCTGTCCTGCCTTGAGTGCAGGGGACTGGACTAGATGACCTCTCAAGGTCCCTTCCAGTCCTATGATTCTTGGTCAGATGGACCCCATCTCTTCCCAGCAGACCACCTTCCTGGAACAGCATCCCATGGTTGAGGAAGCTGAAACCCTCCCATCGACACTATATGTACAGCCATGCCTTCTTCTCCTGGTGCACATGGACCTGCCTGGGCTCTTACCCTTAACTGGAAGGATGGACAAGAACACCACTTGTGCCCCCAACTCCTCCATCCTCACTCCCAGGACCCTGTAGTCACCACTGATCTGCTCGGGTCACACCTAGCAGTATCATTAGTGCCCAGGTGGATGAGCAGTGTGGGTTAGCAATGACAGATGAGCCTCAACAATCTTTCCAAAACTTTGGACATCGTTTCAGGTCAGTAGATGGATGCCTCCATCTGCCTCAGAAAAGAGTCCCCAACCACCAATACCATATAGTTCCTCCTTTGGGGTGTGGTGGCTATGAGCCTCCCAGTTTTGGGGCAGGTGGCTCTTCCTCCTCAGCCCCTGAAGTCTGCTCCTCACCGCCAATTGGCAGTACAGTATACTGGTTCTTGATCATGATGCATGACCTGCATGAAGGGTAGAGCACTGTCTAATGCCCAAGGTGGCCAACAATCATTCTCCTCCCCACTGAGCAACTGGTTCTCCTTCCTCTTCTGGTAACTCTGTAGTTGGCTAGCATCCTCTGTCCCAGACGTTTCCAAGTTCATCCTGTTGATGAAGTAATTGGGCTCCCTGATGCTACACAGACCAGCTGCCTCCTGCATCTCTTACCTGCTTCATGAGGGACTCCACGAATAGACACCTCACCACCTTGTCAGCAGGCCACATTCCCAGCAGGTCAAGACCAGGCCTGGGTGGAAACTTCCAGGGTCAGGATACCTGTCTGGCATAGGAAGAGCTAGCAGTGGTGTTGCCAACATGCCATTTTTATCCCATTGTGGGTTATTCTTTGTAGAGTACCTGCAAGTTAAGGAAAGGAAAACAAAAACATGCCTACCTTCCTCTGCTGGTGAACTCATCTGGCTAACTCCCTTAGTCTCCCAGATGCTCTCACTTCAAAGAGCCCTTGAAAGAACCCTGCTAGAAAGCAGACTCTAACTGAACTAACTCTAGGGCAATCTAGCCCAGACAGTCAGCAAGCAAGCCTAGATTTCAAAAAACTACAGCCAGCCCAGAGTCCTACCAAACTCAATTGCAAATTCCCAGCACAGTAAGTGCTTCTTTTCACACACATGCCCCAAATTTTAGCAATAAGACAGAAGTGTCCTAGAAATATTCACCAGTTGGCCGTCTCCCAGGTGCTTGCATCTCACTAGCCACATGATGGATTTTGGGTAAAACCTCATTGAAGCTCATGGACGAGACAGCTGCCCTTTATTCAGGACAAACGTAAGAAGCAGTTAAGCTCTCTTTTGGAGTAAGAGGGCTAAAAGTATAGGAGCTACAAGCAAAACACAGCTTCAAACAAGCCTGGATAGAAACTGAGCTATGTGGGTAGAAGGTTTTTTTCTGGGTATTGTTTGATGGAGGTATGTGTAGCTGGGAGCAGAAACAGACAGAGCCAGAGAACAGGAAGAGAGAAGCAGCCAAAAAAGCCAAGCAGACAGCAAAAGGAGGACTGGAACCAAGAACCTGATAGAAAGCAAAGAGAGCTTTTTGGGCAAAGTACTGGCTGGAGAACAGGGTTGAAACTGTCAGCAAAGAAATGTCCTCCTATTTGAGTCCTACTGAATTCTGGAAAATAGGACTTTGTCTACATTCTTTGTAAATAAACAGCATTATATCAAACAAATACCTGACTATCATCAGTTTCTCCTCACAACCAAAACAACCCATGAGACTCCAAATATTGGTTAACTGTTTGAGCCAAAAGGGTAAGTGTAATAATGGTGGTATATTTTTTTCTGTATTATTCTCCAACTCCTTCCTTATGCATATTAATATCTTGTTTGCCTTTTTGACCTCAGCTGCACATTGAGCAAAGTCTTTGTTCATTCACAAAGAAGCTCAAGTTCTTTTTCTGAGTTAACACAGACCAATACTATTTGTATTACTACAGGCTATATTGTGATACTTACAAAGAAGGAGGCATATAACCTTAACTCTAGCATTGCCTGATATTGAGTGTTTCATCAGGTAGTAATGATGTTTTCTGAACTTATTTTTATTTTTAATAAACAAACGAATGTACTAATTGAGTATAAGCCACTTTGAGTTCACTCTACATGTTAGAATTTGTCTTATCAGAACTACCAGAGAATAATACAAGAAGGCAAAAAAAAAATCTTTCATCTCATCTGCAGTAAACTGAATACACTTTTTTGTTAGCAGAATAAAGGATAAAATAGCCAAGCTTGCATTTTTAAGTCCAGTAATTGAAACAAAAAAGCAGAAGAGTGCACATATAACATAACTGATCATGCAGTCTTTACTCAGACAGAACTTCCACTGACATCAGGATTGAGCTCAATTTTAATTTCCTACACAGGCTTATATCTAAGAAAAGCTAATTTCCATTAAAGTAAATGTGAGATCCACTACTGATTACAAGCAGAATTGGGCAATTTTTTATTTCCATTTTCCTTAATTCTTTCTGAGAATGAACTTAGTGTTGCTAAAAGGTTCACAAGTGCTAGCAAAGTATTCTGGGTATTATTCTGAGCTCATGCAAATGAACACACAATACTCAATACTGCCTCAAAATATATTTTCTGCAAAACAAAGCATGAAAATTAGACTATGGGCTGTGACAGTGTTGCTATGATGCACAAAACAGTATGCAGGATAAGGCAAAGGAACACTATTAAAGATTATATGCTCCTCTAAATAATACCTCACACTTGCTGTGTCTTTAATTAGCATTATATGAATTCCTACTTTTCTGTGGTATGAAAAGGCAAACTATCACGATGCATTTAAGCACAGAGAAACACTATCTAAAGCCTCCTGCAGTCCATATAGATGGAGAACTGGAGCACAAATACTCATGTTCAGTTTGAGGACCCTTCTAAACTATTGTCTCTGTGTCTATGAAATGACTCATCCTACATCAGATTGTGGGTGGAAACCGTGTCCAGGCAATGGAAAAATAATTCAAACATAATTGGCATGATTTTCAAACGAATCTAAACTTGTGACAACAACTGAGCCTGGGCCACCGCACTTCCAATCATTCTTATCTAGCAGAGGAGCAGCCTTTCTCACTCTTCAGCATATTTATAAGTTTGGATTTGGCGTGAAATATATTGTAATAGGTTTTTATTTCATCTTAGGCAAGCACCCAAAAAAATCTTTCAATATTCACAACAAATGTCTGACTGTTGTTTTAAGACACTGATCAATTACATGGGTTTTGGACTGTGACCTCATATCCAAAATTTTGCAAAAGTATTTTTCACAAATTTGATTAGCCCCAATGTCCTGATTAGCTCTGATGGCCTGTGCACAGACACTGTTGACTTGCAGAGTTTCTTGAATAATCTGCAAACCTACATAGTTAATATGGTAACCACTGCACCTCAGGATGCACATATAAAACCTCTATGAGAGAAAATACACAGAATTTTGCCTGTTTTCAGATTCCACATTAATATCTGGTCAAGAAAACTTTAAATCTGAGGAATTCAATGTATATATCTTGCTGAAAAATAGCATAGCCACACTTCACCAACAATGCTTTTGAAATGGCATTGATTGACCTATATCACTGGAAGAAAAACATCTTATCAATGGCAGCCTGGATGGCACAATAAAACTTTGCAAAATTTTCATAAATTTACCAGCTCATGTATAAATGTCATCTTATCCACCCTTACCACGGTGAGGATGGTAATGAAAAAGGCAAATGATATTTTTACTTGTACATTTAAAAAAAATGGCTTGCCTCCAGCAAACACGCAGTTGCAATTTTGAAATGTGCTGTTAGTAATTAATGTCTCAAATTTCATCATACTAATCTGAAAAAGCTATTTTGTCAACTGAAATAAGGTATGCGCATAAAAGCACATTAATGCATTAGTCATTGGTCATAAATATGCACACTTTTATTTCCATACTGGAGATATGGGAAGGACAGACTAGTGACAAGCAAAGAGACCAACACACCTAGAAGAAGAGAGCTATAACACTATCTGATTGAAATACCCTACTAGATTAGATTACCATGTGTTTATTACAACAACATGGGCCAAATTCATCCCTTGAGTAACTCCACTGTCTTTAGTGGATTTAGTATGGATAGCAGCTGCATGAATGTGTCCTAAGGTATACTGAGATGAAAGGAGGGTGGGGGGTGTGGGGGGGAGAGAGAGATAGGGCCATTCTAAATCGAGGGGCATCACTAGTATGACAATTTTGTATGTGCTTCTTTTTTGATGTATGTATGGTACCTCATGATCAGGCCTTGTTTCTTTTTTTGGTCTTGAATCTGTATTCATTATATAAAACTAGTAGCTGAAAGCATATGCTATCTCACAGGTGTGGCAGCTGGGCCAAGTGTTATCCATCTGCATAGTCGCTCTCATACAACCAATGAAATTGTTTCATGCAAATTAGTTGTAGAGCAAGGGTGGTGATTTGCTGAGTTACCTCTGACATAACAGTGGTCTAGGAATCTTTGCAAGGCATAGCAATATGCCCTACTGTAGCCGCATGCCATATGGATGAAATTTGTAAAGTCAAAATAGCTGAGGCCTTAAAAATTGGACAGTAATAGACCATGAATTGCACTGATGATTGACACTGATATTTTGAACAAAAAACTGTAAACCATCTTTGTAACTGTTTCCATCACTTCACACTAACTCAACAAACATTCTCTCTAGGATTTGTCTACACTACACGGCTTTTAGCAACAAGGCTTTGTTAACATTGTCGGTATTTTGTCGGCAAAAGTGCCAACAAAATACTTCTGGCCCCGCTAACAGTGTTAGCTTTGATGGCAGGAGAGCACTCCTGCCGACAAAGCCGCGTTCACACGGCCACTTGCATCAGCAAAACTTTTGTCTTTGTGGGGCGGAGGGGGCCTTTTTTAAGTACCCATGAAAGACAAAAGTTTTGTCGACAACGTCGCAGTGTAGACATACCAGGCTTCAGAGTGACACAGTGTGATAATGCTGGAATGTTATTATATGGATACATTTAAAAAAAAACTAAAATGGAAAAAATAATGAATAAACATAACAGATATGAAAGTCACAAAACATACTATAATCAATTGAGCTGAAACATTGAGAATGTATAGCCCATGTTGTTTGTAAGTTAGTTATTTTGCCATTTTTGTGAATGGTGGCAGTGTGGTGTAGTGGATTAAATGGGATTGAGGGACTCCTGAGTTCTAATCCTGGTTCTGATGCTTTCTGTCTGTTTTTGGGTAATCCACTTAACTTCTCTGTTCAACTTCTGCATTCAGTTTACTCATCTATAAAATGGAGGCTTATGCTAGGTACCGTCTCCCATGATAGTTGTGAGGTTGTTATATAAAATAGCATTCTGAAGATGTTGTGAGGGGGTGTATAAACCCCACACTGGGCAACAAGGGGTTAAGTAATTACTTTAGGTCTGTCCCACCCCACTATATCTATATAGTGGGGTGGGACAGACCTAAATGCTCCATCAGAGGGAGCAACTAAAAGACAGGGAAACAGCTCATTTGGGGGCAGACCTGGAAGAGAGCAGACCTGCAAACTGCAACTCCTGCAGAGCAGAGCAGAATAGAGGGAAGGCTGAAATCTCTAAGATAACTGCCCCAAAGGGCCCTCCCTGAGGGAAGGGAGGACCCACCCCAGAAACAGTCAGAGAGAGCATTTCCCTCTCTCCTGCATACAGACATTGGTAATCTCTTTTTATCTTTCTTTGTTTGGACTACCCCAGCAGTGGAAAGCTTTGAGCTGAGCTGGCCCAGGGGCAGGGAAGAGGTAGGAAGTGGCCCAAGGAGGGGAGCTTCAGTTGCCAGACCACTGGTAGCCCCAAAGGACCCTCAGTAGAATGGGAGGGCCCGGGCTCCCCTACCAACAATCCCCCTGCTGGTCATGGGTCTTAGGCCTGATCACTATGCCACGCTTGCTGACCAACCCCCGAGTGAAGGCCATTACAAATGTAAAGCACTAAAATAGTGTTAAATATCATTATTTATGTAAATGACAAGGCCTGAATTGAAAATAAGGGGAAAATGAAATAGTATGGTTGTGATTGCAGTTTGGACACCTGCATAAAAATGTCTTACAGAAATGTATAGAGAATGATAGCCTTGTATAGGATTTTTGAACCATCCTATAAAATTAATAGAGAAATATATCCATGCTAGAGGGTGGATCAAGAAATCCTGCAGAAAGGATGGAATTCTCTATCAAATTCTATAGGTTACGTTTTTTACAGAACCCAGTTGAAATTAATGAAATCTATAGAATTTTATGTCCATTAAATAGGACTTTTCCAAAAGAGCAGAACACAAAATGCCTGTTAGCCCTTATCTAATAACATCCTGCTTACCACCCTTTTCTAATAAAATAAAGCCCCATCATCATCTATTATAGAACATCTTTAATGAAATGTTGAAAATGTCCTTTGATTGCCTTAAAGTTGAAGGGCAAGAGTTATTAAAATATGGAACTAATCTGTTTGGTTAAAATTTTTAGCATTTTATTTATGATACACATTAGTGTCTAAATGGAAATTGGACTGAGACTATCTGGTATAGTGTTGTATTTATATAGTCATTTTCCAGTCCATTGGCTAAATGCTGACAGCTGATAGTATGGGACAGAATGATACAGAACATGATGTAACAAAATTCATCAATCCCTTTCATACAACTAAAACTTTGTAGTTCTACTCTGGGCTCCAGACTTGGAGATATGGAATAGAGGGTTATGACATGCTGAGGCTAGAACTGTGTGCTTGTTTAAAGATTAGGTTCAACAACTATGGAAAATCATTCTCCAGATCAGATATCATGTGCCCAATGATATTGCAAGTCCAGTCACCCAGTTGAAAAGACACAGTGCATAAAGTCCTTTAAACTTGTTAATATGCATAGGCCTAGAATCTTGGCACAATAAGAATTATATTAGAATTCTTTGATATTAGCAAACCAGTGAAGGACAATTACCTAGTAAGGCTTTTGACAACCCCTCAAAAGCCCACTATAACAATAACATTTTGTAGTGCTATTTCAGTTCTTATCCCAGGTTCTAGAAGTACAGTATTTTACAAGCATTAACAAAACCATAAAGTAAAACCACTGTAAGGTAGGTAAATATTATCTTCATTTTACAGACAGGTAACTTGAGGTATGGAGAAATTAACTGATTTGTTGAAGTTCAAACAGCAAGTCAATGGTAAAGCCAGGACTAGAACCCAGGAATCCTGCCAACTTGTATTAAGAAAAATAGTAATTCACATATTCCTAGAAATGTTATGGAAATTGTATAGAGGCTAATTTGCTTGGATAATCTGAAAAAGTTTGTCTTGATGTGGAATATATATATATATATATATATATATATATATATATATATATAAATTCATTCATTCAGGAGAGGCATAGTGAAGAACATGTTAGACATCTTCATAGCAAAACTATTTTTAAAGAGCAGACATAGCCTGTTCTTGTGCATTTATCAGAAGTCTGAGCAGCAGACAGGATCTTCAGTCATGCTGCCAAGGAAAGGCATGGGAAGAAATGTTTTCGTTTTTTTCTGATAAGTGTTTGCTTTAATCCAATGGATGGGTGTGACAGACTGTACCTTTATGGTCACCACTACTATAAGACTATGATAAACTTTGTACAATGTACACCTTGAGGTATCATTTGAAAACTCAATCTACTGAACATTATTGTCCTATTAAAATGTGTGTAGCAACATTGTATGTAAAGTTATAAGATTTTACTGTATAACATTGCTGATACATGCTCCAAGTTTAGAAAAGCAGCCCAAATCAGTTCCTCAGGGACAAAGTTTAGCCAGCACCTCAGCCAGGTGTCAACATAACCCAGTTATAGTCCACTTGAGTAAGTGGCCATTCTTTGGCAGGAAGAAGGGTGTGAGTAAGGGTACGTCTACACTACGGGATTATTCCGATTTTACATAAACCGGTTTAGTAAAACAGATTGTATAAAGTCGAGTGCACGCGGCCACACTAAGCACATAAATTCGGTGGTGTGCGTCCACGGTCCGAGGCTAGCATCAATTTCTGGAGCATTGCACTGTGGGTAGCTATTCCGTAGCTATCCCATAGTTCCTGCAGACTCCCCCGCCCCTTGGAATTCTGGGTTGAGATCCCAGTGCCTGATGGGGCAAAAATCATTGTCGCGGGTGATTCTGGGTAAATGTCGTCAGTCACTCCTCCCTCTGGGAAAGCAACGGCAGACAATCATTTCATGCCCTTTTTCCCTGGATTGCCCTGGCAGACGCCATAGTATGGCAACCATGGAGCCTGTTTTGCCTCTTGTCACTGTCACCGTATGTGTACTAGATGCTGCTGACAGAGGCGATTCAGCAGTGCTACACAGCAGCATTCATTTGCTTTTGCATGATAGCAGAGATGGTTATCAGCCGTTCCGTACCGTCTGCTGCCATTGTAAATTGGCAATGAGATGACGGTTACCAGTCCTTCTGTACTGTACTCTCTGCTGCTGTCATGGGTGCCCCTGGCTGAGATCGGCTGGGGGTGCAAAAGACAAAAATGTGAATGACTCCCCGAGTCAATCCCTCCTTTATGGTATCTAAAAATAGAATCAGTCCTGCCTAGAGTATGGGGCAAGTGTACTAGAGAACCAGTGTATCAGAGAACCAGAGAGCACAGCCGCTCTGTGTCAGATCCCGCAGAAATGATGAGCTGCATGCCATTCACAGGGGGTGCCCCTGCAACAACACCACTTGTTGCTTCCCTCCTCCCCCAGCCTTCCTGGGCTACCGTTGCAGTGTCCCCCCCATTTGTGTGATGAAGTAATAAAGAATGCAGGAATAAGAAACAGTGACTTGTTAGTGAGATAAAATGAGGGGAAGGCAGCCTCCAGCTGCTATGATAGTCCAGACAAGACATTAAGCAGTGTGGGGGAGAGGAGCCCAGCATCCCGCTGCTATGATAGTCCAGGCAGACCAGAATCTTTTCTTTACACATGAAGGGTGGGGGCTGATGTAGCTCAGCCCCCTGTTGCTATGATGAAGACTGTTACCAGCCGTTCTGTACCATCTACTGGGAAGCAGTAGCACTCATGGGCTGATGATGAGGACGGATACCAGTCCTTCTGTACTGTACCATCTGCCACAAGGCTGACCATGGATATCAGTCATATTGTACCATCAGCCACCAAGGAGGGGGAGCGAGGATGCTACAGTTCACTGCCACAGCATTGCGTCTACCAGCAGCATTCAGTACACATAGGGTGACATTTAAAAGAGTCAAGAGATGATTTTTTTTCCTTTTCCTTCTGGGGGTGGGGTGGGGTAAATTGACGAGCTATGCCCTGAACCACCCCGGACAATGTGTTTGACTCTACAGGCATTGGGAGCTCAGCCAAGAATGCAAATGCTTTTCGGAGACTGCAGGAACTGTGGGATAGCTTGAATCCTCAGTCCCCCCTCCCTCCCTCCATGAGCGTCCATTTGATTCTTTGGCTTTCCATTACGCTTGTCACGCAGCAGTGTGCTGAGTCCCTGCTGTGGCCTCTGTCTGGAGATTTTTTAAAAATGCTTTGGAATTTCATCTTCTGTAACGGAGCTCTGATAGAACAGATTTGTCTGCCCATACAGCGATCACATCCCTACGGTCCATGCTGGAGCTCTTTTTGGATTTGGGATTGCATCACCACCCGTGCTGATCGGAGCTCCACGCTGGGCAAACAGGAAATGATATTCAAAAGTTCGCAGGTCTTTTCCTGTCTACCTGGCCACTGCATCCAAGTTCAGATTGCTGTCCAGAGCGGTCACAGTGGTGCACTGTGGGATACCGCCCGGAGGCCAATACCGTCGATTTGCGGCCACACTAACCCTAATCCGATATGGTAATACCGATATTAGCGCTACTCCTCTCGTCGGGGAGGAGTACAGAAACCGGTTTAAAGAGCCCTTTATATCGATATAAAGGGCCTCTGAGTGTGGACGGGTGCGGCGTTAAATTGGTTTAACGCTCCTAAAATTGGTTTAAACGCATAGTGTAAACTTACATATTGGCAGACAGACTTGCTGTCACCTGAATCCCAGCTGGAGATGATTCTTGAAGAGAAATATTATAAGAAGGGAGAACAGAGGACACATCATCTCTCTCCCTTCATCTCTACTCACAGCACCAACAACATTTGAAAGACAAAAGGAACATCATCACACTGGGATACCTTTTATGCTTCTTCACTGTGAGAGCAATCACTCCTTGTCTGCTCACACACAGCCTCCAGCACATAAATCACCCCTTGCTATACTGTATGAGTGCTATTGCCAGTCACTCTTGAATTACACTGCAGGATGACATAATCAAACTCCCAGTCTCAGACTTTCCCTCAAATGTGCATCTTGTACTGCCCAGAATCCTCCTGGACAATACAAGCTCATAGAAAGTCCATTTCATTAATAGAACATAACAAGATTTGTGCATATCTCAAATGGAGTCCTCAAACACTTCAAGTCAAACACACACTGGTTTAGATAAAACAATAAAATGAGTTTATTAACTACAGAAAGATAGATTTAGTGATTACAAGTAATGAGGCACAAGTCAGAATTGATTACAAAGAAATAAAAAGTAAAATGCACTAATACTTTACAAGCTATGTGAATTCAAAGCAAAAGGTCTCTTACCACATGCTTTAGCAGTCTTGCTGGCTGGAATCCTTTCAGCCAGGACCCCTTCCCCATTCCAGTGTTTTCCTTTTTCAAGTGTTGTAGATGCCTTTGCGCAGAGAGAAAGAGAGTAGCCCCCTTTCTTATAGTTCTTTTTCTTTGAAAACTGTCTACTGAACCTCAGCTGAATGGCTGCTTAACCAGTGATAGTCCATTAGATTTTGTTGAGAAGTCAGCTTGCCTTTTGTCTCCGAGGAACAGATTTGCACCTGCTTTTTTAAAACTTGGAACATGTCTCAGGAATGTCATACAGTACAATCTTACAACTTTACATACAATATTGCCACACCCATTTTACCTGGACAATAATGATCAGCAGATTGAGTTTTCAAAGGATACCTCACAAGGCATACTTTGTACAAAATCTATTATAGTTTTGTAAAAAAGGTAAATAGGGATACAGATTGTCACACTGACATACTAATGTTGGTTCATTAATTTCCAGTTTTACATCTTCTGTTTTTTCCAAGCATGACTTCAGCAGAGTCTTTCAGTTATATCAGAAGGCCTTTTTGTTTAGACTAATTCAGTCTTTGTCTCCCTTTCACACCTTTTCACATCAACATTAATTATAATAGGTTATTGTAACATCTTATGAACTTTCACATACTTTTTACAGTTGAGCTGGCAATTAGAGTATCAGCAAGTGTCAACAGATCTCGAGCACTACTGTACTAATACTATTAACATATAATAGTAGTAGTAGTAAGCAATACCTAGGTAGTTTAATTTAATTTAGTGTGACCATGTTGCAAGACTTAAAAAGCTTCATGAATACTTGCTGAAAAATATCCAGAAATGTGTAATTGTATCTTTAAAAGAATTTATAAAAACCTGTTTTTTGTCCAGAAAAAATGCCTAAGAACACGTATTTAAGCAGTCAACTAGCTGGTCAAAACATTCTTGTACTTTCTGATTTCCTCATCAAAAAGTTTGGTAATCTTAAAATAAAATACACTACATGCAAAAATCAGCCTAGCAAAAGCCTGTCTATGAGGAGTGGGGAAAATACCCTTGTCAAATAAAGTTTGTTTGAGACTTAATTGTGACTTCCCACTGCATGAATAAACTCAATGAACTGAAAAACTGTGAGCTAAGAAGACAGTGGATTTGAAGGGATGAAGCAAACATTGTGATTATTATCAGGTCTATATTGCTTTATGGAAGACCAGCAGCAATTATGTTTTAGTAATTCAGATGCTCTTCAGTCTGTGCACCTGTCAACTACATAGTACAGACTGCAGAATGCTAAGATTAGTTTGTTAGTATTTTATATGATTCTGAGCATTCACTGATGTTTCTCATACATAGAAAGTGAGTAAATTACTCAGAAAATATCAGTGAATTACACCCGCAAAAGCTCCCTGGTTCTTGTTTAACTTTAATCACAAGCATTTGTTTACATCTCATTCATATTATATTTCAAACCTAAATCCAAATACATCTTCAAGAAGTGCTGATGTGACAGATAATTCCTTGCAACCACAAATGCTTAAGGAGAGCTTCACTTCTGACTGTAGATATTTTTCCTTTTTTCCTCTCTAATTGGTTACTCTTCTTCCCTCCCTCCCTTCCTCCCAGTTTCTCCACTTTAGTGTCACTGTATTTGCCCTTCATGATTCTCTCCATCCCTCCCTCCCTCTTTTCTTTTTCTCCCTCCCACCTCAATATCACCACTAATCTGACATTATCAGAATGGGGGGAGGGAAATGGGACCCACCTGGGACCAAGCCAGCACCACCCAAGCCCAGAATTGTGCAGGAGTGACTTCTAGCTTCCTTCTGGGGTTACTAGGGATCATCTGGCCTTCCTTCTCTTACCCTCCACTCCCTGCCCAGATGTGGGGGTTCAGGAAGAAAGAAATCCAGGGGAGGAGCAAGCCATCCAGGCCTGAGAAATTCAACCCAGCAGGAACAAATGCAAAGAGCAGTCTCAGCAGGAACTGTCAGAGGCCAGTGGTTTCATCAGTCTGCTTTCCACAGTTATCATTCTGGACATTCCTAGTGCTGACAAGGTGTTTGCCCCCAGATCCCTTTCCATAGTACTCCTTCCTAGATAGTCATTTCCCATTTTGTATGTGTGCAACTGATTGCTCCTTCCTAAGTGGAGTACTTTGCATTTGCCCTTATTGAATTTCATCCTATTTACTTCAGACCATTTCTCCAGTTTGCCCAGATCATTCTGAATTTTAATTCTATCCTCCAAAGCACTTGCAACCCATCCCAGCTTGGTATTGTCCACATCCTTTAAGTGTCCTCTGTATGCCATTATCTAAATCATTGATAAAGATATTGAACTGAACCAGACCCAGAACTGATCCCTGTGGGATTCCACTCTTTATGCCCTTCCAGCATGACTGTGAACCACTGATAACTACTCTCTGGGCAGTTTTCCAACCAGTTTTCACCCACCTTATAGTAGCTCTACCTAGGTTGCATTTCCCTAGTTTGTTTATGAGAAGGTCATGCAAGACAGTATCAAAAGATTTAAAATCAAGATATACCACATCTACCGCTTTCCCCCCATCCACAAGGCTTGTTACCCTGTCAGAGAAAGCCATCAGGTTGGTTTGACACAATTTGTTTTTGACTAATTCATGCTGACTATTACTTACCACCTTATCTTCTAGATGTTTGTAAATTGATTGCTTAATTATTTGCTCCATTATCCTCCTGGGTAAGAAGTTAAGCTGATTGATCTCTAATTCCCTGGGTTGTCCTTATTTCCCTTTTTATAGATGGGCACTATATTTACCCTTTTCCAGTCTTCTGGAATCTCTCCCATCTTCCATGACTTCTCAAAGATAATAGCTAATGGCTCAGATATCTCCTCAGTCAGCTCCTTGAGTATCCTAGGATGCATTTCATTAGGCCCTGGTGACTTGAAAACATCCAATTTGTTCCAGTAATTTTTAACTTCTTGTTTCCTGTTTTAGCCTCTTTTTATCCTACCTCATTTTCATTGCATTCACTACATTAGATGTCCAATCATCACCACCCTTCTTGGTGAAAACTAAAACGAAGAAGTCATTAAGCACCTCTGCCATTTCCACATTTTCTGTTGTTGTTCCCCTCTCCCTCCCCCGCTCCCATTAAGTAATGGGCCTACCCTGTTAGTCTTCCTCTTGCTTCTAATGTATTTGTAGAATGTTTTCTTGCTACCCTTTATGTCTCTAGCTAGTTTGATCTCGTTTTGTGCTTTGGCTTTTCTAATTTTGTCCCTACATACTTGTGTTATTTGTTTATATTCATCATTTGTAATTTGACCAAGTTTCTACTTTTTGTATGATTCCTTTTTGATGTTTAGATCATTGAAGAACTCCTGGTTAAGCCAGGGTTGTCTCTTGCCATACTTCCTATCTTTCCTATGCAGTGGGCTAGTTTGCTCTTGTGCCCTCAATAATGTCTCTTTGAAAAACTGCCAACTGTTTTCTATTGTTTTTCTCCTTAGACTTGCTTCCCATGGGATCTTACCTACCAACAACCTGAGTTTGCTAAAGTCTGCCTTGAAATCCATTGTCTTTATTTTACTATTCTTCTTCTTACCATTCCTTAGAATCATGAACTCTAACATTTTATGATCACTTTTTCACCCAAGCTGCTTTCCACTTTCAAATTCTCAACCAGTTCCTTCCTATTTGTCAAAATCACATCTAGAACAGCCTCTCTCCTGGTAGCTGTGTCCATCTTCTGAAATAAAAAATTGTCTCCAGTACATTCCAAGAAGTTATTGAATAATCCGTGCCCTGCTGTGTATTTTCCCAACAGATGTCTGGGTAGTTGAAGTCCCCCATCACCACCAAGTCCTGTGCTTCGGATGATTTTTTTTTAGCTGTTTAAAAAAAGCCTCATCCACCTCTTCTTCCTGGTTAAGTGGTCTGTAGTAGACCCCTACCATGACACCCCTCTGCAGCCTTCCTACATCCTGCTCTGCTGCTCGCACTGCCTTCAGTGCAGCAGGAAAACATCCTGCTGCTTTTCATTCCTCCTGTACCTCTGGAGAGGTTTAGAGCAGGATTTGGCTGGAAGGAAGTAAAAAATTACAGTGACTATGCAATCTGGAGTAAAATTACAATTTTACAGTTGCAGCATTGCCATTTAAAGGAACATAACTGCGCATTTGGTCAAAAATCACAGACCCATATGCTTTATAGGTGATAAAGCTTGAGTCACTCTTCTAATTGCATTCAATTTGTAATTATTATACAGTAACATACATCTTTGTCTCACACTCCAGGAGCCAAATTCACATATCCCAGGTGTGAAATTTGTCTTTAATGTTATACTATAAATGGGTAATAATTTTCTATAAGGCCTATTGCTAGAGACCACTTTCAGTGAGTTGTGAAGTACTGCAACTCTCTATTGTGTCATTTTCTGGTTTAGTGGTTAGAAATGAGGTTTTGGTATGTAAATCCAGGAGTGTTGCAAAAGAGAGCCATTAAGCAAGCCTCTCAGATGACTGTTCAAAGAGAAGCCAATTTCTTTTTAGATTTAGTTGACTTACAAAAATATACCATGCAAAATTAGTATGTATTTATCTTCTCACTTTAATATCATTTTAAGTTCAGACCTCCAGAAAATTAAGACATGATGCTAAAATGAGGTCAAGAAAACAGGATGAAAAAGTCATTTATAGAAGCCTTGATGCTTATTTTATTAAACAATCTGGCTAGACAAATCTATTAGAGGACCAGAGTCTCTGGCCTTCATTATCCATTGCCACACTCAGGCAGAACAGAAAATCCAGCCTTAACTCTAAGGATGTTTCCCACATGATCGCAGAGCCAAGATAGCTAGCTTCTAAATCATCTTCCCCATAATCCCTAGGGAAAGAGCCATTTCATGGGCAAAGAGGTCGGTGGTCTGAGAGGCTGTTGTTAGCTAGTACAATTTAGGGCCACCCTAGGCTTCTTTAATCTACGCCAGAGCCAGCACTGGAGCAGAAAGTCATGAAGCAGCTACCATCTCCCTAACTGCCCCATCTCTCTGCTCTGGTGCAATAAAATATTGGTTTTCAAACTGGGGTATGCTTACCCTTAAGGGTACACAAACTCTTGTCAGGGGGTATGGGAGAAAAATCCTTTAATGCTGGATAGGGAAGGGGAGTGGAACGATGCACACCTGAGCAGACTCCCCTACACAGGCTCAGGCAGGCAGGGCAAGGGGATGCAGTGCTGGCCTTACGGATGGATCACATGGGACCACACAGGGTGCCATGGTCAGGGACATGTCATAGTCCAGAGGCAAGGAGTAGGGCAGGCATGGGGTGCGAGGCTGCATAAGTGAGCTCAGGGCAATGGGAGATGGGGCAGCAGTGCTTAATTTGTGCTCTGGGGCAACACTCTCCAGGGCTTATGTGTTGTATTGCATCATGTTATCCCTTACAGACTTTTGTTTTGTTTTTGTTTTCATAGATATATTATGACCCTATCTCAGATGGAGGTATGCAGTAGACTACATTATTTTGAAAGGGGTATACACCCTAAAAAGTTGGAAAACTACTGCAGTAGAGAATCTGGCTTGTAACATCTATGGGACTGATTCGGCTCTCAGTTAAATTGGTTTAAAAAATCCTTTTGGGTCAAAACTTCCATTGAGTTCATTAGGGGGCCAGGATTTCACCTTCTTCAATTTGATTTATTCTGTACATGTCATTGAAAGATGACATCAAAGCAATCATAAGCTCTGGTGTATGTGGGTGGCATTGACTCATATTAGGTGGTGCCATCATAGTACTAGTTTACCAATAAGATATGAATGCAGTATCTGCTAGGGGACCTGAATGAACAACCTTCTGTTCTAAAGAGCAGACTTCTATAAACATCAGGTAAGCCATGTAAAGACTACCACTAACATAGAAAGCGAATTTAAAAAAATACCTCTGGTGAATTTAAGATGCATACAACATTATCCTGTTTAAAGCCTAGTGCTGTAACTTCATAATTTGTTTTTCTGATAGAAATTATGTAAGACAGGGAATGGAAATGGATATTCTGATCCAAAACTGGACATTTGTGAACTCTGACTACTGTACACTCCAAAATATCCAGAAGATTCTTTGTAACTCACTCTCCCTACCAGTGTAATTGTATTTAGTAGTAATATTTGCTGTTATTTACTGTCAAAGTTAAGTAGGAGTGAGCTAGCTTCTGCAAGAAATAATAAGCAAGTGACTAGATCGTCTCTTAATAGTAAAAAAATACTTTAAAACTAGAGTAGGTCAAATGCTGCAAAAATACAAGTCCCATACGTTCATTGGAATGCTGATTGTCTTCTCAGTTCCTCCTCATTCAGTACCATTTATTATATATCTAACTATTCATACAAAATTATTGTTGTACTTACAAATGTTTGGGAGCAAGAGTATTCACTGTTCATTCTTGGTTATTTTTTACTCCTTCATCAAGTTAACAGTTTTATTCAGCTACTTGGATAACAAAAAGAATAGCCTGTGACTTAGGTGAACAATCACACATCCCGAAAGGCAAAGAGTTAAGTAATCAAAGTGAAACATTTGCAAACACCCCATAAATTGAAATTTATTCACATGATGGGTAGGTGAATATCTGTGAACAACAAATCTCTGCAGAAATCAAGACCAGAGATTGTTGTTTTGCTAAGGTCACACAGCAAGTATGCAGCAGAAATTGAAACACTACTCAAATTGCCTGATTCTCACTCCTGTACTTTAACCAGAAGAAAATTGTACACAGTTGCACTCCATAAAGCAAAATTACATATAAAGTGACATAATGTGTTTAATAACTACAAGCTGGATCCTGTAAACTCCTGCGCATAGTATTTTTTTCTTAGACATTGTCCCATTAAGTAGCAGGCTCAGTCCATATTTATTTGCATTTGTATTTAACAGTGAGAAACTCCAAATATGAAATTGATTACCTGTATTTTTAAATATAAACACAAATTATTCATAACCCCCCCATTTCTAGACTTTTCAAGTTAACTAAGTTGTGTTTGAAAGATGTCTTCAAATTAATTTAAAATCCCTATAAATTAATATTCATGGCATGCTTATATACAGTGTAGCATCACATAGATTCAAAAGCCTCTGAAAGTTTTTATTATTAAAATGCAACCTCTCTCCCAAATTCCTTTAGCTGTTTTGCCATCTTTTTTTATGCAACTCTGAATATTATAAATAGCATACATTGTAGTTCTTCATTTTTTTCTTAAGAAAGAAATGGGGGAAATGTACTGTTTTACAGAGGAACTCATGTATCTATAATATGCCTCTTTTTTATAATGTAAAGTGTGTGTGTGTGTGTGTGTATACACACAGACACACACTGTAGTACTAATAAATGTCAGTGTACTAATATGTCTATATGTAAACATAGGCAATAATATAAAGCATAGTATGTTTTATATGTCTATATATTTCCATAAGCGATAACAAAAAAAATCTTAAAATAAAACAGTCTTCCCTGAATAGGCTAAATTAGATATTAAACAATGTTACTTATATCTATTATACAAACTCTCAGAAGGCCACATTTAATGCCTTTTCTAGCTCAAGTAGAGCTTGATATCTGTTCAATCAAGTTTGCCTTACAGGCATTTTTAGAGACACTCACTCATGGTCTCTGCACATACATAATGCTTTGTGTCTGAAAATGAAACCACTACAATACAGAATTGCTTAGCTCTTAGGCAGCTATGCAGCCTGCAGTATTTTGAGCAAAAGCCATACTATACAGTTAGTGCTAAAATTCTGATTTTAGAAGAAGTATGAACAGTTAGTGTTTTTGTGGAACATGGAGATGCACAAAAAGATGGACAGATGTACACATAGTACGTACTAAAGACTGTGTTACATTTGCTATTTATTCGGGTTCTTTTATGGTGCTCTTCCCATTTGTATCTGAGCGCCTTGTTAATAGTACTGCCATCCAGTTATTAAGTGTTGAAATGTTTATGAAAAACGGCATGGATCCAGTTATGCAATTGTAGATATAGTCCATCAGTTATTTTTATCAATGACCTGAAAAGAATTGAAATTATAGATTCACCATGCAAAAAGAGTTTGGGGGAAAAACATATTACAGGAATATGTTATATCCTTATTTCAGCACTTTCCAAGTTCACACTCATCTTTATCAGGTTGATTTTTCTATAACTTCCTGTTCCTTTCCAATCTCTGCTGCCACATTTCTGTGTTTAAAATCAAGCATCTTCTGTACTATGTACAACAATTAAAACAAAAACAAAGGGGGGGGGCAGAAGAGAAACAGTGTCTATGTGCAAGTCAGTTTTCTGCATGACATAAATGTTCCATATGAACAACTTGCTCTGAAGATTCTGTTTTATAATCTTTTGCTTATCTTTCAATAGTTAGGTTTTTAGAGCTTCCTTAATCACACCAACTTTTATCATGTATGATCTAAGATATCTCTATTATTCTACCTCCTCAAATACAGTTAACACTTCTGTGCTGCTGTTGATTCATTGAACTAAGCAGAGTTACTGTCCCTCTTTATTTTTGGTCAGCTGTTTCAATCTAGCTTTGAAAATGGGATTTGTTTAGTATTGGGGACTCCAAATAAAATCTTTCTCAAATGCAAAGCAAACACAACTGACATTGAAAACTCTGTGAAGCTTGAAAGCGTGTCTCTTCCACCAACAGAAGCTGGTCCAATAAAAGTATTACCTCACCCATCTTCTTTCTCTCATTAAAAACTCAAGCACTGAAGAATGAAAATTACTGTAATTTATTCATTTAAAAATATGTATCCTTTTATCCTTCAGCTTGCTGCAGCATTTGCATAGGGTATTCGCTGGAAAGGAGGTGATGAACAGTGTTTTTCCCCAGGAATTGTACTGCTTGGGAGTCTGTGCTGTCGAGATTTTTGTATTGAAATAGTGCTGACTATGCCATTGTGATGTTTTGGGGACTACCCACATGGCTAAGGGGTTCTATAACCACCTGCCCTGTAACCTTAGGAGGCCTTTGTATTGTACAGCTATGGTTCAGATCCCTGATACCTGTAGACAGCCTGCAAGCATAAGGTCTCACCTTGGTTCTTGCCTGCCCAGTTACTCTTTGCAGAGTGACACCAACAGCCCTTCCAGTCCCAAGTCACCCTAAATACACCCTCCCTGGCTCCCTGTGTTCTTAATTACCACTAACTCCAACTGTTACCCTCTGGTTCATTAGCCTTGAAGGCATGAAACCAGCCCCCAGTTATCAGCTCACTTTGGCACACAAACTCCACACAGTTTGCACACCAGAGAGCTGCTTGGGATTAAAAATAAACAAAGTGTATTTAGTAGGAAATCCACACATTCAAAGAACTCATTCATGGTCTCCTCCTTTGACACTGTTCTACCAGTTCTGGATAAAATCCGCAGTTCCAAGCCTGTTTTAAAGAGGCTTTTTCCTTCCCCCCCTCCCCCACCCCAAGTCCATGGTGACTCATGGTTATTCAGCCTGTTGGGATCCTGGGAGTGGGCGATCCTACTGCTAAAGGACCTCCCTCACCCTAAGAGGAGGATCTACAAGGTCCAGGATCTCAATTAAGTACGGGGGACAACTAAAGATATAACAGGGACAGGAGTGAGGTCACAGGGCTAAATTAAGGGAACCTGACAGGGACACCAAGCAGAGAACCCCAGACAGCGCCCACTGCTCCTCGAAGGCATCAAGGGAGCCAGCGGATGCCACCGAGAGGAACTCTTCTTGGATGCGTGAGACCAGGGAGGAGCAGAAATAGACCTCACAATTGCAGAGTACCCCCTGGTCTAAAATCCTCCTCCTAGTGGTGTAGATGGCTACTTTGGCTTGGGCCAGGAGAAGGTTGACAAGGAGGTCTCATGACTTAGTGAGGCCATGGATAGGGTGTGCAAATATAAACAAGTGTGGGGAGAAGTGCAGCCAGGACCTAATCAGGAGGTTCTGGAGGAGCCAGAATAGGGCTGCAACCTGGCACACTCCAGATGCACGTGCAGCAGGGTCTCCCTCACGCTGCAAAAGGGGCAGGTGTCTGGGATGGGGATGAACCATGCCAAGAACACACCCGTTCACACAGCTTCGTGAAGGAACCGCCAACTGATATCCCCAGTGGGCTTCGGGACTAGGGAGGCATATAGGCTGGCCCACCGGGGTTCCTCACATAAGAACGGCCGTACCAGGTCAGACCAAAGGTCCCTCTAGCCCAGTATCTGTCTACCGACAATGGCCAATGCCAGGTGCCCCAGAGAGAGTGAACCTAACAGGCAATGATGAAGTGTTCTCTCTCCTGCCATCTGTCTCCATCCTCTGACAAACAGAGGCTAGGGACACCATTCCTTACCCATCCTGGCTAATAGCCATTTATGGACTTAACCACCATGAATGTATCCAGTTCTCCAGAGGTGGTAGGAGGTCCCACCCCTTCGTGTCAGGGTGGGACATGAGGGTGAGGACATGAAGGGTATGGAGCATGAGCATGTACAGATGTTTCCTTGGCATGGTCCAGAAACGAGCCAGCTGCAATTCGTGCAGCCGGCTCACAGTGAAGGGGTGGGATTGCCAAGTGGTTCCCCAGGACAGGGGCCTAATGAAAAGGTCCAGATGGCCTGGGGTGTAGGGAGGGTAGAAGGGACGCCCTCTCACAGGACCCTATCGAGGTAGGCCCACATGGTTATTCAGAGTGGGAAAATTCCCTCTTGACTTGATGCTTAGGAGCCAGGGTGTCCTTTTCAATTTGGAGTTCTTTCAATTAACTCTAATGTCCACCATTGCCCTTTCCTAGGATGCACAGTGGATAATTACTTACAGCCAGTTTCATGTAAACAACGGGTTTGTGAGGTACCTGTGACAGAGTGCTGAGATCTGGCAGGTGGGTCACAGTCTGATCACTGTAGCCTCAATTAGTTCCCCCAATGATGGCTGATTGAATAATTATCTAATTAGAAAGAGAGGCTGGGGAGGTAAGGAACTAATTTGCCCTCATCTGACTACCCTGATAGAAGACAGGAAGGGCATTACAGGAGGAAAGGACTAGCTGGATGTGGAATGAAAGAGTTCCCTTGCAAGGGAGACTGCTTGTCTTACTAAGGCGCTAGTAAAGAAGGGTTAAAAGATGTAGAGATTTAGAACTGTGATGTTGCTTTGTATTGGTGTGGGCAGAAGGATTTAGAACAGGGATCGGCAACCTTTGGCACGTGGCCCGGCAGGGTAAGCACCCTGGCGGGCCAGGCCAGTTTGTTTACCTGCCGCGTCCGCAGGTTCGGCTGATCGCATCTCCCACTGGCTGCAGTTCACTGCTCCAGGCCAATGGGGACTGTGGGAAGTGGTGCGGGCCAAGGGATGTACTGGCCGCCGCTTCCCGCAGTCCCCATTGGCCTGGAGTGGCAAACCATGGCCAGTGGGAGCCGCGATCAGCTGAACCTGCAGACACGGCAGGTAAACAAACTGGCCCAGCCCACCAGGGTGCTTATCTTGGAAGGCCGCGGGCCAAAGGTTGCGATCCCTGATTTCGAATAAAATACAGCCTGACCACTAAAAGAAATTGGGTCTGTGCAGTTTCTGGGACAGCTGAGGACAGGGAAAGAGTATGCCCTCCTCACAGTAGCCCTCCTTGCTTGACTACTCGCTGCTCTGCTATGAGGTTCAACTGAAATTTATTATTATAGTTTCCTATATATACAGATTCATAACCATTGTCTGTAACTATATCTCATAATGACTGTCAAGTTCAGAAAATTACAACCTTTCATAAAAAAATCTTTCTTGATGTATTTTTTATAGTACAACATATGGTATGCACTCAGTTGGTTCAACTGCTTTTTTTCCTTCATTTAAACCTTCTCTTCACCCCTTGGAGTTTCTGGACTCTGATTGTCAGATATGGTAAACAGAGAAAGGCTGGGAACATTGCCTGGGCCTTAGAGGAGGTTATAGTCTAGGATTACATGTTTTGTGAGTGGGAAGAACTTGCCTTTCAACCAGATGATGGTGTTTATACCTTACCATGTGAATCTTTTAAATGTTTTGTTTATTATGCTTTGAATTATATTACATCATACACCATGCATAGCTAGCTCCAACAGAGATTCCAGATCCTAGTGATCTGCTGAAAAAGAAAGCAAAATACCTCTGTACAATAGAGTTCAGTTCTTGTAGCAGTCTTGGTTATTACATAGATAAAGTTTATTTTTCAAAAGCCATTTTCTGTTGGTGTACATGTACTTGGATACTTACAACTGAATGTTCCACTCTGAGCAATCACAAGTGATTTAGTTGATGTTTTCAAATGCAGGCAAGTATTTGAGTGCTACCTGTCTTCAGGCAGAGGTGTTCAGATTTTGTCAAATTATTTGATGGATTTTTGCCTTTTTCAATTTAATAACTTTTTTCAACAGATCAGTTTTTCAGGTATTTGACCAATTCTGCCTGTAGATAAAGGAGGTAGGGCCATTGAGAACCAAGTGTAATCAAGTGACCTAGCCATGGTGTGAATCTGTATACAACATATGAATTCTAGTTTGATTTTGAACTGCCTTTATCCTTATTTCTTATAACTGTATTTTGCTGTGTTCTACCTTATGCTCCTTGTGCTAAGGAGATAGGCAGTGGCACTTGCATGTCTGTCCATGAAAAGGCTGATCATAAAGGACTATCAGCACCTGAATAGATCTTGAGAGAGAACCTGGAGAGAACCAAAAACAGCCTCCCACCCCTCCCACCCCCCAAAAAAACCTTGCATCCTAAATAAAGCCAGTTTTCTCCAATTTCTCTACAAAGGCAGGCTGGGGTTTGAAGGAATGGAATTTCCCCAGAAGCAGCACAAAAAAAACAGATGTCTGTGCTAAGATTTATAACCTCAGAGAGACTCACAAAACAGAGGAAGTGTGGGCAGAAGAGAGGAACAAAGGGGGGTTATTTCATAGCAGGAGGGCTGTTTTTTAACTGTGGGACCTAGAAGAAGAAAGCTGGCTGGAGATGGAGAGAGACTCCACGATTCAAAGGAGAGGCCATATATTGGAGGGGGCAGATCCTAGACACCCTAGAGGACTCTGACCAAATCCCCAAAATGCTTCAGAATGGTGAGGAAACTGAGGCAGGGAAGAGTGTTTAGATGTTTTACTGTTTTGTCTCTATCTGTATTTCTCTTGTGCTAGCAAAGTAATGGATGACTGGTTTAGGAATAAACATCTGTGTATTATGTGCTAAACCAGGGGTTGGCAACCTTTCAGAAGTGGTGAGCCGAGTCTTCATTTATTCACTCTAATTTAAGGTTTTGCGTGCCAGTAATACATTTTACCGTTTTTAGAAGGTCTATTTCTATAAGTCTATAATATATAACTAAACTATTGTTGTATGTAAAGTAAATGAGGTTTTTTAAATGTTTAAGAAGCTTCATTTAAAATTAAATTAAAATGCAGAGCCCCCCTGACTGGTGGCCAGGACCCAGGCAGTGTGAGTGCCACTGAAAATTGGCTCACATGCCGACTTCGGCACGCGTGTCATAGGTGCCTACCCCTGTGCTAAACTATCCTGTGTTCCTGGAGAGCTCAACTGTAACCCAGAGGGCCCACAAGATTGGAGTTCTGAGGAGGAGTGTGCTTAAGCAGCTGAGGTGTTTATGTGGGGGGTCAGGACCGATCCTGGGGGCTAGGACAGCTGGATCATGAGATCCCATTTCTGGGAAGGAGTAACAGAAAAAATCTTATACCCACAAAGTGTGTCAGAGGCCAAGATAAAAAATAGTGCTAAGTCCTACTGACTTTGAAAGTTAATGGAATTTTGGCTCCTAAGTCACTTAGGTAATTTTGGAACAATTTACCCACAGAATGGAAGATTTAGAATACCTTGCCATGAACCAGTACAGCTCTGTATTAAAATCTCTAACTTCTTTTTTTCCTTTGAGTTTGAGTCATGGCATTGTTAGAGTCATGGTGTTAGAATGAAAATCTTCTATCCTCAGAGAAAAGATAAAAAGGTTTTTTTGGTTTTTTTATTTATTTCTTAGCCAGGAGCTTTGTCTCACTGTTCTTGGTACCAGTCAGCCTGACAATTAATTTTCTGCTTCGTTCTGTCTACCTATTTAATTTCCTGCATTTCATTTCATTTCCAACAATACTTTCCAATACTCAGTAGAGACTCCTTCACAAATGGGGCTCTGATTATGGTCATATTTCCACAATAAATATAATTTGCTACAGCTCAACTAAATTTAAAGACAAGATTACTTTCACTAAGTGTTTTATCTGGGGCAGCAGTTTATTAATTTTTAATTTGTATTGTGATAGTGCCTAGGCATCCCAGTCATAGACCAGGACCCAGCGGTACTAACATAAAACTAAATGACTGTCCCTGCCCTGTAGCATTTACAATCCATGTAAAATTTATGCCAGACCTTTCCTTCAGTTTGCTGAATTCTCTCTTTGACTTGCTTAACCTTCTTGTTTAGTTTAGCAGTTTTGGAAGCCGTTATCTCTAGCTACTCATTTTAGTATAAACCATTAAAAATATTTGCCAGCTATTATGACAAAAATCCTATTCTGCATATAGGCTGAATGTAGTACTATAAATTACTACTAAATGATAACTGTAGGCAAGTACTGATTTTAAATAGTGGGTCTCATACCAGTCAGACCCACTTTATTACACTATTTCAGTAGTGCGCAGTGATCCTAAATATGGATCAGTTTCCTGTTATCCTAGGCACTATACAAATAAATAAGACATAAGACAGTCCATGCCACAGAGGGATCACAGTCTAAGATAGTGAAAGATGAATAAACAAACAGGAAGTGTGTGAGGCAAGAACTAGGTTAAATGAAGATGGGCGTAAACTACCTGTGAGACTTATAAGTAGTCATCAACCTAGTCAATGGTAGCTGGTAAATTTACTTTGCATTTTGCCTTTATTTCCTGGTATTATTTCACTTTATGCAGAATCATGACACCAAAGTTAAAAACAAATGTATAAGCTTGACAAATTAATCTCACACTATTTAAAGTTTCCTGGAACATTGTTTTTCTTATAGCCTCCATCCTGGGACTTTTTTTCTATGTAGCATCACCTTTTCTTTGGGGGTGGGAAGAGGTGGGAAGAAAGATTATGGGGTTTTTTTAATTGTGAATTTAGTGCTAAAGAAAAGTGGCATAATGACAGCCCTGGAAGTTAAACTCAGTCATTTAGCCACAAGATAGTGTAACTGCACCTGCTGCAGGGAGTCATTGTGAAGTGTGGTGGTACACAAGTTCCCTGGTGCCTGGTAGCATGCTGCGTGTACCATGGGCAGTGTTGCTATATCTCACAAGTTTATTATGACCTTAGTGGGTTTTGGGGTGGTTTTTACTTGTCTCATGAAAATACGAAGAAAAGCTGCCAACTTGTGAATTTTCTCTTATTTGAAATGGCTACCATTCCTCATTACTGTCAATGGGCTGAAGCCAGCAAGATGGCAACCATTACCCTACAGTCTGTCAGGATGTGGGACTGAGTCTGTCCTTAATAACCAAAGGCATGTCCATGGGCAAGATTGCTGCTACTTTCTGGCTTGGGATATTAGCCAGGACACCGTTAGGAGACAGGAACTCGAAGGCACAGCGGAGACTCTGTAAAAGGAGCATGAGGCCGATGTAGGGTTGCAGGAGTATGGGGAGCAGGAGGAGTCTGAGGGGAAAAGTTATGTGAGGAGCAGGAAGAGACTGAGAACGGTGCAGAGGATAGTGATGGGTGTGAAAGAGGCATAGAATACCCAGGGGCTAGTAGATGGTAAGGGGATCCCCTCTGAACAGCCAGTGGGAGGGATTTATTTAGCATGTGTATTTAAAACTGGATTTTGATCCTGGAAACCACACTGACATTTTGGGGGCAGGTGGCTTCCCCTTAAAGTTTCAAAAATCAGAAGGCAAATAACACCTTCCACCCATATGTATTATTTTTAGCAAATCTCATTATTTTAAAGCCAATCACATGATTGTGATGGGGGAGGGTCTGACTCATGATTTTTGTACATGTAGCATTGGCAATACTGTATGAGCTTGGAGGCAAGTACTATGGTTGTGCCAAGCACTAGGATCTAACCTTTACTGCAAGTAACAATGAGGATTCCTTTACAAGGGCTGCCAGAAATAAGAGGGCCTATACCATAGGTGCACTTACTTTAGGACGGAAGAATCCCATGCACTGCTACAGACTAGGGACCAAGTGGCTAAGCAGCAGGTCTGCAGAAAAAGATCTACTTTTCTGGGGGGAGGGATAGCTCAGTGGTTTGAGCATTGGCCTGCTAAACCCAGGGTTGTGAATTCAATCCTTGAGGGGGCCACTTAGGGATCTGGGGCAAAAATCAGTACTTGGTCCTGCTAGTGAAGGCAGAGGGCTGGACTCAATGACCTTTCAAGGTCCCTTCCAGTTCTAGGAGATTGGTATATCTCCAATTATTATTATTATTGACCTACGGGTTATAGTGGACAAGAAGCTGGATATGAGTCAGTGTGCCCTTGTTGCCAAGAAGGCTAATGGCATTCTGGGCTGTATAAGTAGGAACATTGCCAGCAGATCAAGGGATGTGATCATTCCCCTCTGTTCGGGATTGGTGAGGCCTCATCTGGAGTGCTGTGTCCAGTTTTGGGCCCCACACTACAAGAAGGATGTGGAAAAACTGGAAAGAGTCCAGCAGAGGGCAACAAAAATGATTAGAGTGCTTGAGCACATGACTTATGAGGAGAGGCTGAGGGAACTGGGATTGTTTAGTCTGCAGAAGAGAAGAGTGAGGGGGGATTTGATAGCAGCCTTTAGCTACCTGAAGGGGGGTTCCAAAGAGGATGGAGCTCAGCTGTTCTCAGTGGTAGCAGGTGACAGAACAAGGAGTAATGGTCTCAAGTTGCAGTGGGGCAGGTTTAGGTTGGATATTAGGAAAAATAAATTCACTAGGAGGGTGTGCAGCACTGGAATGGGTTACCTAGGGAGGTGGTGGAATCTCTTTCCTTAGAGGTTTTTAAGGTCAGGCTTGACAAAGTCCTGGCTGGGATGATTTAGTTGGGGATTGGTCCTGCTTTGAGCAGGGGGTTGGACTAGATGACCTCCTGAGGTCCCTTCCAACCCTGATATTCTATGATTCTAATAAAAAAACAGATATGCCCCAACAGTTCCCAACCCAGCCTTTGAGGACACTCCAGTCTAAAGGGGAAATATAAGATGGTAAGGTCCCAGAATAATTCTTCAGCCCTGTCTTCTTGCCTCCAGGCCATTGTCCTGTGACTTCTCCTGTGGCTAATGCTGATCCCCTGCCAGCAGCAGGATATGTCTCAGCCCAGTTCTCCAGCCCTCCAGTCCCAGCTGTTAGGCCACCTGCTATCCAGACTTCCTTCTTCAACTAGCTCTCAGACTGCTACCTCTGGCCTCCTATTATTCTCATGCAACCTTTGCTTCCTTTCTAGCCTAATTCCCTGTGACCTCAGACTGTACTTCCCTTTCCTGTACTCTGAGGGTATAGATCTTCTGGTAGCTAGATTTTGCATAGAGGGTTTGCACACTGCCTGGTATTGAGCCAGCAGGTTGATTACAATAGGCACAACATTGGCAGCATATTGAAGCATATTCTTACCAGTAACTGCACACTGCACCATAGTAACTCTAACTCAGGAACCAATTCATGCAACAAACCTCGATGACGACTCTGCCCACATATCTACACCAGCGACACCATCACAGGACCTAACCAGATCAGCCACACCATCACCGGTTCATTCACCTGCACATCCACCAATGTAATATACGCCATTGTATGCCAGCAATGCCCCTCTGCTATGTACATCGGCCAAACTGGACAGTCCCTACGGAAAAGGATAAATGGGCACAAATCAGATATTAGGAATGGCAATATACAAAAACCTGTAGGAGAACACTTCAATCTCCCTGGACAATAGCAGATCTAAAGGTAGCCATCCTGCAGCAAAAAAACTTCAGGACCAGACTTCAAAGAGAAACTGTTGAGCTTCAGTTCATCTGCAAATTTGACACCATCAGCTCAGGATTAAACAAAGACTGTGAATGGCTTGCCAACTACAAAAGCAGTTTCTCCTCCCTTGGTTTTCACACCTCAACTGCTAGAAGAGGGCCTCATCCTCCCTGATTGAACTAACCTTGTTATCTCTAGCCTGCTTCCTGCTTGCATATATATACCTGCCCCTGGAAATTTCCATTACATGCATCCGACGAAGTGGGTATTCACCCACGAAAGCTCATGCTCCAATACGTCTGTTAGTCTGTAAGGTGCCACAGGACTCTTTGCTGCATTGGCACAGTGTGTGTCAGTGTCTCCATACTGCTTTGTGATATATCTCCACTCTCCTCTGGAAGGAAAAATTTGGTGACAGGATAGTTCAGTTTTAATGGTATATTCAGGCCTTCTCAACTCTTTAGAGTTTGCTAAAAAGGGTGTTGGTTAGTTCCACTCAAATGGTTTTTTGTCTGTCCAATATTTTAACCCCAAGAAACTGTGAGGCATTTCTCCTTCTGTGTCTTTGTGTACAGTGGAGCAATGCATTGTATTAGAAAACATGTTCTCTCAGTTCTGCTACTGACATGCCAGGTAACACTGGGCAAAATCACTTCACCTTCCTATGTCTATTTCCCCCTTTTCCCTTATTTCCTTTGTCTGCCTGGCATATTTAGATTGTAAGCTCTTTGGGGCAGGAACTGTCTTTATCATGTGTGTATAGTACCTAGCACTATTTTATTTTTCTTACATCTGTTTGTTTTGCACAATCTGCGTAATTCCTTCTTCTGTGATTTTTTTTCTCCCCAGATAAATGTTTAGAGCCAAATTCTGCCCTCAGATGATGTAAGAGGCAGACAGAGCATCTAAGAGCATAGACAATTATTTAATTAAAAATTAATCATCTGTCCACACCTGTAATTCATATTCTAAACCTACTGTACAAAATGAAGATTTTGGAGGCAGGAGCAAAAATTATTCTTAAGTTTTGTTTTCATTCCTGACAAACCAGTTAGAAAGCTTTTCACACAAAAGAGGATGCAAGCAGCACAGCATTATCATTGCATCCCAATTTAACATTGCTGCCGAGCATACTTCTGCTGAAATTTATCTGCCCCACACCAGTAATAATCTACTGAAAAAATTCAGTACCATGATTTATACTCCTAATTTGAGTTATGGGAACAAGATCTAAATATAGGGTGAGATTCTGTGCTTTGCCTGTAAAAGGTGCACCACAGAACTCCCAGCCCAGAGGGTAGAGGGGCTATAATGGCTTTAGGCCACCTTTACATCTTCCCAATCCTGGGCTGCTCTAGAGGCTGGAGAGACTCTCAACATAACTTAGCCCTAGGAGCCTAAGTTATGGCAACCTTGTTCCTAGGCCTGTCCTATAGGTGACAGTACCGCCTAGAATCTCAGCAGTTCTGTGTGCGGTGGCTCCATCCCTACCACACCCATCCCACCCCCGATAGTGAGGCTTGCATGCAGACTCTTGGAAGGACGCCTGAGAGCTGTCTTCTGCAGTGCATATGCTAGGGGAAAGGTCTCCTCTGACTGGGTATGAGGGATTTAAGGCCCCTTTATATCACTCTACCCCTTTTACCCAGTATAAAAGGGGCCAGGGTGAGGCTCTGACCCATAAAATTAGCAACTAAGGGTCAGGTAAACAGAGCTAAAGTGTACATATCTGCTGGAGCAGGGCTGTTTTGCATTATTTCATGTGCTCAAGCAGCTAAGGAAGATATGCAGAAGAATAGTCATATCCAAATCCATGAAACATGCACATGAACCATCTAGAAGCAGTTCCCTACACAGACATCAGCCCTAGGAGGCTGAGTGAGAACTAAAGCAGTGAAGCACCATGTAGGGCAAAAGAGGAACATGTGGCTGAGCTCCATGCCATTGACCACACAAAGTTATACTTCTGCAAAATCACAAGTTCCTTTTGCCCTATGGAATCCTACCCCATTTGATGAACAAAATTTCAGTACATTTTAGTACACAGATAATTATTCACACACATCTGTGTACACAGTATAGACTATGTTCATCTTGAATATTAGGTAAAATGTAAAAAATACCATCGTTATTTTAAAAAATTACATGCCACAGTATGATTTTCAAAGGTTCATAAAACACAGGCAAATCTGAATCTGCAAATGCAAAGTACTCCACTTAGGAAGGAACAATCAGTTGCACACCTACAAAAAAGGAAATGACTGCCTATGAAGGAGTACTGCAGAAAAGGAGCTGGGGGTTATAGTAGATCACAATCTAAATATGAGTCAACAGGGTAACACTGTTGCAAAAAAGGCAAACATCATTCTGGGATGTATTAGCAAGAGTGATGTATGCAAGACACAAGAAGTAATTCTTTAGCTCTACTCTCCACTGATTAGGCCTCAGCTGGAGTATTGTGTCCAGACCTGGGTGCCACACTTCAGGAAAGATGTGGACAAAATGGAGACAGTCCAGAGAAGAGCAACAAAAAAGGTTAAAGGTCTAGGAAATATGACCTATGAAGGAAGATTGAAAAAACTGGGTTTGTTTAGTATGGAGAACAGAAGATTCAGAGGGGACATGATAATTTTTAAGTACACAAAAAGTTGTTACAAGGAAGAGGGAGACAAATTGTTCTTTTTAACCTCTGAAGATAGGACAAGAAGCAATGGGCTGTAATTGCAGGAAGGGCAGTGTAGGTTGGACATGGGGAAAAACTTCCTAACTGTCAAGGTGGTTAAGCACTGGCATAAATTGCCTAGGAAGATTGTGGAATCTCCATGATTGGAGATTTTTAAGAGCAGGTTGGACAAATACCTGTCAGAGATGGTCTAGATAATAATTAGTTCTGCCATGAGTGCAGGGGACTGGACTAGAACAGCTCTCTAGGTCCTTTGCAGTCCTATGATTCTGTGATCTCCTGACCAATTTTCAGGAGAAAGCATAAAGTCAATTTTTATCAGTGAGGGCTTGTATATTTTAACTTCAGATATTTCTGTGTTAGAATTGATCACAGAAAAGTCATAAGAATTATTTTATATTGAGAAAAGTGTTTCTTGCCCACCCACCCCCAAACAAACAAACACACTCTCTCTCTCTGTCTCCTAATTCAAAATGGTTTAACTGTTTTGGCTCAAAATTTTATTTAAAAAAAAAGTAGTTCACTTTCCGGCAGTGATAAGGGCTAGACAATTTCAGCCTACTATATGACTGTTCCATGGAGCTGATGTGATGAGTATGAAAGCTGCACTCATGATAAATGTCAGAAGCACTTAAACTTCTTTTTTGGCATAATATAGCTCAATTTCTGACTGCACTTTTATGTGGCTCCTATTGTTTTAGCTATGTGGGTGGGGTGGTTTTGCTGTTTATTGTTTGATAGAGGTGTGCATGTCTGCAAGTAGAAGCAGCTAAGAAACAAAAAGAGAAGGCAGCAGTCAAGCCAAAGAGACAGCCAGAAAGGGAGAGGGAGCATGGCCTTGAGAAAGAACTTAGCAAGAGAACTCTTTGGCCAGAATGCTGTCTGGAAAGAGACTTGGAACTGTGAGCAAAGAAACTGCCTCCTATTGTTTGATTCCTGGGGTGTTTGGGGAAGCAGGACTTTGTGTGCGCTTTGTATATAAACAGGGTTGCATCATAGAAATACCTGATTCCCTCGTCAATTTTCTCTTCTTAATGGAAACAACCCACAAGATCCTGAATACTGGCTAACCATTCAGGCAAAAAGGAAAATCATGTAGTACTGTAATGTAATCAGAGCCATCCATTGGGTACGGCGAATCAGGGCGACTGCTCCAGGCCCCGCATTTTGGGGGACTCTGCGGGCCAGTGTGATTGGCCAGCGTGGTCAGTCCCAGAAGTGACGGGTCGGGACCCGGAAGTGACAGATTCATCACTTCTGCCCTGGGCCCTGCACCCTGCTAGGGATGGCCCTGAATGTAATAAAACATATAGCTGTGGAGCTGTTGCTCCAATGGATTTAGTCCTAATTTTTTACCTCAAAAAGTCAGAAGGTGCAGATTATTTCTGTAAACTGAGTTGAGAAAACTCACAGCCTACATGTGTGTTCCAAAAATAATGACCTATTCAAGTTTTGTATGTCTATACTTGCTAAATTCATCCATAATAACCAGAATTTAATTAATTTGAATATAAATACTGTTCCTGAGAGTCTGGATGCTAGATTAAGTGACACTGCTTTCCCAGTTATAACAGAACGTATTGCTGACATGTTTAGTGTGTATTCTATACTGGTAAATTACCAATTTGCATGAAAATGAGCTACAATTAATTTAGTAGATAGAGAAGCCTGTCTTCTCATTTAAATAACTATTGACCTACTTCTGATTTTGTTTTTGTTTTTTTGCCTCTTTAGGAAACCTAATGGGAAAACTGTGCACTGTCAGTAACTTGGGGATATATTTCTGAATAAAATGTACTGATTGCATTTAAGTCAAGCAGAAAAAGAAAGAGATTAGAGGTAAGTGACAAAAGTAATTTGAAGCACGGAAAGACTTCCATATGAAGAGATTGGGATGGTTAAGTTTAGAGAGAAGATGAATAAGAGAATACATGACCAAGGGATACAAATTAATGAATGAGACTATGAGGTTCCTCTGAAGCATCTGGTCAGCATCAGAGACCAAATACTGAACTAGATACTCTATTATGGCAACCTCTGCTCAGCCAAAAATTATTCTACCATTGTGGACTGTATAATGAAAATAAAAGTGTTGATCTGAAATTTGCTTAAAAACCAGAATAAATGTGTTCTCTGATTACCTCAGTAATATAATATATTGCAATATAATTAAGTTATATATATATATACATATATATGTTGTAGTATAGACCTGGTCAAGGCTCTATTGTGTTAGGTACTGAATAAACAGGGTGAAAGACACCTATATATTGCACCTTTTATCCTAAAAGATCTGAAAGTGCTTTACAAACTTTTACACATAAGAATTTAACCTATTTTAAGCATTCACATAGAGCGTAGTTCACATAGATGGTGTACGAGAACTGCAAGGGGAAATGTACCGGTATTTATTTTTTGAATAACACAATGCAGCTATCCTCCAGCTCTGATTGCATGAACAATATTTAACAATACGTTACAAATTAATTAAAGTTGGCATGACAATGCTAACACATTTCCAACCTACAAAACGGAAACCTTCTCCCACTCCCTGAAAAATCTGGGTAAACTAATAGGCTTTGCAATGTGACCCAATGGTCAATAAATATGAGCTCTGTTTGAGCAAGAGGGAAGTAAAATTCCAGATTTGGAGTACTCCTCTTAGAAATCCCCGAGCATGAGTCTCCACTGCCCTGCATTTTGTATAGTAATTTATACTGGATCAAAGTGCTTGTAAAATGCTATTATATCAGAGTAGTAGAGTTTTATCCACCATTTGAAATTCACTTTGCATTGGCATAAGTGTATAGTTATTTATACCAGTGTATACAAGGTGATAGGCTGTGGAAAGCAGACCCCAGCTCCTAGTTCCCAGATCTCAGTGGGACAACATGTCTGAGGCAAATAAGCAATATCCCTTTGACTGCTAGAAGGAACTGCACCTGGTTACACCACTGCCTCTCAGCTGGCAGCACCCACTCTTCTATGCACCTATGCTTCCTCTTCACCATTCCCTTGGTGCCCCTTAGAGCTCCAGCCCTCTCTCCCAGTATAAGGATCTGGGTGAGTGGGGGTGCCAGGTGAATGTGCAAGAGGGTACCTGGATGAGTATGGGTGTGCATACAGTGAGGGGCGAGCTGGCTGGATGAGTGCAGATGTCTAGTAGAATGCAGGGGGAAGAAGGGGAATAAAAACACCTAGGGAGAATGTAACACGGTGGCAGATTAAGTCCCTGTATAGGAGTGTAGGGCTGTCCTGTGGAGTCGTCATAGGTCCAGGTGCTAAAACCCTCCATTAGAATTCAAAGTAAGTACTGTCCAGTCATGCTGTGCAGTGAGTCAAGTTAGCTCCAACAAGGATATAAATGGGGCAGGACTGGAGAAGGTCCTGTAAGAAAATCCTAAGAACAGCCTATCTTGGGGAGAAAACTTTAGGCTGAGGTTTATGTTGTGCTAGTGTTTTTGAGTCACCTATAAAGCCAAACCCCAGGAAGGGGATAAATTTGGAAAGTAACTCAGGTTCTGGGTAATCTGAGGGCCCTTTCTCAGGAGACAGAAACAACGAGAAGGAAAGCTATCGGAGAAGGGGTTGGAGCTGAAGTACATGATCCCAGGGAATGATGTAGAAACAACTACTGGGTTTGGGGATATAGGAGGTACTGCTTCAAAAGCTTGTGCTGGGTTCAGGGCTGAATGATAAAATCAGAATCTCAGCTTTCATTTTAAAACAATGTTTCTAGCCTTCATGACTGAAAGAAAATCTTGCAAACTTGACCCAAGTGTAACTCAGGTTATGTCTATACTACCCGTCAGATCGGCGGGTAGTGTTCGATGTATTGGGGATCGAGTTATCGTGTCTCGTCTGGACGCGATAAATCGATCCGCTAATCGATGGCCGTACTCCACCTCGGCAGGAGGAGTAAGCGGCGTCGACGGGGGAGCCGCGCCAGTCGACTCGTCACTGTGAGGACGGCCAGGTAAGTCGAACTAAGATACTTTGACTTCAGCTACGTGACTAGCGTAGCTGAAGTTGTGTATCTTAGTTCGAACACCCCCGCCCCACTAGTGTAGCCCAGGCCTCAGACTTGCTGTGATGCTTGAAAGAATAGCTCCACAAGGTATGAACCACACCGTTCTGCTTAACTCTGAAAGCTGCTGTCAGATCAGGAAGTGTGATCAGTGCCTCAATCTGGGGTTGGGCCATGGGATCCGCATATAGAGTATGTCTAGATCCCCAGATTACCTTAATTTGGATGGGCCCTGTAAATCTTGACTGTGACCTTCTTTGTGCCAAATCTATTCTTTTACTTTTTCTCCTGTCTTTTCATGTGGTATCCAAATGAATAAATTAGAAGATTTATCCAAGAAGTACGAGAGTATCTGAGTCATAATCAAGTTTACACAATAAATTATTCTACTGCAGACTGGCTGTAATTTATGCTTATTTTATTGACTCATGAGTCTCCTGTTTCAGGGAGCAGCATACAATCAAAGTAGGTAATTATCTGAAGCCACCTATTTGAAACAAAGCCATGCTTCATGTGGGAGACCTGCCCTTACAAACTCATAGGGTGTGGGGATCAGGGAAGATACACTTTTGAGAGATAGAAGAATTCATGGGCATTAAACATTCAAAGTATCAAAGGCTGCTTTCTGCCCATCTAATGCATATATTATTCCAAACTTAGTTCCTCCATAGCTGGAAGGAATAGACATCTCATCCTTGAAATGCAGAGTGTTGCACTTCTCCCCTGGCCAGCTGCCATCCTCATAACACTCTTGCATGTCCGAACTAAGGCAGTCATTGCAGATGACAGCTCAGCAGCTCACAGGAAGTGCAGACTTCTTGTATGGGTTCTCCACACCCTATTCATGTGTACAGCAGAAATATACCAGTCCTGCTATCTAGCCAGCACCCATACTGGTAGGGGGCTTGGTTTCTCCCTATGTAAAATATACTATAGAAACTCCCCAGCATCCTTAGCCAATACGAATGGAGATTTATAGAATGATTCTTAGCCTGCAACAATGGTTTAGACTAAATAATGTGAATATACACATAAGTCAAAAAAATATATTATTTGAAATATCTCACATTTATAGTGTTTGCTTAATTAGTGTTAATGTGTTAAAATGCATCTTTTGTGAGAAAATCTCTATTAGTATTTAAATATATACAAAAATCAGTGAACTGCTGAACCACTGGCTAAAATGAGAGTGGTGTTGGTGTTCTCCTACAGAAGCCTCATCCAATTTTCTTTGCTCAAGGAAGGTTGCTGTGATGTAACACTTTGAACTGGAGAGTGTATAAGAGTGGGAGGAGAAAGTCATCTATTGAGAAATGCTTATGATTTCCTCTTTTTTGTTGTTGTTGTTGTTGAACATTTAAAAAATGTTCAGTACAAATTAGAGTTGGGTGGGATTTTTGGCCAAAACGTTTTCTGACCAAAAAATGCAGATTTGGATTAGCTGAAAAATGTTGCGAATTTGTGTTGATTTTGGCTAATTGTTTTGGTTGAAATGAAAGAATATTTTTTTCTAAAATATCTAAATGAACAGTTTCAATTTTGCAGACTAGATTCACAGGGGGATTTAGCAGTGGTCCTGCACCATCTCTTTATTCCTAATAGCCCTGTCACTTACCTGGTATGTCAGAGACACAGGACTTAAACCCAGGTCTCCTCATGCCCAGGTGAGTGCCCTATCCACTAGACTATTGGCTATTCTAGGCTGAGTTACTCTCAGGCCTGGTCTACACTACGATTTTAGGTCGAATTTATCAGTGTTACATCAATTTAAGCCTGGACCCGTCCACACGACAAAGCCCTTTTTTTCGACTTAAAGGGCTCTTTAAATCGATTTCTTTACTCCACCTCCGACGAAGGGATTAGCACTGAAATCGGCCTTGCCAGGTCGAATTTGGGGTAGTGTGGACACAATTTGACGGTATTGGCCTCCGGGAGCTATCCAAGAGTGCTCCATTGTGACTGCTCTGGACAGCACTCTCAACTTAGATGCACTGGCCACGTAGACAGGAAAAGGCCCGAGAACTTCTGAATTTTATTTCCTGTTCGGCCAGCGTGGTGAGCTGATCAGCACAGGTGACCATGCAGAGCTCATGAAGAGCTCATCAGCATGATGTGCACATTGCTGGGGCACATTGCCCGGCCTGTACTTTGTGAGAAGTCTATATCCATGTCTATGTCCTCATCACTCTCGTCACCGCACTGCCGTCGCCTCCTCGCCTGGTTTTGCTTTTGCAGCTTCTGGTTCTGCATATACTCCAGGATAATGCGTGTGGTGTTTACAGTGCTCATAATTGCCATAGTGATCTGAGCAGGCTCCATGATCCCAGTGCTATGGGGTCTGCACTGAAAAAAGGCACAAAACAATTGTCTGCCGTTGCTCTGATGGAGGGAGAGGTGACTGACAACATGGCCTACAGGGAATTAAAATCAACAAAAGGGGTGGCTTTGCATCAAGAAGAAACACAAACAACTGTCACACAGAATGGCCCCCTCAAGGATTGAACTCAAAACCCTGGGTTTAGCAGGCCGTTGATTTCACAGAACAAATCGGGTCAATTTCTTGTTTTGATCCACTCCATCTATCTTTTACATCTTAGGCTGGCAGCAGATGGTGCAGTACGACTGCTAGCCATCATCATCTCCTGGGTGCTTGGCAGAAGATGGGAATGACCTGGCTGAGTCACTCCCATGTCTGCCCAGGCGCCCCTGACCGACCTCATTGAGGTCGGCTAAAAGAGCACCCAGGAATACGATGACGATGGCTACCAATCGTAATGCACCGTCTGCTGCCAAAAGGCAATGAGCTGCTGCTATGTAGCAATGCAGTCCCACGTCTGGGAGCGAGAGAGGGGCCTGACGACATGTACCCAGAACCACCCGCAACACTGTTTTTGCCCTATCAGGCATTGGGATCTCAACCAAGAATTCCAATGGGCAGCAGAGACTGCGGGAATTGTGGGATAGCTACCCACAGTGCAACGCTCCGGAAGTTGACACTAGCCTCGGTACTGTGGATGCAGTCTGCCGACTTAATGCACTTAGAGCATTTTGGGTGGGGACATGCACAATCGACTGTATAAAAATGATTTCTAAAAAACCGACTTCTATAAATTCGACCTAATTTCATAGTGTAGACATACCCTCAGTCTCTCCTGTTGAAGCTGATCCACTTTGTATAAAATACTTGACTAGTCACTGGGCCAAACAGACTGATTCTATAGCCTGGTGATTAGGGCACTTATCTAATAGGAGGTTTCAGTCCCTACCCACAATGAATATTCAACAGGAAATTTATATAGGTGTTAGGTTGAACTCCAGTACATACTGTACCTATTTGTACACAATTTTCCATGTGTACACTGAGGCAGAGTCTGAAGAATTTATTCTGCAGAGTTAATTATGGGTGTGTTAATCATTTGCATTCATGATCCTATCTGAATCACCATGGACTGTTTTATACACTGACTGCTGAGATTATTCTCTATTGTGTCTTCCTACAAAAAAAAATAGGTATATTAGGTATTTCTAAGGCACCTATCATTGTGGTATCTAATTTATATCTGATTCCGCTGAAAGAGTCTGTTGTGCTTTGACATACTTCCAGGTCATTCTGAAAATATGTTTTCTATCATTTTAATTAAGCAATGTAAACCATGTGGACATTTAAGTGACCATTGAGTATCTATTATGCAGTGGTGCAGATCACAAGGATGTGTACACTGTAAACTTTTTGGGGCAGGGCCTGTTGGTTTATTTGTTTATGCAGTACCTAGCATAATAAGGCCTTTTCTCTGTTTGGGAACCCTTGGCACTATACAAATAAATGACATGCTGAAAAAGAGAAGGGACTGGAGGAACAGTGATTGTTCCAGTTACAAATAATGCATTTGAAAATTGTTAGTAAAGTCAGATGTATATGCCAATAATGATTACAGTTTTTTTAAAAAAAGGTTTTATACGAATATAGTGCTTCCAAAAGATACCAGAATGAAACCCCTGGAGTTTAAGTTCTGTTTTATTATCCACCGAACAGTAAAGTATGGGTAAGCAGCTTCCCAAACCCTGCCCTACCAGTGTGCTCCTCTGTGGGGGGCAGCCTCTGGGGTGAGCATATACGTTAGTCTCAGTGGGTCCAAGTCACCTCTGATATAACTTCACTAGCTACAACAGATTTGCACCAGGGATGAGCTGGGTCCTATGTACACTGAGCCCTTGGTCTCTTCTCTGAAATTTTCCTCACAGGAATTACATCAAATATGGGGAGGATTCTTCTGATGTGGATGTCTATTAACTGGTGGACTGAGACCGTTAAATCATTTCATATAGGCCACCAATAGCCATCAGCTGGCAATGTTTTTTTTTATCTCTTTTATCAGGGTCAAATTTGCCAGGCTCTGTATTCCATTACTTACCGGTATTTGTTTAGCCATGCCCCATTTAATTTATACAACTGACAATAAAGTGGAACACTTCTAGAAGAATTATTAGTTTATTCATCAGTATCAACCAATTCCTCTAGACTTTTGGTTGTAGACAGTCAACTTCACACACACAACTCTTTGTGAGTACTCCACAAAGATCAGTAATATTTCCCACATATTCAAAGTATATGTGAAACCACCTGGAAAGAGTGAGACACTACAGGCTTCAAAGTCAGACACATTTATATCTTGTTCTCATAGCGCAAAAAAAAATGCTAACACATGGGTGTCTCAATGCTTGAGCATGATAAATATCTGGATGAAAAACAACTGTCTGTAGCTCAATCCAGCTAAAATAGATTCATAGATTCTAGGACTGGAAGGGACCTCGAGAGGTCATTGAGTCCAGTCCCCTGCCCTCATGGCAGGACCAAATACTGTCTAGACCATCCCTGATAGACATTTATCTAACCTACTCTTAAATATCTCCAGAGATGGAGATTCCACAACCTCCCTAGGCAATTTATTCCAGTGTTTAACCACTCTGACAGTTAGGAACTTTGAGAAAGTGGAAATGCTTTCTCCAAGAAACAAACCAAATAGATGCAGTGGTGAATGATGTTGGTAGGAGAGAAAAAATTTTCAAGGCACTGAGACAGGCACCGGACTTGTTTTTTATTGAAACTTTGTACTCTCTGGCTTTAAAGTGGGTGTGCAGTTTTGGGGTCCTTCTGGACTAACTGCAGCTTCTAGACAACCAGATAACATAGCAACAGTGTCCAGTAGAGCCTTTTCCATCTTTGGCTATCTAGAAAAGAAGTCCCTTTCCTATCAGACGTAGACCTAAATGTGTGAGCCATGCCTTTTTACTTCCAACAAGACAGCAAAACACTCTAGCTGTGTCAGTCTATGAAGATCATTTGTCATTTCTTCTGGACCAGCATGTAGTGACTTGCCTAGTAGGTACAGAGACTGATGCTACATCCACAACACTGGATCCCTATCTGATTCAAGATTTGCTTCAAGGAACTGATATTAATTATTCAAGTTCTCACTTGGTTGATGCCTGACTGTCTCAAAAACTTTCTCTCTGAGACCCACCATGATAGCTGTAATCATTGGGGACTTGAATAATTAGATGATAAGTGTCAACTCTTCTTGACAGCAGGCTCTCTATTGGAGATAAGATCAAATCTTAGTACCTTTAGGGTGAAATGTAGGACTCTGCTATTTGTACAAGGCTTCCCACAATAAAAGTGACTACAGAAGAGCCAGAAATGCTTTCTCCAAGAAACAAACAAATGAGAACAGCCCTACATAGAAAGTGGTAAATCCTATGGAGAAATTGAATGTATGATCCTTTCAGCTGAAATGTTGCTTTTTCTTAACTGTATATATAGCACTCTGGTGCATTAAAAATCCATAGATATTTCCTAACAACTCCCTACCCTTAGCTTATCATTTGAATTCTTATTATTATTTATTATTGTTTGTTTGTATTACTGTTGTGCCTAGGAGCCCTAGTCATGGACCTGCACTCCATTGTGCTAGGCGTTGTACAAACAAAAAGACAGTTCCTACCCAAGCGCATATGCATATTTCTTAATGCCATTTTTTTTTTAAATCAGAAGTAGTGTTTTAAATACAAAACACATTTATATATCTTTTTGATATCCTCTAAATTAAACAAACTAATCTCTTACAAAATTAGGCTCTAATCCTGTAAACAACCATGAATAACTTTATGCATATTAATAGTTTTATTGAAGTCAGTGGGATCACTTATGTATAAAGTTAGGAACATGCATAAGTGTTTTCAGGACTAAGCCCTTAGGCATTATCTTTGTATTGAAATGTGTTAAAAATGATGTTAGGCTAAATTTTCAGAAAGATGTGCCTAGGCAGGATCCCTAAAACTAGCAACAGCTCACCTAACTTGGAATCAATGGCATTTTCACCAGAGTGAACATTTTAAAAAAATAGTACCTCAGTGCATTAAAAACTACTATGCGCTGGAATTTTCAAGGGGGCTGTCACAGGGTGGTTGGCCTCTTTAAGGGGAGATGGGCCGAGCCCCTCCTGAGACAGAATTAGCTCACCTCTCCAGGTGGCTATGTGTCTGGTGAGTCATGTGACCCAATCAGGCCTTTTTGGGGAAGAGATAAGAGCAGAGGAAGAGTAAGGGGGAAATGGGACTCTGGAGGGGAGTGTCATCAGTCCTCCTTATTCAACATCATTCAATGATCTTCCAAAAGAGAGGAGTGCTGGAATAGACATCTCTTTATTTGCTGACAACTGTGCCCTATGGGCCAAAAAAAATCCAGAAACCCTGAAATAATTGCTAAAAGAATAAATGAAGCACTAAGGAAGGGCGTGGAATGGGAAAAGATGGGGCTTTACATTCTCAACTGACAAAACTAAGGGAATTAGATATTCACTAAAAACAAAATTTAAAAAGATTATAAATTGTATCTGTATGCAAAGCAAATAAATATAGTTAAAAGCTTCACATTTTTAGGTGTGATATTTGATGATAAGCTCACTTGGCACTAATTATTGAGTATAGGTGCCAGGCTTTCAGTTTGGGGTAAAAAACAAATCTGAAAAAGCTTGACTCAAGCCAAGCTTGGGTGCTGCGAATTGCATGTGGTGCCTTCATTCACAATGCTATTGTGTGTACTGCAAATAGCTGTGGGTGAAATGCCTATTACTTTAAGAATGAAACTTTTAAACTTAACCTTTTGGGTGAAAGACATTAGAAACACTAGACGATGGAAACACTAAGCCAATATATGAGAATGAAGGGAATTAAGTGGTCGATGAGTAGGGCAAAAACTCAAAATGCCTAAAGTAAGTAGGGTTAAAGCATGGACAAAGGATCTTAGGGAAAAGAAAAACTCAAAGAGGTTTAAATCTATAGCTTTGGGAAAATGTGTTATAACTGGAAAATTATGCCTCCTGAGGTAGCTATGGAATTGCATAATCAAATTAAAAGAGAAAAAGGAGGATTTAATGTGCAAGATATAGCAAATCAATACATTTGGGATAAATGCCAAGTGAATACCAATGGTTCCAAAGATGTAAAAACTAGAAGAGTGGGAACAGTATTTTGCGTTCCTTGCTTGGAATCAAGAAAGCTGTACGTCTATCAAATTGTGTACTGTTTTGATGACTGAACTGGCAGGAATAATGATGGCATTAAATTGGCTCATGGATGTGTGCCCAGCTGCCGTGGTCATCCTGTCTGATATCCAATCAAGACTACTGGTGGTCAGAAATGGCACTTCAGATAGCAGAAATTACATATTAATGAAATATTTCTCTTAACAACAGAATTGACACAGTTGGGTGTAATCATAGTAACAGCTTGGATCCTAGCACATGTAGAGGTAGTGGGCAATGAGCTGACAGACAAAGGGGCAAAAAATGCTGTCAAACATGACCAAGTTGATTTAGAGATCCCTTTAAGTAAATTGGAGTTAAAATGTTTGTTTAAAAATGAGTTGAGAGAGAAATGGCAGGAAATATGGACAAAATAAATGAGGGGAGGGGAAATATTCTGTGAAATATGCCCAAGAGTAAAAAATGCTGATATACACCAAGGCCCTGAGAGGGAGAGTGAAGTAGCTCTATGTAGGCTTTCAAGTGGCCATTGTGGCTTAAATAGTAATTTGTTTCTAAGAAACAAACATAAAGATTGATGATATGGGATGTGCAAGGTCTAGGAAACAGGTGATCATCTCCTTTGGGAGTGCAAAGAGTATACCATTAAAAGGGGATATTTATATGAAAAACATATTTGCCTTAAAGTATCAAAATTTTCACTGCAACGCCAAGTAAGAGCATCAGGAAAATGGGGCCCTATAAAACTAAGCAATATTGCAGTGCTTTAAGAATATTGGAAAAGGTGAGAGACTTAATTCTTGAATTATCTATTGTGTCCAGTGCTTGGCAGTCATAGACTCAGCAAGTGAGTCTGCTTTGCCATAAAACACAAAAAGAAGAGTAAGGAGGAGGTCAGACTCCAGGTAAGAAGCCCTGTGCGTCTCTGCTGGATAGAGAGCAGAAAGATAGACCCTCAAGGAGACGCATGTGTGGACCCAGCCACACACTGGAGTGAAGACACTTTGTTTTAAATTTTGGCAAATACATTGCAAACCCTCTGTGATCACTCAGCTATCATAGGAATGATTGGTTAGGCATTTGAAGACTGCAAGACTATTACATGGCAGCAGCAAATGGGAGCTCTAGAAGAACATGGGTGGGGAGAGCTGTCAAAGAACACCCTGAAAAACATAGGCAGAATACACATAGGGTGAGATTATTGATGGCATTTAGGGGCCTAACTCCCATTGATTCAACAATCTGCAGAGCCTAGAACAATAGAGTCAGTTGCCACGTTAATGCTAGGGAGCTGAATTTTGTTCCCTGACAGACGATAAAAATCAATTTTGTATAGAATGAAACTAGCTAATTACATTAGATGTGATTTTTTTATAAGCAATATACCATATATACTCGTTCATAGGCCGAATTTTTTTTAGTAACAAAGGGAAGCACCAGAGATGGGGGTCGGCTTATGAACGGGTATAGAGAGGGAGAGGTGGGACACAGCCCTTCCCCTCAACAGAGGGAGCAAGGAGAGCAGCACAGCTGGCAGAGCCAGAAGGGAAGAGGCGGGGCCAGAGTCTCTCCACTTCTGGCCACACTGCTCCACCCCAGCCTCCGAAGCAGCTGCAGCTCCAGGCTGGCAGGCTGCAGCCGTGCCGCTTGGCCCTGCCCCCCACAGCAGGCTGTGGCCACGCCACTGGAGCACACTGTGGCCGTGCCACCTGGCCCAGCCGGCTGGAACGTGCTGCGGCCGCGCCACCCAATCTGGCCCGCCAGAGCAGGCTGCAGCCACGCTGCCCAGCCTGCTGGAGCAGCTTCAGCCAGGTCAGAGACATCCTCCCCTGGCCCTCCCCAGATAAGGTGGGAAGGGATGGGATGGGGAGAGTGTGGGGGTCCTGTGGAGGGTGGTCACAGGGGTTACTCCCCTGACTCCCCTCTTCCCCCCCCCCAAAAAAAAATTCCCCACCAGTTGCTGTCTCAGCCCGTCAGGGTAAGCAGCTGGCGCGCTGGGACACTTTGTTTACGTAGGTTTACCTCCGTGCCTGCGGACACTCGAGGTAAACAAACCATCTCTGCCCACCAGCGGCTTATCCTGATGGCCTAGGAGCCAAAGTTTGCTGACCCCTGAATTATAGGGTCGGCTTATGAACGGGTTATAAAAAATTTCCATTTTTACGTATGCATCTTGCGGGGGGTCGGCTTATAAATGAACCAGCTTATGGTCGAATATATACGGTATATAAACTCTTATTCTTCAGGGCATAAGCTAAATGAAAATGGTAGGAAGAAATTCCATCCTTAGCCAGTTGTAAAAGGGTATTTGGGGATTTTTTTGAATCTATTTAAAATTTAAAGCAACAGGAAGAGTTTGGAGACCTGTACTACAGTGATAATCATAAATGTCAAGAGGCACGCTTATGGCCCATTGGTATGATGTAGATTTGATAACTTAATTGTAGGATCTGGCAGTAGAAAGAGATGGGCTAAGAGGGTGAAAGCAATTATGCAAACAAAATATTCATCTGTGGAACTGAGAAAACACAGAAAGCTGCCACCACGGTACATTGCTTTTCCATAAATATCCTCATTTTTAAAGTCATTCCCTCTTTAAAGTGTGATTCATATTCTTACAGTCTCATTGATTGTATCTATCTAGGCCACAAATTCAAGGTGTACTGGTTTCTGACTTGAATGGTCAGAAGCGGTTAATAATGGTTCATAATATGTTTTCTGTGCTATTAAAAATAGTCTAAATATTCTGTGGTTTCTATGAAAATATCTTATAATTTCTTGGATTTCCACAGAAACCACACATATTTCTTCCATCAGAACCCTGAAAGATCTTCCATGAAAAGTACAGACATTCTTTTCATAGATGTTTAAATCATTTTTTTAAAAGAAACCAAACACATCATTTCTGAGATGACATTGGACAATCTTCCTTGAAAAAAGTTTCAGATTCAAGGTTAGTTTGCAAGTTAGTTTTCACTGCTTTTCACTAATCATTTCAGAAAATACATTCTGATTACTAATCTGCTATTGTTACAAATAATGCATATGATTTCTGTAAGTGAAAGAGAGAAAAGAAAAGTCTCTTTTTCAATGTATTTACTTTGTGAATTTGACAACACTTACTGCAGTCAGTTATAGGTTTTTTTCCATATTCAGGCTGATCCTGCAAAGACATGCTTAATTTTACACATACAAGACTCCATTGACTTCAAGGTTAAGGTTAAGCATGTACATGAGTTTTTGCATAACCAAGGCCTTTGTTGGTAAATTTGACCTGTACTGTGCAGATCTTCACTGCAATAGGGGAGATCAAAACACTTTTTAAAACAGGAAAAATAGAGTGTAAAATCACAAAACTTGTTAGAGAAATTTATGGGCAAATGTATTACCTGAAACTACTTCAAACTCTTTTTTTATTTTTATTTTTTAATTACTAGCTTTCAAGTTGACAGTTTCTCTTTAATATAATGTAGTCATCCTCCCTTCAGCCTATGGAAACGGCTCTGGAATTCTATAAAAATCATGGCAAAGGGGCCTGCGGAATTCTGCATGAGCTGGAACCCAGGGCTTTTGGGACCTGTTTACATCACTCTGACCCTTTTATCTCACATTAAGCAGCCAGGGGGCACATTAAGCAGCCAGGGGGTTGAGGATCTCATCCCTGGAGATTGAGACTGGAGAATATGGGTTCTGTGAAAAGGAAACATAGAATCGACAATAATCAGCAAATAGGTGATGTTGCAGCCAAAAATATCTAATTTTTTTCACCTAGAGGCTTCTTATAAACACAGGAGGGGTGTTAGCAAAACCCTGGGAACCCCACAATCAGAGGATATAGAGAAAGAAGGCAAATGTATAGCAGTACCCTCTGGTACTTCTTGGAGAGAAAGAGAAGCTAGTGAAGAGCAACTCCAAGTTCTTCTGAAGGATTTTGCAGACGAGTAAACGATACCCTTTGGCTAATAGTATCAAGAGAGGCTGAAAGAAACATTAACTCCTTACCCTTCTCCGGTGCTAGAAGAAAATCAATACAATTCTAATTCCATGCTTAAGTCTAAACACATTATTAATAGAAATCAAAGAAATCAGTGGAATCCCCCAACACTTTTTCAAGAACCTTCTCTTTAAAAAAGAGTTTCAAGACATGATAGTAAATAATGGTAAGTTTGTTACTGTCTACAGACAGTGTATTGAAGAAGAGAATAATTATTATTAAGTTTATTCGGCTTGTCTTTTTAAAGAGAAACATTAACAAAACTCAAATTATCAAAAATAGGTCTAATGGGTCTCTACATTTGCTTTAGTTAATCTATCAGGCTGGCTCTGTATCTATCAGGACCCAATTACTACATTAGTTAAATGTCTCAAGCATTAATTAGTATATCCTAACACCACCTAGAGAGCTGATAAGTACATAGGGTATTGGACACATGTCAAACAGGGATAATACTGTCTGAGATGTGAAAGAAAGCAATTAAGTGATTTGCCCATGTCACACCAGAAGTCTGGCAAAGCTGAGAACTGAAACTATAGCTGGAGAGGAATTTTTCAGAGAAACACATTTTTGCTGAAAAATGCCAATTCAGCTAAACCAAAACTGTTGATGGGAAAGGATCAGTTTTAACAAACTTTCCACGCGACCCCCCCCCCAAAAATTGGCAAAAAGAGTTCAAACTTGTTAAATGTTCCATTTTGATATTTTCTAAACCAAGTTGTGGTTTGTAGTTCACAATATTTTTTTTATTTAAAATTTTATCTTAATTTATACTAAAAAGGGTTAAAAAAAAGAATAAAGATCAAAATGTAAACAAAATATTTCAAATTTATTGAAACAAGTGTTTTGACAGACCTAAACTGAAATTTTTTTGAAGTTGCCAGTTTGTGAACATTTTCAAGATTTAGACTTTTCTTTCCGATTCAGGACAGGAAAAAACTCAAATTCTTGCATAATAAGAAAACTGTTTCCCACTTATCCCTATTTGAAATCATTCATCTTAATAACTCTTCAGTGCCTTAATCATGGGATCATCATTGCGCTTTAGCTATAAAGGACATGGGTCCATCTCAAATGTGTTTTCTCACAACTTCCTGTATACACTACAGCCTACGTTATTATTAACACTGGTAGAATTGCAATGATGGTGAATTATAGCTCCTAAATATGCCAGCGTATGTAGCCATGGTGTGTTCTCACAGAAGTAGTAAACTTGACTCAAATGCAAACACATGAAATGTCAGTAGAACATCAAATTTTGCTACTAAGATTTTTTCAAAATAGATTAATAGATATTAGTGTACTTTTGAAGACAGCATACACTGGGACTGTCATCACGCGGGGGGGGAGTTAGATACACAAAGAACCACTACCTGCTGATTTAGTACGTTCTTCCTATGTATAAATCAGGATTGAAAAACTGATTGTAACCATCAAACCTTTCTAAAAACAATTTAATCAAAGACACAAGTCTTCACTAAACCCAACTTCGGAAAATAAAAAAAAAAAGGGTGTCTAGGCCTAGCTGGTTTTGAAATACAAAGCCCTCTTCTCTCCCCCAAAGTTAAAACAGAGTGTTGTTTTTTTTAAGTGAAATGCCTCTGCTTTTTCAAATGATCATCTCTAATGGACAACTTATCCATTACTTCCTTCCATTTTCCATCATCCAGCTCCCCACCCTCCACAAATTTTCAAAGAAAATGTTCCTGTTGTAGAGAAGCGCACATGAGAAATTTCAAGAACACTGAGTTTGCATGAAAACAGGGGTAGCAAAGTCAAAATCAGCTTTACAAACTTGACACAACAAAAATTTTGGAGGAATTACTAATCAATAATTTTGAAACAGCTTTTGTACTTCCCCAGGATAACATGAAACTGAGTAGGTTTTCTACTAGACCATAATTAATTTCACTCTGTCACCAGCACCTGTAGAATAAATTAAAACTGCACAAAAGCCGTTGTATTTAAGTGATATATTTCTATAGTAATCCTGTAGTTTGCCACTTTCTTCACCTGTCAGATCACAGTAAATTAAAATGTGGGAGCAGAGAGATAACAGATCTTTGGATACTTTGGATATCATGCTTGAAACTTAAAATATATATATTTTTGTGGATTTAGCAGTTCAGAAAAGTTAAAGCAGCCTAGAAGTTTTATTTATGAGGCTGGCTGATGAGGAGAAAGCATGTTGACTGCTATATTATTATTTAGTAAGCACTGACTATATGTTTGACGCTGTGCAAAACACAGAGAAGATTCAAGCCATGCCCCATAGAGCTTACACAGAAATATATTTTTAATCTTGAAAACAGTATAGATTTTAGGTATAGAATCTAAAATTATTTAATGTCTTTGTATTAAACTAAGTTCAGATGCTTATCTGGGTGTTACAATTTAGATTATTTAGTCTTTGGAATGCAAAATACACAAGTCTTCCTACATAAAACTTTCAAAAATAAAACAGAACATTCCTTGTTATGTTCTAGAGCATACCAAATTTTTATACTGAGTAATGAATGACCATAGGCAGAAACAGATGTCAATGCTCAAGCTCAGTTTTTAAAAAAATATATAAAATTAGTTATTCATTAATTGTAACTGTCCAGAATTTTGATATAAGAAATCTATGAGGAACTTGCAGTGATTTAAATTGCACTCTTTAATTTCAGTCAAAATGTCAAAGGTAGTGCTCTGCATTTTATATTATTTTGAGGACTTGATTACTGGCTTATTAATAATTGTATCACCCATCTGTAAATAAACTCATTTGACATTTAGCTTCAATTTGTTTGCTTATAAGCTGTGGGTAGACTTTTTAGTAGTCGTGTTCCAGCCAATGCTTTGATCTTTTAAGCCCTGCCTATCCTGTGCCAAGAACTAGGTTTGAATTGGTTTAAGACATGGGAGGGTAGAACACAAATTCTAGGGAAGAACAGAAATTCTAAACATGGTTTGGAACTATCTATGTTGGCTGCCTAACCATGTTTAAAACAAGTTAGCCTGAGCTGCTTTAACACCTTGTTTTAAACTTGTTCAGCAAACTGAGACTGAACCCCAATGTGGACTGGGCCTAAAGTCCCATTGAAACTACAGATACACACCAGTGGATCTGGCTACCACACAGTTCCATTTTGGGGTGTACCTTTGCTTGGTTACAAAACATAGTTAAGATCTCTTCTACAGTACGACAGTTACTATGTTGTAAATGGGTTTGAGTCAACCATGGATCCCTATCACAACTGTGTTTATAATATAGATTGGACCTAAATTATTAAAGAAACTTCTCAAATTGATTACAGCCAAAGTAATTTGTATTAATTTCACTATACAGTACAATATTACCAAAGCACCTCTCTTTTGTACGCAATAAGATAAACGATAAAAACCACATTTATTTTATTTCCCTTTTACACTTTAACTTCCTCTTTCTATTGGTACTAGTTTATATGAGCTAGTCTGACAAAGGGGAATTTCTTTACTGGTTTTCTTAAAAATATTATTAAAAATATTATTTGGCAGTTTATAAACATTAATAAACTTACTATAATGAGTTAATATACTCGTTGTCCAGTAGTATTTCCAGAATATTGTAACAAACTGTAATTACTTAGAACTTCTCTGTCACCGTGCTGGTCATTGAGGCCATTCAGAACTTCACAGAGATGGTGGTCATACTATAAAATTCAGCTACTCAAGACTCCAAAACAACTGACTCATAATATTTGAACTAAAGGGGAAATTCCTTTAGATAGTAATAGTAATTTTCCTGTGATGAAGAACTGAACACATTAGATTCATCCAGTGGAGCAGTAGTACACATACACACTAGCCTGTCCATTAAAATATAAAGGGCTAGAGGAAAATACTTGTATAAAATAAAATAACAACAAAAAGGCTAGGACGGTGGTAGAGTAACTTTAGTCATATCTACAGATTTTTATGTAACCATTTAACATCCTCTTCAGTAATAAATAAAGCAAAACAAATACTAAATACTAAAAAGAATTCACCATGATAATGTATTATATGACAGACACACACTATGAGGTGGGTGGAAAAATATCACCTAAAAAACACGGTTGGTAACAAACACAGTTGGTAACATGAACAAACTAAGGAAAAATACACATTTTACAATGGTGATGACATATTTTTCTCTGCTGTTAGTGCTTTTTAACAAAGAACTTATTTTTATAAAAAGAAAGCGATAGTGGTTTGAGAAAACTGAAGTGAGTTCTAGGCTTATGGGACACCACACTGTGTGTGGTATGTCACTTCTCTATACTTCAATTTTGTTCAGTCTGTGCAGGAACCTCAAAGGGGTGGGTACTGCTATTTCAGTTCATAAAATAATACATAAATTCATTAAATAAATTCATACTTCTATGGAAAGAATTTTCACAAGGAAATACATTTTATGGATGGCTTTATTTTATTTTACATGAAGCATGGTATTTGGTTAACTTCCTTTCTTTTTCCACAAAATATTATATCCTGAGTTTCCTATCATCCAAAGGCTAAGATTTTTTTAATGGCCTCTAAAGTCGCACATGCATCCTATTATGGTGCATGTGCACACTTTTACACACATTATAAGGTGTGTGATGGAGTGTACGAGTCCCACACTGGTTTAAAGAACAGCTCTGGGCCCAGAAGGCGCTGCTCAGTCACATCTGCTGGGCATGCTCACACTGAAGGCTGGGCTCAAAAGGGAGCAGCTCAGCTCAGTCTGGATGGACAGAGCCAGTGAGCAGTTGTGTGCTGCAAGCTTCTGCAGAGAAGCCGCCAAGGCTCCATGCAGCTAAGACCAGGCCCCACTGACAAACCTCCATAGGCCCTTCTTTACATGGAGGTTGAGCACAAGGGATTGCAGCTGACAAAGGAAGACCCTCCAGAGAGTGATCAGAGAGAACTCCAGGGGGAATCAAGAAACAGACCATTGGCACAGATGGAGGAACCAAAGCCGGGGTAGGAAGTAGCCCAGGGAACAGGCATAGCGCCTGCCTCTAAGCCATGTATCTGGGCTAATATTCACAGGGTCCTGGACTGGAGCCCGTGGAGCAGGTAGGGCCCAGGTTTCCTTACCCCAGGCCACTGACTCTCACCACTGGACAGTGCTGTCAGGCTCAGACTTCAACCCCCTGACAAGGTGTAACTATTTATTTAGACTCCAAGATTTTGGGACTTAAGCATGTGCTTAAGTATTATTGCTTAAAAGGGATGGACTTTAATGTTTAAACACTTTGCTAAATTGAAGCCTTAGGTTAGGGCTTGTGGTATCATGAGTTTTATGATATTTGGTATGTTTTCTAAAAAACGAGCTCACAAAGACAGGTTATTACATGAGAATCTCAGCTTTCATTTTTTTTTAAAGTATGTTTTTAGTTCAGATTACAGATATTAGCTGGAAATAGTGACACCCTCCTCCCCCGAAGGCTCAAAAAACAGAAGCAAGCTAAAAGAACCCAAATGGATTATTTTGTTAAAATCTCATGATTTTTTAATGTTTGGGGTGGGCAATACTAAGGTACAGAGTACAGACACCTCAGTACCCAAATGGGGTCCTCAGGATTATGTTTCCCGCCACAATCCAGTTTCCCTTATAAAAACAGGCAATGCCTGTCTGAGAAATTGGAACTTACGACCCAGAGGAATAGCTCTCTCATGTGCAGAACATTGCAATCAACTGTAGCAGCTGGAGCCCACTACTAGGAACAGATATAACAAGGTAAGTGGAGCAGAAAGCAGGTTTTGGTTTTTTTTATAGAGGAAATGTGTCTCTGCTCTCTGGGTGAGAGGATTTTCTAGCTGTATATTTTTATTTGTGATTTGTTGTGAAGCTTGTCTTTTTGAGCATGCACTCCAAAGAGCTGAGAACCTTTTTGAAGAGAATTCTAGTGGGTGTAGACTCTGAAAACAATGTGACTTCTTTAACAGAACAGTCTGCCCCCACCCCCGCATCCACCTCTTTTCTCCTTCTCCAACAGGTCTCCTGGTGTTTGTGAGTGCAGTTTTGGAACCACACACTAAGAGTCACAGTCTAGCCCTGTGAGCACGGTATGTCTTCATTGCCTGCTAATTACAGGTTAAGTAGTTGCAGAATATTAACACACGGTAGCCTAACCCACTACAGCACAGTCGTATTATTGACATCAGGACACTGATATCATGCCCCTTGTCCACACTGGTGCTGTAGCTGGTCATGATTATATCATGATCTGTAGAACTGGAGTCAGCTGGCCATGTTCACTGGAGGGACTGCTATTGATGGGGCACCAGGAAAACAGGGAACATGGGGAGTTAGGCTGGAGGCAACTCAGCCATATGAACAGAGCAGTGCACAGGGTTTAATAAAATTCCACTTGTTCGACTTAACCTGCATTCAACTTCACTCTGCAATAATGAAACATGGTGACAGCATCTGAGCTGTGAGTTCTCTGAAGGTGTAGCAGCTGGCAGTGTGAGCCATGGAACTTGGTCTGAAGCACCTGGAGCCCTGGATTTTGTAGACACAAACCTAAACCAGTGGAAGGAGGAATTTGAGCACATACCAGGCCAGACAACATATGGAAGGATGACAACAGCAGGAAAGTAAAACTGTTATTTTACATGATTGGTGTTCAAGGCAGAGAGGTCTGCGCTTCTTTGAAGCTCACCACAGCCTCAAACCTCACAGCAGTCCTAGGAGCCCCGGGGACCTATTGGTCCTCAAAGCATAAGGAAACTATGGAGCAACACTGGTTTTTCACTAGAGACCAATCTGAAGGGAAGAGGATAGACCCATATATTACTACCTTATGCATACTGGCTGCTATGTGTAATTTTGGGGACTTGACAAGACTCCCTGATTCAGGACATAATAGTCTGCAGGACTTAAGATCTCCACCTGTGGGAGCAGCTGCTCCAGGAAGGCAAATCTCACATTAGACAGATGCTTAGATATGGAGCATGCAGCGGAAGCCTAAAGAAAGAGACTAAAAGCCCTAGGAGGCACAACATCCCCAGAAGTACATGCAATGAGACAAGAGCAAAGGAGAGCAGGTGGCCATGGTTCTCTACACATAGTGAGATGCATTTATTGTGGGAGACACCAAAAGCAGGTAAAGGAGAAGTGCCTCACACTAGGACAGCATTGCAAGGAATGTGGCAAGTTGAACCATTTTAGCAGGGTGTACAAGAGCAGAAGAATCTCACAGAAAGATTCATTCAGACTTGTACAAAAGGAGAATGGCTCATCGGACAACGATGATGATATAACTCTTTCCTTCAATCCAAGAGTATAGCGGGTTCAGACTGTTGGGGCAGAAAAGCCACAAGGGACAATACCAACATTCAGGGGTGAGCTGCAGACGGTTCGCAACGGTTCGCGCGAACCGTTTGCTAAAATTAGACGCCGGACAGCGAACCACTTGCTAAAGTTCTCTGTCCGGCGTCTAATTTTAGCAAACAGTTCGCGCGAACAGTTGCAAATTCTGCCTCCACCTCCTGCCATGAAGCTCCTCCTTGCTTCTCCTCCCCCACGGCTTCCCGTGAATCAGCTGTTCGCGCGGGAAGCCTGGGAGGGCTGAGAAGCAGGCAGGCTTCCCCGGCCCAGGAAGACGACCCTAAGGTAGGAAACGGGGGCGTGTTCCCCGGCCGGTCCCTGGCCGCGGCCCGTCCCCGCCTCCCCGGCCGCGACCCTGCCCGGCCCGCGTCCCCGACTCCCCCCAAACCCCTCCCCGGCCGCCCGGCTCCGGCCGCACCCCCCCCCCGCCCTGCCGTGCCCCCACCTACCGTCCCCGGGTCCCCGCCCGACCCTCACCGGCCTCCCTGGCCGCGTCCCCCCCCCCACGTTCCCGGCCGCGACCCTGCCCGGCCCCCCCCCCGCCCCGGGTCCCCGCCCGACCCTCACTGGCCTCCCTGGCCGCGTCCCCGCCCCCCGCGTTCCCGGCCGCGACCCTGCCCGGCCACCCGCCCCCGATCCCGGGTCACCGCCCGACCCTCCCGGGCCGCATCCCCCCCCCCGGGTCCCCGCCCGGCCCCCCCCGGCCCCGGGTCCCCGCCCGACCCTCCCTGGCCGCGTCCGGCCCCGCGTTCGCGGCCCTGCCCCCCCCGTCCCCGGGTCCCCGCCCGACCCTCACCGGCCTCCCTGGCGGCGTCCCGCCCGCCCCCAGTCCCGGCCGCGACCCTGCCCGGCCACCCGCCCCCCCGGGTCCCCGCCCGACCCTCCCTGGCCGCATCCCCCCCCCGCGGCCCTGCCTGGTCCTCCCCCCCCCCCGCGTTCCCGGCCCCGCGTTCGCGGCCCTGCCCGGCCCCCCCCCCCGGCCCCGGGTCCCCGCCCGACCCTAACCGGCCTCCCGGGCCGCGTCCCCCCCCCCCCGCATGCCCGGCCGCGACCCTGCCCGGCCACCCGCCCCCCCGGGGCCCCGCCCGACCCTCCCTGGCCGCATCCCCCCCCCCGGGTCCCCGCCCGGCCCCCCCCCGGCCCCGGGTCCCCGCCCGACCCTCCCTGGCCGCGTCCGGCCCCGCGTTCGCGGCCCTGCCCCCCCCCCATCCCCGGGTCCCCGCCCGACCCTCACCGGCCTCCCTGGCCGCGTCCCCCCCCCGCGTTCCCGGCCGCGACCCTGCCCGGCCACCCGCCCCCCCGGGTCCCCGCCCGACCCTCCCTGGCCGCATCCCCCCCCCGCGGCCCTGCCTGGCACCCCCCTGACCCTCCCTGGCCGCGTCCTCCCCCCCCCGCGTTCCCGGCCCCGCGTTCGCGGCCCTGCCCGGTCCCCCCCCCGGCCCTGGGTCCCCGCCCGACCCTCACCGGCCTCCCTGGCCGCGTCCCCCGTCCCCCCCCCGCGGTCCCGGCCGCGACCCTTCCCGGCCACCCGCCCCCCCGGGTCCCCGCCCGACCCTCCCTGGCCGCATCCCCCCCCCCGCGGCCCTGCCCGTCCCCCCCCGTCCCCGCGTCCCCCCCCGCGTTCCCGGCCCCGCGTTCGCGGCCCTGCCCCCCCCCGTCCCCGGGTCCCCGCCCGACCCTCACCGGCTGCGGCACGGCCCCGCGTCCCCGACCCCCCCCAACCCCTCCCCGGCCGCCCGGCTCCGGCCGCACCCCCCCCGCCCCTGCCGTGCCCCCACCTACCGGGATGCTCGGCTCTGGACACGGCCCCCCACCTCCAGCCCGGCCTGGCCCCGTGGCTCCAGCCGCCCCTGCTGTTTTGCCAGGGGGCCGGGCTCCGGCAGCGCGGGTCTGGGCGTGGCGGCGGCCCCGGCTGCCCGGCTCCAGCTCTGGCCGCAGCCCTCCCTGGTTCCACCCGGCCAGCCACCTGGCTCCGGCCGCTGGGCTCCCGCCGCATCCTCCGGCTCCGGCCGCGCGACTCCTGTCCTGGCCCAGCCACGTCCAGGCAGCGCGGTAAGGGGGCAGGGAGGGGGTGTTGGAGAGAGGGTAGGGGAGTTTGGGGGTGGGGGAGTCAGAGGGCAGAGAACAGGGGGATTGAATGGGGGCAAGGGTCCCGGGGAGCAGTCAGGAAAGAGCAGGGTTGGATGAGGTGGTGGGGGCACTCAGGGACAGAGAGAAGGGGTAGTTGTATGGGGTAGGGATTCTGGGGGGCCATTGAGAATGAGAGGAGGGGCTGGGTGGGGCGGCAAGGGGTTAGTCAGGGGACAGGGAAGGGGGGGATGGGTCAGGGGTCTCGGAGTGTGTGTGTCAAGGAACATGAGGGGTTGGATGGGGCACGACCCCCCCCCCGGAGGGGGGGGGGAAGGAGGGAACCCGTTGTTAAAATTTTGGAGGGAGGAGGGAACCCGTTGTTAAAAATTTGGCAGCTCATCACTGCCAACATTGATATATGCAACAATGGTAATAGGGAAATGGCATATGCAATTTCAGCTGGATAGTGGGGCCTCCCACAGTGTGATTCTTTGGGGTGATTTGGACTCTAACACACCCATTGCAAAGAGCAGTCACAATCTAATTATGTACAATGAATGCATAATGCAGCCTATAGGCATATGTGACCACCTAGTAACTAACCTGAAAATTAACAGACTGTAGCAACTGAAATTTGTGGTAGTGGATAATAAGAACATGCACGCCTCTTGGGGAATACAGCCATACAAGTCATGGGTCTGGTCAGGTTGCAGCATCAAAATGTTATAGCTGCAATTCAAGAAGCAAAAGGAGGAGTCCCTTTTACTCCCTAATATTTAGTCCTGCCTTGAGTGCAGGGGACTGGACTAGAAGTCCTCTTGAGGTCCCTTACAGTCCTACATTTCTATGATTCTATGGACAGTGGAGATCATTTTAAAAGCATATGGGGATGTTTTCAAAGCAAATAGGTGACCTTGAAGGAAAGCTATGGCTGTAAGTAGACACCACAGTGGAACCTGTGGGCTTACCATGAAGGAAAATTACAGTAGCACCACGTAATCCTGCATGCAAAGAGCTTGAAAGTCTGCAGAGCAGAGTTGTCATAGCTCCCATAGAGGCCAGTACAGCCTGAGTAAGCAGCATGGGGGTGGTAAAGAAGCCATCAGAGAAATTATGTGTCTGCATAGACCCAAATCCACTGAACCGGGCATTGAAAAGGTCACTGTCCACTCCCACAGTGGATGACATCATGCCAGAACTTTCTGAAGCCAAAATGTGTAGGGTCTGTGATGTGAGGAACGGGTTTGTTACTAGAGAGTCCAGCATGATGACAACCTTTGCAACACCAATGGTCACTACAGATGGCTGAGGGGCATAAGTCTATCACCAAAGATGTTCCAGAGAAGACTCATCCAAGTGCTGGAAGGACTGCCTCAGGTGAAAATTGCAGATGATATCCTCATTGTAGTTGATTCTGTAATGATACAGAAGATGAACTGGACCAGGACAGACAACTACAAGCTTTCCTACACCAATGCAGGGTCAAGAACATAAAAGTCAATCCAGAAAAAATGCAAGTCAGACAGCGTGAGGTGACATATGTTGGACATCTGCTAACAGCACAGGAACTGAAAGCAGATCCCAACAAGATCAAAGCAGTCAGAAATGCCAACTTCAGGGATGCGAAAGGGGTACAGTGCTTCATAGGAATAATAAATTTTCTGTCCAAGTGCTGTCCACACCTGGCTGCAGTAGCAGAACCCATATGTCAGCTCCCAAGAGAGGATGTTGAGTCAGACTGGGCAAGTCCCCAACAGCAATCATTTGACATGCTGAAACAAAGAAGAATGGATTTCCCTGTCCTGAAGTACTACTATCCAGGAGAACTACTGACACTTGGTGTGATGCATCAGAGAATGAACAGGGGAGTAGTTCTTTTGCAGGAGCAGCTTGTTGCTTATGCCAGCAGAGCCCTGTCAGGCCTGGTCTACACTCGGGGTGGGGAAATGGAGGGGGCGAGCTAAATCGGTCTAAGTTACACAACTTCAACTATGAAAATAGCGTAGCTGAAGTCAACGTACTTAGAGCTATTTACCGCGGTGTCTTCACTGCAGTAGGTTGACTGCTGACGCTCCCCCGTCAACTCCGCCTACACTTCTCGCTCCGGTGGAGGACTAGAGTCAACAGGACAGTGCTAGGCGGTCAATTTATTGCGTCTTCACTAGACGTGATAAATCGACCCTCTGCTGGATCGATCGCTCCAGAGGTAAGTGTAGACATGCCCTCAGAGACTGAAAAAGAGCTTCTGGCAGTGGTATTTGGAGTACAGCAATTCCATCAGTATACCTGTGAACATCCCATAATACTGCAGTCAAACTACAACTCACGAGAAAAACATGGCAAAGCCCCTTCTTAGTGCTCCAAAGAGATTGCAGTGCATGTTGATACAACTCCAGGACTACCAGGTAGAGATCAGAAATTGTCTAGGATGACTATTGGTGTTAGCTGATACCTACCATCAGAGAGCTGGGGGAAAGGTATACAAGTCCTATTCAGGGTATCAGGACACTGAATCCATTAACATGCTGCACTATCTCTTGTCTCCCCATTTCAAGAATAAAGCTGATGGAAATTAAAGATGCTATGGAAAAGGACATCCAACTACAGGCAGCCAAGACAGCAATGCTAGCAGGGTGTCCAGAAGACAAAAAACAAGTACCGGGTAGGAACAGAACCATATTTTCAAATCAAACATGAGCTGTGTGTGCAGGTTGCAATTACATTTTGAGGCCAGAAAGCTGTTCTCCCCACCTGATTACGTAAACATGTCATGCAAAAAAATACATGCCTTACACATGGGCATTAACAGCTGTCTTAGACCGGCTTGAGAGTGTGTCTACTGGCTGGGAATGAATACACAATTCTGTTCCTTCATAGGAGGGGGTGACACCTGCAAATCCTGTGATAAGTACCAAGAGAAAGAGATTGTTACCACATGAGCTATCCACCCAACCATTGGAAAAGGTGGGAGCAGACTTAAAGGAAAAGCAGTATTTGATTACTATTCAGATTTTTGGGAGGTCAACACCCTGCTTGATACAAGAAGCAAGTCAGTGATTCCCAAATTGAAGGCCTACTTTGTGAAATATGGCATTCCAGACACTGTATGCACCAAAAACAGACCCCAGTTTGCATCAGAAGAATTCAAGGAATTTGCTCACAAATGGGAGTTTGACCACCACACCTTCTCCACAGCATACCGAGAGAGTAATGGTAATGTGGAATCAGCTGTGAAAACAGCTAAGAGACTGTTACACAAGGCTGTTTCTTCTAGTTCAGATGCCTTGCTAGCATTTTTGGCACACAAAAATATCCTCTGAAAGGGGTTCCAAAATAGTCCAGTGCAGGCGCTGATAGGGCAAAGTACTCAAATCCTGCTACCAATGAGGAGAGACCTGTTGCAGCCAGAAGGATGGAGACACCACTGAGAGGACACAGCCAGCAATCAGAGAAAGCAGGCAAGGACCTACTGGCCCTGGAGACAGGCACTCCTGTGAGTATCCAGCCATCAGAGAGACAGTAAGAGTGGACTAAAGGAGTTGAGGCGTGCAGTGGAACACACGTCACTCATGGTGACTACACAAGAGGGACAAGTGACCTGAAGGAACACCAACAGACAAAACACCCAGAGAGCCTACAGAGATCATCATAAAACTGAGAGACAGAGAACCATCTGGAAGCCAACCTCACAGGGAGGGAGGAGACTCCATCCAGAGAGAGTTTTAGACTCAGAGACAAATGACAGAGATAGGTCACACCATGTGTGGTCACATGTTGAGGAGACCAAACTATCTCAAAGACTTTGTAACCCGCTGAGTCTGTGGTAAAGATGAGACTCCAACTTGGCTATGTGCTAGCAACCTCTGGCAGAAGAGGGAGGATGGGGTCTGGGCTTCAACTATTTATTTGCAGGACTGCCGAGAGCAGGTTCGGGCCCCGGTGAAAACATTTTTTTGTGCCCCCCAGCAAGGGCGGACCGGCTAAACAGGGCTGATGAAGCTGGGGAAGCTGGGCCCCAGGTCCCCTTCCGGACCACCAGGCCCTGGTAATTTGTACTGGCTTCTCCCCTCATCAGCCCTGTTTATTTGTAACGTTAATGTTAAAACTTTTGTTAAATAGGGGAAATGTATCATGATCAGTAGAACTAGAGTCAAAGGGCCAGTGTCCATGGAAGGGCTGTTATTGATGGAACACCAGGAAAATAGGGAATTTGAGGAAATGGACTGGAAGCAACTCAGACATAACTACAGAGCAGGGCAAAGGGTTTAATAAAGTTCAACTTGTTCAACTTTACTTGTACAGTATTCAGCTTTACTCATAGCTGTATTGCTTGCTACAGTTTCGTTAGCAATCTGGGTCTGTATCTCATGATTCATAGAGCCACAACTCACTACGTCACTCTATGCTCACATTTGTAGGGTGCTGTGGGACAACCTGTCTGCCCACTTTGGGGATTGTGGGAGGAAATTACCTAAACCCAGGGAATTCATTTTGTGGAAGGACTCAGACTCGTGTGCTGTTATATACTGAAGGTATGGATCTCGTTCACCCTAATAACCAAGATCATTAGCTGCTGCTTTTTATGGATTCAATATTTTTTTTGGCATGCTTCTGCAGAAGCTGCTGCCAAGAAACTGTAGTGGTTGTTTCCAAGGCTGCTTTTGGCTCAGAAGACAGAGAGGCAGCAGTTTGCAGTTACAAACAGACACCCAACAACAGAATGGGAAAATGTGGACTTGGAGGCGTGGATTGAGATGATGCTGTTTTTCATGTCAGACACCCTCTACACCAGGGGTTCTCAAACTGGGGGCTGGGACCCCTCAGGGGATCACGATGTTATTATATGGGGGGTTGCAAGTTGTCACCTTCCACCCCAAACCCTGCTTTGCCTCCAGCATTTATAATGGTGTTAAATATATAAAAGTGTTTTTAATTTATAAGGGGGGGGTCGCACTCAGAGGCTTGCTATGTGAAAGGGGTCACCAGTAAAAAAAGTTTGAGAGCCACTGCTCTACACAGACTGCCACTTCTGGACCAGCACCACAAGCACACACTGGTGGAACTACATGGTGATGGAAATGAGGGATGACCAGACATGGGCCCAGAACTTTAGTATGAGAAAAGCCACATTCCCTCAGTTTTGCGAGGAGCTTTCCCTGGTTTTAAGTGCATGGGAAGATGGAATAAGTGCCCAAGGGCCTTGAGGAAAGGGATTGGAAGACCATCATATATATCGATTGTTGTGATTGGCCATGGCCTCAGTTCCTTCTTGCCGGTTACTCCGACAGTGGGGAAAGAGGGCGGGTTTGGAATGGATATGAGCAACACATCTCGAAGAACAACCTAGGCGGTGGGGTCGGAGTGAGATGTTGCAGAGTGCATAACTGCTGAGCCAAATGCTGCATCATCTCTGGACTGTTGAACCAGTGCGTAATGCGAGGCAAAGGTGTGAACCGATGACCAAGTAGCTGCTCGACATATATCCTGGATGGGAATGTGGGCCAGGAAGGCAGCAGACGAAGCCTGAGCCCGAGTAGAATGGGCGGTGAGGTGGCTAGCCGGAACATGAGCCAAATCATAACATGTACGGATGCAGGACATCACCCAAGATGAAATTCGTTGGGATGAGACCGGCAAGCCTTTCATCCAATCTTGCCACAGCTACGAAGAGCTGAGGTGACCTTCGGAAGGGTTTTGTTCTCTCGATATAGAAGGCGAGAGCCCTGCGAACGTCTAGGGCGTGCAGCTGTTGTTCCCGTCGCGATGTGTGCGGCTTCGGGAAAAAGACTGGGAGGAAGATGTCTTGATTGACATGAAAGGCAGACACCACCTTAGGGAGGAAGGAGGGGTGTGGTCGCAGTTGTACCTTATCCTTATGGAATACCGTATACAGGGGATTAGCTGTCAAGGCCCGAAGCTCAGATACTCGTCGTGCCAAAGTAATAGCGACGAGGAAGCCTGTTTTCCAGGAAAGGTACAGTAGTGAGCAGGTTGCCAGTGGTTCGAAAGGGGCACCCATAAGCCTGACTAAGACCAGGTTAAGATCCCAGGTAGGAGTCGGTCATCTGACTTGAGGATACAAACGTTCTAAGCCCTTGAGGAACCTTGAGACTATGGGGTGAGAGAAGATCGAGCGGCCATTTTCCCCTGGGTGGAAGGCGGAGATGACTGCCAGATGGACCTTTATGGACGAGACCGCTAGGCTCTGTTCTTTCAGGGACCAGAGGTAGTCCAGGATAGCAGGGACAGGCACCTGTGTGGGCACTAAGTTACGCTGGGTGCACCAGCAGGAGAAACGCTTCCACTTGGCCAGATATGTCATCCTAGTGGAAGGCTTCCTACTGCCCAAGAGCACCTGCTGGACCGAGGCAGAACAACGCAACTCAGATTGGCTCAACCATGCAGAAGCCACGCTGTGAGATGAAGAGACTGCAGGTCCGGATGGTGAAGCCTGCCGAAGTTCTGTGTTATCAGATCGGGCCAGAGTGGCAGAGGAATCGGGTCTGCCACTGCAAGGTCGAACAACATGGTGTACCAGTGCTGCCTCGGCCACGCTGGAGCAATCAGGATCATGCGGGCGCTGTCCCTGCGGAGCTTGAGAAGGACTCTGTGGATGAGTGGGAACGGTGGGAAGGCATAGAATAGGTGCCTCTTCCACGGAATCAGGAACACATCCGAGAGGGAGCCCAGGGAGCGGCCCTGGAATGAGCAGAACACCTGGCATTTCCTGTTCTCTCGGGAGGCAAAGAGGTCGACGGGGGGAAACCCCCACTTCCAGAAAACCGAATGGATGACGTAGGGGCGGATCGACCACTCGTGAGACAGGAAGGATCTGCTGAGGTGATCCGCCAGAGTGTTCTGGACTCCGGGGAGAAAGTGCGCTACCAAGTCGATCGAGTGGGCTATACAAAAGTCCCAGAGGCGAACGGCTTCTTGACAAAGGGGGGAGGAGCGTGCTCCGCCCTGCTTGTTTATGTAAAACATGGTCGTTGTGTTGTCTGTAAACACTGATACACAACGGCCTTGGAGATGGTCTCGAAACACCTGGCATGCTAGACGGACCACCCTCAGCTCCCGCACATTGATGTGCAAAGCCAGCTCTTGAGATGACCAAAGACCCTGAGTGTGAAGGCCCTCGAGGTGGGCACCCCAACCCAGAGATGATGCATCCGTGGTCAGAGCCATCGAGGATTGCGGTGGGTGGAATGGCATCCCTGCGCAAACTATGGTGGGGTTCAACCACCAGGTTAGGGAGACCAGGACTTCCTGGGGAATGGTGAGTACGGAGTCCAGGCTGTCTCTGCGCGGCCTGTATATCGAAGCTAGCCAAGATTGGATGGGGCGGAGGCGTAGCCTCGCGTGCTTGGTTACGGAGGTGCAGGAGGCCATGTGCCCTACCAGACTGAGGTAGTTGCGTACCAATGTTGTCGGGAAGGTTTGGAGACCTCGAATAATGGAAGCCATCGCTTGAAAACGCGACTGTGGGAGGCAGGCTCTGGCCAGATTGGAGTCCAGAGTCGCTCCGATGAAGTCTAGTCTCTGTGTGGGTGTTAAAGTAGACTTCTCTGTGTTGATCATGAGGCCGAGGCTCCCGAAGAGGTCTTTGACTAGGCACAGGTGCTGCAACACTTGCGACTGGGAAGTCCCTCGAATGAGCCAATCGTCGAGGTACGGGTATACGTGCACCCGACGACGGCGGAGGGAGGCGGCGACTACGGCCATGCATTTCGTGAACACACGCGGAGCTGTAGAAAGGGCAAATGGGAGCGCAGTAAACTGAAACTGTTGAAGGCCGACCACAAAACGGAGGTACCATCTGTGCGGCGGGTAAATTGCGACGTGGAAATACGCGTCCTTCATATCAAGGGCAGCATACCAGTCTCCCGGATCCAGGGAGGGAATAATGGTCCCCAGGGTCACCATGCGGAACTTCAGCTTTATCATGAATTTGTTGAGTTCTCGCAGGTCTAAGATCGGTCGTAGACCTCCCTTTGCCTTGGGGATTAGGAAGTAACGGGAGAAAAACCCCTTGCCCCTCATGTCTTTTGGTACCTCCTCTATGGCTCCTAGAGCTAGGAGCGACTGGACCTCTTGTAAGAGGAATTGCTTGTGAGAGGGGTCCCTGAAGAGGGACGAGGAGGGAGGATGAGAAGGTGGGGTTGAGACAAACTGGAGGTGGTATCCCAATTCCACCGTGCGCAGGACCCTGCGGTCGGAAGTGAGCTGATACCAGGCAGGGAGGAAATGAGAGAGACGGGTGAGAAATGGAGGAAAAGGATCCAAGAAAGTAACTGGTGGGCCGCCCTCGGGCGTCCCATCAAAAGTTTTGTTTTGGCCCTGCTGGTGGTTTTGGGGGCACCTGATTTTGGCCTCCTTGAGGGCCAGACTGCCTTCGGCGATTTCCCCTGCCATGCTGTCTGCTAAAGTCCTGACGCAGTCTAGGCGGGGCATAAGGGCGGTGTGGCTGTGGCCGGAAGGTCCTGCTTTGGGTCACTGGCGTGTGCATACCCAGCGAGCACATTATAACGCGATTATCTTTCAGACTTTGCAGTCTGGGGTCAGTCTTATCTGAAAACAGGCCTTGGCCTTCGAAGGGCAAATCCTGAATGGTTTGTTGCAATTCAGGGGGAAGGTCGGATACTTGGAGCCAGGAGATGCGCCTCATCGTCACTCCTGACGCCAAGGTTCTAGCTGCCGAGTCCGTGGCATCCAGAGAAGCCTGGAGGGAGATTCTCGCCACCTTTTTACCCTCCTCGAGGAGAGCGGTAAACTCCTGGCGGGACTCCTGCGGAAGAAGCTCCGTGAATTTCCCCACGGACACCCACGTGTTAAAGTTATACCGGCTTAGGAGGGCTTGTTGGTTTGCCACCCTAAGTTGGAGGCCCCCGGCAGAGTATATTTTACGGCCTAGGAGGTCCATGCGCCTAGCCTCCTTTGACTTAGGCACCGGGGCATGTTGGCCATGATGCTCCCGCTCATTTACTGAATGGACCACTAAAGAGCAAGGAGGTGAATGAATGTAGAGGTATTCGTACCCCTTTGAGGGGACCATATATTTCCTCTCAACCCCCCTTGCTGAATCGAGGCCGGGGACTGCCAGATGGTATCCGCATTGGATTGTATGGTGCGGATAAATGGCAGGGCCACTCAAGTGGGTGCATCAGCCGAGAGGATATCCACAACAGGGTCCTCTACTTCAGGGACCTCCTCCACTTGTAGGTTCATATTCAGAGCCACTCATCTCAGGAGGTCCTGATGGGCTCTGAGATCAATCGGTGGAGGGCCTGAGGAGGAAGAGGAGAGGCCCGGTACCAAGGAGTCTTGTGGGGGTTCCTGTATTTGCGGAACGTCCTCTGCGTCAGGTGGAGTCTGGGTGTCCGCGGTTGGGATCGGAACCTCATCCGTATCCGTAGGAGGAGGACGGCTTAGCGTCACCTCTGGTGCCAGGTGTTCTGACGGGACCGACTGTGGAGCCACTGGTGGAGCACCTTGGGATTGGTGGTATGCCCATGGTGTCCAGAAGGACCAGTGATGAGGTCCTTGGCTGGGGATGTCAGAGCCACGTTCCTGCTGGTAGGATGTACTACCAGCCTGAGAGGACGCCGATGTGTGCCTGGAAGGCCACGGCGGTGCCGAGAGCTCCTGGGGGGGCGCCACAGATCTGGATGTGCGCTCCTGGGTCGGCAGCGGAGAGTGGTACTGTGAGCCATAACGGTACCACGAGCGAGACCGGGACCTTCTACTGTAGCGGTGCCGGGAGGTCAACCGGTACCTCGAGTCCCTTCATCTAGAGCGACTGCGGGAAACACGGTGCCGAGAGTCGGATCGGTACCGGGAGTACCTGGTCGGCGACCGGATGTCGACCGGTGCCGCGAGTGCGACCGGTACCGCGATGGAGAGCAGTACCGGGACTGCGAGTGACGCTGGGAGTGGGAACGGTGAGATCGAGAGCGTCTGCGAGATCGTGATCTTGAACGACGACTCTCTGTTGGGGCAACGGAAGGTGGCCTTATCAGGGCCGGTTTCCCGACAGATTGAATAACCCGCACCGGCGGTGCCGGGGGTTGAGGCCGTGCCGACTCCATCATGGCCATGAGCTCCTGTGCCGTGGAGAAGGTCTCCGGTGTAGAAGGCAGGGCAAGCTCAACCACAGCGTGAGACGGGGAGCTGTCAGGCACCGGACTCAACGGCCTTTGTGGGACCGGAATCGACGGTGCCGAGCACAGTGGAGTCGCAACTGGCGGTGCCACGACTGGCGGTGCCGTGGCAGAGGACGGTGCCGGACGAGCCATCTTCGAAGAGCGCTCCTTCTGTTGAGCTGCAGCAGTTGGAGCGCTTTGTTGCTTCCTGGGTCTCGGGGACAGGGAGCGGGGCCGAGCAGATGTCGGTGCCGGTAAAGGTCGGTGCCGGGGCTCCTTCTTGGTACCGGAGCGGTCCGGGGCCAAAGGGGCGCTCCTTACCGAACCAGTCTGTTGGGCACTCAGTACCAACGCTGCAGGAGTAAGTGCCGACTCCATGAGAAGCTGCTTCAATCTAAAGTCCCGCTCCTTCTTCGTCCTCGGTTTAAAGGACTTGCAAATGCGGCACTTATCTGGAAGGTGGGATTCCCCTAGGCACTTGAGGCAGGAGTCGTGGGGATCCCCTATTGGCATCGGCTTTTGGCACGCCGAGCACGGTTTGAACCCCGGTGCCTTGGGCATGGGCCCGTACCGGGGCGGGGGAAAGGGGCTAATCCCCAATCCCCCTTTTAACTATATACACTAACTATAAATACAATAACTAATACTAACTATAACTACTAAACTCGAACTATGACACAATTAGCAGTATACAACTACGAGGAGCTAGGGATGTGGAGATCAGCAAAGCTGCGCTCCACAGTTCCAACCTACCGACACGGGCAATAAGAAGGAACTGAGGGGCGGTTGGGTCGGCAGGGGTATATATCCTGCGCCATGGCGGCGCCACTCTAGGGGGTGCCCAGCCGACCCACCGAGTGTTGCTAGGGTAAAAATCTTCCGACAAGTGTGCACGCGGCATGCGCACACCTAATTGGAATCGATATGAGCAAGCACTCGAAGAAGAATCAGGAGATTTTTAAAATAACAAATTGTGGTTTAATTTCATTTTGCCTTACAGTTTTTCTGCTTTTAGGGTTCATATTTTTTTCAGCCTCTTCTCCACAACCATGAGGCCTAGAAACTCTTTTTATAAAAGCTGAGATTTTATGTACTTGCATGTCTCCAGGAGCTGGAGCTTTAAGAAAAACATAAAATATCATGTGATTTGCAATAAAATCATGAGAGAAAAAGTTACACTATTTGGTTGCATATATCAAGAAATGATGAAGCATCCATCAGCAACAGTCTTTCTTGGAGACAGAGTTGATGAAATTATAGTTAAAAAAATAAAAGTACAAAAAATCATTAAGGTCCATTTCTACAGAAAGAAGGAACAGAGTTCAGATATCTGAGTTCAGCTCACCCCACAAATCCTGCTGAAGTTAATGGAAAAAAATCTTTATAGATTTCAGTGGACACAGATTCAGGCCCTGAATTTTTCCATCAGATTAGTTAGATGTCCCACCTTACGGAGTGTTTTTAAATAGTTGATAAACCAGACAATAAAAGAGAAAAATAAATAAGCATTCTTCTCAGGGCTAGGCAATGCAACCCCCCAAACACAGAATTTGTTTCTTTTTCAGATCTCTGTATGAAGCAGTCACCAGGGCAACTGAACCCCACAGTATTTTGACAGCCCCAGTGGTAAATGGAGAGAAGCCTTCAGCAGCCAGAGGAACTTGGAAGTAGGCAGGATGCAATAATAATGAAACAGCACTAGTCTTCCACTGTGACTTCCCCTTTACTTTTTTCCCGCTAGATTTATCTTCCCAACTAAGCAAGGCCAGAGTGCAGCTGAGTAATTCTTCCTCCACTCCCTGTAAGCCTGAGTAGACAACCTTTTATTGCAAAAGTTTTTCTTTTCCATAAACAGCTAAAATCACTGCTGCTCCTTCAGTTGTGTTGCATAATATTTAAAATATTATGGATCTCTTCAAGTCAGTTCAAGAAGGTACTTCAGCTATGAACTGCAAACTAGATTCAATCAGATTAGGCCTGAATAAAGACTGGGAGTGGTTGAGTCATTACAAAACCTAAACTTAATTCTCCCAATACTAATTTCTCCCTACTGCTACTCACACCTTGTCAAGGTTCCTTCCCCACTCTGAACTTTAGGGTACAGATGTGGGGACCTGCATGGACACTTCTAAGCTTAATTACCAGCTTAGATCTGGTATCGCCGCCACCACCCCCAAGCACTTTTTTTTCCCCTTGGGTAGTCTTGAGGGACTTCACCAATTTCCTGGTGAACACAGATCCAAACCCCTTGGATCTTAAAACAAGGAGAAATTAACCATCCCCCCTCCTTTCTCCCACCAACTCCTGGTGGATCCAGATCCAACCCCCTTGGATCTAAAAACAAGGAAAAAATCAATCAGGTATTAAGAAAAAGGCTTTTAATTAAAGAAAAGAAAGGTAAAAGAAAACTCTCTGGGAGAGATTAGCATACCAGCTACTCTCACAGACAACAGATTCAAAACACAGAGGATGTTCCCCTGGGCACAAATTTAGTTACACAAAAATACCCAAATACCCAATTTTGATAATTCCCTTAATGATACCAAGACAAGTTACAAAGAAAATAAACATAAACCTATTTATTCCTTTCTAAAACTTACTATTCTGATAAGAGGCTGGTTCCTTGATCTGTTTCACTCCAGCTGAAACTGAAACTCTAAACAAAGGAAAACTTCCCTCCTTCCTTTTGAAACATCTTGTTCCCCCATTGGTTCCTCTGGTCAGGTGTCAGCTAGGCTAGGTAAACTTCTTAACTCTTTACAGGTAAAAGAGGCATTAACCCTTAACTATCTGTTTATGACACACCTTCTTGTCAACTGTCTGTAATGGACCACCTCTTACCACTTCAAAAGTTATTTTTCCTCCTTTGGTATCCTGCTGTTAATTGGTTTATTTGGTTAGACTGACCTAACACTTGGTAAAGCACCCCCATCCTTTCATGTATTTATATCTGCTCCTATATTTTTTACTTCATACATCTGATGAAGTGGGTTCTAGCCCACGAAAGCTTATGCCCAAATAAATTTGTTAGTCTCTAAGGTACCACAAGGACTCCTCTTTTTTTTTCCCCCCTTCTATATTTCTGTTACTCCTCATAGCTCCCAAATTACTGCAGGCCTTGTGGACCTAATAAATCAACATTTTGGAGATTTATGACCAATGTAGGCATTTTGCCTTCAAAGACCTCTTTGTTTTATGCTAAAATATCATTACACTGATGTTAGAATAAATTAATCAGTGATCTATCAGTGTTGAAATTATGCAAGACACCGTAGACTCTGAAGGGATACAATAGTTCAGAACTTGACAGTGATTTTTTCAGAGGACACCAAAAGGTCATCAGTTTGTCCTATTGGATTTCAAATGTCCCTTTGGAACAAGACACAACATATCAAAATGTAAATAGAAGCCATTATGAGTAAATGCTATATAAGTAAATATATATAAAAATTATATGTTAAGTTTAAATAATAGCCCATGTCTTAGGTGTGTAGTTTTTTGTTTTTTTTTTAAATGCTACATATTAACTTGCTACCCTGAAACTTTAGGAACTTCTTTGTTAGAGAAATCTGAAGAAAAGATTTACCAAAAAAATTTCAAAAAGGGGTTACTTTCAACTTCTTATAACACAAACTAAGAGCTTTACTTGTACATATTCAGCAAGTTAGTTCCTCAGGATAAGAGATGTAAACTTGGGGAGGATACTTGGTACTTTTCAAATGTTTTAAAAATTTAATCCAGTTCCAAAAGGTCCAGTCCAAAATCCATTGAAGTCAGTGGATCTGAATCTATTTATATTCTGTCTAAAGAGTTCATAATGTTGCCGGCACAAAGGCCTGAGGCGACAGCAACAGTGGTTCGTTGCCCGGAGTGCCTCGCTCCAATTAGACACACCAGGGTGGAGAAGCAAAAAAAAAGTTTATTTGAGATCTCAAAGCGCACGTGCTCGGAGACACAGTCAGGTCTCAGATCAAGCACACCCCATACAAGCAGCTCTCTGTCTTTATACATGATTTTAGCTAAGCATGTCTATTACCCCCAATGCCCAGCTCCCCCCTTCCCCCCCTCTTCTCCCTCCTTTTTAGTTCCCATACAGCAAATACATTATAACGTAGCAATTACTCTAAACAGGTTAGACCATACTTGGCAAAAAACATATTATCTCGTTAGTAACTTTTCTTGACCGGTCATTCTGTTTCACTCCCTTCAGCCAGGTGCAAGCAGGCTGTATAATTGCCTCCTGGTACTGATAACTAGTTGCCACACATTCCATTCTTTCCATCTAGCCTGTGGAGTTAATTAAAGTCTAAACATAGAAGCGGTTCGGACAAGCAGAGGCCTAATACAGGGAGCCTTCATTGGCACTGTCATTTTCCACCCCTCTGTTAACACTGGGCCATGCCTGGTGCCACCAACAATAATGTTTGATATATCAGCTTTGACAATGAAAATTTTATGTTGACTGAAAAAATATTGTCTACTGGCATGCTTTTTTCCCTTCATTTAATTACTATTATTGCCCTTGAAAATTGTTTTGCATGAACCAATGTTAAAACCCATTTAATTTTTATTTGTATGATATAATAATGTGGGTAATATAAAGGTAAATACTGTAAAGGTCACAGAGATGTTAGATATTTCTATCTCAGTTTTCCCCTATATTTTCCCTCTCTTTGGCCCCATGTGGGCACCCACTTAAAGGCATCTGCTCCTGGGCAGGGTTTTAAGGCTGTCCAGCTACCAGACTTAAACTGTAATATCCCCAGTAAACCAGACTTCCCAAAAGGCCAGCACCTTTGCTTTGCTTTGCTTTCTCTCCAAGGGCTATGATGAATGCATTGCTTGCAATGGTAAGTTACCACACAGCTCCTTCTAAACAAGCATATTTAGTCTTAAGGTAGAAGCATTACAGCGAAAACAAACTGAAAAAATAAAAGAACCTACATGTACACTGAAAAGTTTACCAGAGGTCACTCCCAACTCCAACCTAGCACTCTGGTAGGTTTAAGCCCTTCAAAATCCACAACTGTCCCCCGCCCTCCCCCTATGGTTACAAGTTTATATCTGTCTTAGATCCAGAACCAAGGCTGGGCAGAGCAATTGTTTCTTCATACAGCTTGGGCCCTTGATCTTGGACTCCTGTAACCAGGTGATCAAAAGACAGTCACCCTCTTCTAAGGGTGTAGCTTCAAATTGGGGAATTTGCATTAACCTCTCTTTAAGGATTCCCCTGGAAACCCATTTAACGCTTATTGTCCCAAAAGTCCATACTAGTCTGGCACATTTTCAATATAGCCTTCTGAACTCCCAGGCCTTACATCTGTCACATCTTCCTCCTAGAAAGGTTCCATACAATCCCAGCATACAATAAGACATAAATGTAATACAGTAGGGTCTTTCAAGGATATTGCAGAAAATTGTCCTGTTACAATTTCCAAAGAAGAAACATTTTAAAATTCTTTACTCTCAAAGTACTTAATTTTCTTGAAGTATCTGAAAAAGTTCTCCTGTAAACTAGGATTTTACCTTAGAATGTTAACATAGGAAAAAAATTGTTTTGAAATTAAAGGAAGACTGAAAATTAGTCTTATAAGTGACCCCAGTTTCAATTTTATCTGTAGAGAGGCTACTGTATCTCCATAATACATCTGGGCTTTTGAATATGTAAAAGTCTACTTTTGGTACACGTTGTAAGCTGGTAGGCTATCTCATCTCCCCAAGAAGGAATCAGTGCCATGCCCAAGGCCATTTCAGGCTCTTGCCACATAGCACAGTTTACTGTTTAAACAAATGAATTCACGAGTAACACAAAACAAAGTAGCAAAGAATCCTGTGGCACCTTATAGACTAACAGACGTTTTGCAGCATGAGCTTTCGTGGGTGAATACCCACTTCTTCGGATGCAAGTGGGTATTCACCCACGAAAGCTCATGCTGCAAAACGTCTGTTAGTCTATACGGTGCCACAGGATTCTTTGCTGCTTCTACAGAACCAGACTAACACGGCTACCCCTCTGATACTTGACAAAACAAAGTGACTCCCATGACCAAAACACGCTACAACCCCAAAGACTTTGCCTTGCTCGGCTCTCCATCACTTAGGCTAGCCTCCCTATAGATCCCTCCTATTTCCAAGTTCTCTCTGGTTGAGCTGGGACCACTTCTTCGTATGCCCCAGCAGGCAATCACATGACTCAGTCTACTGTACCCTTCCTAGCTTAGTCTCATAATCTTCTGTGCAAATTACCAGGCCCAAACACCTGTTTTTTAAAAGCATTCTGCCTCATATCAGGATTGTCTGAGCCCAGACTTACCTCAGCCCTTAAAGGGGCAGACTGTCTTGTTACACAGGCCTGCACAAAATTTTACACCGGCAAAGGGATTGCAGTCTGGGAAAAGGACTGTACACCAAGGACAATGATAAGTGGAAACATAGACCTGTAGGGAAGCATCTAGTTGAGTATTACAGGTGTTGATTTTAGGTCTGGTCTTAATAACAGTTTCATTAATATTCTGGAAGTGGAGGTAAATAGTATATTAATTAAATTTATAAGTGGTACTAAACTGGGAACACAAGTGAGGGAAGAGAAAGAATGCAAAAGGACCTACAGAGATTAGATAGATGAGCAGAAAATAACAAAATGAGATTCAGCCTGGATAAATGCAAGCTAATACATCTACATAAAAATAACTCAAACAAAAATATTCAATGGAAAGCAGAAATATTGAAAGATCCCTAATGTAGTGGTGATAATGGATAGAAAATCATATGTAAGCTTCCAATCTGATATGGCCCAGAAAAGGCATTGCCCTTTTGACCTGCATATTGGTGGCATCAGAACACAGATAAGGTGGCAATAGCCCTTTCCATATACTGGTGAGATTGCACCTGGAATACTATATTCTGTTCCACACCAATACCACAAAAATGTTGAAAACTCTGAATTCAGAGGAATTCAGAGAAGAGCAAAAAATTGAGATACTGGAGATATTTGCTTATGAGGAAAGATTAATAGTCATAAGTATGTATAGTGTGCCTAAATAATGACCAGCGATTTGGGGTGGGAATATAACTATCTATAGATATTTCAGGCATATAAACACCATAAGAGGAGAAATGGTGATAGAAGAAAGTATAACCTGGAACAGTGGTGTGAAAATGCACAAAGGAAAATACTGAATATTAGAAAATAGTTTCTAGCAGTGAGATCTGTAAAGCTATGAAATAGTCTCCCAACAGATATGATAGTAGTCTCCACCACCTGAATAACTTAAAAGTAGACTGGCCAAAGAACTGAAGAAGAATAGACTGTTTGTCACTGATGTCACAGAATCTTGGGGAGAAAGGTTCCATGGCAGTTGAAGCCTGGAGTCAGAGAAAGAAGTAGGGAGTGAGTTGGGAGCATTACGACCAGAGAGTGATATATGAAGTGGCGACATGAGAGAGGTTGAGTATATCTATCACCCTGTAAATGATCTAGTTCTGCTCCTGTTGCTGCCCAAGAAAGCTTGCTCTTGAGTATCCTTCTGTTGTCAAAATTCCTGATTTTAGTGTTTCCCTATTAGGGACAAAAGTTGCTAGATATAAATGAGATGATTAGTAATAACTGGATTCAGATGTTGAAATCTGATACATCTTTGCTTCCTGAATAGCATAATACTTTGCAATGTTTTGTTTTCTATAATCTCTCTAGGTTTTATTTTTATATTATGTCAACAAACTATAAATTACATTTTTTTTATAAATGGTAGCTAATACAGGGCCAGAGTGTGTGTGGTGTGTGGGGTTTTTGTTTGTTTTACATTTCTCTGTCTGTGGTATTGATTCTGTGGCCTTTTTATATAGTATTTGATACAATTTTTAACAAATTTCTTCTCTTGTACCTGACTCATTTGACTTGTGTATTTTTTGTCTTTTGAAATACTGCACACTTGTGATCAAAATAATAATGTCAGTTCTCTTAACTGAAAATGTTTACTCCAAGGTCTCTGACTTCTGATTACATATTAGGGCTTGTATTTCATCCTCATCCTCCTTGACCTCTCTGCTGCTTTTGACAGCTGATTAGACATTCTTTATCTCCCTTAACTCACACTTCTGATGTTCCAGGTCTCTTTTTTGCCTAGACAATTCCAGCCTCTTGATAAAATAATAATAATAATATATGGAGATATACCTATCTCATAGAACTGGAAGGGACCCTGAAAGGTCATCAAATCAGCCCCCTGCCTTCACTAGCAGGACCAAGTACTGATTTTTGCCCCAGATTGCTAAACAGCCCCCTCAAGGATTAAACTCACAACTCTGGGTTTAGCAGCCAATGCTCAAACCACTGAGCTATCCCTCCCCCCCTTGAGGAGGAGTATGGAGAAGATCAGCTGATGAGAATTGCTGTTGGTCTTAGATAAGCTGAAAGAAATTTCTGATTGCAAGTACTGCCTGGAGCAACACAAGAAAAAGATAGTTACTAGCATTCCCCCCTTGTTATGGAGCTGTCCAAACAGTTGATTCTGAGTTAACACCTGTTCAGAAATCTACAAGGACTACAATCTGGCCAGGAACCACTCTGCAGAAGGTATAATGTGCTCTTGCATCCTATTTTGGACCTATAATGTAAGAGATCTGTCACACCTCTCCCAGTCTTGATGGCAGTTAATTTATATCCTTCCCCAAAACTTATTGTGTCTGTGAGAGCTGCTTAGTGTAAATGGCTAGAAGGACCACTGACCACATTTTAAAGAAATTTACCCTAGACAACTGCATTAATGTGGCACAGGGATTACATTAGATAAAAGGTTAACCAGATCATGGCTCCAACCCTGACTGGTTTTCTTTCCCAAGAGAAATGTCTGAAGCTTAAACTAGCATTAGGTACAAATGGCCTAGCTTTAACATCAGTCTCAGATTTTGTTTTAGAACAAAATTCTAGCCTTCATAGTTGCAAAGAAAAGCTTGAAGACGTGAACTGAATGTAACTGAAGCAATTGTGTCTGCCTGAGCCTGCAGAGAGGCATGCAGCAGCAATTTGAACTGGGTAAGAAGCAACCTGGTCTCAGATACCTCACGCCTATCACCAGAGTAGACCAGATCCTTGTTAGTGTAGGGGTGGGGATGGCTCGCTGGAATTCTGGATACCCTTTTGGATTCTGGAATTTACTCCCTCTTGCTTGAGTTCAGATGAGTCCAAGGGCTCTGTTCCTTCTTTCTGGTTTTACAGGTCAGATTATTTTTGTGTTTTCTAAGAGCTATAAAGCCTATAGACTAATTTTTAAATGAAATATGAGATTACAAAGAACAAGATAGCTGCCACAAAAACAAAAAAAAACCATCCCAGTTTAAACCCTAAACTGAAATACACAGAAGTTCTGCTAGATATGACTCAACTCAAAGACTTCCTTCTCAGTACATTAGATATTACCAGTCTGACAGAAAGAACAAGCAAGAGCCAATTTGGGTTCTATCAGCTCAGATGGTATTATGATTGTTGGGTTTAATGTCTGCTCCTATAGTCATAGTTCCCATGGCACATCTCAATGTAACCTGAGATCCCAGCAGAAGCAGGCAGCAAAGAGAGTCTCGCATTACAGCTAAGTAATGGATGTTTTCTAGGCCTCTCTGGCCTGGTGGTTGATGGGATAAATATGTAACTAGGAATGAAGTTCCAAATACCTCTTGTCTCAACTGTCATGTCTATGAATGCATCCAACCTTAGATGAGTACATTCAGTGGGACTTTACAGCCAGGAAACTTAATCTCTCTAAGTATAGCAGTTCCACAGAAATGCCCTGGAGGTGAGGGCAGTTTTCTGTACACAATAAAGACCTTCAAAAAGCTGATACCCCAAAAGATGCTCTTGGTTAAAAAGGACTGTCAGGCCACCATACTTCAAATAAGCAATCAATGACGCACTGGATCGCACACCTTCTTTACTGGGAAGCACAGCAAGCAGCGGGCTCTTTCCTAAACTCATTGCCACTTACCTAGAAATGAAGAACATGATCACAGATTGAGTCGACCTATGACAGATCCTGACAAGTAGTCTCTGGACCAGGGGATGTCAAATTAGATCTCTGTGGTGAGAGATGGATCTCTGCCACTCATCGGAAGAAGCTATCAGTTGTTTGCTTATGGCTTGAAAAAAGATTGCGTTAGAAGAAATTATTTCTCCATCCACTGGTGAAGGAGTTTCCTTTACACTTATCTGCTAGTTTGTCTGGCAACAAAAGTTCTAGAAAAGCTCAGGAGAGACAAAGATATCATAATGGCCCAGATAGGTATATTTCTTAATTCTGTTGCAATATTCAAATCTAATCCTACCATAGTGTCAGTTTGGCCTTGGATAATTGCTCAGAATCAGGACACCTTTCTACATTGCAACACGGGAGCCCTCTCACAATGCTTTGGTTCCTAGCATCCATAGGGATGATTTCTCTGGGCAGGTTGCTTGTGTGCTTCTGGTATCTTATTCTCAGATATCATCTATCAGAAAGACCTACATCTCCAGGTGGAAAAGACTTGTTGTGTGGTGTAATCAATATCAAGTACACCCTTTTAAACACCCTGCACGAAAACTGTTTCAGTACCTTTCTCCTATGTCTGAATGTAACCTGTCATGAAATAGTCAAAGGTAAATCAGTATCATTTTAACCTCATGTTGTCAGGTTTGAATGTCAGTGTTGACACTTTGGAAAGCTCAATTATAACAAGCCCTTGGTATAGTCATGAGGTCCTGATAAAGCAGATGTAAGTTTCTCTTGAGTCACTTACTTCCTGTGAACTTAAATTTCTTATAAGGAAGTTCATCTTGCAGGTGACTGTGACTTCAACTTGCAGAGTGAATAAACATCTGGACGTAGTGTCTGATCTCTCTCTGATCAGATTTTACAAGGATAAACTGGTGCTATGGACTCACTGGAGATTCCTTTCAAAATGTGGTTTTGGAGTGCCACCAATATCAGTCTATAATCCTGCATCATTCTTTCCATGCCAATCCCAGTGAGGCTTTCCTCCATCTGACTGATCCTAAGACATTCTTGGGTTTCTACTTGGACTACAGCTCCAAACTCATCTTTTTATTTCTTTTGACAACAGTTCACTGGAAAATGATATTATCAAAACAACCATATCTAAATGGACATCTGATCATATTTAACATTGCGATGACTTGGTTGGCGTGAAGCTGGAAGGCTACAAGGTTTATAAGACTAAAGGCAGGCCTGCCACCCTTGCTGGTCTTATAAACATTTCCAACACAAACATCTACAAAGCGGCTACATGTTGGATTTGGACTTCAGACAGAAATCCAAGTTTGCATCTATAGAACTTGTTTCCAAGGCAGGGGAGGCCAGGTTGTCCCATCATCAGGGCCGGCTCCAGACCCCAGCGCGGGAGGGCGGCAGGCGGCTCCCGTGGCAGGCACATCTGCGGGAGGTCCACCGCAGCCGCAGGACCGGCGACCGCCAGAGCGCCCCCCGTGGTGTGCCGCCGTGCTTGGGGCAGCGGAAATCCTAGAGCCACCCCTGCCCATCATTAAAGAAATTGGGGAATGGAGGTAGGAGGAGCAGTTGGTTAGAGTGATTTTGTTTTCTGGGCCATGGCAGGGAATATCTCTTATTTTCACTAGGCAACCTTGGGGCGGCGGGGTGGGTAACCTGTCTGAATGGAGCCTGTTTGTGAGTTTGAGAGGCATCTTAGCCCCCTTGCTTTCCTAGTAGCATTGTTGTTCTTGATATTGCCTCTTTTTGCAGATGTGCTCTCATTTTCTCTCAGTACCTTCCTCAATTCTTTCCAGAAGTGAGAATGCTGCCTGGTGAGCGTCCTTAGAGCGTCCATGGTTAATTCTGCTTCTATGAAGCCACTACCTTGCAGGATTCTGGCTCACCTTCACCATCACCCCCCTTCAGAATTTCTCTCTTTTGAGGGGCCTTTCTCCTGGACCTTGGTGTGTGTGCAGCCTCTAAGCCGGATCTTATGTTGATTATTTGAAACGGGCTATTCCTTGTGCGAGTTTGGTGTCTCCCGCCAAGAAGCGGAGTAGCATGTTTGGAGGGCAGCATTTGTGAGTGACAGGGGCGGCCATAAGCAGCCAGTAGGGGGCCTGATTTATACTACCCCGCCCGCTGCTGTCAGACAGTCCCAAGCCTTGGCGAGGAGCCTACGCTGTCCCCCCCCAGGAGCTGCGACCCAGCGCCGGGGAGAGACCCTGCGATGCCTCAGAGCTAGAATTCGGTGTGAGTAATGTCCCCTTATTATCGACTCATCCCCCCTTCCCCCGGGCAGTAAGTAGTGGCAGCGGGAGGCCAGCCCAGCCGCCATGGGGCTGGCAGAGGCGTCTGGGTGGCAGCCGACCCCTGCTGCCGCGGTCATTCCCCTGTTCTCGGGCCGGGACAGCTGCACCCGCCCGCAGCGCCGCTAGCACAGAGCAGGCTTCAGCCCGACCCTCCCTCGCAAGCAGCAGCAGGAGCCCGGCTCGGAGGAGCAGCAGGGGGAGCACGAGCCCGAGCGGCAGGCGCCCGGCTCGGAGCAGAGAACAGGAACCGGGAGCGGCGCGAGGGTCTGGCGGCGCCGCCGAGCCTGACGCGGCCGCGGCGAGACCCAGGCACGCGGAACCGAGGATGTGGCGGCGGTAGCGGGGCAGTCACCGCCGCCGGCCTCTGCTCCCCCCGCAGCCCTCCCGGGCTCCGGCCGCCGCGCGGCTCCTAGGAGCAGAAGCGGCGTGTGCCCGGCCAGCAAGCCCCCGCCCTCCCAGAGGAACGGGGCGCCGGCGACACGGGCCGCTCCGGCAGCAGCAGGCTCTGGCGTCGGATGCACGCGCTACGCCATCCCGGTGCTGCCGAGGCCTGGACTCCGCTGGAGAGAGCAGAGCGGGGCGAGGAGGGGGCGGGCGATCTCCGGACACCAGAGGCGGCTCCATTGTGGCTCAGGTTGGTGCGGGCCTGTGCAGCGGCCCCGGAGTCAGAGCGGAGGGAGGGTTGAATCCCCTCGCCGCGACCCCCCCACCGCAGCTGAGGTGGGGTAGGGGTGTCTGCGTTCACAGCACGCGAATGAAAGCTCCTGTGATCAGCAGCGAGCGCGCCTGCCTACCGCCCCCCTGGGTCTGGCCTGTGCCCCCTGGGGCGGGGAGTCCGGACCCTAACAGCAGGGGCTTGTTTGTTTCCTTCTGGCCTGCGATGATCATAGTAACCCCGCCTCGTAATGGGGCAGCAGCAGGAGAGACTAGGAAACCAGAGAAGGAAAAAACTTCGGCACTTCCCTTCCTACCCGCGCCTGTGGGACTCGGAGGGCCCCGAATTGGGTGCCCTTTCCGTCCCACTGGGCAGCACTGACTGCAAGCAACTCTTCAGTGCTTTCTCCTCTTTCACTGTAGCAGAAGGCATGAAATTATTTACATTCGCCCTTTTCCTCTTCTATCGTTTCTTTAGCTAGTGGATAATTCTAGTGCTTTGGTACTTTGTCTATTAAGAAGTTATGCCTGGGTAGGATTTTTTTCATTGTGTTTAATCTGTGTAAAAGAAAGTATTGGAAATAAATCAAAATAATTTCTACTCCATTCTCTTGGTAAAGTGACCAAGTATCAAATGTGGTGAGTTAGTGTACACTTAGATGAACTCCTCGGTTTTGTTGATTTTTTTCATGTTCTTTCTGAGGACAACTCTTAATTTTGCCCCAGTGTTTGAAGAATTATCACCATTGCTAATTTAATGTTGTTTTCTCTTGTAATCTAGAAGTTGTTGGACGTGGGTTGGGAATATTTTACAGCTATTTCCTGGTACACATAGCTACTTAGGGATTGCATTTGAAGGACTTGCCAAATACATTTGTACACCATCATTTAATGCTCTGCAGAAACTTCACATAGGGCAGTGTGCTTCTCTATGGAAAAAAGGATGTACTATTCCCATTCCTGCTGCAGAAACAAAAGCATACTTCCATTCTGTTTTTAAAAAAAAGTAACCTGTGCAATTATATTTGTATTACAATTAATGTACTTTACTCATAATAAGTGATCTGTTCTTCACTCAACATCAGGAGTAGCTGTATGTATATTAAAGGGAGAATAAATCAAAATATTAGCACAATTTATAGTGAATTTGAATGTTGTAGGACTGGGAATAGTCTTATTTAATAAGAGTTGGCTAGAGAGACTGACTTAATGGGACTCTTTGTTAAATTTTGTATCATGTTTCAGTTATTTGAAATATATGAAATCTACGATCAATATAAACATTTTTCTGAATTCTGTTGAAAACTGCTTTTAAACAAGTATTCCCTTCATGCTAGTGCATGAGACACTGAATGTGAATTTTACTACAAACTTGACCCAGTACAGAAGTGACTACTAGATATATCGATCCCCGAACGCTCTCCTATCGATTCCGGAACTCCACCACCGTGAACGGCGGTGGCGGAGTCGACATGGAGAGCCCCAGACATCGATCCCGCTCCGTGAGGACGGGTAAGTGATCGATATAAGATACTTCGACTTCAGCTACGTTATTCACGTAGCTGAAGTTGCGTATCTTATATCGATTTTCCCCCTTAGTGTAGACCAGCCCTCAGAGGGGTATCCATGTTAGTCTGGATCTGTAAAAAGCAACAGAGAGTCCTGTGGCACCTTATAGACTAACAGAAGTATTGGAGCATAAGCTTTCGTGGGTGAATACCCACTTCGTCAGACGCATGTGGTGGAAATTTCCAGAGGCAGGTATAAATATGCAGGCAAGAATCAGTCTAGAGATAATAAGGTTAGTTCAATCAGGGAGGATGAGGCCCTCTTCTAGCAGTTGAGATGTGAACACCAAGGGAGGAGAAACTGCTTTTGTAGTTGGCTAGCCATTCACAGTCTTTGTTTAATCCTGAGTTGATGGTGTCAGATTTGCAAATGAACTGAAGTTCAGCAGTCTCTCTTTGGAGTCTGGTCCTGAAGTTTTTTTGTAGCAGGATGGCTACCTTTAAATCTGCTATTGTGTGTCCAGGGAGGTTGAGTTGGGGCTCTAAGGGTATGTTGATTTGCTCCTGTGTTAGTGTAGGGAGTGTCCTGAGTAGATGGTGCAATTTCTTAGTATATTCCTCAGTGGTATCTGAGGAAAGTGGCCTGTAGAATTTGGTATTGGAGAGTTATTATTGTCAGTTCACACATGGGAAATCTGAGCCAAAGAAAGGTGAAGTGATCCGTCAGTGTCTGTAGAATTCAAAATTTAATTACAGTCCTGGATCTGAACACGCTAAACTTAGAAGTTTTGATCCACATCTGAATTTTGCAGCCTAATTTGTATCAGCACCACTTCTTTAGCTTGATCTGTTCTCTGCCTCAGCAACATTCTGTTATACATGGCAGAGGCTGTGCGTAAAACTGCCCCCTACAGCCACCAGCCCATCACCTTCCCCCACACACTCAGTTGTCTGGCAGACTCCTTTTGGTAGTCAGACCTGTTCATGATGACAACCACACCTCCTTTATCAGCCTCTTTGATTATAATGTCAGGGTTGTTTCTGAGCCTGTGCATGGCATTGCGTTCTGCACAACTTAGGTTATCTTCATCAAGCATTCTCAAAACTACGATACCCGCACGAGGAAATAAGGAAACAAATCAACAGAGCCAGACATGTACACAGAAGTCTCCTGCTGCAAGACAAGCCCAAGAAAGAAACCAAAAGAACTCCCACTGGCCATCACTTACAGTTTTCGGCTAAAACTTCTCCAATGCATCATCAGTGATCTACAACCCATCCTGGACAAAGATCGCTTTCACAGGCCTTGGGAGGCAGGCCAGTCCTCACTCACAGACAACCCACCAACCTTAAGCATATTCTCACCAGCAACCACACACTGCACCATAGTAACTCTAACTCAGGAACCAATCCATGCAACAAACCTCGATGCCAACTCTGCCCACATATTTACACCAGCGACACCATCACAGGACCTAACCAGATCAGCCACAACAGCACTGGTTCATTCACTTGCACGTCCACCAACATAATATATGCCATCATGTGCCAGCAATGCCCCTTTATGTACATCGGCCAAACTGGACAATCCCTACGTAAAAGGATAAATGGACACAAGTCAGATATTAGGAATGGCAATTTACAAAAACCTGTAGGAGAACACTTCAACCTCCCTGAACACACAATAGCGGATTTAAAGGTAGCCATCCTGCAGCAAAAAAACTTCAGGACTAGACTTCAAAGAGAAACTGCTGAACTTCAGTTCATTTGCAAATCTGACACCATCAGCTCAGGATTAAACAAAGACTGTGAATGGCTAGCCAACTACAAAAGCAGTTTCTCCTCCCTTGATGTTCACACCTTAACTGCTAGAAGAGGGCCTCATCCTCCCTGACTGAACTAACCTCGTTATCTCTAGATTGATTCTTTCCTCCATATTTATACCTGCCTCTGGAAATTTCCACCACATGCGTCTGACGAAGTGGGTATTCACCCACGAAAGCTTATGCGCCAATACTTCTGTTAGTCTATAAGGCGCCACAGAATTCTTTGTAGATTTTTCTAGTCTGTGAGAGAAATTACATAGCATACATAACAAATAAATGGAAATAACTTTAAAAATCTAATTATGATAATTGGTAGTGGTGGTGTTATAAGTAAGAAAATGTCAGTTTTAAAGCCATCTGTTTTTTAAAAACGCTTTTTGTTTGTTTTTGCTTAAGGTCCACCTATTCTGTTTCTGTGTTTCCTGTTAGTGTTGGAGGATAAACTTATTTCAGTTTGGGAGTCTGACCTTATCAGTGGACAAGGCACAAGTTTTCGGTTGTTTTTGTTTTTTTTTTAAATCAGCCCACTGTGTTAATCTGAATGCATTTGCATTCTTATTTCGGGGATCAAAATGCAAATCCTATTCAGTTTTTCATTTCTTGAGCTGGCGGGAGGTGAAAGTGTTATTGAGGTGATTCTTATTACTGTGGGTGCGATTAAATTGTATTGCTAATATTGGCATTGGAACAATTTTTATGATGATGCTGAAAGCCATTGAACAAAATTGTAAACCCTCTATATGATGGAAACCACTGAAAGCCAGGGGGTGCTTCCAGCACCCTGATTGGTAATACAGAAATCTGTTAACATTTCGAGTGTGAAAAACAACTCAAAAGGGAGCTTGGCTTTTGTTGTAGGTTGGAGGATGCTAACACAATCAGAATCAGTGAGGGATCAGTTCTGCTGGAGCATCATTGCTATCTGTCATGCTGGAAAAATTTTTGGTTTATGGAAGAGTGCATTAAGTGCTTTAACCTACGTGAATAGCCCCTGCAAAAATTTCCTTGAGCTTGTTCAACCTGAAAGGGCTGTTCTATAAGAAGCAAACAAGAAATCAGACCTCAGTGATGTATCTTTGAACTTTGTATGAATGAGGCATAAGCCTATCATCTTCTCTCCATCTAAATCCTAGTGACTACCCTAGTCACTTTCTGAACATCCACACGAGAAAAATACACCACCAATCTGCACCAGACAGGGTGCCTGAGGCTATGGCTACACTTGCACTTCAAAGCGCTGCTGCGGCGCTAAGTGTAGTCAAAGCACCAGTGCTGGGAGAGAGCTCTCCCAGCGCTGTCCGTACTCCACCTCCCTGTGGGGAATAACGTGCAGTGCTGGGAGCCGCGCTCCCAGCGCTGGGGCTTTGACCACACTGGCGCTTTGCAGCGCCGCAATTTGCAGTGCTGGAGAAGCGTGTGTTTTCACACCCTGCTGCAGCGCTGCAAATTTGCAAGTGTAGCCATGGCCTTAATTTGTGTTTGTTTTCATCCTTCCTTCTGTTCCTCCCCCCCCCCCCCCGTCTTTCTAGGTTTCTTTCACAACATAGTTCATCTCTCATTCCAGTTTAAGCCAATGTAAGATACATCACTCAGAGGGGTGAAAAAATTACCCCCCTGAGCGACGTAGCTTACATCGACCTAACAGTGTCTACACCGCAGGAGATGCTCTCCCACCAATTCACCTTCCGCCTCTCGGGGAAGTGCAGTACTGAAGTCGACAGGAGAGCGCTCTCCCATTGACTTATCATGTCTTCACCAGACCAGCTAAATCAGGGGTTCTAAACTGGTGGTCGGGACCCCTCAGGGGATTGCAAGGTTATTATATGGGGGGTCGCGAGCTGTCAGCCTCCACCCCAAACCCCGCTTTGCTTCCAGCATTTATAATGGTGTTAAACATACAAAAAAGTGTTTTTTAATTTATGATGGGGGTCTCATTCAGAGGCTTGCTATATGAAATGGGTCACCAGTACAAAAGTTTGAGAACCACTGAGCTAAATCGACACAGCTGCTTCGACCAGCCCTCGGTACTGGCTTGTAACTGATTAAAATAATAGAACATGAGTTAGAAAGTATTCTTTGAAATTATTTAAATTAACTTATGTGAAATGATACTTTAAATCCAGTTACAGCAACTGACTGTTACAGTAAATGAAAGGTATTTGTTTTTTTTAATAGGGAGAATGAGATGCTGTCTTTAGTGAAATGAATATGGTATCCTTAAATCTAGCTCAGGTGAAAAATACAACATTTATGTTGTCATTGTTAGATTTTGGCATGATTTGGTTATGATTGGAAGCATGCAAGGACTAAGCTAATTTGGTGGATGAATTGCTTTTTCTACCAGAGGGTGGACTTTTTAAGGTCAAGATTAAAATTAATTGCAGCGGAGGAAGTTAGAACTAAAGATTTTATTACCGACTCCTTTTTTAAAGATGTTATTTGTATGGACTAATGCCCCTCATTCTTTCTTCATCTGTAAACCTAAATAATTTGCCTTCTCTTTTTGTGATCTCAGACCTACCCACCTTTTTGTCCTGTGTGCCCCTTGTCTCAGAATTCTTTTGTGCTTTTTTTTAGTCAAAAATCCCAAAAGGCTGTAATGCAGTTATATCAAATTCTACTCTCTCAATAAACCAAGGGGTGGGAGTTTTAGTTACTTTATGGGTACATAAAATATCATTAAAGCTTTCATTATCTTGATACAGGCAGTGTAGCGGGATGGTCACCCGCTCCTGTCATAAAGGGCTTAAAACAGCCCTTGAGCGGGCTGTGATATGTGATAAATAGTCAGTTTTATAAATTCATTGTGCCAGGCCACAAATGTCCAAAGTAGGCATTTACATTCAGTGCAAATTAGGACTGTCAGACGATTAAAAAAATTAATAGCAATTAATCGCGCAATTAAACAATAATAGAATTCCGTTTATTTAAATAGTTTTGGATATTTTCTACATTTTAAAATATATTGTTTTCAATTACAATACAGAATGCAAAGTGTACAGTGCTCACTTTATATTTGATTCAAATATTTGCGCTGTAAAAAACAAGTAATAGTTTTTTCAGTTCACCAAATACAAGTACTGTAATGCAGTCTCTTTATCATGAAAGTTGATCTTACCAATGTAGAATTATGTACAAAAAATAACTGTATTCAAAAATAAAACAATGTAAAATTTTAGAGCCTACAAATCCACTCAGTCCTACTTCTTGTTCAGCCACTTGCTCAGAATAGTATTTTTCAATTCACCTCATACAAGTGCTGTAGTGCAATGTCTTTATGGTGAAAGTGCAACTTACAAATGTAGATTTTTTTTTGCTACATAACTGTACTCAAAAATAAAATGATGTAAAATTTTAGTCTACAAGTCCACTCAGTCCTACTTCTTGTTCAGCCAATCACTCAGACAGGCAAGTTTGTTTACATTTGAGGAGATAATGCTGCTCGCTTCTTATTTACAATGACACCTGAAAGTGAGAATAGGCGGTCGCATGGCACGGTTGTAGCCGGCATCGCAAGGTATTTATTTGCCAGATGCACTAAAGATTCATATGTCCCTTCATGCTTCAACCACCATTGCAGAGGACATGTGTCCATGCTGATAATGAGTTCTGCTCGATAACCATCCAAAGCAGTGCGGACCGATGCATGTTCATTTTCATCATCTGAGTCAGATGCCATCAGCAGAAGGTTGCTTTTCTTTTTTGGTCGTTTGGGTTCTGTAATTTCCGCATCAGAGTGTTGATCTTTTCAGACTTCTGAAAGCATGCTATACACCTCATCCCTCTCAGATTTTGGAAGGCACTTCAGATTCTTAAACCTTGGGTCGAGTGATGTAGCTATCTTTAGAAAGCTCACATCGGTGCCATCTTTGTGTTTTGTCAAATGTGCAGTGAAAGTGTTCTTAAAAGGAACAACATGTGCTGGGTCATCATCCAAGACTGCTATAACATGAAATATATGGCAGAATGAGAGTAAAACAGAGTAGGAGACGTACAATTCTCCCCCAAGGAGTTCAGCCACAAATTTAATTAATGCATTATTTTTTAACGAGCATCATCAGCATGGACACGTCCTTTGGAATGGTGGCCAAAGCATGAAGGGGCATACCGATGTTTAGCATATCTGGCACATAAATACCTTGCAGTGCTTGTTACAAAAGTGCCATGGGAATGCCTGTTCTCACTTTCAGGAGACATTGTAAATAAGCGGGCAGCATTATCTCCCGTAAATGTAAACAGACTTGTTTGTCTTAGCGACTGGTTGAACAAGAAGTAGGACTGAGTGGACTTTTAGACTAAAATTTTACATCATTTTATTTTTGAGTACAGTTATGTAACAAAAAAAAATCTACATTTGTAAGTTGCACTTTCACCATAAAGACATTGCACTACAATACTTGTATGAGGTGAATTGAAAAATACTATTCCTTTTGTTTGCATTTTTACAGTGTAAATATTTGTAATAAAAATAATATAAATTGAGTACTGTCTACTTTGTATACTGTGTTGTAATGGAAATCAATATATTGAAAATGTAGAAAAACATCCACAAATATTTAATACATTTCAATTGATATTTAATTGTTTAACAATGAAATTCAAACTGTGATTAATCATGATTATTTTTTTGCGTTAATTGCGTTAACTGCGATTTCACATTGATTTTTCTTTTAGACAACATATGTTCTTATTAAAAATTTCATGAATTGCATATTAACCAATGCTACATATTCAGTAGACATAACTATGATATGACATTTGCTTTTTTCCTTACTGTAAGAGCAAGGAAGGGGTATGAGTTTTTTGGTTTTGGTTTTGTTTTTAATTTTTTTGATTTTGTAGAAAATGTCATGACTTTGACTTTGCATCTGGGAAACTCTCCAGTCAGCTGCCTTGCAAGTCTTTTCTTCGGGAGTTGTGACCGGTGCAAACACAAATCAGTGGGTTTGATCCTGCAAACACTTACATGAGCAATCCTGTTGACTACAGTCAGGCTACTTATGAGTAAAGGCCATCTGTGACAGTGATTCCAGGGTCAGGCTCCATGGTTCTGATTCAGGAAAACACTTCAGCATGTGTAAATGTGGAACTTAAGCACACACTTTGCTGAACAGAAATGCAGTTAAGCGCTTGATTAATGTTTTGTTGTATTCGGGAATACGCAGATATTCTATTTGGCATAGAATACTTTCTCACTTTCAGGTACATCCTGAAGTAAACTGTATAGAAAACTACAGACTTTTTTTTTTATTATTTCAAAATATGAAATTAGGAGTTAAATAGAGATGCACACTCTCTCTCATTTCTAACTACGGCGGCAGATATTTGTTACAGTAAATGCAATTTTATAAATCCTTGTAGAAAAGTCTTTTTTAATAATTCTCTTTTTCACAGAACAATGCACGAAGCATCCAACAATAAAAGTAACAGGGCCTACAACAAGGAAGCTGGAAGGGAGTAAAAGAGGTTTTTTTTCCATTCTTTGGGGTCAGTGAGAAGTCAGGGGAGCAAGTTGTGTTTATTTTAAGCAGAAAATAGAAAACTATGACAGCACAGTTCTTATGACAAACACAGATGGAAATACAGGGAATAGAATGAAACATCTGTGACTGCAGTTTGTAGGTAGAAGACAGATTGAAATATACCAAATATAAACACAGTTTGAGAGAGGGAATAAAACCACATCAGTCATTTTAATCTTCACCAGATAGTTATATCTTATAGTCCGTGTTCAGTTTCCTTTTTTCATCACTCTTAGAAGTTTTGGAGTGGAGGATACATCTCAAAACAGAAAAGTTTTATTGTTATACTTTTGTCAGAAACAGGATACAGAGAACTCATCAATATTTTTATTTTCCTCCTTTGCAGGATTTGTATAAAGAAAACTAAAAATAGTGTTCTATTTTTGTTTTAATTCTCTTCCTGTCTCAAGAATCATTAAAAGGGGCAATTACAGTACTTCCAGCAGCATATTTACCTTCTAACATTTTGCTGAATGTGGTAGCACCTTGTGTTGTTTATTTATACTATCATCCTTCATATTAGAAACAACATAGTAGAGTTTTTTATTTTCTATAATATTCATCAATTGTGCAGGAACCTTCCTTTCTGTGATTTTGACACTTCTGAAATATGGAACTATCTTGTTTATCAAAATCAACCCATTCACACTGATCAGCTCATGGCCTTTGTTTTACAAGTCTTATTAATTTCCTAAATATGTCCCATTACTGGGCTCAATACAGGTTCTTTGGCCTTGGTGTACAGGCCCCGCCAGATCCACGCTGCGCTGCTGTCGAGGGAAGCTCCTGGATGGACTGAGGCTCCGGGTGAGGGGAGGAGCCGGGGTAAGGGGCCAGGGCAGGGGGGGGTTGGCTAAGGGGCAGGAAGTCCCGGGGACAGTCAGGGCACAGGGAGGGGGCAGAGGTTGGGGGGGGCGGTCAGAGGACAGGGAATGGGGGTGTTGGATTGTGGGCATTCCGGGGGTCTGTCAGGACTCAGCGGGGAGGTGGATAGGGGTTGGGGCAGTCAGGGGACAGGGAGCAGGGGTGGGGTCTCAGGGTGGTGGTTGGGGTGGGGTCTCTGGGGGACGGTGAGGGGACAAGGAGCAGGATGGGTCGGGGATTCTGAGGGGGACAATTGGGGGACAGGAAGTGGGTGAGGGTCAGATGGGGGCAGGGTTAGGCTGTTTGGGAGGCACAGCCTTCCCTACCCTAAAGCTCATTCAGCAGTTTGAGGCTTGTAGAAGAGCCAAGCTGTTAGCTTTTCCATTAGGGCTACCATCCCTTTCACTTCTCAAATGCCAAATTATAGTCTATATTTAATTTCAGTGCCATAGGGAGATTGATGTGAGGGGAGGGTAGCTTCATTTAAAATTAACCACTGGGGGAGGGATCACATGAAAAGAGCAATATCCTTCCCAGCCTTACCAAGGGAGACCCCCCCCCCTCCCCTGCATTCCCTGAGGCTTCAAAGGGGTTAATTCAGTGGTTCACAAACTTTTATACTGGTGACCCCTTTCACATAGCAAACATCTGAGTGCGACCCCCCCCCTTATAAATTAAAAACACTTTTTTATATATTTAACACTATTATAAATGCTGGAGGCAAAGCGGGGTTTGAGGTGGAGGCTGACAGCTCGCGACCCCCAGTAATAACCTTGTAACCTCCTGAGGGGTCCCGACCCCCAGTTTGAGAACCGCTGGGTTAATTTAATTTTAGCACCCTGTGTCCATTCACATGCATGTGCTATTTTGAGCATTTCAGTTTTGACAACATAGGCTCATCCCAGATTCTGGAACAAGCTCAAATGCTCAGTTCGTGGAGTATGTACATAAGCTATACTAAAGACAAACCCACAGTTTGTGAGGGACCCCATGGAGCCAGTCTCTAGGAAACAGATAAATGCATGGAGGTTAAGTCCATTAATGGCTGTTAGCCAGGATGGGTAAGGAATAGTGTTCCTAGCCTCTGTCAGAGGGTGGAGATGGATGGCAGGAGAGAGATCATTTGATCATTACCTGTTAGGTTTACTCCCTCTGGGGCACTTGGCATTGGCCATTGTCGGTAGACAGGATACTGGGCTGGATGGACCTTTGGTATGACCCAGTATGGCTGTTCTTATGTTCTAAGCTAAATGAACCCAAAGTTATGGAGACAGCTATGAGTCAAGGAAGCCAGCAGAGTATCAGAAACCTGGAAAAATCTCTGACTGGATGGGCTTAGGCGTTTGGTCACAAGCTGAGATGGTTCAAAAGTTTTGGATTTTTTTAAGCAGAATTTTTTTATTGTTCCTTTAAACAATCAAACACAGCAAGCAGCAAATATTTGGCCACATACATCTGAAACCCCAAACCATATTCAGGTTTTGGCAGGCTAATTTCAGCTTTTCAATTAAAAAAAACACAACAAATTTTGAAGGAAAACAGACATTGTCTGAGATTTTTTTTCTGCTTTTTAAAAACCCCTAGTTTTCGATCCAGAAAAAGTTTTGAGGGAAAATATTTGTCCAACCCTTTTAATGAGCTTTAGTGCCATTTAGCACTAGCTGATGCTGAGAACCAGTGATACCTTGTAAAGAAATTTTCTCAAAACTGGGTTTGTGCCGAGATGCAGAAGGTTTATTTTTCCCAGGGCTGCTTGTGGTGGGGCAGGAAGTGGGGCAATTTGTGACGGGCCCCGCAGGGGCCCCTACGAGAATATAGTATTGTATAGTATTGCAATTTTTTTTTATGGAAGGGGCCCCCGAAATTGCTTTGCCCCAGGCCCCCTGAATCCTCTGGGTGGCCCTGCTAATAGAGAAGGGAAGTAAAGGAAAATGAAATCTACTGACATACTAGAGAGTCTCAAGGAAAATAACTGAAAGGAAATATAATTGGTCAAAAAAAGAAATTGATCAAAACGCCGTTATATGAAAACAGATAATGAAAACAGTAAACAAGAAGCCCACCCACGAATAACCTAAAGTATCTGAACAGAATGACTGTTTGAACTTCTGTTGATGGAATACAGTTCAAAGGTGCCTAATAGAGAGAGCCCACTACGTGAAGAAACTCTGCTTTTGGATAAACTTGATACAAAGAGGTACAGCCACAGGAACATCAAATCTAAGGAACATTTCAAGCCAAAGAAAAGCAAAGAACAGGACAGCAAGAATGGAGCTGGATTTACGGCAAAGGAGAAGAAAAGTTGATTGTTCTCTGAAGTGACAGTATATTGTTGAGTAATCTCTTTTGTTCTTGTTAATAACAATGCATTTGCTATTTACTGCACAGAGTAAGGAATAGTAGCATGTACAAACGTGCAAAGGTTAATGTGTTGGTAACCTATAGTTTATTATTATCAATAGTAAGTACTTGGTAATATGCTATATTACTTATCCTCCTGGTACAATTTTTGGGTTTTCCCTTATCATTTTAAATTTTTAGAACTTTATCCCTTTGTCTTGGTTTGCCTCTGCTTCTCCTTGTAGTTAGCAGAGTCTAGCCTAGCTGGGTAATTGCAAATGGGCATCACAAGCAGAATAGGAGAAGTGCAAAGTCAGAGATACCCATCTTAAAACAACATAAGTCAGTCAGGAGACAATGCAGGAGAAAGTAAGAATGTTAACTTCAGGAACCTTAACTCTATCCCACGATCATCACCACAGATCAAGAGTCACGTTATGCACAATTGTTAGGTGTGGAAGGAGTTGATTTTTATTGGTAAGTATCAGTAATAATCAATTTCACCATGTTGGAATTATTAATATTTGAAATTATTAATATTGATATGGAAAATCACCAAATACCAATTTAACCATAAATTCTTTTAAATTTAATAAAGGCCAAATGGTATTTATACAATTTCTCTAAACATGCCTAAAAAGCCTAACTAGTAAGAAATTTACTACATTCAAACAGTAACAAAACACTTATAAGCACTTTATCAAGATACTTACAAATGGGCTAATCTCAGGGGTGCTTAGATCCACATTGTTAGATCCACGTCTGTTAGTCTATAAGGTGCCACAGGATTCTTTGCTGCTTCTACAGAACCAGACTAACACGGCTACCCCTCTGATACTTAGATCCACATTGGTTGACTCCAGCGTAGTCAGGCAGGTATTAGCAATAAACCCTTTAAGAGTTTACTTTTGATACCGTTTAACAAACACGTGATGTCATTGCCAATTACTGACTTCAGCTAAAAACCAATTTGAGACAATTCACCCTTATTTCCAGTCTTATTCCCGATAAGATTTACAGCCCCCTTTCTTCCTAAGGCCTTTCTTTTCTTATCTCCCTAATCACCCTGCTTTACTAGCAGAACAATGGGAAGATTTGGGCTTGTTTCTCTTTAGACAGTTTTTCATTGTCTTGTTACTATAGCTCTTTATTAGTTACTTTTAGAGCCATACACCCTTCCCATCCACTACAAGTAATAGTACTTATTATTCTCACAGCCTTCTTTTACTTCCTGGTTGGGGCCTTCTTTACAATACTTATATAGATCCTTAACCAAACTTAAGCAAACTTTAATTCTTTAATTTCGTACTTATCCTACATACCATATACACACAAAATGACCAAAAAATTTCCATTGATGATTATCAGAATATTCAGATAGGCAAAGTAAGAAAAATGCGGCTTGAGAGCTTATTCAAGTCCGATTTAAGGCTATTTACTTTTTATTTTTTGGCAATTTGTGTTTCAGTGGTTATAAAGCTTTAACTTTTTGAATCTCTGTGTCCATTATCATTATAAAATATATCATAAAATTGTCTGCCCCCCCCGTTTCCTGTAACTGTGAAAATAAAAATAGAAACAAATGCCTAGATAAACATTGATATTATCCATCGAACTTATAAAAATAAAATTGAATTCTGCCATGCCTAACTATTGTACATTTCATTGCTAACAATGCCACATAAACAATATAGGTCTCTACCAAAATTGATAATTTTCTAATATTTCTCTGTTTTAGTGTTAGACTTTTTGTTCAGTGGGTCAAGGTCCCTGTGAATATGGTCATTTTAAGCTACTATAACTATGTGGCTTTCCTAAATATACATAGCTATTTAAGTGTGGAACACTTAGTTTTAGATAAATTATCCATGTTTTGAAACCTTTCTAAAGCCCATGGACAAACTCTAAAAGTGCACAAGATCTCTGATCCAGGCAGCCACAGGCTATGGAAATAAGCTACATAGAGAGTGGTAGAACTTGTGTCTTCCTTACTCAAGCCTTGGCTACACTGGCGCTTTACAGCGCTGCAACTTTCTCGCTCAGGGGGGTGAAAAAACAACCCCCTGAGCGCAGCAAGTTACAGCGCTGTAAAGTGCCAGTGTAAATGGTGCCCCAGTGCTGGGAGCGCGGCAAACTAATCTCGGGAAGGTGGAGTACCTGCAGCGCTGGGAGAGCTCTCTCCCAGTGCTGGCGCCGCGACCACACTCGCACTTCAAAGCGCTGCTGCGGGAGCGCTCCTGCAGCAGCGCTTTGGAGTTTCGAGTGTAGCCAAGCCCTTAGTCCTAACCCTTTGCTTACTTTGTTAGACCACACTACCATCCTTAATGGATGTTCTTGTTGCCTAGGTAGCCTTATGTAGTCAAAGTTAGGATGGTGGTTTCCCTTACTTTGCAACTTTTAAAAATAGTTGTGTGTGTGTATGTGTACAAAAGACACATGCCACCTTTTAAAACTCCTTATATTTGAAAGTGTTTTGATACTTCAAGCATTAGACTCTAATTTAGACTATGAACGGAAATATAAAAGTTAAAGTAATAAAGGTTCTTCTTGTTCCTGTTGGGGAAACAATAACAGTTATTGAACTGTTTAGAAGCCTACATGAGAAGAGGAATGTGTGGCGTCAATGGCAATTTGATAGAGGGGCATGTGGCTAGTGAATAAGATCAGCTGTCTGTATGTTCTGGAGGGGAATGTGTGAAACTGAGTGATAAGGTGGGCATTGTTTGCTAAAATCTAAATATCTGGAAGGTGAGCAGGGCTTATAAGCTGGATCTGTACAGCAGTTCAGCTTATTTTTTATTCTTCATGACGTTGTATTTAATAGGTCATTTCTCCTTCTAATTGAAATCAATTTGAAAGCTGTAAACCGGTGTTTACCAAAATCTGTGTGTGAATTTCTGACTCAACAAGTAAATAGTAGGAAAAAATCAAATTAATAGATAACTATTCTAATGTAAATCTTATCGCCAGTAGTTTAAATAGTAACATTAAAAGCATTCATGCTCCTCTCAAAAAGCACAGAAAACTGGTTCCTTTGGATTCATCAAGATCACCAAATATGTGTGACTAAATGTGCCTGTTGAAGGTGTTAGAGCTGATCATTAAGGGAATACCTTGCTGCTAAATGATGAACTTATGCTCAGCTGAGTCCTCAATGGTTAATACGCTGTTGTTGATGTAGCCTCACACTCTACAAGGCAGCATGGACTCAGGCAGGAGGGAGGAAACACACTAGATGCAGGGCAGTAGCTGCAAACACTTCCCTGCAAAACTGAACATGATGATGATCCCATGCTATCCAGCTCCCTCCTCCTGATATCACATGCACGGCTGCACAGGTGCTGACTTTCCAAAGTGCTGGGGGGTGCATGCATGAGTGAGAGAGAGATGTGCATGCTGACCCCATTTCAAGTATGTTGCCCTTTTAAGCAGATCAGCCAGTACAGACAGGAAGCAACAGCTTCCAGCAAGCTCCCTCCTTTCTGTCCCTCTCCTCCGCTTTGAAATTGGACTTTGAAGAACATATTACATTATTATTATAGCCTCAGCAGAAATCTGATTTGATCAAATTAATAACAAAAAATGAAGATGCTATGGAAACACCATAACTGATACCAAATAAAGGTCATAGGTTGAGTCTGTAACAGGATAAAAAGGCTGTGTGTCTAATGAAATGTAAGTCTGCGTTCGTTCCTTTTTTCTCCTAGCATTTAAAACCAAACACCTAAATGTGTGTGCAGAGAATGTTGTGTTAAAGTTCCTTCCATCTAAATGGTGAAAAATTGCAGAAGACAGAACAGTACACACAGATAACTAATATCTCCTAACTGAACCAGTCACTTTTTAGAATATGAAATATCATCTCTGTATGTGTACATACAGAAGACAGAATTAACAATTTTGTCAGTTTTTAAAAGGCCTGTGTTCATATACAAACAGCTTAGAATCAATTGGGCATGTTTTTAGCACATTTATATTAGGTGGTGAAAAAGTAAATAAGCCTCTGATCCAGCTCTCACATCTCTTCATGTGTTCCCTCGCACCTGCATGAAGCCTCAGTGGAATCACTGGTGCTGGCTTCCATCTTTCCCCAGGAGTGCTCAACCCCGCTCAGCACCCCGTCTTACCCCCACTTTACCCCTTTCCCCAAACCCCCACCCTGCCTCTTCCTGCCCCTGCTCTGCTCGAGGCCCCACCCCCACTCCACCCCTTCCTCAAGGCTCATCCCCACCCCATCTCTTCCTGCCCCCGCTCTGCCTCTTTCCGCCCGGTTCTGTTCCCTCCCCCAAGTGCACCTCATCCCTGCTCCTCCCCTCCCCTCCCCAGTGCCTCCTGCATGCCGTGGAACAGCTGATCGCGGCAGGAGGGAGGGAGGGGAGGAGTTGATTGGCAGGGCCACCGGCAGGCAGGAGGCACTGGTGAGCTGGCTGCCAGTGGGTGCTAAGCACCCGCTAATTTTTTTCCGTGGTTGCTCCAGCCCAAGCTGCTCCACACAAGCACGCGCATCCACCTCCAGATCTGATTGCAGGACTGGGACCTAAATTGGTAGAAGTGTACCAGTGTCTTGGCAGATACTAAAGAGAGTGGCTTAACTAATTAGATTAGAAACATCAGTGTTCTTTTGTGCTGTACTTCCAAAACTGTAAGACTTTCATTCATTTTGGATAATTTATGCCTTTTTATGTTTGAGGAATAACTACTTACAAAGTGAATCACATAGCCTGTGTGTTCTGTGTTTCAGTTAATAAAAATGATTTTTTTTTCCAGTGGATGTGCTTGGGTTGGGGAAAATTGCAACAACTCTGCTTAATTTTTCCGATTTATGAAATCAGTAGCAGAAGTTTAAACTCTTTGTTTTGCACTCTAAGACTACTCCCCTTGTGCATGTATGAAACTGAGGTACATTCCAAGGACATAGATAGGACCAGTTAAATAGAAGAATGCTATCTAAGACCTTTTTCAATCTCAGTTTTTCATGTCAATCATGTCAAATTATTTTTTGTAAATGTCAGTCAGCAGCTTCACTTTACAATATGCATAATTCTTAACTGTTTATAGCATGAAAAAAGTGTAGTGTTCCTTTAGCAAGTCTAAATTTTTCTGGGCATTGTAATTCATTGTTTAGCCTGAATGGGGCATCATCATAAAATCATAGGATCATAGAATACCAGGGTTGGAAGGGACCTCAGGAGGTCATCTAGTCCAACCCCCTGCTCAAAGCAGGACCAATCCCCAACTAAATCATCCCAGCCAGGGCTTTATCAAGCCTGACCTTAAAATCATCTAAAGAAGGAGATTCCACCACCTCCCTAGGTAACCCATTCCAGTGCTTCACCACCCTCGGAGTGAAAAAGGTTTTCCTAATATCCAACCTAAACCTCCCCCACTGCAACTTGAGACCATTACTCCTTGTTCTGTCATCTGCTACCACTGAGAACAGTCTAGATCCATCCTCTTTGGAACCCCCTTTCAGGTAGTTGAAAGTAGCTATCAAATCCCCCCTCATTCTTCTCTTCTGCAGACTAAATAATCCCAGTTCTCTCAACCTCTCCTCATAAATCAAATGCTTCAGCCCCCTAATCATTTTTGTTGCCCTCCGCTGGACTCTTTCCAATTTTTCAACATCCTTCTTGTAGTGTGGGGCCCAAAACTGGATCAAAGGCCTGGTCTACACTACGCGTTTATACCGAATTTAGCAGCGTTAAACCGATTAACCCTGCACCCGTCCACACAACGAAGCCCTTTATATCGATCTAAAGGGCTCTTAAAACCGATTTCTGTACTCCTCCCCGACGAGGGGAGTAGCACTGAAATCGGTATTGCCATGTCGGATTAGGGTTAGTGTGGCCGCAATTCGACGGTATTGGCCTCCGGGAGGTATCCCACAGTGCACCATTGTGACCACTCTGGAAAGCAATCTGAACTCGGATGCACTGGCCAGGTAGACAGGAAAAGCCCCGCAAACTTTTGAATTTCATTTCCTGCTTGCCCAGCGTGGAGCGCTGATCAGCATGGGTGGCCATGCAGTCCCAAATCCAAAAAGAGCTCCAGCATGGACCGTATGGGAGATACTGTATCTGATCGCTGTATGGGGAGACAAATCTGTTCTATCGGAGCTCCGTTCCAGAAGACGAAATGCCAAAGCATTTGAAAAAATCTCCAGGCTATGATAGACAGAGGCCACAGCAGGGACTCAACACAGTGCTGTGTGACAACCGTAACGGAAAGCCAAAGAATCAAATGGACGCTCATGGAGGGAGGGAGGGGGGACTGAGGACTCGAGCTATCTCACAGTTCCTGCAGTCTCCAAAAAGCATTTGCATTCTTGGCTGAGCTCCCAATGCCTGAAGGGTCAAAAACATTGTCGCCAGTGGTTCAGGGAATATGTTGTCAATTTACTCCTCCTCCTCCCCCCCCAAAGAAAAGGGAAAAAAATCGTTTCTCACCTTTTTTCAATGTCACCGTATGTCTACTGGATGCTCCTGGTAGACGGGGTGCTGCAGCGCTAAACAGCGGCATCCTCTCCCTTCCCTTCCCCCGTGGCAGACAGTACGGTACAAAATGACTGATAGCCATCCTCATCGTCATTCTGTGAGTGCTCCTGGCTGGCCTCAGTGAGGTTGGCAGGGGGCGCCTGGGCAAAAATGGGAATGACTCCCGGTCAATCCCTTCTTTAAGCTTTGTGTCCTGGAGATTCAATCCTGGCAGATGGTGCAATAGGGCTGGTAACCGTCCTCCATCATAGCAGCTGGAGGCTGAGCTCCTCTCCCCCTCCCCCTTTCATGTCTAATGGAGATTCTGGACTATCATAGCAGCGGGAGGCTGTGCTCCTCTCCCCCCCAACCCTTTAATGAGTAATCGAGATGTCCTGCCTGGAATATCATAGCAGCTGGAGGCTGCCTCCCCGTCATTTTATCTCACTAAAAAGTCAGTGTTTCTTATTCCTGCATTCTTTATTACTTCATCACACAAATGGGGGGATAACTGCCACGGTAGCCCAGAAGGGGTGTGGGAGGAGGAAAGCAACGGGTGGGGTTGTTGCAGGGGCACTCCCTAGAATGGCATGCAGCTCATAATTTCTGTAGGATATAATGGGGCTCTGACCTGGAGCGGCTGTGCTCTCTGGTTCTCTAGTAAACTTGCCCCATATTCTAGGCAGGACTGACTCTATTTTTAGACAAAACATAAAGAAGGGAATGACCTGGGAAGTCATTCCCATTTTTGTCCATGTGCCCCCAGCCGACCTCAGCGAGGCCAGCCAGGAGCACCCATGACAGCAGCAGATGGTACAATATGACTGGTAACCATCATCGCCAATTTCCAAAGCAGCAGACGGTGCAATAGGGCTGGTAACCGTCTCTGCTACCCTGCAAAGGCAAATGAATGCTGCTGTGTAGCACTGCAGTACTGCGTTTGTCAGCAGCATCCAGTACACATACGGTGACAGTGAAAAAAGGCTAAACGGGCTCCATGGTTACCATGCTATGGTGTCTGCCAGGACAATCCAGAGAAAAAGGGCGCGAAATGATTGTCTGCTGTTGCTTTCATGGAGGAAGGATTGAGTGACGACATTTACCCAGAATCACTCGTGACACTGTTTTTGCTCCATCATGCATTGTGATCTCAACCCAGAATTCCAATGGGCAGGGGAGACTGCGGGAACTATGGGATAGCTACGGGATAGTTACCCACAGTGCAATGCTCCGGAAATTGACGCTAGCCTCGGTACATGGACGCACACCGCCGAATTAATGTGCTTAGTGTGGCCGCATGCACTCGACTTTATACAATCTGTTTTACAAAACCGGTTTATGTAAAATCGGAATAATCCCGTAGTGTAGACATACCCAAAGTTGGTTTAAAATAATTGACAGACCTTGCTGTATTTTAAAGATCATCTTACCCTCTTCCAAAAATGTTGAGAGAATGTGCTTATAGTATATGTCCATAGTTATATATAATATAAAAGGCACTGTGGGGTTTCATATTTAGTGTCTTTAAATGCTTCCATTCTGTTTAATCAATTAACTAGTAAAACGATGGCATGGTTGAGAGTTTGGGTCTTTAATTTAATTGCACTTCCCTGTAAATTTGCCCTGAAAATAAAACGAGATTGTTTCTAACTGTCTTATACTCAGTAAAAAATAAAATTCTGCCATTTGATCTTAGCCAAAGGTTGTGGTGATAAGAGGACCAGAATGTAAACCTGTTTTGAGTTGTTATAGCTCTGCAGGGTTATCAGGAGTTAAACCATAGTAAAAACTTATCAATAAAATAGATTTGACTCTAAGTACACACAGATAACCAATATCTCCTAACTGAACCAGTCACTTCTTAGAATATGAAATATCATCTTTATGTGTATGTACACACACACACACACACACAGATGTTTGTTAGATTGAGTGCTTGTTAAATTCGTAGTTAGCTGCGATTATAAAGTGCGAACACTGGTTAGAGATCAGCCCCCTCTAATATCCAAGCTGTCACAAACTTGTCATAAAAATCTCAGAATGAGGGTCACAAAAACCAATAAAGTAGGATGATTGAAATGATGAGGGTTTTTTAGCCTCTGTAAAACTCTAATGCATCATTTTTGTATTATTGCTCATTATTATGTAATCATAGAGCCTAGAATCCCTCGTCATGGACTAGGATCCCATTGTGTTAGGTGCTGTACAAACACAGAACAAAAAGACTGCACCCTCACTGAAGATCTTACAATCTAAACAGGGCTTTTTATAGGGGGTGCTGAGATACATTGAACCAAACTGTAAACTCTGTGTATCATGGAAACCACTTCAATCACTAGCACCTCTAGTTCCAGCACCTGTTAATCTAAATATAAGAAAAGATGATGGTGGATGAGGAATAAAAGGAAACAGTGAGACAGTATTGGTCCTCATGATAGGCAGGGGTGTCAGTTCATCAGTGGCTTAACTGTTGTCAAGTTTTGCATAGCATCATGAGTGTTTTGAAGGGGATAATGAAGCTTTGCAGATGTTTACAGGGAGCTCCTCCCATGTGTGAGGGTCAGCATGGGGAAAAAGCCCAAAGATGCTTGTTTGAGAATTTAGCAAGTGGGCTACAGTCTGGCATCATAGGCTCATCTGAGGTAGGAGTTGACATCTTGATAGTAAATGAGAGATGGTAGGTAGGATGGGGATTGGCGGTGAAGGGCCTTGAAAGAGAAGTTTAGTAGCTTGTATTTGATGTTATAGAGAAGGGGGAGCCAATGGGGGAGATGCAAAGAGAGGGGTGACATGGTCAAATCAACAGACTAGAAAAAAGATCCATTCTGAATGGACGTGCCGGGTCCAGGTTGTGCCATCCTTTTCTCTGGCTTTGACAAATGCAGTAATCAAAATGTGAGATGATGAGTTCTGGATGAGAGTTTTAGCTATGTGGGTGGATAGGAAAGGCAGTATCTCAGCCCTGGCTTACACCTAAAACGTAGGTCAACCTTGCTGTGTTGCTCAGAGGTGTGAAAAATTCACCCCCCTGAGAGATGTAGTTAAGCTGACCTATGCTTGATGTAGAGACTGCTAGGTCAATGGAAGAATTCTCTGTTCTTGGTCCCCCTCTCTTCTCCCTCTACACCTTATCTCCCTTTGCACCTTATGCAACCACAATGGAAGAATTCTTCCATTGACCTAGCTACTGCCTCTTGAGGAGGTGGCTACCACAGTGACAGAAAAACCCCTTCCATTGCTGTAATAAGCGTACTTTGCAGTACTACACTGTGTAGCTCTGTTTTAGCCATATTTAATTTGAGTTGATGGCTAGATGTCAATAAGGCATGTCAGACAGGCTGAGATTTTAGTTATGGCACATGAAGATAGTTCTGGAGTAGTGAGGTAGATCCGTGAGTTGTCAGCATGTAGTTGGTAATTGAATTTGTGTTTGCATAAGGTGCAAAGGGAGATAAGGTGTAGAGGGAGAAGAGAAGGGGACCAGTAACTGAGGCCTGTAGAACTCCCCCCAAAAAGTTGGAGGACTGTCTTCCACAAGACTCACTGATGGAGCAGTAAGAGACATAGGAGAACCATGAGATAACAAACTTGTGTAATTTACTATCTTCTCTCCTCCCTTACTCGTTTTACGTATTTCTGCTGTTCAGTCTCTTCTCACTGTGTTTTAGTGGCTGTGATGATCAACTGCTTCCTCAAAATTTAAATTGTGACTGAATCTGTAAGATTTTAGGACTAAAAATGTCAACTACTCAACTTGAGTTTTTTCCAAGTTCAGTTATCCCACTTCAGATCTTAAACCCTTTTTAACAACGAGTGTGGGGAAATATATATTACACACGCTGTAAGCAAAAGACGTGAAATCCTGGCCCTATTGATGTCAGTGAGGGTTTTGCCAGTGACGTTAGTGGGAGCAGGCTTTAACCTAAGGATTTTTTGACAAAATCCTTGGGATTAAAAGGCACTGCATTAAGACCGACTCAACAAGAATAATGCCCATTTTGAGAAATTGCATGTATATTTTTATACTGTACTTTTATTTTTTGATTTTTTTGTTACCTCTGAAGCTAAGGCAACAACAGTTTAAATTTTACAGCTGTACAACCCTACAGACGTAAGTTTGGGCACTATTTCTCTGCAGTTGTGAGAGATACAGAAGGGAAATCTGTTTGAACCATCTTTAATAAAAAGAAGTAGAGTTCAGTGCATTGAAATATGTCTGAATCCTGTTCTCTGCCTGCCTGAAATCCAAAGCAGACTGGGAAAATCAAAGTCTTTGACAGTACTTTCATTCGTTTATAAGCCTGGATTGTTCATGAATATGGTGGAGATAGAATTATTTTTCACTTTCACATTTTGAAGGTAATAGATTAACAAACACATGAGGAAAAGTTAGGAAAAATAGTGGATGTTGATCTATATGTGCTTACATTAAGAGGTACAATTAATTATTATTTATTTATTTTAGTGCAAACATGTTTTTGATAGCAGTAATGGAGAATTGGAAGACTGATTATTTCACATATTAAAACGGATTGTTTACCAGTAGAGGTAAGAACAAAGTTTTTTTTTCTTCTAATAGTTTATTGACCCTCTTTTGTCACCTGACATCCATGCAATTCCTACTACAGACAGTGAGAATTAAAGGTGTAAATGAAAGCAGAATTTTGGCCCTTAGCATAGCATAGAATAGAATGATTGTAACTGACATCTGACTCAGTAATTGTAGTTTAATGTAAGGATTTCCATTCTTAATGCTTAATTTTATTGGATTTCAAAATGATCTTCAGATTTTACGTATGTAAAAGAACTAGTCACACTACAGTAGAACTTAAAGAGTTTTGAACTCCAGAGTTGTGAACTGACTGGTCAACCACACACCTGATTTGGAACCAGAAGTATGCAATAAGTCAGCAACAGTCAAAAACCAAATGCAGTACAGTACTGTGTTAAATGTAAACTGTTAAAAAAAGAAAAAGGAAAGTTTTTAATAAAAAAAAAAGATATGAGAAGGTAAGGAAACTGTTTTTGTGCTTGTTTCATTTAAATTAAGATGGTTAAAAGCAGAATTTTTCTTCTGCATAGTAAGGTTTCAAAGCTGTATTAAGTCAATGTTCAATTGTAAACTTTGGAAAGAACAACCATAACGTTTTGTTCAGAGTTATGAATATTTCAGAGTTATGAACAACCTCCATTCCTGATATCTTCGTAACTCTGAGGTTCTACTGTACTTTGTATTAGCTACTGTACTTTTACTAAAACCTTGCATTAGTTCTGGTCTTTGCATTATGATACACTTCGCTTTCATTATGAGGTCTGCTGTAGTGTATGTTTGACATTTATATAACTGCATTGACGCCTGTTGTGTGCAATGTGGTGTAGCTTGGGATATTAGAGAGACACATTGGATGAGGTTGTGATGGGTTGGATCACAGAGACCCCCCTGAGGACTGCCATCTGATGTGCTGAGACTACCTCTGAGCCAGTTTTCCCTGCCAGCTTGAAACTACAGTACCCTGTCTTGTTGAGCCAGACATGCTAGCCTGCTGCAAACACTGACCCAGGTCTCAACCATGTCCCCCAAGAACTGCAGACTTAACTGAAGACAGCTTAATAAGTGCTCCTGTCTCTAGCACCCAGACACCCAGCTCCCAATAGGATCCAAACCCCAAATAAATCCATTTTACTCTGTATAGAGCTCATACAGGGTAAACTCATAGATTGTCTGCCTTCTATAACACTGATAGAGAGAGATGCACAGCTGTTTGCTCCCCCAGGAATTAATTACTTACTCTGGGTTAATTAATAAGCAAAAAGTGATTTTATTAAGTATAAAAAGTAGGATTTAAGTGGTTCCAAGTAATAACAGACAGTACAAAGTAAGTTACCAAGCAAAATAAAACAAAAAGACACAAGTCTAAGCCTAATACAGTAAGAAACTGGTTACAGATGAAACCTCACCCTCAGAGATGTTCCAATAAGTTTCTTTCACACACTAGACTCCTTTCTAGTCTGGGCCCAATCCTTTCCCTGGTACAGTTCTCGTTCCAGCTCAGGTGGTAACTAGGGGATTTCTCATGACTGTGCACCCCCTTTGTTCTGTTCCACCCCCTTATATATCTTTGGCACAAGACAGGAATCTTTATCTCTTTGGGTCCCCACCCTTCCTTCTAAATGGAAAAGCACCAGGTTTAAGATGGATTCCAATACCAGGTGACATGGTCACATGTCCTGTGAGACCCCCAAGCCTTCATTCTTCCTGGCCTGACTCACAGGAAGGCTTGCAAGTAAACAGAGCCATCTACAGTCAATTGTCCTAGTTGATGGGAGCCATGAAGATTCTAAACCACCATTAATGACCCACACTTTGCATAACTACAATAGGACCTCGGAGTTATATTTTATATTCCAAATTTCATATACAAGAATGATACATTCATACAAGTAGGATGAACACACTCCGCAGATTATAAGCTTTGTAATGATACCTTACAAGAGACCTTTTGCATGAAGCATATTCCAGTTACATTATATTCACACTCATTAGCATGTTTTCATAAAATCATATGGAGTGCAATGTCATAGAGGTAATATATCTTTTATTGGACCAGCTTCTTTTGGTGGTAGAAGCAAGCTTTTGGGCCACACAGGTGTGAAGAAGAGCTCTGTGTGGCTCGAAACATTGTCTCTCTCCAGCAGAAGTTGGCCCAATAAAAGATATATTACCTCACCCACCTTGTCTCTTGACTCCTGTTACTCATGCATAGCTGGTTTTCCACAAAGCAATTTACTATTTCTTAGGCAGGAGATGAGTGTTGAGTTAAAGAAACACCTCTTTCTGGATGCTAATCACCTGTCTTAAGACCCAATATGGACTAGCCTTATCTGATTATTTTCATATTACTGCTACTTGTTGAATTTTCTTAATTAAGAGGCAATATTTTGCTGCTGTTGAAAGCGGTGGAAATTTAGCTATTGATTTCAGTGTTATCACGTTTTGGCCATGTGCAAAGAAACACTTTTAAAGTTGTTTTATTCTTTTTACTCAGCGTTTTTGGTGCTACAACATATGTAACAAACAGAAATCATAGATATGAACAAACATTGTTGGAGAAGAAACTCAACCCTACACAATCTGTAACTGATTTGTAACTTTTAAAACTGTACAGTAGGAAGAATGTTGAAATTCAAGACACTGTTCTTGCTTGCACTGACATGATTTAAACTGAAGTGGAACATAGTGATTCAGTCTGTTTTTAAAACTGATAACCATCATAAAAAGTGAATTAAGCAAAGGAATGTCAAAATATTGTTCTATGTGGTTAGGATTAAATGGGGTCTTAGCAATATTCTTCATTTTATTTTTGTGGCTGAAAATGGATGTGAAGACTTCTTATAAAAGAAATATAAAATCATTTTTTAAAAGGGCTAGATAGTGGTTTTGCCAGAAGCCCTGTGTATGGGATGGCATGAAAGTGCACTGGACCTTGGAGCAGTGCAGGGAAAGCATGGTGCCTTGAGAAGCAAGACTCCCTTCCCTCACATTGCTTCGGGGGTAGTAATTTGCTACTGGCCAACACCTATATTTAAATTACTAACCCCCCATCCCACATGCTGGCTCAGCTGCACTAACCAAGTATGTTTTGGAGTGGAGATGTGGAGCTGAATCAAGGAGTGGCAGTAGGAACTGCTGGCATGCAACATCTGCTTACCCCTATTGCACTCAAATTCAAAGAGAGGTAGTGTTGAAGCTTATACGCAGCCCATGCCACATACTGGTCCTGAAAAGAAAAAAAGTGTCTTTTCGCCTCTGACTACAAAAAAATGTTTTTTTCTCTGTTTGTTTCCAGTAACTAAGGTGCAGACAACAATTTTGGCTTATGCGTCTACATAAAAATGAGTGAAGTACAGGCTATGGTAGAATTCTCCGTGGAGCTCCACAAATTCTACAATGTGGATTTGTTTCAAAGAGGGTAGGTACTGCATTCTTCCAAAATGAAGAGGAAATTGTACTGTAGTGGACGACTGTTTAAGTTCTGTTAGTATACTTATTCTTTTAAGGTATGTGGCTATATTAGCATTGTAAACAAAGTTCAATAGATATGTCTGTCTTTGCCATAGTGACATTTCATGTTTTATTACTAGTTTTGTATGGTGACTTGAAAATTAAGTGTTTACTGCTTATTAGAAAGATAGTTGGGGAAGGGCAGCTACTTTCTTGGGGTTTACATAAAGGTTCAAAAATCTTAGGCATAGAACTTCAGCTAATATCAAATACTTATAGTCTGATTGGAGAGGGGTGAAAGGACTACAGATTCTAAATGTGAATTAAGCTCTTGTCCAGGCCCTTGCCCTCTCCCACCTTAACTACTGTAATCTCACTGGTTTAAACTAATGCAGCCTTGTCTTCTCAAGTCCATTTAAAATGTTACTGCCAAAATCATCTTCCTAGCTTATTGTGGCAATGACATATCCTACGTGAGCTCCTCCACTGGGTCGCCTGTTTATCTAGTCTTTCATCTCATTGCATCGTGCCTCAACACAGACATCTCTCTTGCCGGCTTGTCCATTTCTTCCATTAGCACCTGCATGGGTTCTTCTACTCCATCAGGCCCTGAGAAAATCACAGATTGGTTTAAAAAAAATTACAGCAGTGTCATGGGTAAATGTTCCAATTTCACAGGATATGCATAGCCCCCAGGCCCTTTACCTACCCAGCAGGAGGTGGAAGGCCTTCTCCCTCCCCAGCGGGGAGGTGGAAGTGGGTATTCTGCTTCTGCCTGCCTGCTTAGGCTGCAGCTGCTCGTTGGAGGTTAGTGGGCCAGTCCTATTCCAGGAAGAGTGGGCGAATAGGGAGATTTCTCACCCCATGGTGCTGGCTGGTCCAACCCAGCCTGACCCGGGGTAGGGATTAAAGCCCAGTTTGCTCTGAGCTCAGCTCCAGCCCAGATGACTGCTGCTGCTTCCTGTCCAGCCAGTAGGGAGAAGGGGGTGGTGCTGACCACGCAGTGACTAGGAGTCCCAGCCCAGCGAGCCCCACAGCAGACCCCTCTGGCCTAGGGGAGACACCACAGTGCAGGCTGGCAAGTAGCTGCTGAGACTGGGATCCATCACCTCCCTGATCATTGTGTGTGTCTAAGTTTCATGAGTGCTTTTAAAAAGTGTGTGTGTGTGTGTGTGTGTGTGTGTGTGTAAAATACAGCTTTTTTTATTTAATATATTAAAACGTTCTTGTAGGAACCATTACAAAATATCCAGTATCCTGTGGGTGCTCCATTTCAGGTGTGTGTGCGCCCTGTGCTTTAATCAGAGATTTTTGGTAGCGATGCCTATTTGGTCCATGCATGTTGCCAACACATTCTGCTGCCCCATGCCAAGGCTATTTGGAGCTGCGCAGGTGAACTGCTCTCAGTTCCTTTTCAATTGCCTTTGTCCTGAGATGGAGTCTGCAACATGCATCTGTTCTCCTTTTAGAATTTAGATAGTTTATAATTACTTACCTCTTAGTGTTTCGGTTGTTTTTTCTGTTTTCCTCTAAAAATAAAATCTTTTTATTCTTAGATGTAGTTAGATAGTAGTTTAGAACTGCCCTTTTTTGGGGTTCTCTCTTTTGTTGTTTTTTCTCAGGAATGCCAGGTTCTCAGTACTCCTAATGCCCCACAAGATCTCAGTCATCAGAAACCACTAGAGACGTAGGCTGTACTGTCAGTGAATATTCTGTAGTACTGAAGTCCTCATCAACATCTTCCTCTAAAGAGAAGGAGGGAGGTGTAAATCTCCAAGAAGATCTTGGTCACCAACACACAACAGGGCTACAGAGACCTCAGGTCCCAAGGCGAGTTCAGTGTAGGCTATGAGTGATGCAGGTACTGCAAAAGCAAAGAAGAGAACTCAGTCTAAGACCGACTTTTGGTATCTGGATCCTGACTGGCAGAGACGTGGGTGTCCCGGAACAGCACTCGCTACCGACATCAAGGAAGTCAACTGTACCAAAGACCATTAGACCCCATATAATACTGAGGGAGTCAGAGCCGATGCACTTACAGGCCAAGTGCTCAGTGCTTGCTACATCAGTACCGAAGCCATCCTCCATAGGCTCTGTCCCGGACCAGTCTTTGTTACAGTCGGTACCACGAGAGTTTAGGTACCCTAAACACTAGATAATCTCTTCAGAGCCAGAGTCCACCATATTAACGAGTTTTGGGGGTTTGTCAGCGTCAAGACCATCTCAATCACTGATCACTGTATCACATAGGGAACCAGGCTTGCCCTAATCTACTTTGCAAATTGAACAGCTCCCCTCCCTGACCCCCGGAGAATGTGTAAGCAGACTCTCCAGATTCTCGGGTCGTGGTGTAGAACACCTCCCTCCTACATTGATGTTTTACAAGAGAATAGACCTCAAATGACACCCTCCTGGCAGAAACACAGATGGATGCCTCCATCTATGCCTTTTGGCCTCCCTCAGTGGCCTTGCTGGAATCTGTGGGTGTTCTAACGCCAGCAATTCGTGATGAGGTCTTCACATCATTGGAGGAAACAGAGAAGAAGGCATTATCTTCAACCTTCTTTGTCACCACCCATGCCAGAGGAAGAGACCTGTGAGGAGAAAGATGCAAGGGCAGATAAGGAGGTGACACCTCTTACAAATATTTCCTCTTCTTCACCTGATGTGTCATGCCTCCACCACCTTCTATGGCAGATGACTTCAGACAGTTTCAGGAAATGATAAAGCAAATTGCTGACACACTTCAGATTCCCTTGGTGGATGTTCAGGAGTCCCACCACACACTTCGTCATGGATGAGAATTGCTATTCCAGTGAATGAAGCTCTTTTGGAGCCCACTAAGGCAGTTTGGGAAACTCTGGCTACAATACTGTCTACCTGCAAGAGAGTGGATGAAAAGTATTAGGTTCCTGCCAGGCAATCGGCGTTTCTATTCTCTCACTTAGCTCTGAACTTCCTAGCGGTAGAGGCTGTTAATGAAAGGGGCAGGCAACATAGCTCTAAGTCCACCCCATACAGCAAGGACTATAAGAAGCTCTATTTTATTTTATTTTATTTTATTGCCTCAAATCCTACATTTCAGCCACATTTGAGTTCAGAATAATAAACCCTCAGGTGCTCATGGCCAAATATGACTACGTAAATTACAACAGATTTAGTTTCTTTATTGAACATCCGCCATAGAAACACTGTGATCAGTTTAAAGCCACTGTTCAGGAGGGATAACCTCTAGCAAAAACATTGCTCCACGCCTCCCTAGATGCGGCAGATGCAGCACAGTCTATATCCACTTCGGTGGTCATGAGAAGAACGTCGTGGCTGCAGATGTTGGGACTTCTGAGAGAGGTTCAAAGTACCATTTGAAGATCTCCCCTTTGACGGTTGCAAGTCCATTGTGTACCCAATTGATTTCTGTTTACATAAAGGACTCGAGTCACACTGAGATCCCTTTGAATCTATGTTCCTGTAAATAGGAGAAGATTTTATAGATTTCAGATGGCATAAAGAGCATGCCCAGCCCTGTATTCAACCTACCGTACGCTCTCTGAACCCCTGGCCAAGAGACCAAGGTACTCAACAACATCCTTCCAGCCATCCAGGTCCTTCAGGCAACAATTACGATGGCTTGGTTGAGTGTCTCTAACCATCCAGTTAATGGGACTTTATAGCTGCAACATTCTAACCCCCCCTCCTCATTTTGGATGCTGCTTCATCCCCTTTTTAAGGATGCATGGGAGCGTATAACCTCAGACAAATGGGTTTTGGAAGCCATAACCTCTGGTTACACTATACATTTCAAGGCTCTCTCTCCTACCCATCCCTGTCTTTCTTCAGGGACTCCTCTCACAGTCAGTTACTAGAACAAGAAGTGACCTCACTGTTAAGTTTAGGAGCAACACAGAAGAAGGGGATTCTTCTCAAGCTACTTCCTGATACCCATAAAGAAGGGGGAATGGAGACCAGTTTTAGAACTCAGGCTGCTAAACAGACACATAAACTTAAAACAGCAAAAATTCAGGATGATGACCCTGGCAGCAATAATTCTATCATTACAGCTAGGAGATTGGGTCACAAGTCTTAACCTACAAGATGCATATTTTCATTTTGCTATACACACAGGAGGTTTCTTTGTTTCCAAATCAACAACGAACACTGCTAATACAGCGTGCTTTCTTTTGGACTATGTTTTGTACCAAGGATGTGCTCGAAGATTCCAGCAGTAATTGCTGGCCACCTGTCGTTTGGGCATAATCATTTTCCCGTGTCTAGATGATTAGCTGATAAAGAGCGGATCTTGTTGGGAGGTTTGGAGTCAGTAGAGACCATGTGTTCTCTGTTTCGCAGCCTGGGCCTTCAAATCAACCTCAGAAAGTCCATTTTGACTCCACTAAAGTGTCTAGATTTCATAGAAGCTTTCTTGGATGCTTTGACGGTCACAACATAGCTACCATCCAGCAGATTTCTCACACTAGTGAACCACATCTCCAGGATTCAGGGAAAGTTACAGTAAAAGATTGCCTTCAACTGCTGGGACATATTTGCATGTGTCTTTATAGTGCATCATGCCTGGGACCTCACAAAGTGCAGGGCAAATGGTATCCACAAGAGCAGCTTCTCTACATAAACCTTTTGGAATTGAGAGCATTCAAAAATGCTTAACTACACTTTCTACCTCTAATCAGATTGAAGTCAGTAAAGATAATGACAAACAACATGTCATGCATGTATTATCAACCATCGAGGAGCATGTTCCCCACCAATCTGTGGTGAAGTGATAAAACTCGAATTGGTGCATAATCAGCCACATACTCATCCCAGCTTCTTACCCGCAGGTATTCAAACCGCCATGGCAGATCACTTCAACACACGTTTCTCTCTAAATTACAAATGGGAACTAAACTCCAGAGTTAAATGATATTCTCAGTGTGGGGGTTCCTGGAGGTTGATCTGTTTGTCATGGCAGCAAATGCAAAATGCATCACTTACTGCTCCAGAGGGAGTCTCGATCCCCTGTGTCTAGGAAATGCATTTCTCATCACACGTAGGGAAGTCCTTTCATCCACGGATCTACTAACAGAGTTACTATTGATGATTCTCAGTAAGATTGGACCAGAGTCATACTAATTGCATCAAGATGGTCAAGATAAGTCTGGTATCCCTTTCTCATCAGACTCACCTCTTCTTCATGGAAGCTTCCAATCAGTCCTTACCTACTGACTTAAGATACAGGTGTAATGATGCGGCCTCTGGTGGGACACTACTGAGAGTATCAATTCAGGACAAATTGCTTTGAGCAGGGCAGTCACAGCCCAAGGCTGGGTGTCCTTTATTACTTAAGGCACACCAAACCAGCCAGACAGAGAGGACTTTGGTCTCACCCCACTGGATAACCAGAAGTCATACAAGCAATTCCCTTTAACATTCCAGTTTCCCAGTATCACAACCAGCAGCCACTTCTTATGGGGACGAATGGTTATGAAAACCAATACCCCAGTAAAAGAAAAAAGGTTCTCCCGATCCCAAAGGACCAAGCCCCAGACCCAGGTCAATATACAAATCAGATCTTACCCACAAATCACGCTGTTGCCAATCCTTTAGAATCTAAAATCTAAAGGTTTATTCATAAAAAGAAAGAAATACAGATGAGAGCTAAAATTGGTTAAATGGAATCAGTTATATACAGTAATGGCAAAGTTCTTGGTTCAGGTGTAGCAGTGATGGAATAAACTGCAGGTTCAAATCAAGTCTCTGGAGTACATCCACAGCTTGGATGGGTCATTCAGTCCTTTGTTCAGAGCTTCAGTTTGTAGCAAAATCCCTCCAGAGGTAAGAAGCAGGGTTGAAGACAAAATGGAGGGGTTTCCAGGACCTTTTATATTCTTTCTCTTGTGAGCGGAAACCCTTTTGATCTCAGCAACAAGATGGAGTTTGTAACCACTTGGGCAAGTCACATGTTCATGCATGACTCAGTTTGCAGGTGGCAGCCACTGCTCACATGCTACCTTGAACATCCCAGGAAGACTTCTCATACGTGGATTGGAGTCTCCCATGGTCCACTGTAAGTTAAGTGTTTCTTGATTGGGCACTTAATCTGCAAATTCCTTTCTCAAGAAGCTGACCAAATGCTTCGCTAATGCTACTTAGCATCAAACACATTGAGATACAAAGTACATAGCCAATATTCATAACTTCAACTCCAAAAATGATACACACATACAGATAGCATAATCATAACAAGCAAATCATAACCTTTTTATAGACACCTCACACAACAATCTTTGTACAACATTTGCTGCAAATATATGACACTGATTGCAACAATGATCTATATGGTCACAGTTTATGTCAATAATGTCACAGCAGGTCAAACTCTTTACCCCAATTTACAGATTCTGTGGCTCCAAGCATGGTTCCTCGATGGTTCTCAGGGATAGAGAGATCTTGTTCCTCATTTGTACAATGTTTTATTAAATAATAGAAAACCATATACAAGAAATATGTATCTCCAGAAATGATACCATCTTGGGTGTAACAGTCATCAGATTTCACCAACTTGCTCTCCCTTCCTACAGTACTGTATTACCTGTTTGTAACTGAAGACATCAAGTCTTTCTGTGAATTCTATTAGGGTTCATTTAGCGGCAATAACAGCCTTTCACATACCTATAGTTGTGGTTTTTGTTTTTTTCTCTTTTATCATCCAGCTATGGCAAGATTCCTGCAAGGTTTGACAATTATCTACTGCTCAGAAGCCTTACTCTTAGCTGGGATCAGGACCTAGTCCTTAATGGCCTTATAAAGCATCCATTTGAACTACTAGCTTAAATGTTCCTTATTAGATTTATCTTTGAAGACAGCCTTTCTGTTAGCGATCACTTCCACCCAAAGGGTAGGAGAACTGGGGGCTTTAATGGCAGACCTCCTATTTATGGTGTTCTTCAGAAAGTAAGTGTTGCTATGGGTCTATCCAAGATTCTTACCTAAAGTGTCTGCAGAATTCCACGTTAATAAAACAATTCATCTCTGGTTTTCTTCCCAAAACCGCAGCAGACTAGTCAAGAAGCCATATTCCATATTCTAGAATTCAAGAAGGCATTTGCCGTCTACCTAGACAGGACTAAACTATTTAGAAAATCTCCTAGACTATTTGTGTCCATTGCGGACGGAAACAAGGGTTTTGTAGTTTTGAAACAGAGGTTTTAAAAGTGGATCTCCTGTCGTATTGAGACTTGATATGAGAGAGAGCACATGTCCAACCCCCTTTAAGAGTGATAGCACATTCTGTAAGAGCACTGTCTACATCAATAGCCTTACTTAAGTAGACTCCAACAGTAGACAGATGTAGAGTAGCAACTTGGTCCTCTGTTCATACCTTTCTAATCATTGTGCCTTCGTGCCTGCAGCAAGATCAGATGTGGCTGTGGGCAACACAACTCTCTCTTCAGTATTGGACTCTGCTGCAAACCTCCCATTTCCTTAGGGGGATACTGCTTGGCAGTCACCTTAAGTGGAGCACCCACAGGAACACTGCTGAAGAAAGGAGGAGATGTTATTCACCTTGCGCAGTAACTGCAGTTGTTCGAGATGTGTGCCCCTGGGGTGCTGTGCTACCTGCCCTCTTTTCGTTCTGCTTCAGAGTTGCCCTTACGAAACTTGTGGTGGAAAAGGAACTGAGGGTGGTTTGCCTGTGGATATGTGGGGTATATGCATGGGCTGAATGGGCACTGCTATCAAAAATTTCTGATCAAAGGTGAACAGCACAAATGCCCCTGAAGTGAAGGACCCATGAGAAGACACATCTTAAAGAACTCCTGTTTATTGCACAAGGTGAGTAACATGTCCATTCTTTCCCTAAGAAGAAAGTTTTCATCCAGTATAGTCCTTGTGATTTATTTTTGAACTAACTATCCAGCTGATTGCCTAGCATTATGATATAATGGTCCTTCGTACATTTACTAACAAACTGAGGGCTTGTCTACACAGGGACACTCAGAAAAGTTAATCTGAATTAACTAAAAGTGTGAATTTAAAGTGCATTAATTAAGCGGCATTTAATCCCTGTGTGGACACTCTCATTCTGGATTAAACTGGCCTTAATTCTGTTCCTCTACCTCTGCCAGATTCCCACAACTCTAGCCTAGAGGGTAATAAAATTTGATTGGAGTTCTGTTGGTTTCTTTCTTGGGCTTGACAAGAACCAACAGAACTCCATTGGCCATCACCTTCAGTCCTCAGCTAAAACCTCTCCAACGCATTATCAGTGATCTACAGCCAATCCTGGACAATGATCCCTCACTTTCACAAGCCTTGGGAGGCAGGCCAGTCCTTGCCCACAGACAACCCGCCAACCTTAAGCATATTCTCACCAGCAACCACACACTGCACCATAGTAACTCTAACTCAGGAACCAATCCATGCAACAAACCTTGATGCCAACTCTGCCCACATACTTACACCAGCGACACCATCACAGGACCTAACCAGATCAGCCACAAAAGCACCGGTTCATTCACTTGCACGTCCACCAATGTAATATATGCCATCATGTGCCAGCAATGCCCCTCTACTATGTACATCGGCCAAACTAGACAATCCCTACGTAAAAGGATAAATGGACACAAGTCAGATATTAGGAATGGCAATATACAGAAACCTGTAGGAGAACACTTCAACCTCCCTGGACACACAGTAGCAGATTTAAAGGTAGCCATACTGCAACAAAAAAACTTCAGGACCAGACTCCAAAGGGAAACTGCTGAACTTCAGTTCATTTGCAAATTTGACACCATCATCTCAGGATTAAACACTGGCTAGCCAACTACAAAAGCAGTTTCTCCTCCCTTGGTGTAAACACCTCAACTGCTAGAAGAGGGCCTCATCCTTCCTGATTGATCTAACTTTGTTATCTCTAGACTGATTCTTGCCTGCATATTTATACCTGCCTCTGGAAATTTCCACCACATGCATCTGACCAAATGGGTATTCACCCACGAAAGCTTATGCTTCAATACTTCTGTTAGTCTATAAGGTGCCACAGGACTCTTTGTCGCTTTTTACAGATTGAGACTAACACGGCTACCCCTCTGATCATACTACACGAACTGGTATCAATGTCAATAAATTCTAGAAAATGCTCTTTGATAGTCACCATTGCAGGGACATTTTCACTAGGTTCTGTTGTTGTTACAAAATGCACCATTAAAGTCATTTGTTCCATAAGGCTGATGTTAGGTGTGCAGTCTAGAATAACAGAGTAATATCTTGCTGACTTCAGATCTGCCACAATCTTCTGTTTGACTTTTGTTGCCAGTAAGTGTATGATCTCATTTTGAGTTGTTTTTCCAAGGTAATGGTGTGTGTACATTTCTTGGGTGGTGACTCTTCTCAGATGCTCCTGGAGTACAGCATAAAACTCAGCCATCAGCTCCACAATTTTAAGGAAGTTTCCATTGTTTGGCACATACAGCTGATCTGAAGTGCCACGCAGTGCTAGGTTTTGAGTAGCAAGCATTCTCACAATGGCAATGAGCCTTTTCAGAACATTTTGCCAGTAAAGAGACTCTGATGCAAACTTCTCTTGATGCTGATCATCTAGGGTGTCCTTTAACCTTAGTCTCATCTCAAGCTCTTTCCACCTATGGAATGCTCTCTGGTGATTTGCTGCCTTCTCATGGCATGCCAGATTTCTAGCCAGATTTTTCCTGTCCTTTGTTCCTGTAGAACCCCATGTGGCTGGAACATTAGACTGGAAGAGTTTGCAACAAAAACAGTATGCAGCATTCTGGGTTTTTTAGTACATAAGCCATGGCCCCTCCACTTTGTCACCATTGGGGATTTCACGCCAGTAATGTGTTGGATGGAAATTTCTATTTTCATTGTCTGGGGAACATGAAGTTTTTCACTTGCTGTAGCCCATGCAGTACAAGGAAGTTCCTCAGGCTACTGTTCAAGTGTGTCCACAGGTCCTGGATCATCTAGACTTAAGGAACTAAACTCAGCAGCAGCTGTTTCTTGCACCTCCACCACACTCTTCTCTGATCTACACTTTTCTTCAGGAACGTGCATGGTTACATCCATTTGAGATGGAGATATGGATGCTGCAGTAGCTGCCAGGTCACCTGCACTCTGACTAACTGGAAGATCAGTCATCTCCTTGCCACTCACATCCTCACTGGGGCCGGAAAGTTCACCATGAACATTTCTGTTTGTGCATCTCAGCAGAGCTCCTTCCTGCTTAGATAGAAAAGCGTCCTTTGCTTTCTTTCTTTTTCCAAATGCTGCCCCAGAGGGGCGTTTTCTTCTTTCACTCATGGCTGCTGTTCTGTGCCATCTATAGTGGCTCTCAAGACTCAATTGAAGGGGACAAATAAGCAGGCTGGTAGCAGGGCCTGAGTGAGGGAAGATATCAATGTCTTAAGGACCTAACTGGCTCCTGCTACTTCAGTGGACTGCCTGTTCTCATCAAGTGGGTTTAGGGAAGCAGCAGGAAACAGGAAGCTCCCTGAGAAGCTGGTGTTAATCAGTCCAGGCTCGTGGGGGTGCTAGAGAGGTACATAAGAGGCTTCCCCTCCTCTCTCTCCCTGCAACTCCTGCTGCTTTCAGTTATTCCCTCTCACCTTTTCTCCTGCCTACCTGTTGTGCCCTCCTTCCTCCAGCACAGCACTCCACCATCTTTGTGCATCTGGAGCAGAGAGAATACATATGCACTAGCAGCAGACCCAGTTTTCTACACTCTGGGTCCTAGTGCCCACCTCTCCCCCCACAGTCTGGCACCTGAGGCCTCAGTTCGCCTCATGGTAAGGCCAGCCCTGGGTAAGCTTTATGTTATAGTCCAATAGCTAAAGAAGAGAGCCTGAGGCTACCAAGATTTGGTGTGTCACATCTCATCCTGGCATTTTTAAGCAGGGTTGCCAAATGGAGGTATACTTAAAGTTTGCAGCATTCTGTTGGTCCACCAATAAGTAGCTGAGCTTATCCCAATAACTGACATGTAGTTGCCCTAACATCTGAGAAGAGTTAATGTGGGGTCATGATTTGGCTGAACTGATTTAAACGTTATAAGCCCTCACATGGACTGATATGCACAATGACTGAAGAGGAGCTTTTATTCTGCTTGTCTGTAAATCATTTTGTTTTTCATCGTACTTTTTATTGCTGAATTTTACGCAAGGTATTGTCTATTTTTGAAACACACTTTCATAAATAAACAGGATACAAAAATGTCAAGCTGCCCCAGATCTCACACACATTAAATTGTTACAGCCAATGAAAAATCTAGAGCTTCCCAAAATGTCATCTGTTTTGCAAGTTTTAACAATGTAATCAGTGTTAAGGGTATGTCCTTTCTGATTCTTTTAAAGATATTAGATCCAACACAGGATGCAAATGGATTCCCTCAAGATAGGAAAGCGAAAATTTAAATTAGAATTCTCTGAACTCTAAAGAGACAGAGGACAATGGGATGGGCGACAAAAACCTTTGCCTCAATATTAAAGTGGCACTGTTAGATTGATTTTTAAATCAAAATTTAGGTCTTGTACAATCTGACAAAAACCTAAAAGTAGCAGAACTGTGGGGGGTTTTGTTTCTCGTTTTTTTAATTCAAGTGAAAAATAGTTTATTATTTGAAGACGACCATCTTTGCAGGATTTCTTACTCTGTGCAAACACCGTCTAGAAGTCCCAAAGGTCAAAGGTTTGGAGCCGGCACACGTTAACAGATGGAACACTTCAAATTGAGCTGGGCAAAATTTTTCAGACAAATGCACTGAAAATGTCAGTTTTAGCCAATATAAAATTGTTCCTGAATTTGTCCCAATTAGTTTTTTCTGGGAAAAACTTTTTCCAGGCCAGTATACCATTTATGGGTATGTCTGCACTGTAATAAAAGACCCAGTGGCATGGCTAGGGTCAATTGACTTGGGTTCATGGGACTTAGGGTGTGGGGCTAAAAACTGCAGTGTAGATGTTTGGGCTTGGGCTGGAGCCTGGGCTCTGAGAGTTCACAAATGTGGAGGCTCCAGTCAGAGCTTTAATGTCTACACTGCAATTTTTAGCCTAAGCCCCACGAGCCTGAGTCAGCTGACATGCTGAGACTCCATGCTTTGAGTATTTCATTGTAGTGTAGACAGGTCCTGTGAGTCCTCATCTGTCAGTGTATCTGTCCCTCCCACTTTATAACATTTAGCTCAGTGATTGGGGCTCTTGCCTGGGATGAGAGAGAGACAGGTTTGATCGTTACTCTGGATCAACTCACATCTGCTCCCATCCCACGTGAGCACCCTGAACACCAGATTATCTGCTGTTTTGGGGTTGGTTACACTCAAGCTCTCCTGTTGAGCTGTTCCATTTTGCATAAATACTTAAAGATTCATTGGGCTAAAGAAAAAGAGAGAAACTGAGGCCAAAAGTGAGGGATAGCTCAGTGGTTTGAGCATTGGCCTGCTAAACCCAGGGTTGTGAGTTCAATTCTTGAGGGGTCCATTTAGGGATCTGGGGCAAAAATCTGTCTGGGGATTGGTCCTGCTTTGAGTAGGGGATTGGATTAGATGACCTCCTGAGGTCCCTTCCAACCCTGATATTCTATGATTAAGGCAGTAACCTGTGAGGTATGAGATGTGGATTCATATCTTCTCTCTGTCTAGCTCTAATTTCAACCTTGCTGTGTTAGTGGTACCAGCCAACTGGTAATCTCAGCAGTTGGTTCCTTTTTGCAACTAATAACTGAGGAGCTTTCTTGGGCTGCACCTTTCGGTAGCCATAACCAGGTAACTTTTTGGCTGGATTTCTTTCTTATTCCTAGGATAGTCCTCAGGTTTTTTCAACAGATTTATTTTACTATTAATTTATTTCTTCTGTCAGATTTTTTACATTTGTTAGGAGCAGCTTTTTTTGTCTCTCTTAGCATTACAATCTCTTCCCTGTTGTTTTATATCTCTTATTTGTATCTCTCTTTTTCCTTTACCCCATGAGAAGATACTAGTTTCCTACTTACAGTACCACAAAGAGATGGGATAGGATGCTTTCTTCATATAAAGGAAGGATGCCCTTGTATTCCTTTCCATCAGAATCTCTAGTAGAAAGGTTCCTGGCAAAGCAAAGGAGAGTCAGCATTTATTTTTCCTAATAGCTCCATACTAGCCAAGATGAAGATGGTTCTCAAGTTAGTTTCCAAATACCAAAGCCAAAAAAGTCCTCAAACAAAACAGGCATCATCCTGTGATGGTGGCTAACGGAGAGAAAATTACTTGTTTCTTTGACGATATTATAGTGGAACACCAGATCTGCTATAGTTAAGGTTAAGCGTCACTCTGTTTAAAGGTCAACTATTCTAAGTGCTCTAAAAATCTGCATTCTGACTCAGATTGCCTTGAAATTTGTGTCACATGGGAGTAGTGATAGTGCCAGTTTTCCAAATTTGAGTCATTTGAACAAAGCATTCCCGAGGTACCCTGCATTTTACAAAATCGCCTAGTTTTTCTGAAGGTTTTCTTTGTGCACATCTGGGGTTCCAACAATGGCTATGATCTTCCACAAACTGATCTCAGTTGCTTGGGATTTATGTCATCTAGTGCGCAGCTCCCATTGCCCTTTTGGGGAAGCAATGTTGAAAAAGTTACTCAGTTGGGGACTTCAGGTTGACATGTATCAAACTGTCACACCTAAGGCATTGAAGTGAGCGTGCTTTGTGTTGGGATCAGGAATAGAATGGTGAAACATACCCAGGGCCATCCTTATCCATATGCAAAGTACACAGCTGCATAGGGCACCGGGAAATTTGGGGCATCAAATTGCCCCAGATTTCCTGGTGCCCTACGCAGCTGCGTGCTGCTCCAGCAGCCAGCCCAATCCCACAGATGGCTGAGCCGCCCAGGAAAGCTGCCCCCGCCCCTGCTCCGCCTCTTCCCCATGGTCTCTGCTCCACCCCAGCCCTGCCCCACTCCACCCTTTCCCCAAAGCCCCCGCCCTTGCTCTGCCCCCGTGCCACCTCTTCCTGCTCCCACTCCACCTCTTCCCCTGAGCAGCGTCCCGAGGGACTGCAGCAGGGGTCAGGCGCTGTGCGCCCCGCACTCACCAGGGCACGGGAAGTGGAGCAACCCGGCTCCAGCTCATTCCGCGCCACCGGCTCCCAGCCATGCCGCTGGTGAGTGCTGGGGTGTGGTTCCTCCCCTTCCCCGAAGCCTTGGAGCCCGGGGAGCAGAGCAGAGTGGAGTGGGCTGGGGCCAGGTCACTCCACTTCCCAACGCCCTGTGAGTGTGGGGTCGGGCCTGTCCTGCACTCACCGGGTAGCAGGAAGTGGAGCAACCCGGTCCTAACCCACTCCACTCCGCCGGCTTGTGGTGGGGGGCAGTTCCTCTGCCCCCAAAGCCAGCCCCTCACCCCGTGGAGGCCTAGGGCCAGTCCTCCCACCCCACGTGGGGGCTGCGTAGGGCACCAAAATGTCTACAGATAGCCCTGAACATACCTGACATTGGTCGCAGAACAGCTCAGAGTGACATGCTGTAGCCATTGAACACCAGCTATACTCAAATGTGTCATCTGGAATCTGAGAATAGTTGTTGGCCATGTTGCTACTTTGTGTCTGTAGCAAGGGAGTTTTATACTTTTGGGGAATGTGGCTTGCAAAGTTCTTTTAAAAGGGGCTCTAACTATTTCTGAAAGATAAATAACACATTACACCTCCATTCTACATAGATATGTATGAATGGTTGTTGGGCATGTTGCTATGAAAGTGGGATAGAGGTTTTTCCCTGTTTGAAAACTCCCCTAGAGTAGCATAGTTAGTTGAAAAGACCCTCTAATATTATTTTGAACTATTGCTCTGTATACCATAATGCAGTGTATGGTGCCTTAATGGATATTTCCCATACGAAAGTTTCCAAATCAAATATGGATTGATTCACAGAGAATGAAATAGGTCTGCACTGTATTGAGATAGGGTGGAGTCTATGGAAGTCTATCTGACGTCACATACTTGGAATAACTCAGGGTGATAATCATTGAAACCTGGTCATACTCATTGACTAAGAATTTGAGTCCTGCTCTTGGTTGGCATTTGAGAATGACTGCTAGGCATAAATGTTATATTTTTTGGTTGGGCACAAGTAGTGCAGCTTTTTCAGCTATTGTTATTATATTTTGTGTGATGTCTTAACATGGGTCATGCAAAGTTTACTGAAGATAGTGATCCCTGGAAATCAGTTCATGCCCTGAATTCCTTGTGCAGTTTCTACCTCTCCCTCCCAGAATACTTAGGGTATGTATATACTAGAGCACAAAAGTGTAAATTCCTGCTTGAAAAGACATATTCGCGTTAGCTCTGATTGAGCTAGTGCGCTGAAAACTGCATGTAGCCACAGCAGCACAAACTTCAGGATGGGCTAGCTGCCCTTTGCCTTGGATCTTGGATGGGATTGTACTTGAGGTGGCTAGTAATTGGGTGGCTCTGGGAGCCATGCTGTAGTAATTGAACCTGTATTACAGCCATGCACTGTGCGTTTGAGCTCTACCCTTGGCAGCGGAGAATGTGTGTTAGACATATTTTGTGTTCTCTGACTGCAGGGGCTCCTCTTGGAATTTTTGCCCTGAGATAAAAATTTCTGTTTAAGAGTGATATTCTAAAGTGCTCTAAAATCCACATGCAGACTTGATTTTACTTTATTAGTCAAGAAATAAGCATAATTAAATAAAGGGATGATGAAAGCAGGTAAGTTAATATAATCATTCTGGGCAACTGGAACTGAGTGTTATCAAAGGAAAGCAAATCACAGGGACATTTGGTCAAGGGATTTTGCTAAGGTAAAACTTGGGATAAGGTGTAGCAAACTGGAGCAGCCTATTTGGCCTATGCTCAAACACTGAAGGCTTGGCTACACTTGCAAGTTAGAGCGCATTAAATCAGCCCTGGGTGCCCTAACTCCAGAAATGTCCACACTGGCAAGGCACATAGAGCGCCTGGACTCTGCAGCTGGAGCGCTCCTGGTAATCCACCTCCATGAGAAGCATAAAGCTTGCTGCGCCCTGGCTGAAATGTCCAGGTGTCAGTGCGGATGACGTCTTGCATTATTGCACTGTAACTGGCCTCCGGAAACGTCCCATAATCCCCTGAAGTCAAGTGGCCACTCTGGTCATTGTTTTGAACTCGGCTGCAGGCATGCAGATATCCCCTTTCAAAGTTCCGTTTCTGACAGCTGGCATACTTATCTGCTCCGAGACACAAAGCAAACCATTACTGTGAAATGCTGCTGCTGCCAAGGCAAGCGTTTTTGCATGTGTGTGTGAGAGAGAGAGAGATGGGGGGTGGAGGGCTGATGTCGGGGTTTCCCCCTGCTGCTGTTTAAACTTACAAGACAGCATGCTGACATACACTCTGCCCCCCAAAACACACGGTCTCTCCCCACACATGCACACAACACACTCCCTGTCACACTCCCTGTTCCTGTCACACGCTACCCTCCCCCCCCACCCCATTTGAAAAGCATGCTACAGCCATTTGCACACTGAGAAACCATCTTACCACAGGATCTTTCCCATCAATCTCCTTAACATGAGGAGTTGTTTGAGGAGCAAGAAAGAAAAACAGACGAGGAAGCAGTACCAACTAATATATCTTCCTCTTCGCTTTATGGGGCAGTGATGCTGCTGCTGCCTCCTTCCTATACAGATGACTTCAGAGAGTTTCAGGACGTCATGAAGAGAGGCAGTAAAGAAGCATAAGCTGTTTGACTTACTCCATACTGCTGCTTCAGGTCAAGTAACTCCACCAGTAAATGAAGCTTTTCTTGAACTGGCTAAAACAGTATGGCAAATCCCAGTGTCAGTACCCCTTAGCGTGTAAAAGGGCAGGCAAGAAATATTATGTGCCTGCAAAAAGGTCAGAATATTTATTTATTTACACATGCAACACTGAATTAATTGGTGGTGTATGCTGACAAGTACCATAACAACAACATTGTGAGTCCACCTTTCATGATAGAGACCAGAAATGTCTAGACTTAGTTGGCTTCACTGCTATATAGAGTGGTGAATTATCAAGTTCTCATTGCCAAATACAATTATATCCACTATAGTAAGTTCACACTTTTTATTGAACATCTGCTTCAGGAACAAAGAGAGCAATTCCAGACAATTATTACAGAGGATCAGCTTATTGCTAAGGCATCATTGCAAGCTTTGTTGGATGCAGAGGGTATTGCATCCCACCCAGTGGCAACAGAAACAGTGATGCGGCATACATCCTGTTTGCAATGTTCTGGAATCCCCAAAAGAATTGCAGAATATTGTCAAAGATCTCCTGTTTGATGGAACAAAGCAGTTCAATGACACGGAAGATGAATCTCTTCATTCTTTAAAAGATTCAAGGGCAATGCTTTGCTCACTCAGGATTTGCACTCCTGCAAATAAAAGAAAATACAGTATAAAATACAGTAGTTCAGGTAGTCTGGATATCTTGTCTTGTTCCATTTCCAACTTATCATAGATCATATGACCCACCTTGAAAGGGGCCTATATTTCAGAAAAAGTGACTTTCAGACTCTGCAATTACAGTAACACAATTTTCATCATCTTCCAACTGTCCACTGTGATACGTTGGTCAAGAGTTGTGAATCAGTCTGTAACCTCTGCCACCTTCCCTTCTACTAAATGGGAAATAATCATCAAGTGACTGTTTTTTCTAATGAGGTCCAATCCTTGGCCCTATCCTTTTTAACATGTTTTCAATTGCCTGGAGAAAATGTAAAATTATTGACAGAGTTTGCAGATGACACAAAGGAGGAGTGCTAAATTATGAATAGGACAGGTCACTGATACATAGAGATCCATAGTGCTTGATATGCTGGGTGCATCCAAACACTATGCATTTCAGCATGGCCAATGTAAGGTCAGACATCCAGGAACAAAGAACGTAGGCCATACTTATGTGATAATGGGCTCTTCAATCTAGCAGAGAAAGGTGTAACATGACCCAGTAGCTGGAAGTTGAAGCTAGACAAATTCAAACTGGAAATGAAGTGCAGATTTTTGTCAGTGGGGGTAATTGATCATTGGAACAGATTACGAAGAATTGTGGTGGGTTCTCCATCACTGGACATTTTAAAATCCAGATAGGATGTTTTTCTAAAATATATGCTCCTGTTAAACCAAAGCTATTGGATTTTGAAGCAGGAAATAATTCAAGGGCATAACGTAGACCAGATGAACATGTGTTCCCTTCTGGTCATATAATCTATGAATCTAAGAAAGAATGGTGACTTACCTGATAGTAATTATGGTTTTTCAAGATGTCATCAGTGTGAATCTCACAACCCATTCTCTGTCCCCTCTTTTCTGAGTCCTCAGCTACCACGGGTTTGAATTGTGAGGTAACTGAATGAGGGTCGTTGCTGGTCTTCCCTGTGTTCCCAAGCATGAGGAGTGTCGGAGAAAAACTCAGTTCTCGCTTTTCTGTTTGGGTGCAGCAGAGTCAGATACTTTATTCTGTTTAGCAGCTACAACAGGGAGAGAGTGCACTAGGACATAGGGTCTCCCCTTCCTAGACAGGTCTCTCAACAGGTAAACAATTACAGCAGCATTTATACTTTTGTTACAATAAAAGCATAGCAAGATGACCCATGCTATGGATGCATCTGTCATTTGTGACAATAATAAGCAACAGCTGCATTTTGTTTATACATAGGTCATCCTGATATCTTGTTTTTCTCACTTAAGAGACTCCAGTCTACGTTTCGTATTATCTACACAAGGTCGAAAAACAACTTCTCACACAGTTCTTTTCCACTCGCCTCATACAATCCTTGCTTCTACAAATCTCGTGTTATTAGGGTTACAGTTAGCCTAACTCTTGCTAACAAAGACTGTCATGCATTAAGATCCCCTACAAATCCCTGTCAGTTCTTTCTGTACTTCCACAGGAGTCATAGGGTGCATGTGTGACCTGATATTCACAGCTGTTTAAAACAAAAAAGCAGAGCTTGTGCACGTGAATTGCATTCAAACCTACAATAGGATACACACTGACATCATCTCGAGGAACCATCGTTACCATAAAGTAGAGTGATTGTTCTAAGCTGCATTGATCTTTCCTTTCTTAAAAAATAAGTAGCTTTCCCTTGATTACATCATATTGTGTTATCACAAATTGTTTCTGATTTCCATGTAATCTTTAAAATTTTAACTACATCGAACAGCATTTAATACAGTCAGGAAAAATTGTAAATAAGCAAAATATACAAGTTCTGACATATAGGTTACTTTTCAGTAACCTGGCTTATTGAGCGGAAAAAAAAATCTATTATGTTAATCTTTAATTATCCATACAATTTTTAGACCTTAAAGGTCACCTACAAAGTTTTATCTATTTATTTTTATTTATTTATTTTCAGTTTGAGATGTTGTGTACGTCTTGTGGTAGATAGGAGGTAAATTCATGCACACATTTGCATCTGATTTATAAAGAAATGTAAGGGTACCTAGTTTAACTGGTGAACTGTGCTAGACAAGTAATAGGTCCTTGCCTTGCAATATTGTAATGTAGAGGCACAAGCAGGTGCAATACAGTAGAGTACTTAAACAGAACATCATAACTGAAATGCTTCATGGAATGGGTGGTTGTTAGAAATTCTTTTGAAAATAGAGCTGGAAGGAGCTTGGCATAAATTAGTTGGGAAGCTGAACCAAGCATACAGAGAGAAGGCACAAAGTCAGGAAAGATGGGAGTGGTCAGGAGTGACGCTTGGGTGGAGCAAAGAGAGTGGGTGTGAGAGGTAAAGGCAACAAAATACATTGTAAGTGAGGAGGGTATAGTTTTCTTTTGTCTGGCAAATAATGTAACATTTCTTTTAGAGTTTCTAGGTTATGCATATATTTCAGTGACTGGAATACCTTTTCACATTGTAGCTCTTTGTCTGCAGCTAGATCCTTAATATTCACGGTACTGTATTTTCAAATCAGTAAGGCAGTGTACTGGTGCACAGTTTTGGTAAATAGAGTGTGTGTGTTTGTGTGTGTATGCTCGTGCATGCGGATGTTCACATCACTGTAGTTAAGTCATTACTTACTTCAAAAATCGGGATGAGATTTTAATTTAATGTTTACATATTTTGCCCTGAGCTGAACCCCTACAGGATTTTGATATTAGGATGAGAAGATAAATGTTTTATGTATTAAAAACTACTTAAAGTATAAATCTGCACTGAGTATCATGAGGCCACCTGTCTTCAAAACAAACAAACAACCCTCTTCAGCTAAGCTAAATTGAACTACATAGTGTAGGTAATGGTATGTGGAGTTTTCCTGAATTGGAAGTGAGTAATGGGAGGAAAAGTAAAGATGATGCAATGTATTTTTCATTTAATCAATTTAACCCTATACCGGAACCCCACTGACCGCTATACTTACCTACATGCCTCCAGCTTCCATCCAGGACACACCACACGATCCATTGTCTACAGCCAAGCTCTAAGATACAACCGCATTTGCTCCAATTCCTCAGACAGAGATAAACATCTACAAGATCTCTATCAAGCATTCTTAAAACTACAATGCCCACCTGCTGAAGTGAAAAAAACGATTGACAGAGCCAGAAGACTACCCAGAAGCCACCTGCTACAGGACAGGCCCAACAAAGAAAATAACAGAACGCCACTAGCCATCACCTACAGCCCCCAACTAAAACCTCTCCAGCGCATCATCAAAGATCTACAACCTATCCTGAAATATGATCCCTCACTCTCACAGATCTTGGGAGACAGGCCAGTCCTCGCTTACAGACAGCCTCCCAACCTGAAGCAAATACTCACCAGCAACCGCACACCATACAACATAAACACTAACCCAGGAACCTATCCTTGCAACAAAGCCCGATGCCAGCTCTGTCCACATATCTATTCAAGTGACACCATCATAGGACCTAATCACATCAGCCACGCCATCAGGGGCTCGTTCACCTGCACATCTACCAACGTAATATATGCCATCAATGTGCCAGCAATGCCTCTCTGCCATGTACATTGGCCAAACCGGACAGTCTCTACGCAAAAGAATAAATGGACACAAATCTGACATCAGGAATCATAACATTCAAAAACCAGTGGGAGAACACTTCAACCTCTCTAACCACTCAGTGACAGACTTGAAGGTGGCAATTTTGCAACAAAAAAACTTCAAAAACAGACTCCAAAGAGAGACTGCTGAACTCGAATTAATATGCAAATTAGATACAATTAACTTAGGTTTAAACAGAGGCAGGGAATGGTTGGGTCATTACACTAATTGAATCTATTTCCCTATGTTAAGTTCTCCTCACACTTGCTATGGGCCATCTCAATTATCACTTCAAAGGTTTTTTCTCCTGCTGATGACAGCTCATCTCAATTGATTGGCCTCTTCCACTTGGTATGCGTACTTCCACCTTTTCATGTTCTCTGTATGTATAAATACGTATAAATATCTTCTGTCTGTGTGTTCCATTCTATGCATCTGAAGAAGTGAGCTGTAGCCCGTGAAAGCTTATGCTGAAATAAATTTGTTAGTCTCTAAGGTGCCACAAGTACTCCTGTTCTTTTTGTGCCTCTGAGATTCTATGAAGAAGCTTCTGCTATGGGCATGTTATTCCTTACTTGTCCTCTGTAGAGCTTCTTGCACCTTCCTGAGAAGCATCTCATCCTAGAGATGGGATACTAGACTAGACAGAACACTGGGCTGAATGCAGAGTGGCAATTCCGAAGTTATGTGCTATATAAAAATAGAGGTAGACACAGTCCTTGTCCTAAAGAGATTATAATCTGATAATGAGCTTGTTTAATGTAAAACCTACGCTTCAGTCTAGTCTTTCCATGATGATAGGTAATAATTGGAGATGTACCAATCTCCTAGAACTGGAAGGGACCTTGAAAGGTCATCGAGTCCAGCCCCCTGCCTTCACTAGCAGGACCAATTTTTGCCCCAGATCCCGAAGTGGCCCCCTCAAGGATTGAACTCACAACCCTGGGTTTAGCAGGCCAATGCTCAAACCACTGAGCTATCCCTCCCCCAAATGATGAAAATTGGAAATAGAACAAAGATCATGTAGTATACTTTTAGACTCTTATGTCATGGTGATGAGATCAGCCGGAGTTCAGTAGATTAAAATCAAAATTGAAGATATATTTTCTTGAGCTATTTTGACCAAAAACCAAATCAGTATCAATAAGGAACTAGAACGGGATGGAGGCACTAATAAAATAGGGAGGAGAGAACCAGAAGATGAAATAAAGATGGAGACGAATTGTATAATTTAGGTTTCAGAATGTATTTGAGTTTTCTACCTATCCTTATAGTTAATGGTATGTAATCATGTCGATAATAAAAGAAAGTTACAATTGTCACTTACATTTTAAGGTTTGAAATTTTCTCTCCCCCATCCTCCCCACTTTTAAAGGAGTGAAACTTAAAGAAGGTCATGAAGAGAAAATATGTATTTTGTATTAGAATTTTTGTGTCTCTGTATATTGGTAAATATATGAGAGTGACTGTTTGTTTATTTCATAGTTTACAAATGATTTTTTGGTCTCTTTCTTTAGTTTTTACCAGATTCGTGCATCTATGAAAATTCCTCCAAGAGTTCCGCACAAATTAGAAGCCAGCTTGTTACCTGTGACAGGTAAGTACAGGACTTTTTATAGTGAATGTAGTCTAGTTTGACTACATTAATTAAGAGGACACCTCCAGGATTTTTAGGTGCAGAGTCGACTTGCTTTAAATTATTATAAGCTAAATGCCAGCAATGCTTCACATTCCTCATTTCGTAATTTTTAAAAAAAATCTGTAATAGTAACTGAGAATAAAAAGTCTCTTTTTGTGCTGACCTATGTAAATTATGTGCCTTGTTCATCTTCACAGAACTATTCATTGAAGCTGACTGTATACTCTATTATTGGAAATGATATGGGAGAAACAAATAAAACAGCTTGACTTTCAGATTTTGTGTTGAATTTGCAGGGTTGCCAGGTAGAAAGACATCTTTTTGCTTGTAAAGTGAGCAAATTTAATGTGGACTCACTGAGAGACATCAATCGCCATGACTTTATTAAAAGTAACTAAGTAACTTTAAGTGGAACCACACTTCAAAGGAAAAATGTTCTGATATACTTATGAGATTAGAATTTTAGTCCGTTTGTTTGAATAATTATTGTTGCCTTTATGTAATGCTATATATATTAAATTATTCTGATGAAAAGGAATTTATTGCCCCTGGCGTAAACCTTGGAAGTCAAGAGTACAACATAGCTCTAAAGTGGGGAAGGAGAATCAGGGTAGCCCTACTGACATAGCTTCAGTCTCTTTTTCCAGTCAGTCTGTCTCCCCTCCTCCATCTCCTTGTCCAATCTGTGTTGCCCAGACTTCCTCCCTTCAACCCTATTCCTAGTCCCAGCCTCTTTGTCCAGCCAGTTCCAGTCTTCTCCCCAACGTAACTCCCAGTGCCAGTTTCCCACTCCCTCCCCAAGAGCTTTTAGTCCCAGTCTCTCCACCCACTCAACCCCACGCTCCCTGACCTAATCTAATGCCTTTCTCCTCCTCACCCCACATCCCAGTCCAGCTCTTGTCAGCTGAATCAGGCAGCAGTCCTCCTCCATGCTTGCTTGGGTGTAAGCAAGGGGCTCACTGAGAGTTTCGGGGAGACAGGCTTCCTGCTTTCAGTTCCGGTGCTCTGATCCAGCCCAGCCTGTCGCCTACAGCTCCAGTTTCAGAGACGGTCTGGCTCAGCCCTTGGCTGATGGACTCTTCAGGGAAGTTTGTTTTGAAGCTCTAGCTACTCTCTACTGAGCATGTACAAACTGCAGTTTTTCCACACACTTATAACTTGGCCAAATGTGGGTGCCAAAAGGCACATGGCTGACATACACTTTCACACAAAAAAACTTCCCCTCCCCAACTGAACCTGGCCAAATTTCAGATCTCTGCTCCAAAGCATGCGGGTGCTGAATCTTCTAAAAGAAAAGGTTGCCTGAATTTAATATGTGCAAAACAATGTATTTTCTTTAACCTCATTCTTGCGAATAGGTGAACCATTATTGCTGAAATTTCCCAAAACAGGTCAACCTGAGGCTGACAATCAGCATGTAAAATTTCAGTCCAAATGGTTTTAGTTGGGAAAAGTTATAAGCAATTGTAAATAGGTTTTGCAATAGGAAGTATGGGGCAACCTTAATAGGTGGTGTTATAATTATAAATGGGCACTATTCATAGATTTTAAACTCAGGGGATTATTGTGATCATCTAGTTTGACCTCCTGCATAAAACAAGCCTGAGGATTTCCTTCAATTAATTCCTGCTTTAAGTTCAGTAGCTTTGGTTTAACTAGAACATATCTTTTAGAAAAAATATCGAATCTTGATTAAAAAATTTCTGGTGATGGAGAATCCACCACAACCCTTGGTAAATTGTTCCAATGATTAATTACTCCCACAGTTAAAAATTTCCACCTTATTTCTATTTGAATTTGTTTAACTTCAATTTCCAACCATTGGATCGCATTATACCTTTCTCTGCTACAATGAAAAGCCCTCTTATATAAATTTCTGTTCTGAAAATAGATTCTTATGGGGTGATTTGATCACAGAGTATAAAAGTCTCTTTATTGAGCTAAATAGTTTGAGCTCCCTGAGTCTGTCACTGTAAGGCAGATTCTTTAATCTTGTAATCATTCTCATGGTTCTTCTCTGAACCGTCTCCAATTTATCAACATCCTTCATGAATTTGGGACACAGTATTCCAGTAGCAATTACACCAGTGCCAAAGACAGAGGTACTATAATCTCCCTACTCCTACTTGAGCTTCTCTTGTACATTCAAGGATTGCATTAGCCTTTTTGGCCACAGCATCATGCTGGGAGCTCATGTTCAGTTGATTATCCTCATAACACCAAGAGCTGTTGCTTCCCATGGTAGAGTCCCCTATACTGTAACTATGGCCTATGTTCTTTGTTCCTAAATGGCTGACCTTATATTTGGCTGTATTGAAATGCATATTATTTGCTTGTGCCCATCTTACCTAGCGATTCAGATCACTCTGTATCAGTGACTTGTTCTCTTCATTATTTGCCATTCCCGCAATCTTTGTGTCATGTGCAAACTTGATCAGATTTTATATTTTCTTCCAGATTATTGATAAAAATGTTAAATAGTGTAGTACTAAGAACCCAACCCTTAGAACCCCACTGGAAACACAGCTGTTTATTGATGATTCCCCTTCTATAATTAGATTTAGAGACCTATCGGTTAGCAATCCATTTAATGTGTGCCATGTTGAATTCCTAACATAAGTTTGCTTAATACTTTCCGTTTTAAGACCCCGTTTTCAGTTGCTTATAACTTGGTCAAATTTTAACTTTTTGAGCAGAAATTTTCCATGTAGGGTATCTGCCTCAAACTGAAATTTTTGTTGTTGTTGTTGAAAGTTTCAACTACAACAGTGAAGCTGTGTCTGAGCTGCAGGCTCTAAGGCCAGAAGGGGCCATCATGATCATCTAGTCTGACCTCCTGCATACTGCAGGCCACAGAACCTCACTCACCCCTCCTATAATAGACCTAGAACCTCTGGCTTAGTCACTGAAGTTCTCATATCATGATTTAAAGAGTTACAAAGTTACAAGTTACAGAGAATCCACCATTTACTCTAGTTTAAACCTGCAAGTGACCCGTGCTGCAGAGGAAAGCAAAAAAAAAACCAGGATCTGTGTCAATCTGACCTGAGGGAAAATTCCTACCAACCCCAAATATGGCTATCAGTTGGAACCAAAGCATGTGAACAAGACCCACTAGCCAGACACCTGGAAAAGAATTCTCTGTAGTAACTCAGAGGCTTCCCCATCTAGTGCCCCATCTCCGACCATTGGGTTTTTTTGCTACTAGCAGTCATAGATGAGCTGCATGCCATTGTAGGCATCTCATCATACTATGCACTCCAAGACTGAGCGTGATAAATTTATGAAGCCAGTTAGGTTTTTTGCCCCCACTTCTCCCCTTGGAAGGCTATTCCAGAACTTCTCTCCTCTGATAGTTAGGAACCTTCGTCTAATTTCAAGCCTAAACTTGTTGATGGCCTGTTTGTTCTTGTGTCAACATTAGCGCTTAACTTAAATAACTCCTCGCCCTCCCTGGTATTTATCCCTCTGATGTGTTTATAGAGAGTAATCATATCTCCCCTCAGCCTTGTTAGGCTAAACAAGCCAAGCTCCTTAAGTCTCTGCTCCTAAAGTAGGTTTTCCATTCCTCTTATCATTCTAGTAGCCTTTCTCATCATTTGTCCCAGTTTGAATTCATCTTTTTTAAACATGGGAGTCCAGAGTTGCACACAGTATTCCAGATAGGGTTTCACAAGTGCCTTGTATAATGGCAATAACACTTCCCTATCTCTACTGGAAATACCTCGCCTAATGCATTCTAGGATCACATTAACCTTTTTCGTGGCCCCATCACATTGGCAGTTCATAGTTATCCTGTGATTAACCAATATACCCAGGTCTTTCTCCTCTTCTGTAGCTCCCAACTGATACGTCCCCAGTTTATAGCAAAAATGTTTGTTATTAATCCCTAAGTGCATGACTTTGCACTATTAAATTTCATCCCATTTCTATTACTCCAGTTTTCAAGGTCCTCCTGATCTTCTTGTATGATGTTCCGTTTTTCTGTATTGGCAATAACTCTTAACTTTGTGTCATCTGCAGATTTTATTAGCAGACTTCTTCTTTTTGTGCCAAGGTCATGGATGAAAATGCTAAATAAGATTGGTCCTGAGACTGATCCCTGAGAAAGCCCACTAGTAACTTCCCTCCAACCTGATAGTTCACCTTTCAGTATGGCCCATTGTAGTCTCCCCTTTAACAGTTCCTCATACACCTTTCAATTCTCACACTGTATTAATTTGCATCTTCTTCAATTTAACTAATTTCCCATGTGGCGCTGTATCAGTGCCTTACTAAAATCCAGATAGATTAGATCTACTGCATTTCCTTTGTCTAAAAAAATCAGTTATCTTCTCAAAGAAAGAGATCAGGTTGGTCTCGTATAATCTACCTTTTGTAAAACCATGTTGTATTTTATTCCAATTACCGTCAACCTCTATTTCCTTAACTACTTTCTCTTTCAAAATTTGTTTGAAAACCTTGCATATATTTGAGATCAAACTAATGAACCTGTAGTTTCCCAGATGGCTTTTTTCCCCTTTCTTAAAAATAGATACTATATTAGCAATTTTGTATCTAGTGCATGGTGTGGATAGTGTTTCCAGCCAAGGTTTGAGGCTGCACATTGAATGAAGAGGATAAAAAGAAACGCTGAATAACTACCCATTCATTGAATGGGGAAGGGGGTCTCGTGAAAGTAATAGTATGTGTAAGTAAAGACTGTGTCAGAATTAGGCTTGGAGGGATTAGTTTTTTATTGGTAAATGTAGCTAAATATCAGTTTCACCACCCACACTCATTAATTCCATCAATAATGATCAAAATTTACAGCAAGGCAAAGTATGAAAAACCTACTTGAAAACTTCTTAGAGTTTGATTTAAGGCTATTTACTTCGTGTATTTTGACATATGATTTGACAATCATTTGTTTTTTAATGTTTATAAAGTTTTAACTTTTTGAATCTCAACGTCTAAAGAGCCTTCATTAAGTAATTATTGTCTGACACTACCATAATTTCCTGCAACTGTGAAAATTTAAATTGATTGATTTTCAAAAATTAAAAACAAACGGATATTATCAAACGAAGTTCAAAGAAAATAAAAATCAAATTCTAACAAGCCTAATCCATAATGGCTCAATAGGAACAAATTAAGTTTCCATAGGCAACCATAATTCTGGTATTTCCTAATAATTCCTGATTTTGCAACTTTAACGTTCTTTTAATGTATATTTTGTAGACATAATATTAAAGAAATGCCCAAGGACCTCAATCAAGCTTGAGTCTCATTGTGCATTGTACCATATATACACACATGGAAATACACAGTTCCTCTTTTTTAGAGTTTACAATCTAAGACCAGTTGTTATATAAAGGATGTAAGGAAACGGATACAATCATATACCCTGGGAATTGTTCTTACATTATTAGTGCCTACTATCCCAGTCTAATAAATCTGGACAGTTTTAGTTCAGTAGCTGCTCTGAGTTCCTCCTGTTGTTTGGAAATTGCTTGTTGTTTTGAGGAGAAGATTAATCAGATTAGGGATGGTCTGTCTGCTTCCATGTTGGTACAAGAATGAATGAATTATCCACTGATGCTGTTCAGTGATTCCCTAGTTTGACCTTTCAGTCTCCCCCACTCTGAAGCTACATAACCCACAGGAATTAACCCCCTGGAGTATATCTAAGGTTGTTGAGAGACTAGTCTGAAGAGTCTGTAGTTACTTTTTTTTTTTTTTTTTTTAAGTATCTGCCGGGGTATCAAAGGAGTAGTTTCTTTCTCTGCCAATACTGCCAAGACTTGGGTCAAGTCTGTCAAGTCCTCTGTCACATTGGGTTCCATACATAGGTAACGGGTCTCACTCACAATCACTGCTCTTTAAGTTTGATTTTATTATTTATTTATTTATTAATGGGGAGGAATGAGGAGAGGGAACTGTCCCAATCATGTAAATGTGAGGGAGGATGATGCAGTAGATGATGATGCATAGGCCCCTACTTGATAACTGGGCTTGAGGAATCAGCCCAAAAGGACTCTTCACAGGAATATGTGTTTGTAACAGAATGATTTGCATGTGGGCTGGAGAGCCTGGGGCTAAGCCAGCCCTGATTACAAGATGAGCTTTCTGTAAGTGGAATCAGGGGATTCCAATATAAAAGGTAGCAGGAAGCTGCAAGAGAGTGTGGTTGAGAGAGTAACGGAAACTGCCAAAGGCTGGAAACGTGACAGTAATCTGTGGAAGTTCAGGAGAAAGCTCTCCAGGCAGGGGAGCCTATGAGAGACCCTGCCCAAGGAGCAGGGCTGAGACTGCAATAGCCTGTCTGAAAAGGCCTCTGGAGAAGGACAAACTCCAGACAAGAGGTACTGGGAAGTAGGGATGTCAATATCATTTAAAAAGTTAACCGTTTAAACGATTAAAAGTATTTTGTTTAAGTGGTTAACCGATCAAAGGGCTGATTGGCGAGGCTGAGGGCTGATCTGGCTGGCGTGGCTGGGGCTGGGCTCAATCTCCCAAAGGCTACTGAAGCCAATCTGGGAGATATTAGGATGCTAAAAGTCCAGCAGCGTAGCAGGGCTAAGGCAGGCTCCCTACTTGCCCTGACTCCTTGCAGTTCCTGGAAGTGGCCAGCATGTCCCTGCGGCCCCTTGGCACAGGCAGGCCCAGGGGGTCTCTGCACTCCCCCACTACCAGCGCCAACTCCGCAGCTCCCATTGACTGGGAACCGCGGCCAATGGGAGCAGCGCGGCTGGCGCCTGTGGGCGGGGGCAACATGCACAGCTTCCTGGCCGTCCCTGAGCCTAGGAGCTGCTGCTGGACATACCGCCACTTCCAGGAGCCGCCCCAGGTAAGCACCTCCCAGCTGGAGCCTGCACCCTGAACCCCCTCCTGCACCCCTGTCCCAGCCCTAAGTCCCCTCCCACACACAAACTCCTTCCCAGAGTCCACACACCCCCGTACCCCAACCTCCTGCCCCAGCCCTGAGCCCCCTCCTGCACCCAAACTCTCGTACCCCAACCCCTTGCCCCAGGCTCATCCCCCTCCCACACTCCGCACCCCTCGGCCCCAGCACAGAGCTCGCACCTCCTCCTGCACCTCAACTCCCTGCCTCAGCCCGGTGAAAGTGAGTGAGGCTGGGGGAGACCAACAACCGAGGGAGGAGGGCTGGAGTGAACAGGAGCGAGGCCTCGGAGAAGGGGCAGAGCAGGGGCATGGCCTTGGGGGAGGGATGGGGAAGGGGGCTAGGAAAGGGTGTTTGGATTTGTGCGATTAGACAGTTGGCAACCCTAGGTGCTGGAGAGTGACTTCGGGCCATGAGGGAGTGCTCATGGTACTACATTGTGTTTGTCCATGTGTGGACTTTAAAGATTCTTCTTTGCTGACTGTTGGTCTGCCTTGAAAGAATCTGTTCTTTCTCACCACCAAACTCATGTACGCTCAAGGCATCCTCAGCATCATTCTCCTATACCATTCTGGATTGGTGCAGTCTATAAAGGGGACAAGATTTGGGCAGCTGTGTAAAGCTGAAAATGTGACTCGTGAAGTCATTGTCAATGGTAACTATTCCTTGGGATTGATAGGATGCAGCTTGTATAGCTGTTTAATCCAAGAAGAATGCAAAGAGCTTGCAGGGCAGGAGACAGAGAACTTGAATTTGAGTTGGATAGAGCTCATAGCAATCATAAATGTAACCTGAGTATGTAGATATAAACACTCCAATGAACTAATACTTACCTTTGCATCTAGTTCCTGACAGATTGCAAAAGGCAAAACTAAAATGGTATGAGGGTTATAGAAGGGCATTGTCTGCCACATTCACAGAATCTAGAAGTGGAAAATATCTATTAGGATATTGCCTTGTCTGCCCGTTGAGGATTGTTCCTTATTGCATAGTAGTGCTCTTACTCTTATTTTGCCTACTCTCGTTTTAAGTGTATTTCCTTGGTCATTATTCAATAGGCTAATGCATTTCACTATCAGTAAATATTTGCTTTTAAAATTGTATCTCATTTACTCCTAGCTAAATCCCTTCTGTTTGCTGGATGAATCCTCTACCTTCTGGTCACACCCTTCAAATATTTGTAGACTATTCATTACTTACCCAACTTTTTAAATCTTTCCTTTCAAGTCAGTCTCTCCACTTCTCTAACCATTCTTACCATATTTCTGTTCACACATTTTCTTCAGTCCATCTTGTCCTTAAAGTAAATGTGCCATATTGAACAAATAATAAGACTTGATTGCAATGTAATGTAGTCAGAGTAATGTGCACAGAATTGGAAGCCAAGAACACCTACTTTCTAATTCCAGATCATCCACTGATTCACTCGGTGGCTTTGGTCAAGTCAGTTAACCTCTCTGCCTGAATTTTGCCAATTCTAAAATGTGGGTAATACACAACTGTCTCACAGGATGCTGAGAGGACTGATTACTTAGAGTTTGTAAAACAATATGGAAATGAAAAGTGCTAAGTATCATTGCTTTGAAGATTCAGGCAACTTCAGTGTGCTTCCCATCTTTACATTTCACTACCTTATTTGGTTTATTAATTAGGCAAAAATAGTTTAGTGTCCATATTTTTTATCAGTAGTACATATTTGTATATGACTGAAGAATTTAACTGTACTGTTTGTTTATGATTTCCAATGAGAAAAAAAAAGCATGAGACTGTTGGATCTTATAAGGGAACAAAGAAGAAGTAATATATTACAGGTTTAGCAAATATTTAACTGCCCTCTTCTCATTTTAAATCACTCGCAAAGAATCACTTCTAAGGCCTGGTCTACACTACGCGTTTATACTGAATTTAGCAGCGTTAAACCGATTTTACGCTGCACCCGTCCACACAACAAAGCCCTTTATATCGATATAAAGGGCTCTTAATACCGATATCTGTACTCTTCCCCGACGAGGGGAGTAGTGCTCAAATCGGTATTGCCATGTCGGATTAGGGTTAATGTGGCCGCAAATCGATGGTATTGGCCTCCGGGAGCTATCCCACAGTGCACCATTGTGACCGCTCTGGAAAGCCATCTGAACTCGGATGCACTGGCCAGGAAGACAGGAAAAGCCCCGCGAACTTTTGAATTTCATTTCCTGTTTGGCCAGCGTGGAGAGCTCATCAGCACAGGTGACCACGCAGAGCTCATCAGCACAGGTAACAATGCAGTCTCCTGAGAATCGAAAAAGAGCTCCAGCATGGACTGCACAGGAGGTACTGGATCTGATCGCTGTATGGGGAGAGGATTCCGTGCTAACAGAACTCCGTTCCAAAAGACGAAATGAAAAAACATTTGAAAAAATTTCCAAGGCCATGATGCCGAGAGGCCATGCCAGGGACTCAGTACAGTGCCGTGTGAAAGTTAAAGAGCTCAGACAAGCCTACCAGAAAACCAAAGAAGCAAACAGAAGGTCCAGGGCAGGGCCGAAAACATGCCGCTTCTACGCTGAGCTGCATGCAATTCTAGGGGGGTCCGCCACCACTACCCCACCCCTGTCCTTGGATTCTGAGGTGGGGGTGGTAATCGCAGCTATGGCTGAGGATTCTGCGGACGGGGAAGATGAGGAGGAAGAGGAGGACGAGCTTGTAGAGAGCACACAGCACTCTGTTCTCCCCAGCAGCCAGGAGCTTTTTCTCACCCTGACGGAATTACCCTCCGAGCCCTCCCAAGCAACTATCCCAGACAATGAAGCCATGGAAGGGACCTCTGGTGAGTGTACCTTGTAAATATAAGACATGGTTTAAAAGCAAGCGTTTTTTAATGATTACTTTGCCCTGAGGACTTGGGATGCATTCGCAGCCAGTACAGTTACTGGAAAAGTCTGTTAACATGTCTGGGGATGGAGCGGAAATCCTCCAGGGACATCTCCATGAAGCTCTCCTGGAGGTACTCCAAAAGCCTTTGCAGAAGGTTTCTGGGCAGCGCTGCTTTATTCCGTCCTCCATGGTAGGACACTTGACCACGCCATGCATGTAGCAAGTAATCTGGTATCATTGCATGACAAAGCCTAGCTGCTTATGGTCCCGGTGATTGCTGACATTCAAGCAACATCCGTTCTTTATCTCGCTGTGTTATCCTCAGGAGAGTGATATCGTTCATGGTAACCTGGTTGAAATTCAGGAATTTAAGTAAGGGGACAGAGATGGCCATTCCTACTGGGCTGTTTGCCTGTTGCTTACAAGAAATCCTTCCCTGCAGGTAGCCAAGCAGGGAGAAGGGGGGGGCGCGAGTGGCGCTGAGCTTTTCCGCGTTTGGCTAGCAGGGATCTTTCCTGCTACCAGCCACGTGGTTGGGGGGGGTGGGGGAAAGGGGGGTGTTTAGCAGTGATCTTCCATGATACCAGCCACGGGGTGGTTTCTGCTGCTGTATGTTAACAGGAAAGAAGGAGCACTCAAGGGGCTTTGCTTGCTATTTGGGAAAGGAGGGCGCTGGATAGATGAAGGCTGCAGAAGACGAAAGCCAATGGCTTACCATGGCCGCATGCAAGTCGAATTCTGCTGCCTGGACCTGCGTCTGTGATCTGTAACACCAAAGCCGCAGGCACTCGATATTAAGATGCAAAATGCGACCTTGTAGTGAAAACACATGTGCTATGTAAGGTGAATAGTGTTGTTCACCGTGGAAGAGTATAACCATTGTTCTCTAAAATGTATCTTTTTAAATACTTCTCTCCCTTTTTTCCCTCCCTCTTGCAGCTGCAAATTTTTCAAGCCTCCCTACTCCGTCCCAAAGGCTATCTCAGATAAGGTGGCGGAAAAAAAAGACGCGAGAAGAAATGTTTTCGGAAATCATGGAAGTGACCCGCACTGAAAGAGCTCATCTGAATGAGTGGAAGGATGTGGTAGCAAAGTACAGGAAAGATGCCAGGGACCGTGAGGACAGGAGGGACCAACGTGAGGACAGCAGGGACGCTCGAGATGAGAGGAGATATGCTCGAGATGAGAGGTGGCAGCAGGAAGATCAGCGGTGGCAGGCTGCAACTCTGGGGCTGCTGCGTGATCAAACTGACATGCTCCGGCATATGGTGGAGCTTCAGGAACGGCAGCAGGATCACAGAGTGCCGCTGCAGCCTCTGTATAACCACCCTCCCCCCTGACCATGTTCCTTAGCCTCCTCACCTGCCAGACGAGTAAGAACTCATGGGGGTAGGCTCTGTGCACCCGCCCACTCCACCCCAGTGGACAGCCCAACCAAAAGGCTCTCATTATTATGAAATTATGAAATTTTTATAGTGGCCTTTTACTTCCCTACTATTCTCCTCCCAAACCCCACGCGGGCTACCTTGTCAGTTCTCTCCCTCTTTTTATAATTAAGTAATAAAGAATACATGATTTTTAAACGAGAGTGACTTTATTTCCTTAGAAAGCAAGCTGTGATCGAAAGTGGGGGGGTGGCTTACAGGGAATGAGTCAATCAAGGGGGGGGGTTTCATCAAGGAGAAAGAAACACAACAGTGAGACTGTATCCTGGCCAGTGATGAAACTGGTTTTCAAAGCTTCTCTAATGCGCACCGCTTCCTGGTGTGCTCTTCTAATCGCCTTGGTGTCTGGCTGTGCGTAATCAGCGGCCAGGTGATTTGCCTCAGCCTCCTACCCCGCCATAAAGGTCTCCCCCTTACTCTCACAGAGATTGTGGAGCACACAGCAAGCAGCAATAACAATGGGGACATTGGTTTGGCTGAGGTCTGAGCGAGTCAGTAATGTACACCAGTGTGCCTTTAAACAGCCAAATGCACATTCTACCACCATTCTGCACTTGCTCAGCCTGTAGTTGAACAGCTCCTGACTACTGTCCAAGGATAACTACAGGCATTTCAACATCCCCAACTGTTATTTTCTGGTCTGGGAAGTAATTCCCTTGCTGCAGCCATTTAAACAGAGTAGTGTTCCTGAAGACGCGAGCGTCATAAACCCTTCCCGGCCATCCCACATGGATGTTGGTGAAACATCCCTTGTGATCCACCAGTGCTTGCAGCACCATTGAAAAGTACCCCTTGCGGTTTATGTAGTGGGTGTCCTGGTGCTCCGGTGCCAAGATAGGGATAGGGATATGGGTTCCATCTATCGCCCCACCACAGTTAGGGAATCCCATTGCAGCAAAGCCATCCACTATGACCTGCACATTTCCCAGAGTCACTACCTTTCGTAGCAGCAGCTTAGTGATTGCTTTGGCTACTTGCATCACAGCAGCCCCCACAGTAGATTTGCCCACTCCAAATTGATTCCCGACTGACCGGTAGCTGTCTGGCGTTGCAAGCTTCCAGAGGGCTATTGCCACTCGCTTCTCAACTGTGAGGGCTGCTCTCATCTTGGTATTCTGGCGCTTCAGGGCAGGGGAAAGCAAGTCACAAAGTTCCATGAAAGTGCCCTTCTACATGCGAAAGTTTCGCAGCCACTGGGAATCGTCCCACACCTGCAACACTATGCGGTCCCACCAGTCTGTGCTTGTTTCCCGGGCCCAAAATCGGCGTTCAATGGCTAGAACCTGCCCTATTACCAGCAGGATCTCCAAAGCGCAGGGGCCCGCAGTTTGACAGAATTCTGTGTCCATGTCCTCATCACTCTCGTCGCCGCGCTGCCGTAGCCGCCGCCTCCTCGCCTGGCTTTGCAGGTCCCGGTTCAGCATTGAGTGCACGAGAATGCACGAGGTTTTTAAAATGTCCACGATTGCTGTCTTGAGCTGAGCAGGGTCCATGCTTGCTGTGCTATGGCGTCTGCACAGTTCACCCAGGAAAAAAGGCGCGAAACAGTTGGCTGCTGCTGCTTTTACGGAGGGAGGGGTGAGGCTGTACCCAGAAGCACCCGCAACAATGTTTTTTGCCCCATCAGGCACTGGGATCTCAACCCAGAATTCCAATGAGTGGGGGAGACTGCGGGAACTATGGGATAACTATGAGATAGCTACCCACAGTGCAACGCTCCGGAAATCGACGCTAGCCTCAGTACATGGACGTACACCTCCGAATTAATGTGCTTAGTGTGGCTGTGTGCACTCAACTTTATACAATCTGTTTTAAAAAAACGGTTTCAGTAAAATTGGTATAATCCCGTAGTGTAGACATACACTAAGCCAGTGCCACAAGAAGTAAATCAACAAATACACTTGTATGTTACATTATATAATATAATTTTTCTTTTAAAAAAAATCTGACTGCACTGTTTTACACCTTTGCTCAGTAACTCTGTAATCTGATTGCTGTAACCTCCTATTCTTCCTGCAGTGTCCCCTCTCCCTTGTTTTATTGGCTCACTTCATTGCATCATATCTGAAATTAGATAGAAATTCTTTGAGATTAGGACCTTGGCTGCAGTAAGGTGTCTAGCACACATTTGGATGCTGTAAAATAATAATAGGTTTCAAAGTAGAACAAAAGAATATTTTCATTATCTGCACTGTATTCTTTTAAAACTTCAATGTCTGCTTGATTTTCAGGTGCTGATCTTGCCTTTCCAGCTTCAGTCCATGACAATGTAATTTGCAGTAAAACATTTCAAATTCTTTACAAAAATGAGGAGGTTTCTGTGAATGATGTTATGATCTTCAAAATTAAAATGCTCTTAGATGAACGGAAGGTAATCTGCCATTAAAGTATATTTAACTATTCAGATACTTCAGATCCTTTAGGCATAATTTGCAAAATACTGAACATAATTGTCATGTTTTTAACTCCTTTTCAGATTGAAGAATCCCTTAATGAAATGAATTTCCTGCTATCCTTAGATCTACACTTCACAGACACAGATTATTCGTAAGTTTAAAAATATCTATTTTATTAAATAATTGAAATGCCTGTTAACTGCTTTTTTTAAATGGAGAGATTAAAATTATAACATCGTACATACAAAATATTGCTCAAACATTTTTAAAATCTACAATGCTTAATTTATTTTAAATCAGCTATTCATATATAAGAAGTTTATTTGTATGGGCAAGGAAATCTGGTTAATCTCTTGAGACAGCTTGCAGACTTTAATTACTGTGTTTAGGAGAGATTCCTTGTTGTTTACCTATTCATCCTGCTGTTCCCTTTTAGAGATGTAATTATATTTATACATGATATGGTATAAAATAATACTATATTTAATATATTAAAGTTATTGAAGACCAATATGGCTATGGCCTTGTGTTGTTTAAATAATGGTTTGCTGTTTCTTGTATTGGGGATTTTATTATTGGATGACTTAAAACATTGTTCCAGTAATTACACTTTTTTTTTTTCCCCCAAGGCCAGATGATCTGAGCACACTGCAACTAATTAGTAGTCGAACTTTAAAGTTGCACTTTAGCTTACACCAGGGCCTTCATCACTACGTCAATGTTATGTTTGATTACTTCCACCTCTCTGTCATATCTGTTACAGTCCATGCTTCTTTGGTTGCTCTACACCAGCCATTGATAAGGTAATATCCCATTAATAAGATTCAATTAATGTATTGGATTATTAGTTATTGTAATTTACTTGAGAGTTTTGATGAGAATGAATGTAATACTTAGAATAAGTTTATGTATATGATGTATTGTGCTTTATGATGTTTTAGATTAGAAGCTGTTTTGGTGGTTTTTTGTTTTTTTCCTAAAACTGTGAAATTTTGAGTTCTAGTTTGTGCTAGAATAAAAGGAGTGCGGGTAGTAAAACACAGATAACTATAATAATTTAATACACCCAAGAGAAAAGAAGTAGAGAGCGAGTAATATCATCCTCTGCTAGTGTTCATACAATCTGTAGTTAGGGTGAGGTGATCTCTATTCATTTTATTTATCTTTTTTATCCATGGGTTGAATTGAGCTGATGCTCAGCAGCTTCTTGAGATAGTACTCTTTCCTGATTTCTACACTTCGTACTCCAGAATCTGCTTTCATTTTTTTTATTACATCTCTAGCCTTCGTAGATGTGAAGAAAAGCTATATAATGTGAACACAGTATAACCAGTATGGTAGTGTCTTTTTGAGTGTTCAGGCAGCTTGAAAAAGTAGCTGAGGTGTAAACTTCCATAGATTATTTAAATGAACCGTTAACTCTGAAGCATAGTGATGACACTATCCGCATCAGCTTTAACTAGTACATAGATTATCAAAGGATATGCCAGAAAGAAGAGAGATAACCCTGTTATGAATTGAGCATAGTCTACTGCATGTGATGCTTCATTTTGTCCTGGGTGAAGGGGCTTATTTCGTGGACAGAGCTTGGGAGAGTAACACCACTTTTCCCTCCACAGTGTTATGTTGTTATTATTTTTTGCAGGAAGACACTGTGGAATAATGAATAAAGGAGTATGTGGGCGTGTACATTCTCATTATAGCAGGGTTTGGAGTGACCCTGTATTTGGTGGTATTCTTTACTGGTACCTTTCTGATGGCCTTACCAGTATGTGTTAAATTAAAGTGTTTATTTTAAAAGTTTCTTTTTCTTATTTACATGCCCATACGAAACTTACATTTCAGTAATCTAAATGATGGAGCTTTAAAAGTGTTCTGTTAGGTTGTCTGCAGCTATGGAAAAACCTACAAACAAACTTTTTTTTAAAGTAGTATATATATTTATGCAAACAGGTAAACTAAACTAATAATGCCAAATTAACAAAACAACCATCTATTCCTCTTCTCCCCCCCACATACACAAATAAGCAATATCGTGCTCTGTAGCCTACATTTATATTCTAGATCTGTACTATTGTGACTCAACAACAAAAATAGGACTCAGCTGAGCAGCTTTTACCATTATTGCAGTCAGAGAACCTACCGCATGGTTTTATTTGAATATTATTTGTATTATAGTAGTACCTAGATATCCCAAATGAGAGCAGGGTCTTATTGTGCTTGGTGCTGTACATACACATTTTAAGAGACTGTATCACCCTTTGTCTTGTCTGAGGAAAGAAACATTAAGGGTATGTCTATACTGAACACTCCTTACAGCGATGTGTAGAGTACATACACTGCATGTCCTTCTAGAATGTTTGTAAATAGCAACGTAGACAGTGCGGCACTGCTTATGTGAATAACGACGTACCAGAACCCTTAGGGTATGTACTCTACATGGTCCTCTATGCTCTCAAGTAGTGCCTCTCCTGTGTACCTTGCTATTTTTAGCAGTGTAGTATCTTGCTTCTTCCCCACTGTGGGAGCCTTTCCTCACTGCCAGAGTCTCTCTTTGTGTTGGGGAAAGGCTGTGGCAGCTCCTTGCTGCCAGAGCTTTTCTCTGCTTCAGGGAGCTGCCAGACCCTTCCTCTGCTACCTTGCCATTGCCAGAGACCTTCACTAACTTGTGTAGCTACAAGCCACAGTGTGGATGAAGCTTGCTTTTCATTCTGGTGTGTAGCTACGAATACAGTAACTTCTCACTTAACATTGTAGTTATGTTTCTGAAAAATGCTACTTTAGGCGAAACGATGTTAAGCGAATCCAATTTCCCCATAAGAATTAATGTAAATCTAGGGGTTGGGTGCCAGGGAAATTTTTTTCACCAGACATACATACATACATACACACAGTATAAGTTTTAAACAAACAATAGTGTACACAGCAATGATGATTATTAAGCTTGGTTGAGGTGGTGAAGTGAGAAGGTGGAAGAGGGTGGGATATTGCTGCTAAATGTTGAACTAGCACTTGGATAAAAACAACAAGGAGTCCAGTGGCACCTTAAAGACTAACAGATTTATTTGAGCATAAGCTTTTGTGGGTAAAAAACCCTCACTTCTTCAGATGTATCTGATGGTAAATTTTTGTGGATACAGACTAACACGGCTACCCCCTGATACTTAGCACGCGGATGAGCCCTTAAGCGTTAACACGTTGTTAATATAGCCTCACACTCTACAAGGCAGCACAAATGGAGGGAGGAAACACAATAGATGCATGGCAGTGGCCACAAACATTCCTTGCGGAAACTGAACGTGATGATGAACCCACGCTATCCAACTGGAGCACATCAATTCCCTCCACTTTCCAAAGTGCTGGGTGGTGCGTGTGTGTGTGTGTGTGTCTGTGTGTGTCTGTGTGTGAGAGAGAGAGAGAGACAGACAGACAGACAGAGATGCACATTGCCCTTTTAAGTACTCTGACCCCACTCTAAGTACACTGCCTTTTTAAGTAGATCAGCAAGTTGAGACAGCAACTGCTGCCAGCAAGCTCCCTCCATCCTGAGCCCTGTTGTGTGTCCCCTGCTGCTCTAGAGATGGGGTACAGGAGCAGGGACAGGGGGACACTCTGACATCAGCACCCCTCTCCCCCCCACGTCTCCTGCACAGCAAGCAGGAGGCTCCCGGGAGCAGCTCCAAGGCAGAGGGCAGGAGCAGCACATTGCAGTGGTGGGAGGGACACCAGAACTGCCTGGCAATTGATGGCCTGCTGGGCGGTTGCCACAGGGAACTTAGGGGAGCTTATGGGGGGTTGCCAGGCCACCCTGGTTCCAAGCCCCCACCAGCTAGCTCCAACAGGCTGCTCTTCCTGCAAGCAGTGGACAAACATCTTGATTCCCTGTGACTTTCATTAAAAACATAAATAATTTGTGTTAAGAATTTCTGCTACTATGATAAATAATTGTGGCACACACTCATTACATGTATTCAATTCACTTTGTGTTTATAATCAAGTGGATATTTTTCTCTATTTGTAAATGGTTCTGGCAGCTTTCCTCGTCCCGTGAAGAATACTTGGTTAAACAGGAACACACCAGCACAGCAGAGGGACACTGTGATTCCTACTCTTGAAAGTGTGGTCTTCGGCAATAACTATACAAAACAGTTATCAGCAGATGTAAGAATATTATTGATTATTTTATTTATAATATTTCTGATTTTTGTTGGGTAATAATTCTTTTTGAATGGTAATAAAGGGAAAACTTAATTAAAGGCACTTTACTATGCCTAGTGACATGACATAAAGGGAAGAATTTTACCAAAAGGCTGTGATATATGTTTCAAGTTCCCTTTTATAGAAAACTTAAAATGTTTAGTGTAGGGCTGTCGATTAATCACAGTTAACTCACGCAATTAACTCAAAAATATTAATCATGATTAAAAAATTGTGATTATTTGCAGTTTTAATTGCACTGTTAAACAATAGTATACCAATTGAAATTTATTAAATATTTTGTGTTTTTCTACATTTTCAAATATATTGATTACAATTACAACACAGAATACAAAGTGTACAGTACTCACTTTATATTATTTTTATTACAAACATTTGCACTGTAAAAATGATAAACAAAAGAAATAGTATTTTTCTGTTCACTTCATACAAGTACCATAATGCAGCTTTTTATCTTGAAAGCGTAACTTACAAATGTAGATTTTTTTTTGGTTACATAACTGCACTCAAAAACAAAACAGTGTAAAACTTTAGAGCCTACAAGTCCACTCAGTCCTACTTGTTCAGCCAGTTGCTAAAAGAAACAAGTCTATTTACATTTATGGGAGATAATGCTTCCCTCTTCTTATTTACAGTGTCAACTGAAAGTGAGAACAGACATTCTTATGGCACTTTTGTAGCTGGTATTGCAAGGTGTTTACGTGCCAGATATGCTAAACATTCGTATGCCCCTTCATGCTTTGGCCACCATTCCAGAGGCCATGGTTCCACACTGATGATGCTCGTTAAAAAAAAAAGCGTTAATTAAGCTTGTGACCGAACTCCTTGGTGGAGAATTGTATGTCTCCTGCTCAGTGTTTTGCCCGCTTTCTGCCATATATTTCATGTTATAGCAGTCTCAGATGATGACCCCACATGTTGTTCATTTTAAGTACACTTTCACTGCACATTTGACAAAACACAAGGTACCAATGTGAGATTTCTAAAGATAGCTACAGCACTCGACCCAAGGTTTAAGAATCTGTAGTGCCTTCCAAAATCTGATTGGGTCGGGGTGTGGAGCATGCTTTCAGAAGTCTTAAAAGAACAACACTCCGATATAAAAACTACAGACCCCAAACCACCAAAAAAGAAAAGCAACCTTCTGCTGGTGGCATGTGACTCAGATGATGAAAATGAACATGCGTTGGTCTGCACTGCTTTGGATCTTATCAAGCAGAACCCATCGTCAGCATGGACGCATGTGCTCTGGAATGGTGGTTGAAGCGTGAAGGGACATATGAATCTTTAGCAAATCAGGCAGGTAAATATCTTGCAACACCGGCTGCAACAGTGCCATTCAAACTTCTGTTCTCACTTTCAGGTAACATTGTAAACAAGAAGCGGGCAGCATTATCTCCTGCAAATGTAAACAAACTTGTTTGTCTGAGCGATTGGCTGAACAAGAAGTAGGACTGAGTGGACCTGTAAGCGCTAAAGTTTTACATTGTTTTATTTTTGACTGCAGTTATTTTTTGTACATAATTCGGCATTTGTAAGTTCAACTTTCATGATAAAAAGATTGCACTACAGTACTTGTAGTAAGTGAATTGAAAAATACTATTTCTTTTGTTTTTTACGGTGCAAATATTTATAATAAAAATAAATATAAAGTGAGCACTGAACATTTTGTGTTCCATGTTGTAATTGAAATCAATATATTTGAAAATGTGGAAAACATCTAAACATTTTAATATAAATGGTATTCTGTTACTGTTTAGCAGGACAATTAGTTGTGGTTAATTTTTTTAATTGCTTGACCACTCTAATTTAGTATGTTTATCTTTTTTGTGAGATTGCACTCCAGTGGAAATTGCAGGCCCATGGATGAGTTTCAGTTTCAGATGAGTTTAGGGTGAAGGATGATCTATAGAAAATCTTTTTAGTTATTCTGCTAGTGCAATTTTATAGTATGTAATTAATATGTATACTAATCCTTTTTTAGGGTTGCAGTTTTGTGATTGCGGAGTCCTTCCTGAATCATGCCTACAATCTCCACTATACACTTTGTGCCAGTTTGCTGCTTGCATTTAAAGGGTTACACAGCTATTTCATCATGGTAGCAAAGGAGCTCCCCTCCTCTCACCGAATAGAACTGGGTATGCTGAACACAAGAAAATAAATCACTTTTCTTTTCTATCACACAGATATTTTCTGTCTTCTTGCTGTGCTCCTTAGAAAAGCCTGTTTTCTCTCCCTTCTTCTAGACTGAAATATAATTCATCTTACATGTTGTACCTGTTGTGCACCTGCTATTTTACTACTGGAATTGAAATGAGTCTTATAGTAATGATCAGAAATATAACAAAAAACACTGCCATCAAGTTAATAAGATTTAAAAACTGGCTTTACATGAGATTAAATTATTTTCTTGTAGCTTTTTCAAATCATTACATTAGTACTAAAAATATTTGAAGCAGATCCCCACCCTAGTCTAAATACTGTATTATGCCTATGTGCATGCTGTAAGGAATCATGATTGTTGTATATAAGTAAGTTGAAAGTTTGATTCTAAAAAAAATTCTAAATGCTTTAAGTTTTGATTTGAAAAGAACATCATGGGGAAAACTTGAAAATAAGGCCTCAAGAAGAAATTATTTCTAAGTCAATTTTTTGTTTTTTAAAGGCTGTATGCTCTTCAATTGATATAATATTAATTACCTGAGACTTTGGAAAAACAGATTACACTATGGACTAAATCTGTGTAACTGAACAGTCAATAAGATTACACTTAGTTTTGAGAGTAGCCACTTTCTTATCATGATTAAAACTGAACTGTTAGAGAACATATTTCTACGATGAGAAAGCATACAAGGTGACTCGATAAATTTTATTGACTTTAAAGAGACTGACTAGAGTTTGAATCAGCCACCTTTTGCAAATGGAGCTAAAGAAATATTGCTTTAAAATATAGTTCTAATAATAGGTCTGTTCTACAATAAGAATTTACTTTAGTATATCTTTGTCTCTCAGAGGTGTGAAAAATCCATGCCCCTGAGAGACATAGCTATACAGACCTAACCCCCAGTGTAGACAGAGGTCCCTCTCGGGGAGGGAGATTACCTGTGCCAATGGGAGATCCCCTCTCATCGATGTAGGCAATGTTTATGCTGTAGCATTTTAAGTGAAGACATACTCTAACATGCAAGATTAGTACTAAGCTAATGTCTGTTTTGAGTTGTGGAACCAAAAAGATGGCATAGGTGTAAAGGGATAATACATTGGCATTCTCAAAGACCACTAGAGTTTATATCAAGCATGTTTGTGTTGAACATCAAAACTTTTTGGCTTTAAAAAAAAAGGGGGGGGAGGGCATTTTGGAATCCATGAGTATGTTAGTTGATAGGGGTTACCATTTCCACTACTGTTAATTAGCTATGTCTTTTAACATTATAAGATGAATAATCAGTAGGCATTTACCATGCAGGACTTTGAGATGTGAAAAGTTGGCAAAAAATGAAAAAAACAAAAAAAAGAATTTATTATATGAGGAATACCCCATAAATACAGTATAACCTCAGAATTACAAACACCAGAGTTACGAACTGACCAGTCAACCACACACTTCGTTTGGAACTGGAAGTACACAATCAGGCAGCAGCAGAGACAAAAGAAGAAAAAAAAGCAGACACAGTACAGTACTGTGTTAAATGTAAACTACCTCTTCTCACCCCCCCCAAAAAAACCAGGAAAGCAGCATTTTTCTTCTGCATAGTAAAGTTTCAAACCTGTATTAAGTCAGTGTTCAGTTGTAAACTTTAGAAAGCACAACCATAACATTTTGTTCGGAGTTACGACCATTTCAGAGTTATGACCTACCTCCATTTCCCTGGTGTTCATAACTCTGAGGTTCTACTGTAATCTATTTGATATAGTGCCTTTTTCTTCCTGCATAAAAAATTATGTTCATTAAAGTACCATTTACACTAGAAACTAGGCTTTCTATCATCAAAAACAGGATCAGTGCTTATAGTCACAGTGCAGAGTATATTGTGTGCCAATTACTTTAATCTTCCAGTGGCGGGGAACACCCTTTTTATGTGAATGACTCAGCTTTTAGTAAGGAAATGCCTTATGTGCCAAATAGTATCTATTGGTTTTACTCTTTATGTAAAGATATGCTTAGAATACCAAAATTACTTACTTGAAACTCCAGATTGAACTCCTGAATGAATCACAGCTTTTCCTTCAGTTCCCTAACACATTGTATAAAATAAAATATATATAATAAAATAGAAACCGGGATTTGAATAATACAACTGTAGAGTATCATCCAAGCCCCATTGAAGTCAGTGGAAAGATTCCCATAGTGTTAGGTGGGTTGGGCTCATACTTATTTCAGAATCTTATTTCAGAATGAGATTCTGCAAGTTTGAACAGAAATAATCAAAAATAATATATTTAGTGCTTTGACAATTGACTCGTCTTTTATATATACTATACATTTATTGATGACATTTTCTGTGTTTTAATTTTTTCTCAGTCTTTACAGTTTAGTATGCTAATATCTTTTCTTTTTTCTTGTCTGTGAATTTTTTTTCTTAGTTCTGTTATATTGTGTATATAGCTATATCTGGACTGTTTATATGACAACAGTGACTAAAGCAGTTTATACAGATACTAACATTGCTAACAGTATTCACTTTTTGCTTCTGGAAAATAACCATTACTGATAGCTAAGAACAAGGACTGTTCTCTTTAAAAACTGCAATAATCAGAGACAACTGCACTTCTGTGAAAATAAAAAAAAACCCTGCACACTAGATTTTCACATACTATAATACATGTTTTATTTTTGTCATTTGTTATTACTATTTATCTTGAGTTTTTACATGGTAAAGTATATTTTATATCTGAGATTCAAATAGGCTTTTGGGGGGAAAAAAATCCCAAATCCTTTTTAGATCTCATAAAAAGTATTGTTATTCTTTGTTTTAAATAAAATGTCTTTATCTTGCTTTAAGTTTGTTTCTTTTGTTCACTTAATTCTATGATGTACATTTTTATTCATTTAAAATGTTGATCTATATTTTTTAAAACAAATTGAATTTGCAACAGCATACGCAAAATACTATTGAACTTTATAAATAAACTTAATTGTTAGCATTTGATCAATGTTCATTTTTAAAAAACAAAAACAAAACAGGCATTAGAAAATTTCAAAAACATCCTTAATGTACATCATGAGTAACACCTAATCTAGAAACTTTACTAAAATTATATGCTTTAATGTTCTATTCTAATTGCACTAATTTCTAGGCTAGCAATAAACTTTCTTACTAACTTTAAGGCAAATAAGCACAGATTGGAAAAAAAAGAGTGTAGTAACTAGTCATCTGTGTGCAATCCTTATAACTAGCCAAGGCCAGCATGCAGGTCCTTTATGAACGCCTTCTCAGAAGAAAATATCCACGAACCCAGAGAGACGCCTATCTAGGTATGTTTTTAAAGCAGGTGATATAATCCCTTAGATTTTTATTATTAGTGCAGAGTATTTTTGTTTCAGGTTTAAGAAGGAGCAAAAAAACTAAGGACCAATTCAACCCTGATGCAAGTGTGTGGAACTCCAGTGAAAACAGTGGCTGGACTAAATCTAGCACTGTATATCAGTGGAATGAGCTACCACTATTGATACGCAGTTTAGTTTCTTTCTGTTTAATAAAATAGAAGTGATTGATTAGTTAAATGGCTTCATCTGATTTGAAATCAAATAACTGGAGAAAACAAGAATTTCATTTAGCTTCATTAATTGGTACAACTTTAAATTTCTAAATGATAAAGATGAATGTATTTTCTTCCTGGGGAATCTTCCATGTCTCTGCTGGAGCCTCCCGACTTGTTTTCTCTTATTTCTAAACCAACCAGTTCTCAAAGCTTAAATTGCAGCTGTTCTCTCTTTGGAGATTGTCAGCACTGTTCTATAATTGGTCAGGGGAGGATGATATTGTAGCACACTCCAGCTCAGATGTTGGGAGAGAGAAACTGGTCCACAAATCAGTTGCAGGTCTCTTACATGGCAGTGCAGAGACTTCTAGTAGGCCTAGCATAGACCAAGTATGACTCTGTTTTGTCTGGAATTTTTTATTGTTTTTGTAACCAAAGATCCAGAAAAATCATATCAAATCATTGCTGGATGAACATTACTGATACAGAATATTTTACTTTATAAGGTGATATGATTGAAGGTTAGTTATATTCAGCTAATTATAGTATTACAGTTTCAGTTTCATCTTTCAACTTGTTCCTCCAAGTATTATAACTGGAGTGTAAAATCAATTTTGGGTTGCAGTTGACATACATGGTAAGCCTTCAGCATGATGATGGTTGAATAAGCCAAATAATTTTTTTCACAAATAACTGAATTTGCATGGTCCCACACACAACTGAAGATGTATCTCAGATGACAAATTTTCATTTCAGTTGTTGTGAGGATGGGATAATTATCTTTATCAGCTATTTAGATTATAGGAATGTATGTAATTGTTTTTAATTGCTGGTTTTTACAAGTTTCTGACAACTTGCATTACTACAAATTGAAAGCTTGGTTTCTCAAAACGAAATAGGCTTTTAGTTATGTAGATTAGGTCATTTGAAGTTACTTTCAAGCTTTTTTGAAAATAGGTATTTTAAATACATTTTTATCTAAAACATTGTAAGAAATCCATTAATATAAATTAAGTAGACGTTTGTCATGCTGTAAATATTACGTATATCCTAAAAATTTTATAACAGGAAGTTTTGTGTTAACTCATATGTTTCCATGAGAGAATGTATTTCCTCACTTGTCCTTCATTTTTATGATATTGCAATGTTTCAAAAATGGAATTAACCATACAAATTGAACACAACAATTAATTTTGAGGTATATTCTGCCATCCTTATTCATGCAGCCTGAAGTAAGATGGCAGAATGTTCCCTAAATTAGTGTTTGTATACAGATTAGTCTAGGGTAGTTATCTGGTATTCCATTTTTTGAAATACCTACAATGTCATGAAAATCAAGGACAATTGAAGAAGTAAATTATCTCCTGGCAATATAAATCAGTGAGACTATTGAGAGTTTATGATGTGAGGCTCATGCATAAATCTTTGTAAGAACTGGGCCTTACTCTGCAAACAGTCCTGTTAATTTCACCACTAACTTCATTCTTATTAAACAGTGTGAGTAAAGATGGCACATAAGAATTTCCAAAAAGTAGAAATATGTTTATAAATGTCATCCACGTTTTGTGATCTAATTTCAAGCTGCCGTCATGTGCAATTACACAATATTGACAACTTGAAATGATAAAGAGTAGTTCTTTTTGAACAAATATGTATGCCTTGAATAATTTGAATTAAGGTAACAAAAGTGGTAACTTTGGTAGCCTGGCCAACTTATTTGACAAGGTATTTCATCTGAGGGAATTCTTTAAAAATAGATTATTTTTGAGTAGGTGAGAGATATGCAGTTGTTTTGTAAGTGTTCTTGGCATTCGGTTGCTACCCTCTTTTTTATTTAAATAGGTTGTGTCCCATTCTCAGCCCTGCGCATGATCAGATTCTACTGTTATGCTCTAAACTCTTTCAAAAGAAAAATACTGCCATTCCAAATGTATAGACAAAATAGTTCTAATTGTTATTTATTTCAGAGCTGCAATATTTCTTATAACATCAGTTTGGCAGATATTTAAAAGAATAGTTTTAAAGAATAAATGTTTTTAAAATGCATAAGCCCCTTTTCTAGTTAGACTTAGGCTCTTAAGTCATGTAGATACCTTAGAAAATTTTATGCAAAATGTTTATTTTTACACTATCAAGTATATAAATTAGATGTACAATACAAATGCTTATGTACATACAAAACAGTGTCTACTCAGACTTCTTAAAAGAATAAATTAAAGTTTTAATTATTCAAAAATTGTCTATTGATATGAAACCATTTTAGTCCAGAAGTTTTCTTTAGTTGAGAAAAATGAACAATTTATAAAGTTCAGAAAATAACTCTCTATAACTGTGGAACAGCTCCAGAAAACACTTACACGTGTGAGTATTAGGCATGCAAGAAATCCCACTAACTTCAACAGGACTACTTATGTGCTTAGTTTTTCACATTTAGAAGGGGATCAAGGCCTGTGTTACCTGAAATAAGGAATGTACATCATATAATCAACCCTTAGGCCCTGATCCTGCAATCCAATCCATGAGAATGAGTCCTGTTGAAGTGAGTGAAGCTTTGCAGGGATCCAGCCACACTGATCTAATTGCATCATCATGACCGTAGTCTTGATTTAAATCATGAACTTCAAATCACTAAGATACAAATGTCAATTCCATGCTATTATGCTGCTTTACTTTAAAGGGATATCAATTAAAAAATCACACTTCTGTATGAAAATGTTTTACCTTAAGTTGTAATAGGTATTATCTAAGGTTACTAAGATCAAAGGAAATTTTTTTTCTCTTTATCAATAGGTTTTCTTTGTGTATTTGTCAGCATACCATGTGTCCCTGTTCCCTCAGTATTGTCAGTTACTCATTTCCCATTGTTTTTATAAGTCTTTCAAACAGATACAGGAGAGATTTTTTTAAAAAACAGGCAAATGTAATTATAAAATAAAATGAAACAATAACATAGACACTTGGGGTCTTAATAATTAGTTGAAATGTACTAGATTTCAAATTAATGGTAGTACTATAAATGACATCAAGGTTTCTTTGAGTCTTTTTTGCTAAATTGCTTTATGAGGGAAGTTGAATTGTTCTACAAATTGGAAAATATGGGTCTGAATTTGGTAAAATATAATTTCATGCATATGCATCCTAATCTTTCCAGAGAACATAGATGTAGAAGCTCGCCTTACAGAACTGTGTGAAGAAGTAAAGGTACTTTTTGTCCTTTATTCATAATAAATGTAAAATAAGTTAAAAGCAAATGATTTTCTATCTGTATTTCATAGATTGCTGCAGAGAAAAATTATTGATTTTGGTAATTTATTTTCTGTGTTGTTTCTTGCTCATTCCAAGAGATGCTGTATCCCACTTATGGATTGTGGCAGGGTGAGAGATATGGTTACTAGTGATGTTTGAAATGCAAAAGATTACTGACTCAGTCTTAATTTTGATAATATTTCTCCTCCAGATGGACTCTTCACTGCCAAACTCTACCAACTCTTCTTTACATTCTACTCTCTTCTAAGATGTCGTCTTCTCTTTCTAATCCTTCTCTGCCTAGAATCTGAGAAAATTAAAAAAAAAATTTTTTTTCTTTCAACAGCCTTCTCTTCTTCTACTTTACCTCCTCCCCAGGTTCTGATGTTTTCCTTCTACTATCCCACAACTGCCCAACCTCCCAGTCTCCCTCACTACTTTCATTCACTCAACTTTCCTTATTTTGCTAATACACACACAATTTGAAGTTTGCCTTTGTATTTCCTTTCCTAAAGCTTAAAGCAGGAGTTCACAAATATTTTCTTAGTGTGGTCCATCTCCCCTGTTATTCAGGAATATGCAGTCCACTTTCCCCTTCATTCTCAATAGCATAACTGAGGCAGTTACATACAGCAGTATAGCTTAGGTTAAAAAGAAACATTAGCTAAAAATAAATCTTTTCCTGTATTTAATATGATGTGAAAGCTGGAAACAAGGAAAGTCAGCACCATGTGACTAGCCAGCTCTCTCTGGTCCACTAGGAAGTGTTTCACAGGCCAACATTGCTTCACATACAGAAAGCTTCTTACATTTATGTAGTCTTCTTCATCTCTTTCTTTCTTTGGGCATAGCTGACCACTCCTCTTTTCCTCAGATCCTCTCTTAGCTTCTCAATAATGCATTCTTCTGGCTTCCCCTGTGTTGCAGTGATCACCATGTAATCTTCTTCAGAGGTGTCTCATCATTTCCTTTCCCCTGTTCTCTTATCCATTAGTATCACTTAGACGTTCTGTCTCTGTTCCCCATCTCTTCTCTCATCCTCACCTAAATGATTACCAAATCTCTGTCCTTTGTCTTTTCTCTCCAGTCTTGTGTGTCCAAATATGTCTAAGATATCTCCTCTTGGCTTGTCCCACTGTCATCTTAAACTAATCTTTCCCCAAATGGAACTTTTTATCTTTTCCTCCTCTTCTTTTTTTCTGATTGTTGAAAATACCAGTTTTTTTTCTTTCTCTCAGGATTAAAATCTCTGTGAAGTTTTTTACTTTGAATTATTTACTCCTTAAACCCTCAAAAGCATGCTGGGTGTTTTACACTTACACCCTCCCCACAAACACACCACAAGACCAGATTCCAGCCACCTATGTGCTAAACACAATATTAATATTAACAACAAAGTGGAAGGAATGGAAGCCAAAATAGGAAAAGAACAAGTTAGACTATTTAGATAAGTTAAATGCATTCAATTTAGCAGAGCCTGATGAAGTTCATCTTAAGGTGCTTAAGGAACTAGCTGCAGGAATATTGGAATTGTTAACAATTATCTTAGAGAACTCATATAGGATGGGTGAGGTCCCAGAGGACTGGAGATGGGCAAACATAGTATGTCTTTTAAAAAGGAGAACAAAGAGGAATTACCGAGCAGTGAGCCTAACTTTAATATCTTGAAAGATACCGGAACAAATTATTAATCCATTTGTAAACACCTGGAGGATAATAGGGTTATAAAGAATAGCCAGCATGGATTTATCAAGAACAAATAATGCCAAACCAACCTAATTTGCTTCTTTGTCAGGGTTACTGGCCTCATGGATTGGGGGCGGGAGGGGCAGCAGTGGGAGCAGTAGGGGTGTGATATATTTTGATTTTAGTAAGGTTTTTGACAAAGTCCCAATGTGACATTCTAATAAGCAAACTAGGGAAGTGTGGTCTAAACCAGTGGTTCTCAACCAGGGATACGCATACGCCTGGGAGTACGCAGAGGTCTTCTAGGGGGTCCATCAACTCATTTAGTTGAGTGTTTCTCAGCATAAGCGTCATGACCCCTAAGGGGTTGCAAGACAGATTTAATGGGGTTGCAGTGAAGGGCCAGCATTAGGGTGTAGCAGCAGGACAATTTCCTTGGGCCCCACACCACAGGGGGACCCGTGAAGCTAAGTTACATGCTTCAGTCCCGGGAAGTGGGGCTCAGGCTTCAGAGTTCTGATAAGGGTACAGTAGTATGGAAAGGTTAAGCACCACTGGTCTAAATGAAATTACAGTAAGATGGGTGCACAACTGGTGGAAAGACCTTACTTAAGAGTACTTATCCATGGTTTACTGTCAAATTTGGAGGACGTATCTGGTAAGGTCTGACAACAGTCAGCTCCAAGTCCAGTACTATTCAGTATTTTCATTAATGAGCTGAATAATGGAGTGGAGAGTATACTTATAAAATCTGCAGATGACACCAAACTGGGAGAGGTTTCAGGGACTTTGGAAGACAGGATTAGAATTCAAAAGGATCTTGACAAATTGGAGAATTGGTCTGAAATTCAATAAAGATGAGTGCAAAGCACTACATTTAGAAAGGAAAAATCAAATGCACAGCTACAAAATGGGAAATAATTGGCTAGGTGGCAGTACTGCTGAAAAGGATGGTGGTGGGGGTTATCGTAGATCACAAATTAAATATGAATCAACAATTTGACATCATTCTGGGATGTATTAAAAGAAGTGTCTTATGTAAGCCATGGGAGGTACTTGTCCAGTTCTACTTGGCACTGCTGAGGTTTCAGCTGTAGTATTGTATCAAGTTCTGGGCACCACACTTTAGAAAGGATGTGGAAAAACTGGAGAGAGTCCAGAAGAAAGCAACAAAATGATAAAGAGTTTAGAAAAAAACAACTCTGAGGAAAGGTTTAAAAAAAAAAACCCTGTGCATATTTAGTCTTGAGGAAGGAAGACTGAGAGAGGACCTGATAAGTCTTCAAATATGTTAAGGGTTGTTATAAAGATGACTGTGATAAGTTGTTCTCCATGTCTGCTAAATGTATGAAAAGAAGTAATAGGCTTTATCTGCAGCAAGGGAGATTTAGGTAAAATACTAGGAAAAGCTTTCTAACTAGAAGGGTAGTTTAGCTCTGTAATATGCTTCCAAAGGAGGTTTTGGAATCCCTGTCATTGGAAGTTTTTAAGAATAGGTTAGACAAACACCTTTCAGAGATGGTCTAAATTTACTTGGTCCTGCGTCAGCTCAGGGGCTAGACTTGTTGACTTCTCGAGGTCCCTTTTAAGCCTTCATTGCTATGATTTCTATGCTGCTACAGTGGTTTACAGAGGTCAGAAAGAGCTTCCTGGAGAAGGGCAGCATATAGGACCAGTAGATGCAGCCCTAAATTGCCTACCTCACAGTGTCAGAATGTGGCAGGGTTGGGAGCAAGAAAGGAGGTGATTGGAGCACACTCTGCTCCAGCAATTCTGCCCAATTCTGCAAAACAACCGATAACCAGCCAGGTAAAATTAGAGCAACCCATTAGACTTCTCTAAATTACACTATGGTCAGTATTAGCCCCCAAAATAGAATCTTGGAGGCACAAAGATAGATGGAAGCTGCCTTTACCCTGCCCCTCCCCCTCCTTCAGCCTGGGCTGTGCCCTGAAGTACATGCAGCCTAAAATTCAGACAAAATGTCAAATGAGAGCAACAAATAGTGGGAAGGAACTGAAGAAGGGAGGACTTGTGCATTATCACACTACATGTAATTCCTGATTCTTCTTTCTCTGTAACGTGACCAAAATCAGCTTTCTTTACTAACTCAGCTGCTAAAACCTTTGCCTCAGTACCTTGATCATTTCTCACCTCACTTACCTTCTCTTATCACTTCTCTTGCCATTCATATGTTTATAGTAGGGCTTCAAGAACATGCAGCTGGTCCAATAGCAATTTTAATGTATGGTGCTGTATTTTTGAGATCAGTTTAGATTAGTGTTAAAATATACATAGTAGTGGAATATTAAGATCCCTTATTGCAGGGAATACTAACCAAAGACACCATCCCTAGCACTCAAATTACATTTAACTCTAATGGAACCATGCTACAAGAGACTGTCCTAGGATGCAGTAAACTATGAAGAAGGAAAGACTCATTTCCTGTGTGTCTTTCTTTTGTGAGGGCCTGGTTCTATGATGTCATTAACACCTCGTGAGAGTGGGCCCTGAGGAAGCAAACTGACTTAAAAATACAAGTACCACACAGTCATAATCAGTGGGGTCAGTTCTGGAGAGGAGATTACTCTTGTTTTAAACTAGTTGTAAGATTGCATCAGTATCTCAGTTTTATCCTTGCAACACCCATCATTGGCTGTGACACAAGTTTTGTTAGTGTCATGTTTCTAATTCCTGATTCCTAGTTTTTGTACTTGACGCTGTAGTTTAGAACTCTACCAAGTACAGTGGTTATAACCTGGTCTTCATTTTAAAATTACAGTTGACACGAGTCAAGTTCTTATTGTAATTTAAGATGATGTGACCTGATTCTAAAAGACTTTCCAGGGTAATATCTGAAACCACACAAAAAGTGTTCTGTTAGTAATGTAACTTTAAATGAAATGAATTGTTTTTGATGTTTGGACAAAAAAGCTTTAATTTAAGAGTTCTTTTTTTGTAGAATTGTAAATATTTTACCATATGAAACTGAGTTTATTTCATTAGTTTTGTGTACATGTGAAGGCAACATCTATAAACAAGCATTTATAGATTTAGTAAGAATATTTTTTCCTAACTTCAGAAAATGGAAAATCCTGATGAACTGGCAGAACTTATAAACATGAATCTTGCACAGCTTTGCTCTCTTCTGATGGCTCTGTGGGGGCAATTTCTAGAGATCATTACCTTGCAGGAGGAAGTCACAGCATTACTAGCACAAGAACATCACACACTGAGGGTAAGTATTGAACCTGACAATTGAGCATGACGTAGAACAAATTCTTTTAAAGCGTTATTGAGGACCTTTTAGTCTGTAAACTGGTAGGTTTTCAATGAGATAACAAATTCTACTTTTTTCTGCTATGTTTGAGAAAATCAGAAGAGTCGAACTTTGAATGTATCTTTTGTACTTCATTTATAATTGTGGATTAAATTATTGATGCTAATTGGTGAAATGTAATTTTAAAAGTACCTTATATACTTGATCATAAGCTTGTTCGTTTATAAGCCAACCCTCCCTCCCAAATGGATAAGTAAAAATGGAAAAATTTTTATAACCCGTTCATAAGCCAACCCTATAATTCAGGGGCCAGCAAACTTTGGTTCCCGGGCCATCAGGATAAGCCGCTGGTGGGCTGAGATGGTTTGTTTACCTCGAGCGTCCGCAGGCACGGAGGTAAACCTAAGTAAACAAAGTGTCCTGGCGCGCCAGCTGCTTACTGTGATGGGCCGGGACAGCAACTGGTGGGGAATTTTTTTGAGGAGGAGAAGCTGGGAGTCAGAGGAGTAACCCCTGTGACCACCCTCCACATGACCCCACCCCTATCCCGGGACCCCCACACTCTCCCCAGGGCCGGATCCAGAGCCCAGCGGGGCAAGCACCCGCCTGGGGCGGCCCTTTCCAATTTCCAAATTTCCAATTTCTCCATTTTTAAATTAATAGCATATATTTCATTCTTGTATTTTGACAGTAGGTAAATATAAGCTCCTTTGTGCTGTAAAAAAACTAAATATTGTATTTGCTTTATTTTATTCATGTATTTTGACAACTAAATCTTAATGGGTAATCATTAATGGCACAGTACTTTTGGCATTGTAAACTGCAGGAGCAATGGTAAAGGCAATTAAAATCTACTATATTTTGTTCACTTTGAAATCTGGAACAGAAAAAGGTCAAATTACACACCCTTGTATAATTCTGGCCTGCTGCATTCTCATGAACTGAAGAATGTTTGATGAGTTTCCACTCTTGAGGATAACCATCAGACATTTTTGAACTTGCTCATATGATATTAACTAAACTTCCTTTTATTCAAATTTATCTTAATTTTTTTTTGTTCATGTCTCTGTTATGTGTCCGGATAGGCAACTTGAGCATGTTACATTTGCCCTATTTGTTCAAGACTGTGCTTCCCATTCAAAACCAATATCTGCCCCAATCCTATATCTGTTCATGCTAAAAAAAAAAAAAAAAAAAAAAAAAAAGACACGTCAACTGACATTCTTGTTCATGAAATTTGATGACTGAACAATTCATGAAAACGTTACTATTTATTCATGCGCAACACTGACATTGTGACATAGCAATGTTGTTGTTTTTTTAAATTGATTTTTCTGTGTAAAAAGAATTCTTATGTTGCTAGTTGTAATTGTTGGAATCTTTCAGGTACGAAGGTTTTCCGAAGCATTCTTTTGTCTTGAGCATCCAAGGCAAGCTGCTCTTGCATATCAAGAACTACAGTGAGTAACTTGAAATAGAATATATTGAGGCTTTTCTTTTACTTTTCCAAATCGTGTTGCTAAATGCACAGAAACAGCTTGTAGTGCACAACGTATATCACAAGTGTGTTATCTTTAATATGCTTCAGATTACAAAAATGCCTTGTAAGTACTTGTGTAGCTAATTTAATGAGTTTAGATTTAGTGTATTCTGTTGAAGTATTAACAGTAACAATTTACTGTGTAGGATTACCGTCCTCTCTTATAATTCTCTTAATGCAAGGTAATATTTTTCAGTGCTCAGAGTCATCTACAGATGTGTACAGCTATCAAAAACACCTCCTTCTGCAGTTCTCTTCCACCTCTTCCTATTGAATGCAGTGAACTAGATGGAGACCTGAACTCATTACCTATAATCTTTGAAGATCGGTATTTAGATTCCATTACTGAAGGTAAATACAAGCTTGTGTGTTTTTCCTTTGAACTTATGTCAGTTAGAATATGCTGTAAGTAAAGTTATAGAAAAATTAGGTATATTTTTCTGTATATTTTCTAGCTATAGAGAAATGTTCACTTGAAAAGTTTATCTAGTTTATATTTTGAATAGCTGTAAAGTTTTTTAAATTTTGTAAGGAAAGTTGTATAGCTTTAGTAATTTGCATAATCTTGTTATAAGCTGTACTTTTCTTTTCTCACTCTTTTTTTTTTTTTGTGTGTGTGTAAAAGATTTGGATGTACCCTGGTTGGCAGTTGAAAATCTTCAGAAGTCAGAGTCCAATAAGCTGGATAAATTTGAGACCGAAGAAGGTTTTGTAGCTGGTTTTTCTAGCCCAGAGTTGAAAATCAGACCTGCAGGTGCCTCCAACGTTTGGCATTCAGAAAGTGAAAAGCAGCTAACAAAGTCTTTGAAAGGGAAAAATGAAGATGTAAATAAATCCAAAGTTAAGGTTACTAAACTAATGAAAACAATGAAAACTGAAAACACAAAAAAAATAGTAAAACAGAACTCTAAGGACTCCGTGGTCTTGGTAGGCTACAAATGTTTGAAAAACACAGCACCAGAGGACGTCTCTAAATGCTATGAAGGCAGGCCTTCATCTCATCAGAAAGGACTGGATCCTGCAATAGGTGGCTTTGCTTGTGACACAAGGACCTGCACGAGGCAAATAAGTCAAAAAGAGCTTAGATGTGTGTCATCTAGAACTGAACAAAAATCTGCCCAAATTGACCATTGTAGCCCTGTGATCTCTCATTGTGCAAATTCTACCATTTTTGGCAGACTTAATATCTCCCAGGCAGGTACTGGAGTTACACAGGTGGATAGCATCTTGACACCTACAAGCACAGTTGAAGGTTGTCCTGGATGTCAGCCAACCTCATCAGGAGTGAGGACAATTGAGGTCAAACCAAGTAACAAAAATCCTTACGAAGGGGAGAAAGTGAATGTTCGTATTGGGTCATGGACAGAATTTCTGCAAGATGGAGAGAATTTACAGGTGCCCAGCTTTCAGCCTGCAGAATCTGGAAGTAAAGCTAACTTGGGGGAACAGTTACTGGTGCTTGAAAAGGATGATGTGCAAGAAACAAACTTCCAACATACTGGAGATGCATTGACAAGAGTAAAAAGCAATCATTCTGCTCTTTCTACAAAAGAGACTAACATTGCCATAAGTGGAGACACGATTAAGTTGCCAGATGTTAGTGTCACTTACGCCTCATCTAGGTTTTCAGATTCAGGTGTAGAAAGTGAACCAAGCTCTTTTGCAACACACTCCAACCCTGATGTGTTTTTTGAAACCATTCAAGGGCAAAGTGCTTACAACAGTGAAAGACTATTTCCTCAGCTTTTACTAAAACCAGATTACATAAAAAATGCAATAGAAAACTATTGTACTGAGAGTACTAGTGCACTGAGTGAAATACAATCATCCCTGACATCCATAAACTCTCTACCATCAGATGATGATGAGCTTTCACCTGATGAAAATTCAAAGATATCGCTTGTACCTGAATGTCAACTAAGTGACAGCAAAACTATATTAGATCTGGGAACAATTGATTTGCCAAAATGTGATGACAGTAAAAAATCAAATATAATTTTACAGCAACAGTCTGTTGTATTTTCAGGGTATTCAGACAATGAAACTGTCTCTCTACATTCCTCGCTTTCAAACTTAAAAGATTCTTTACAGTTAGTTGCTTCAGATGAAAATATATCTACTGTGATAAAAAGTTACAGCTCATGTGCAAACTTTGACACAGTTTTTAAGGACTCTCAAAACCTTGATAGGCAACAGAACACTACAGAAGGAGAAACTGAATTACATTCAGAAGTTATTTATCTGGGAGAACCATGTGTTGTTTCAGGTTCAGTATCTAGTAATGCTAAGTGTAATGTAGAGAAAACAAATGAGGGACAATATAACAAACCTTTAGAATTAAGGCAAACAATTGAGGAACTGCCAACAGTTGAAAGTGAGACTCACCCAGATGCAAATCATCTCTCATCAACCAGCAGTATCGATATTGTAAAACAAGGTCTTGTAGAAAACTACTTTGGCTCTAGAAGCAGTACAGATATTTCTGATATTTGCCCGACTGACAACAGCAATCCTGATAGTCCTCAAAAGGAAACATCTGAAAAACAAACTGTTGGCTCTTCACAACAGGAGGAGGAGGAGGAGGAGGAGCAGGATCAAGAAATGGTTGAAAATGGGTATTATGAGGAAACGGATGATAGTAATATTTTAGATGGAGATACAAATGCTGACTTTGGTCTAATAGAAGAAAAAGCTTTGAGATCTGAAAGGATTGACAGCGAACATCTACGGGATGGAATGAATATGGCTCCTATCTGCACTCCTGGTTGTTTGTCTTTTCCCTCTGTGCTGAGAGACTCTCCTTGCAGTGTTATATGTTCTTCAAAAAGCAAATCTGATGCAATAACAAAACAGCCAGGCAGCACATCCTGCAGCTCAGCTTCATCTGTTTCCTGGTATGAAAGCTCCCCCAAACCTCAAATGCTAGCGTAAGTGATTTTTTTAAACAAAGTCTCTTTAAATTTTGAAAAACATAAAATATGGTATTCAGAGGGAAAAGAAACATGGTCTTTGATCAAGATATCTTCCAGGTAGCTGAATTATGGATTTATTTTCTCCTGCACACACAACTAACTTTTCAGGTTTTAGAGGCTTATTAGAAAGTATATGTTAACACAGAATTCCAGTTATCACATCTACTCGTCTCATGTTGTTTGGCAAGATTAAAGCAAAATTAAAACTTTGAGATTTATATATTGAATAAATTTGCATTAAAACATTTTTTAAAATGAGGAATTACAGCATAGAAATATTTCAGGATCTCAGAGAAAAGAAAAATGGTGTTTTATAAAATGAAAACTTAACATAGTAGGTAAAGGAAAAGAGACATCATGAGTTATAAAATTGTTTGACAACAAGACTAGCTGCCCAGCACAACTGGCCAAGCAAAGTGAGGTGTAATGCTCAACTCAATGGCAATTTTCTGTCATCTGGTTGTCTGTAACACAATAACTTTGAAACTCTACATCCCACCAATTCCAAAATTGTAGGGAATGTTCCAGGCATCCATGGGCACAAATTAATTTTTGCAGCAAATTGGAAAATCAGAGAAGGCTGATTCAGGGCCCCCACATTGCTCTGGTGCTGCAGGCAAAGGAAATTCTCTGTCCCTGCCTCCTTACTGCCTACATATATCAGAGGCAACAGCTTAACTTGCCATGTGGGGACATTGTTCATAGCCCGGACTGTAACAGAAATAAGAGAGCTTTACAGGGAGGGCTTGTAGGGGGGAACTGGGGATAGGAGGTGAGGGAGAAGTGGGAATCCAGTGGGGGAAGCAGGAGAGGACCAGAGGATAGGGACTGGTGGGAGGAAAAACGGGGATTTGGCAATGTCTGGGGTCTGGGTTGCGGTGGTAGAATCAGGAGTGGAGAGAAATGGGAGAGAGTGGATGGAGGGAAATGGAGGCAAAGGGGGGAACAACCAAGACCCAGAGTATGGGTGAGTGGATGAGGGGCAAAGGAGGAACTTTCAAGGAATTGGTTGGGGACGAGGGAGTGGTGGTGATGAGGGAAGTAGTGTCCCAGAAGGGGGTTGAGTGGGCATGGAAGCAGAGACCCAGGGTTGGGGAGTAGAGTTGGAGAAAAGAAAGCAAGAACTGGGGAAGAGAGATGGTAAGGGAAGGAGGAGGAGCCCTGGGAAGGGGAGCAGACACTGTAGTGATGGTGTTGGGAGTTGGAGATGGGATGAGGAGGAACGCAGAGACCGAGGGGGAAATGGGGGACACACACAGAACCCCTGGCATGAGGGAGAGGGTGATGGGACTAGCAGAGAGTCCCTGAAATGGATGGGCATGGGAAGGTGGCATACAAGATGCTTGGGGGGCTGGGGGAAGGAATGGAGGGATGTAAGAAGCGCAATGTGGGTGCAATGTGCTCTGCCTACAGAAGCTACAATGTGTGCAACCCCCTACAGGTAAAGAATGGGAGCATTAAAATACTCTCCATTTACATTTATTAGAGCTATAGCTGTACAGTAATTCATAAAGTCTGGATCTATACTGAGGACTGTATATACAGTAATCAAATATAAATAAGTATGGGAAAGGGCACTTAGAATAGGGTTGTTTTTTATGGTGAAGTGATTTTAGGATCCCACTTTTAGCAAAGTGGTTAGGATACTCCCCCAGGACGTTGGGAGGCCCCCAGTTCAAACCCCAGTTTGATTTTGGGTCTCCCACATCTTTAATGAGTGCTCTTACCTCCAGGCTATAGCGTCATTCTCATGCTTGTGTGCTCTCATTCTTGCCCTTTCTCTCTCAAAGATCATAGACTGAATACAGACACTGGATTTATGGTTTATTACAACAATCTATACTCCATTAAAACTCCTCCCCGAGCTTCCCCTTTCCATGCACGATTGGGGAAGTGTAACTGGCCACTTCACCTTGTATGGTCCCTTGAAATATGTGTTAACTACTTATGCTTTCACCTTGTATTTAGCTGTGACCAGACCTGAAGAACTTTGTGTAAGCTTGAAAGCTTCTCTCTCACCAACAGAGGTTGATCCAATAAAAGGTGTTACTTCACCCACCTTGTCTCTCTCACATGTGCACAAGCATGAGAATGACTCAGTAGTCTGATGGTTAGAGCAGTCATCCAAGAAACAATCTCTCTGCTCAAATGACTGTCATTCACTATTTATCTACAGTGCAGCAGGTTCAACAAGAGAGATGAAGTGAGCCTTAGGCCTGGTCTACACTACGAGTTTATATCAAATTTAGCAGCGTTAAATTGCATTAACCCTGCACCCGTCCACACAACGAAGCCCTTTATATCACTATAATGGGCTCTTAATATCAATATCTGTACTCCGCCCCGATGAGGGGAGTAGCGCTGAAATTGGTATTGCCATTTCTGATTATCGTTAGTGTGGCCGCAATTCGATGGTATTGGCCTCTGGGCGCTATCCCACAGTGCACCATTGTGACTGCTCTGGACAGCAATCTGAACTCGGATGCACTGGCCAGGAAGACAGGAAAAGCCCCGCAAACTTTTGAATTTCATTTCCTGTTTGCCCAGCGTGGAGCGCCGATCAGCACAGGTGACCATGCAGTCCCAGAATCAAAGAAGAGCTCCAGCATGGACCGTACGGGAGATACTGAATCTGATCTCTGTATGGGGAGATGAATCTGTTCTATCAGAACTCCATTCCAAAAGACGAAATGCCAAAGCATTTGAAAAAATCTCCAAGGCTATGATAGATAGAGGCCACAATAGGGACTCAACACAGTGCTGCGTGAAACTTAAGGAGCTGAGACAAGCGTAACGGAAAGCCAAAGAATCAAATGGACACTCACGGAGGGAGGATGGGGGGACTGAGGACTCTAGCTATCCCACAGTTCCCGCAGTCTCCGAAAACCATTTGCATTCTTGGCTGAGCTCCCAAAGCCTGAAGGGTCAAAAACATTGTCACGAGTGGTTCAGGGTATATGTCGTCAGCCACACACACACACCCCCCGGTGAAAAAGAAGGGGAAAAAATCGTTTCTCGCCTTTTTTCAATGTCACCGTATGTCTACTGGATGCTGCTGGCAGACGGGGTGCTGCAGCGCTACACAACAGCATTCCCTTCCCTTCCTGATGGCAGACGGTACAATATGACTGATATCGGTCGTCATCATCCGTGAGCGCTCCTGGCTGGCCTCGGTGAGGTCGGCCGGGGGCGCCTGGGCAAAAATGGGAATGACTCCTGGTCATTCCCTTCTTTAAGCTTTGTCTAATGGAGATTCAGTCCTGCCTGGAATATCATAGCAGCTGAAGGCTGTCCTCCCCTCCCCTCCCCCCTTTGATGTCTAATGGAGATTCAGTCCTGCCTGGAATATCATAGCAGCTGAAGGCTGTCCTCCCCTCCCCCCTTTGATGTCTAATGGAGATTCAGTCCTGGCTGGAATATCATAGCAGCTGGAGGCTGCTTTCCCCCCCACCCCACACACACACCTTTTATCTCTGATTGCAGACGCAATAAAGTCAGTGTTGTTTCTTATTCATGCATTCTTTATTACTTCATTACACAAATGGGGGGATAACTGCCACAGTAGCCCAGGGGGGGTGTGGGAGGAGGGAAGCAATGGGTGTTGTTGTTGCAGGGGCACCCCCTAGAATGGCATGCAGCTCATCATTTCTGCGGGATGTCTGGGGCTCTGACCCGGAGTGGCTGTTTGCCTCTCTGGTTCTTTAGTAGGCTTGCCTGATATTCTAGACAGGACTGACTCTCCATTAGACAAAACTTAAAGAAGGGAATGACCTGGGGAGTCATTTTCATTTTTGTCCATGCACCCTCGGCCGACCTCACCGAGGCCAGTCAGGAGCACCCATGACAGCAGCAGACGGTACAATATGACTGGTAACGGTCATTATCAACTTGCAAGGCAGCAGACGGTACATTAGGGCTGGTAACCGTCTCTGCTAACTTGCAAAGGCCAGGGGATGCTGCTGTGTAGCACTGCAGTACCGCGTCTGTGAGCAACATACAGTAGACATACGGTGACAGTGAAAAAAGCTAAACGGGCTCCATGGTTGCCGTGCTATGGCGTCTGCCAGGGCAATCCAGGGAAAAGGGTGCAAAATGATTGTCTGCCGTTGCTTTCACGGAGGGAGGATTGACTGACAACATTTACCCAGTATCACCCGTGACACTGTTTTTGCCCCATCATGCATTGTGATCTCAACCCAGAATTCCAGTGGGCAGGGGAGACTGGGGGAACTATGGGATAGCTATAGGATAGCTACCCACAGTGCAACGCTCCGGAAATCGACACTAGCCTCGATACATGGACGCACACCGCCGAATTAATGTGCTTAGTGTGGCCGCGTGCACTCGACTTTATACAATCTGTTTCCAAAAACCGGTTTCTGTAAAATCGGAATAATCCTGTAGTGTAGACATACCCTTACATCAGAATATCCCACAGCCCAATGGTTGAGCACCCACCTGAAAAGTGGCAGATTTTATTCAAAATCCTTTTACCCCTCAGGTGGAAGGCAGAATTGAACCAGATATCTCCCATGTCCCTGATGAGTACCCTAATTGAGGGAGGGTCTCCTTCCCATGACCTCACACTGTTCTTGCTAAAACAACAAAGATGCCTAACTGCAAAGACAGTTCCCAGCTGTGAATTGCTAGCAGAGCTAGGTATCTCCCCGCAGTCTAGACTTAGGCTACATCTGCATTACAGTACTTACAGAGGTGAACTGTAGTGCTTGTGGAGGAGACACTCTAAATCGACGGGAGAGTGCTCTCCCATTGTCTTAACAACACTTGCCTCTGCAAAAGGAGGTAGCTATGTCGCTGTGATGCATTGCAATGCCTAACTCCTTTTGTGCATCCGGGCCTAAGTGCCTGCCTAATCCAAACTCCAGTAAAGTTAATTGGAATCTCTACTTACTTTGATTTCCAGTGGGCTTCAGATCAGGCTTTAAGAAAGAATTAAACCCAATTGTATTCACACTAATATTTATTTAGATGAATGCTGTTTACTGCACTTGACAGGAATAACTCCAGAATCTTGTGTACCTTTATGATATACCTCAAAGCCAACCAATTTGCAAAGGTCTTTGGAGGATGGAGAGCTTGTGTTTGTGGGTGGGGACTTTATTTGGGGAGAATAGGATTTCATGAGATCTGAGGTGGAAAAGTTGGATTTTGGGGACTGACTTCTTTTGTTAGTTTGGCACTGTTTGTATTTATCTTGGATTGCACTTTTTTAATAATTTGTCATGGGTGCCTAAGTCTGGAATAAATGTTTTTTATGCTTTATATGAACTAAATAAATGAAATATTTAAGTAAAAAGCAGTAGAAAATTATGTTCTTGCAGACCTTACATTTATTGGATTTTAATAAGGTATACAACAGAATTATTATAGTAAGCATTGTTTTGTTCCAGTTTTCTCCAGGCTAAAGAGGAATTAAAGCAACTTAAACTCCCTGGATTTATGTATAGTAATGTTCTCAGACTGGCTTCATCGGCACCTTATTTCAGCACAGAAGAGGATGAAGGTTCAGAAGATGGAATACATCTCGTAGTCTGTGTTCATGGCCTAGATGGTATGCTGTGGCACTTGTTACTGAATAACAGATCAATTGAGCATGTAGATAAAGTTTTGTTTTTGTTGTTTTGAGCTCTGCGTTAAACCATGTTGAAAGAAATAGATTCATCAAAATGAATTAAGAATGTGATATTCTTCGAGCAGTGTCCCTATGAGTGCTCCAGTTCAGGTGTGCATGCACCTCTTGAACCCTTGATTGGAGATTTTTCCATTAGCAATGCCTGTTTGGCCTGTGCATGCACCCTGTGCCTTCTTGTCCCGGACACTGGGCTATATAGCAATGCGCAGGCGAACCAACCTTAGTTCCTTCTCTACTGCGTTGGTCTGAGATGGAGCTTTAGCATGTCCACTTTGAGAGTGCCTCAGCTATTTCATATTCTAGTTTACACTATAGTTGTTTGTTAGGATTAGTTAGTATAAGTTAAAGTTAGTTAGCATTAAGTAGTGAGCGTATTGTTTTCCTCCTCTCTTTTTCACTTTTCGGCGCCTTGTCTCCCTGGCAGGGTATGCCTGTCTTGCCAGGTTTCAAATATTACCTCTCCTGTTGAGAGGCTATACTTGTGAGCTACAGCCACTCTAAGTTTGTCCATTCCTGGGGGGAGTCCCATGTCCCCCAGAAGTGCAACTTCTGGCTGGCCTTCAGGTCTGGGACAAAGGACAGGGAGATTAAACTCAGACTGTTAATGATGCCTTCTCCCACTACACCATCACACAGCAGGCTTGAGATGACGCCAGGTTTGGGAGAGCAGTGTTGCAATCCGCATGACCATGAACTCCAAGCCCACCTCCTTGGGTACTGCTTGTGAATCACCTTGTGTAAAATGGACATGAGCAAGCATTCGAAAAAGAAAAGACGGTTACTAACCTTTCCGTAACTGTTGTTGTTCAAGATGTGTTGCTCATGTCTATTCCACAACTCACTCTCCTGCCCCTCAGCCGGCAAGAAGGAGCTGAGAGGATGCAGGGCCAGCGGTGCCCCTTATACCAGCGCATAAGCGTGCAGCACCAGAGGGCACTAAAGCCAGCCTGATGGATACCACTGAGGGATAAATCTCTGGTGATGGTACACACGGCGTGTGCCCACCTAACATAGAATGGACATGAGCAACACATCTCAAAGAACAACAGTTACAGAAAGGTTAATAACTGGTTTTTTTGTTGTTGTTGTTTAAAAGCTTTATAGGTACATTGTCAAGGAGAAGAAAAGTGTGTTTATCTAGCTATTTACCGTTGAAAGTCATAGACACAAGATATTGAGGCCATGAGCTTAGTAGGATTCAAAAAACGATTAGACATTTATTCTGGTAATGGGAACATCCACCATGAAATTAGGAAGGATTAAAAATTTAGATTTTTATTTATTTATTATTTATTAGTTAGATATTTATTCACATGCTTCAGACTACTAACTGGTGTGGGTTAGGGAGAAACTTCACCTATGGGTAGGTTTTCCATAGTTGTCCATTATGGGTTTTTTTTGAAGCATCTGGTACTGGCCAGTTAAGGAAACAAGATAGTGTAATAAATAGAGCACTGGTCTGATCTGATATAGCAATTCCTATATACCATAATCATCCTTCATGTTCAGCTGTCAAATTTCCATGTTTAAAAACAAATATCCAAAAAGATTCTACTCATGATTCTGTCTAGGGAGCATTCATTATTAGTATCTGTCTAATTCAACTTGTGCACTGGGCTGGGAGATGCTGACCCCCACCCCCCCATCCAGATTTTCTAACACCATGTAATGCCAAGCAATTAACCCATCCATAATAAATTGTTGCCAAAACCATGCCGTTGTTCCCTATTGTACCTCATATCAAACCCTCCTCGTCCATTGATTTAAAAAATGGTTAGAAAAACTTACTTAGGAAAGAAGTTGGCTAAAATCTCCAATCAGGAACTGACTTGCATAATAAATTTGATCATTTAAATGGGGCAGCAGCGTACCCTTTTTTTTTATTCCTACAATATTTTTACTATATGGTGAACCTCAAACCAAAAAAGAGAAATATCGGTACCTTTAGTGCTCTCTTCCCTGGCAAAATTCAGATGTGTAATTCACTGCTAAAGCAGATCTACTGATGGTAGCAACTGTGGAAGCTGTAGTGTAGCCAGGATGTGGGTATTTTTATTCCTAGGTCATCAACCCACCCAGGGATTTTCATCAGATCCTTATGTCCCTCTTGTAGCACTCCAGGAATGTTAGGCTTATCTTCCAATAATCAATAACTGGTTGAAAGATTGTATTCAAAGAGAGGTTATCAATGGTTTGCTGTCAAACTGGGAGGACATAGCTAGTGCAGTCCTGCACAAGTCTGTCCTGGATCTGGTACTCTTCAACATTTTCATTAATGGTTTGGATAATGGATTGGAGAGAGTACTTGTAAAATTTACAGATGACACCAAGTTGGGAAGGGTTTCAAGTGCTTTCTGGAACAGCCTTCCAAGGGGAGCAGTGGGGGAAAAAGACATATCTGGCTTCAAAACTAAGCTTGATAAGTTTATGGAGTGGATGGTATGATGGGATAGCCTAATTTTGGCAATTAATTGATCTTTGACTATTAGCGGTAAATATGTCCTTGGCCTGTGATATGATGTTAGATGAGGTGGGTTCTGAGTTACTACAGAGAATTCTTTCCTGGGTGTCTGGCTGGTGAGTCTTGCCCACATGCTCAGGGTTTAGCTGATCACCATATTTGGGGTCGAGAAGGAATTTTCCTCCAGGGGGTTTTTCACCTTCCTTTGCAGCATGGGGCATGGGTCACTTGCTGGAGGATTCTCTGCACCTTGAAGTCTTTAAACCATGATTTGAGGACTTCAGTAGCTCAGTCATAGGTTAGGGTTTATTACAGGAGTGGGTGGGTGAGATTCTATGGCCTGCATTGTGCAGGAGGTCAGACTAGACCAGGGGATATACTTGCTCATGCCTTAATGCAGGGAGAAGGACTCTGAAGACCTCTAGAGGTCCCTTCCAGCCCAACATTTCTATAATTCTTCAAGTGATTGCACTTGTGCATTTTGTTCTTGGTGTCTGTGTGCCCACAAACAACTGTCAGAAAACTTTTTCCCTTGGTGATACTTGCTGGGCAGCTCAAGCACCGTCTGCTGTTGTGTGCCACTGCGTATAGGTGTAAAGGGCAGACCTGCCCTCGGCCTCCCTCATGATGGTCATTGGAGGAACCCCTGTTCATTGCCAGAACAACTGTGTCTCTGCTCTGTATATATGGTATAGTAGTAGTTTAGTACTTGTTATAGTTAGTAAGTGTTAGTTATTTTGTTTTAAAAAAACCAAAATGGTGTGTGTGTGTGTGTGTGTGTGTGTGTGTGTGTGTGTGTGTGTGTGTGTATTGTGTGTGCATGTATATTCTGCTGCTGGCACTGAGGCATGCCCCAGTTGCTGGGCTTTAAGCCATGAACCTCCTGCTCAAAACCTATGCTGGTGAACGACCCACACTGTAGTTGTCTTAAGTGTGAGGGAGGAGCAAATACACTGGTGCCAGATTTGCCAGTAATTCAAGCCTAGGACAACAAAGAATAAGGAGGCTAGGCTGAAGTTGCTGCTGATGGAGGTGGTGCTCAGACCATCCTCGGAGCTATCCTGGTCCAACCTGTTGTCAAGTGCTTAGCTTCAGTTAGAAGTGCAACTCCACAACTGTCAGAGTCCTGGGACTCTTTCACCTGTGCCTCGGAAGAAGTATAAATCTTCCAAAGAGAATCTGACCAGGGGAAGACCTCTACCCTACACGCATGGAAAGAGCGGTGAGAGGCAGTCTAGTAGAGTGCAACTGAAATTTAAGCACGCCTCCTCCAAATCAGTGTCTAATTCAGCACAGTTGGCTGTGTGCTGGAGAAGACACTGTCGAGTCCAGTGCTAAAAGTGTCAACATCAGTGGCATCGCAGCAGACAAATACAATCTCAGTGCCAACTACCCCAGAGGCCTTTGCAGCAGCAGGGAATTTACTCTGCCTCTGAGTACTGGTATCACTGGTGGTTCAGGAGTCGCATCCCTCAGGACTATTGAAACATCTGACAACAACGCCAGCGATACAGCATGCAGTACTACACCAACTGCTTATTTCCCAGATAGTCAGCTCATCAGTACTGTCCAAAGGGGAAGCCAGCAATGATTGTGACTCTCTGCCCATCGCCAAGTTCTCTGCACCAGTCCCCGGCACCAACTGGAGCAGTACCTCCATGATTGGAGGAAGGGGAATCCCCTTCATCTGACTCAGAAGTGACATTTTATATCTCTCAGCCTCAGAGCAGAATCTACCAGTCCCCACCTAGATCTCCTTCTCCACATTCCCTCATGACCCCACAGTGGTAGCTTCTGGGAACATGGCCAGGAGCAACTAACTGCACGTGCCCTGCCCTGCAGCTCTTTTCATATGAGCCTGCCAGGCCCTGGTTGGCTGCTCATCACAGCCCCTCTCCTATTGGCTGCTTTCTCCACAGCCTCCCTAGGGCTCCATTAACCCCTTATAGGCCAGTGTGGGGCGGTCACCTCATCACACTCCCAAAATGATGATCACCTACTCCACCAGAGCCTGCAATTTCTCCATTTAATTGTATAGATGCTCCATGGTTAGACATTAGAGAGCAGTCTCGCTCAAAAGAAGTTCAAGAGATCCTGCTAAATAGTAGAAAGCCTTTTACTAGGACTACTTACCTCTCTCTAAGTGGAGGTGTTTTTCCAACAGGTCTCTCCATTACAGAGTATCTCCTTCCCATTCCTCCATTTAACACATATTAGATTACTTATTGGGCCTGAAACCTCCAAGGTTAAGCTGTTAGTTTTCTGTCAAGGTACATCTTGCAGCTGTTCCAACCTTCCACCCTGATCTGTTTTTTTTTCTAATGACATGTCCATAAGGTTTTTGAAAGGTCTAGTCAAACTGTATCATCAGGTGCAAGACCCCATTCTCCCAGGAGGTCTAAACTTAATGTTGTCAAGATTTATGGGTCCCCATCTGAGCCTTTGGCTACTTACCACTATCATTGAAGGTGGCATTTTTGGTTCCCATCACCTCAGCCACAAGAGAAGAACAGCTGTGTGCCTTAATGTCTGGGCCTCCCTATATGATCTTTTTAAGGACAAAGTTTACCTGCGTCCTCCTCTGAAGTTTGTCACAAAGGTGGTGTCCTCTTTCCATATCAACCAGTCAATGTACTTACCTGTATTCTACCCACAGCCACATTCGAGTAGGGAAGAGGAATGTATGCACACTCTGGACATCAGAAGAGCTATGGCATTCTACCTGGACAGAAGTCCTCCCAACTGTTTGTAGCTGTAGCAGACAGAATAAAAGGACAACCAGCCTCCACTCAGAAAATTTCTTCTTCGATAGCCTCTTGTATATGCATGTGCTGTGACCTGGCTAATGTAACCCTGCCAAGCAGAGCCACAGCTCATTCAGTGAGATCACAATCAATCCGCCGCAGCGCCTTTTTCTAGCACATTTTCCAGTTGTGGACATTTGTAGAGCGGTAAACTCATCCTTAGTCCACACGTTTGCATACCATTATACTGTCGTTAGGAGTAGTGACAATGGTAGAGTTGGACAAGTTCTACAATCTTTATTGAAATAGACTCTGAGTTTCATGGCTTGAGTCATCAAGAGTGGAATACACATGTGTAATGACTCGAAGAAGAAAAAAGTTATTAACCTGTTAAATAACTGTTGTTCTTCAAGATGTGTTACACATATCCATTCCACAAACCGCTCTCCTACCCTTCTATGTTGAAGTTCCAGCAGAAAGAAACTAGGGAGACCTGGGGGCAGCTCTGACCTTTATACGTGTACACAGTGGTGCACAGTAGCAGAGGCTCTCGAGTCACCCAAAGGGTACCAGAGAGGAAAAAAGTTTCCAGCAGCAGGACACGCAGACACCAGGAGTAGAATGGACATGTTCAACACATCTTGAAGAACAACAGTTACTGAACAGGTCAGTAACCTCTTTTTCTATAATCCATTTTGCCTTTCTACTTTACTAAACTTTACTTTTACTTTTATTATTATTATTATTATTATTATTATTGGGGGGAGGGATGGCTCAGTGGTTTGAGCATTGGCCTGCTAAACCCAGGGTTGTAAGTTCAATTCTCAAGGGGGCCACCAATCCTTATATAGTGCTACTTCTAACCAGTCCCTTACTCCTCTCTCCTATCCCTCAAATTCTCTAATCTTCCTTTACTCCTCCCCCAGTCTGAGTTCATTTCATTGAATTTTATCAAAATTAGTTAGTACATTGTTGTACTTTTTTGCCTTAACATCCAGTGAATGTAAAATATTATATACGTATTATATATTATATTATATACGCCAAAACTTAACTACGTAAGTCCTGGGTTTTGCAAAATGACTGAGCTTTGTGTCATTTCTGTAGATTGTGATTGTATCATTGTGTTTGTATCATTGTGTTTGGTTTTGCTATTACAGCATCAGAGGTCTTAATTAGTTTTAATTTTGATATGGTAAAATATAAAATTTGCATTAGTTTGCTGGGGAGTGCCAGCACTGTCTGTCCATTGTATCTGTCTTGTTTCTAAATTAGTATATTTACCTTGTTAAATAGCAAGATAACTTTTGTCATAGCAAACCTTTTAACCTTTTTTGTTTGTTTGTTTGTTTGTTTGTTTGTTTGTTTGTTTGTTTTAAAGGTAATAGTGCCGATCTGAGATTAGTGAAGACTTACATTGAGCTTGGACTACCCGGAGGACGAATAGATTTTCTTATGTCTGAAAGGAACCAGGTATTTGTAAACAACAAAAGGATTTTCATACAATAAATTAAATAGTATACATTTTAAAAAAATAATATTTTCTTAGTTACCATTATTATTGTATTATAATGAATTTAGACCCTGATCATGCAGAAGTATCCATATATACAGACTGCTTAGCCGTTTCAGATAACTACTGTAATTAGGGAGACTCAGTGGTCATAAAATGGTCCATGCAAGTGAATCCCTTTGCAGAATCTGAATTTTAATTTGATTATACACTAAAGCAATTATACAAACTGGCATGACCTTGAAATTAAATATATATTATAATGTATACATATTATATAAATTAATACAACTCTACAGAGCTTTCAGAGGTATAGTAATATAATCTGGAATCCTCTCTTCTTCTCAGCATAATAACCAATTAAGTCTAGAACACCCCTAATTTTTCCCCATCTTAGCTGACAGGAGTGAAGCCCAGGGTGGGAAGAAAGAAGAGCTAATGTTTCATGGATCAGAATCTGAGAACCACAAAATAGTCAGCCTTTTTTTTTTTTTTTTTTTTGTCATTGCATTGCAATATTGGCATTATGATGATAAATCAGTAGCAGTTACCAATCTTAAATTTCTTTGATTTTTTTAGAATAGTTTTCAAATGACTTTAGCTTGAAAAAAAATATAGCTGACATTTTAATATAATTTTTATCCCGTTACAATACATGTTCTAGATGTACTTCAGATAGCCAGTTATTAATGGATGTAAGGTGAAACAACTCGTATGATCTAAGTCTACAGCCACTGTAACTTGTTGTTATTAATTAGTGTAGAGAAGGAGCCCTAGACTGAAATAAGGGCCCTCTTTTCACACTTTGAAATAGGAGAGAGCTGCATATAGTAAATTCTACTATTGCATACAGTAAATTGCTTCATATGATCATTTCAGATACAGTGTGGCTTAATCTGGGATATGTGGTTTGTCTTTTCTCTGTCCAGCTGATGAGAACTGTGCATATGTGATAGAGGTTAGACTAACGGTACTGTTAATATTAGTTTTGGTGCTTTTTAGAGCAAAGTGCTTATCATAAAATTATGTACAGACAGTTTATTCCCTCCTCCCAAAAAAACCCACCCAGGGGGTGCTGCAATGTTGTGTTCTGATATCAGAGTTAGTAAGCATGTTTTTATAGGTGGGTTTAGTTGTTATATATTTGGTTAATAAGAATTTATACTGAATGTAAAATAACTCACTGTATTTGGAACATATGTAATTATTTTTCCTTTCTACAGAATGATACCTTTGCTGATTTTGATTCCATGACTGATCGCCTTTTAGATGAAATAATACAATATATTCAAATTTACAACCTAACAATTTCAAAAATCAGGTAATACCTATATTTCATATTACTTTATTTCTATAAAATATATAATACCCACTAGAAAGTACACAATTAGTTGTCCTAAACTATCATGCAATTACTTGATATTCAGGTACAAACAAGAGGAGGTTGGGGGAAAATGAAGGTAAGAGAAAATTAGATGATGTGAGCATCTAAATGAAAAACAAAAGAAGTTTTAATACACAATATTAAAGCTATAAATAGTATTATGGCTGCAGGTTACTGACTTTAAAAATGTAACAGTCTACAACATCTTAAAAGGAAAATTTCTTCATCAGTAACTGAAGTTCTCAGAATATAATATATTAACTTTTAGATCTACACTGTGGGAATTAGTGTGATGGGCTCTGCTTTAAATACTTTAAATTTAAGTATTTAAAGACCATTTTAAGGTCTTATGGTAAGGATTTAGTCAGCACTGCAAGCTGTTGCATTATAGGCATTGTGGGCTGATTGTAATGTATTCTGGCCCTTCTGGATTATTGCCTTCAGTAACCTGTCTGAGAACATCAAGGAGGAGATATGTCATGCAGAGGATCTTATTTCCTAGATGGACGCCATTCCATACCATCAATCCTTGTTAACTCACAATACTCATGGAGGCACCAATTGCCAGCTCCATATTTAAAGTTGTGTTGTGGTTTGCACTTTAAGAAAGAATCCATGCTTTTTATTATGAATTAACAATTCAGAACTATTGTTTTAGGCTCTCTGCAAACGCAGACAGACATTGCTGCATTGGTTACACTTGGGTCATGTTTTGAAGTTTTTCTTCATAACAGTAACAGCTGGCTAATATTTTTAATGAAAGTTGAGAGAGAACAACTGAGTCTGTCCACACCCCATGCTTTGGGAAATGCTGCTCCTCTGCCTTTTCAAAGGCCCAATCTTCTAAGACTTTTGAGGAGACTGAAGGAAACCAGAGCAGCTCAGTTTCTAGAGGGGTTTCATCTTACCATTAGGCGAAGACAACTTCCTTCAGGTATCATAGGAACTATACCCAGTATCAGATGGAAACATCCAGCAGGAGTGTCTTTTGTACAGCAAAAAAAAAAAAAAAAAGTGGCCTCATTCTGCCTGTTAACTTAAAGGGGTACAGCACAAAGAGAAAATCTCTTCATTTCCAGGTTCTCCAGGACTGCTTCATCCTCTAGAACAGTGGTCTCCAAACTTTTTTGATCGCGTACCCCTATCAGTAAAAAATTTGTGAGCATGCACCCCCTGCCACGCCGGCTCTACCATTTTTGCCAAAGCAAAAAAAAAAAAGGTATTCGGACTCCCGCCCGAACTGACAAAGCAAAAAAAAAAGCCGCTCCTCCTGCCGCGCACTCCCAAGAATCCTCTTGCACACTCCCCGGGGTACGCGCACCCCACTTTGGAGACCACTGCTCTAGAAAGTAGCAGTTTTGATAACTCAGTAAAGAGCCCATTCCCAGTCCATGCGCAGGCTGTTCTTGTTCCATTCTTCTTCTGCATCATTTCACAAACATAGGAAGTGATCTGTCTCTATCAAGTTTCTGCATCAGATATGAGTTTCATCTGTATCAAACTATGTACTTTTCATTTGTTTTCACAAAGCCGCATAGCATCCTTGGGGAGATTAGAATGCATAAACCGTGTGTCTGGACCTTGGAGTAACTGTTTAGAAGGACCCAAAACCTTTTAGATGCTCATTTCCATTCATTCATTCTTTGAAGGAAAAGTCCAAAGGGGAAGTGATCTGTTCAGAGAGTCCAAATGGCTAAAACTCAGTATCCAGGCCTCTTACGAGCAGATAAGAGTTCAACACCAGAAATACCTTTAAGTCCCTTTCCACCAAGGTAGCAGATATCTCCATGATTTATCTGTGTAATGTATCTAACTGAAATTAGTGAGGTGTCCTTTCAGTATTTAATTCACATATTTAAACAACAGTATTTTTTTTACTCTAGAACTATCTGAGTACCTGAATAGATAGAACCATGCTTGTTTCAGGAGGGCACTACTTCAATTTGTATTTAGTTAACCATTCAGCTCTCATCCTCTAGAGTTCTTTTTGTTAATGTGAGTGCCTCTTGGAGACCGTTGCATGAGGAAGAAAGGAAAAATATGTATTAACTCAGTAATTAGAGTTCTCTGAATATATAGTGCCTTGCAAATCGACACTGAACCGTCATTCTTCCCCATGATTTAGATGAAAGAAAGAGCAACTCAAGACATTTACAGGAACAGGCTTTTTAGAATGGTAATTACTGCCTAATTCCTATGCACCCCCTAATGACTAAACTGGTTTAGAATGGTTTTCAGGAACACAAGGGCATGGCTCACAACTCCTACATGAGGATCTGCACAAGCAATTATATGAGAGAATAGCAGACTTCAATTCTTTCATAATTACTAAAAGTCCTTTCCAGTCCTACATTTATATGATTCTATTATTATTCAGTTAATACATAGATGGACTGACATCAAATACCGTGGGGAGCAGGGAGAGTGAAGTGCCATCCACTGAGACACCATTTTAAAAGGTTATCTTTTGGAAAGCATACTATGTTAAATGCTGTAGAGCCAGCAAGTCAAAATATATTACACACTACAAAACCCTTAACAGAAATAACACTTCTGTAGGGCATTATGTCTGGCAGCGACTTATATAAGGACTCCCAGAACTCCTGTGTTCAAGTTACACAAATGTATAGTTCTTAATTTTAGTCTTCTATAATTTTGTCCTTGTGAAAAGTGCTGGATAGGCATCTCTGAAGACTGTCCCTTATTCATGTAGAGAGCTAATGCATGATGAACAGTGGCAGTACAATGTTAGTACTGCCACTGTTCTATACTACCAGTTAGTACACCACACTATAATACCAGTATAGCTTGTCAAACTGATGGAATCTACCTGAAGTGTGGGAGGCTAGTTTATTTTCTGCATTCATTTAATTTTTGGCTTATCTCCTGAGACTGCTTTCAAGGGTGCCAGTTGTGGTGTTTTTATAATATAGACATATGTCCTCTATGATTGGGTTGACATTTGATTTCTTTAACACACAAGTTGACAAAAAATTAGCTTGGTAGCAAAATTTATTACCAATCTGAGATGGAGTTAGAATGGTGATCAATAGAAGGGAAGGTTATATATCCTATTAACAACACTCATAGGGGAACAAAAGCATTTAGAATGAATACATTTTAGTAATCAACTAATGCACATGCTTTTTTTCTCTAAATACAGACAAACAGAGCAAGGCAACACTAAGTCAATACATTTTGAAAAGCTGCATATCCACAGTGGACTGCTTAGAAAGATTTGCAAAACAGAATAGTGAATTAATGGAAAAGTACAGCTCCAGCTCCATTAATATACTAAGAATAATACATGACTGAGGCAGTAAGTTTGGCAAAGGCTCAGGGAAGGCCTGGATTCCATAATGTCCCTTTTTTCCCCTTTGAACTGTGTAACTCAATGTTTTTCAGAGACTCTGCTGAGGTTGAAGAATTTCTGCTGGTCTACCAGAGGCCAGTGCTTATTAAGCCCTGTCTAGACTGGAAAAATAGGTTGTGTTTTAAAAATGTTAGCTAATACATCATAACTAAAATGTTTAAACACTGGTTTAGACAGGTTTTAATATCCTTAAGTTGTTTTATATCTGTCTGCATCAATGTTTAAAATACATTAGTTACATTTTTTAATATGACCCATTTTTGTAGTAGACAGAGCCCTAGAAATACCCACATTAATCCCTGCTATTGTCTCTGCCAAGGGAGGGTTGAAAATGCCCACATTAATCCCAGATAGTGCCACTGAAAAGCAGTGAAGATACCAAAATAAGTTACTAAAACTTGTGGTAACTTAGCTGTTACTTTTTTCAGAAATTTTCTCTAATAAAATTTGCTGCCTGGCTCATCACGTCATAATATTACTAACACTCTCAGTGCAAGTTTTGTACTTTTTGTGGTACAGGAGGGCTTACTATGCATTTTGTAGCATAACTTGAAATTTGTTCTAAATACAATATGAAACTGTACCTTTAGATTCACCTGAGCACTAATAAAACACATTTTCTCCTGTGAAGTGAGAGAAGTATTCCAGACAGTGATCTACTTTCTCAACTATGATCTCACTTTGCTACCCTCAAACAAAATTCACCTGTTATCCACTCCAAAACTTGGTACAGCTCCACAACTACTTCTACCTCCATTTTGCTAAATTGTTCTGTGATGAATTTCATTGCTCACCTTCATTATTGTAGCTGTGTCCTTTTGTGGGTTCACAGCGTCACTTATACAAAACTCCTGTCCAAAATGTGGCCACGTGGCTTATCGCTTCTACATGCAAACATAATTGCATAGAAAAGAACCCTGCTGACTCCCTTCAACTTATGTATCTGCTTCCAAAAATCTCATCTTTTTCAACATCCTTTATGTTTATACTGCTATCTACTGTCATGATTTTTATATTCCTATAATATTAAGTATCCCAGGGCTTGTGCACACTATTAGTATGGAATAGTGAGATTGTACTGTGTTTCATTTTATAATACAGAATTGATCTAGATTGGAATATATGTTTGTAGTTTTTATTATTTGGTTTATGGTACAATATGTCCATATTACTATTTTCCAATGAATGAGTGAAAACTTGTGCTCAGAGTGCTTTGTAATATTCCCACCTACTGTTCAGGATTTCATACTACTATCCCTTACTGCAGGGATATCATGGCATGCTATAGCTACTTTCATTCATGATCTACATGTGTGGGGTGGATTTATATAGCATACACTTTCAAAAAAAACTTTGTGCTCAGAATCTCTTTGTGAGAACATTCTCACCATTTTTTTGTTAGACGGTGATATTAAAGACTTACTTATATAGTGTGTTGTTCACTTAAACCTTTCGGTTTGAACAGCATAAATTCCAGGAAGTTGGTTATTTGCTCATTAAAGTCTCTTTGCTAATTGGAAATGAAAGTGATGGGATTCTGATATACAATAAAACAGTTCATTCCAAATCCTTTTGTTTGTATTGCTAGTGATTTGTTTTTAGGAGAAACGTGGTTTACTTAGTGCAGTTGCAGGAATTTATCATGAAGCTCACTGTCCCCTTAAAGTTGCTTTTAACCATAGTGTAGAAGGAGAAAGGCTAGCACTGTCTTTTTTTTCCTTATAGTGGTTACAGATTAATCCTATGCAAACTGTTGTATATAGTTATACTGTAGGCTAGTTTCATAGTTAATGTAAATTTATTCAGGTAGCTGTATTTTTAGAGCCTTTGTTTTTAGATTCTCGGGTACATTCTAATGCACCAACTTGCTCCAGACAGTTGTGGTTCCCAGAATTACTAAGGCTGTCCATTTGTACATTGATATCACTGACTGTTGCATTAGATCAATATTTTAGGATGGCGGAAAACCCTACATACAGATCTACAAACATGACATCTCACAGCTTGGATGCTTGCTGCTTAACTGATGTGAAAAAGTCATTTTCCTTGGACGCCCAGAAGATCTTAGTTAATAGTAGTATAATGGAGCTTCTGATCCACACTGGCATACAAGAGGTTAATAGGACCCTAAGAAGACTGTGCAGGAAGCAGTCAATAGGAAAGGGGCTGCGAGGAGCCTGCCCCTTCAGTGACCCACATAAGAAGAGCTGCAGGGCAGAGCTGGATCAGTTACTTCTGGAGCTCAAGGAGGGAGGACTGGATGCCTTGCAGGTGGATGGAAGCTAGCACCCTGGACAGAGCAGTGCTGGGCTAGAACGGGGAGCAAGAAAGCTGTCTGGCTTCTAGGACTGGCATGCTGAAGTCCTGAGCCGAGGGCAAAGAAGGTGCTGGGGCTATGGGGAAGTGGCCCAGGGAAATGCACTGAGGAGTTGGAGGGGACACGTGGCTGCCATCTTACAAAGTCTCTGGGCTGGGACTTGGAGTAGTGGGCAGGCCCAGGTTCTCCCCACTCGCCACTGGGGAAGTGGCTGGACTGTTGACTGCAGAGCCCCCAAAATGGGGAAGCATAGATCGTGACATGGCCGAAGGGCTGTGTCATGAAGAAGGACACAACAGTCCGTGGAGTGACATGAGTCCAGGAGCAGATGTGATGGCAGGCAAGGCACCATCAGAAGAGGGCATACCGACCTGTGGAGCTAATCCCCATGATGGCTAGCAGAAGGGCCAGCGTGGTGAATGGGGCCCCATCACAAGTAGAAAGGACTTTACAAGATCTACATATGATGCCAGATGATAGTGATTTGCTTTTGGGCACAGCAGCATCTTGTCTCACTTTTTTCTACAGACAGCCCATTTATGTTGTACTATCTGCTATACCTAAGGTTAGCTGGCCTCTCCAATACTATAAGACTTCATTTAGTGGTTATATTGACTTCCCATTCCCAAGTTCAAAACTATAAGGTCTGTTCCCATCCAGTGGTGTCTTAAATTTTTAAAGGGTGTAGTACACGTATTTCCTTCATGGGATTTGCATTTGGTACATGCTGCTTTAATGAAACCACCGTTTTAGTCATTAGCCACGTATTCTCTGTATCATCTCTATGAGGACTCCATTTCCAGTTGCTGTTTCTTTGGCATGCAAAGTGGGGGAAAATTCAGACTTGAATGTCAGGTCCACTTTATAGAGCTTTTCATAGAGACATGGTATCGGTTCAGTCTCACCCTAGTTTTATTTCTAAAATTGTCTTTGATTTCCACATTAATCAAACAACTTGTTTACCTATATATTTTCCAAAACCCCACATGAATGATGTGAAAGAAGTCTACATTCCTTACTTGTTGCTGCATCATTATCTTTTTATTTAAACAAAACCAAAACCTTCAGAGTTTAATCCAGATTGTTCGAGGTCTATGCCGGAAGAGTTATTTCCGGTTACATTACTTTCTCTTATTGGAATGCTAAATGTAATCCTTCTGGTCTGATAAAAGTTCACTCCACTGGAGCTCAGACTGCTTCTGTGACTTGTCTTAAAAATACTCCTAATGTAGAGATTTCTTAAGGCTGCCACTTGGAGTTGAGTCCATAAGTTTACAAAGCACTTGATGTTTCATTTGGCAAGCCAGTCCTTCAATCTTTACCTTTCTGAGGGTATGTCTACACTACCAGATTAGTTCGATTTAACTTAGGGTACGTCTACACTACGGGATTATTCCGAATTTACATAAACCGGTTTAACAAAACAGATTGTATAAAATCGAGTGTGCGCGGCCACGCTAAACACATTAAATCGGTGGTGTGCGTCCACGGTCCGAGGCTAGCGTCGATTTCTGGAGCATTGCACTGTGGGTAGCTCTTCCGTAGCTATCCCCTAGTTCCCACAGCCTCCCCCGCCCCTTGGAATTTCCGGGTTGAGATCCCAGTGCCTGATGCGGCAAAAATCATTGTCGCTGGTGGTTCTGGGTAAATGTCGTCAGTCACTCCTTCCGCTGGGAAAGCAACGGCAGACAAGCATTTCGTGCCTTTTTTCCCTGGATTGCCCTGGCAGATGCCATAGCATGGCAATCATGGAGCCTGTTTAGCCTTTTGTGACTGTCACCGTATGTGTACTAGATGCCGCTCACAGAGGCGATTCAGCAGCACTACACAGCAGCATGCTTTTGCTTTTGCATGATAGCAGAGATGGTTACCAGCCATATTGTACCATCTACCATGCCATAAATTGGTGGTAAGATGATCGTGGCTACCAGTCCTTTTGCACTGCACCATCTGTTGCTGTCATAAGTGCCCCTGGCTGCTCTTAGCCAGGGGCGCAAAAGCCAAAATTGGGAATGACTCCCTGAGTCAATCCCTCCTTTTTGGTATCTAAAAATAGAATCAGTCCTGCCTAGAATATGGGCAAGTGTACTAGAGAACCACAGCTGCTCTGTGTCAGATCCTGCAGAAATTATGAGCTGTATGCTATTCACAGGGGGTGCTCCTGCAACAACCCCACCTGTTGATTCCGTTCTTCTCCCAGCCTTCCTGGGCTACCGTAGCATTGTCCCCCCACTTGTGTGATGAAGTAATAAAGAATGCAGGAATAAGACACAGTGACTTGTTAGTGAGATATGAGTGGAAGGCAGCCTCCAGCTGCTATGATAGTCCAGACAGGACAGTAAGGAGTGTGTAGGAGAGGAGCCCAGCATCCCTCTGCTAGTCCAGGGGCAATTGAATCTTTTCTTTACACATGAAGGGTGGGGGCTGATGGAGCTCAGCCCCCTGTTGCTATGATGACGATGGTTATCAGCCATACTGTACCATCTACCACGAAAAATTAGGACCAGGCGCCCTTGATTGACATTACCGATGCTAGTCAGCATGGTTACCAGTCCTTTTGCACTGCCCCATGTGCCAATAGGCTGATGATGAGGACGGATACCAGCCATATTGTACCATCAGCCATCCATAGCATGGGGGGAGCAAGGATGTTGGTGTTGAGTGCTGCACCATCGCGTCTATCTGCAGCATTCAGTAAAGATAGGGTGACATGTAAAAGAGTCAAGAGAGGATTGTTTTCCCTTTCACTTCTGGGGGTGGGTGGGGGGGTGCGTAAATTGCCTAGCTATGCCCTGACCCACCGCGGACACTGTTTTTGACCCTAGAAGCATTTGGAGCTCAGCCAAGAATGCAAATGCTTTTCAGAGACTGCAGGAACTGTGGGATAGCTTGAGTCCTCCAGTCCATGAGCGTCCATTTGATTCTTTGGCTTTCTGTTACGCTTGTCACGCAGCAGTGTGCTGAGTCCCTGCTATGGCATCTGTCTGGAGATTTTTTAAAAATGATTTTGAATTTCGTCTTCTGTAACGGAGCGCTGATAGAACAGATTTGCCTGCCCTTACAGCGATCACGTCCGCATCGTCCATGCGGGAGCTCTTTCTTTATTTTGATTTTTAACTGCATCACCACACGTGCTGATCGGAGCTCCACGCTGGGCAAACAGGAAATAGTCAAAAGTTCGCGGGGCTTTTCCTGTCTACCTGGCCACTGCATCCAAGTTCAGATTGCTGTCCAGAGCGGTCAGTGGTGCACTGTGGGATACCGCCCGGAGGCCAATACCGTCGATCTGCGGCCACACTAACCCCAATCCGATATGGTAATACCGATATTAGCGCTACTCCTCTCGTTAGGGAGGAGTACAGAAACCGGCTTAAAGAGCCCTTTATACCGATATAAAGGGCCTCTTAGTGTGGACGGGTGTGGCGTTAAATCGGTTTTACGCTCCTAAAACCGGTTTAAACGCCTAGTGTAGACCAGGCTTCAATTCGAATTTGTGGAATCGACCTTACAAAGTCGAATTTGTGTGTCCACACTAAGGACACTAATTCGACTTTGTGAGTCCACACTAACGGGGCAAGTGTCGACATTGGAAGCGGTGCACTGTGGGAAGCTATCCCACAGTTCCCGCAGTCCCCGCTGCCCATTTGAATTCTGGGATTTCCCCACAATGCATGCTGGGGGGAAAAATGTGTCGAGGGTGGTCTTGGATAACTGTCATCATTCAACGTGCTTTCGGACGTCTCAAGGGGAGATGGAGAAGCTTACTGACTCGCTCGGATCTCAGCGAAACCAATATCCCCATTGTTATTGCACCTTGCTGTGTGCTCCACAATCTCTGTGAGAGCAAGGGGGAGACCTTTATGGCAGGATGGTGGGTAGGGTGTGCAGTGATGTTAACACCGCTTCTACACTCGAGGAATGATAGGCTCCTGCTCCTACAGCGGTCTGCAGTGCCGGACTGGTTGTTTCAACGGAGCCTGCCATCCCTCCTTTTCGGGACTCTGTGTGCGGGGGCTACGTGACCTTGTGGCGGGGGAGGACGGTTACAGATTCCCCTGCTGCGTGGCTCTGTGGTCTGGGACAAGGACCGCTGCATAAGTTCTGTAACCACCCTCCCATGCCACAAAGTCACGTACCCCCCACCCACACAGAACATGGAAAACACCTCCCAGACCGACCAGGGTGCCTACTGACTGCACTGTGTGTGTGACCTGCTGTTGATCCTGCCCCCGTGTCTGTACCCTGGTAAAGGTGACTGTCCTATGCAATTAACAACCCCCTTCCCCCCGCCCCCTTCACAGACAGTCTTCTGTAGAAAAACTTGACGGAAATAGTAATTAACAGCAAACTACTTTTAATAATCAACTACACAGTTAGGGGATGAAACTGGGATTGGGGCTTCGGTGAGCCAGGAAGGGAAGGACTTCTCAACATTTAGGGAATGAGAGCCTTCTTGTATTTGTGCACTCTGCAGGGGTGCAGTGACAGTTTTCACGGCCCCTGTCGCCCCTCCTTCTTGTTACTTTGGGTGAGGGGGGGTTGGGACTTTGTGGCGGGGGAGGGCGGTTGCAGATACAGTGCAGGGGGGCTCTGTCCTCCTGCCTGCGGTCCTGCAGAACATCCACAAGGTGCCGGAGCGTGTCAAATTTTCCCTGTGTGGCTGGTCAGAACATCCAAGCTCGGACTGCTGTCCAGAGCGTCAACAGAGTGGTGCACTGTGGGATAGCTCCCGGAGCTACTAAGGTCGATTTCCGTCCACACATAGCCTAATTCGATATAGCCATGTCGAATTTAGCGGTACTCCCCTCGTCGGGGAGGAGTACAGAATTCGAACTAAAGAGCCCTCTAGGTCGAACTAATTAGCTTCCTGGTGTGGACGGGTGCACGGTTAAGTCGAATTAACGCTGCTAAATTCGACATAAACTCCTAGTGTAGACCAGGCCTGAGACTCCAGTATCCCACTTCCTTTATGGTTCTATGGTTGGGAATCTCCAAGAGTGGAATACATATTGATAGTCACTAAAAAAAAAAAGAAAAACGTTACTTCCCTTACAGTAAGTGATGTTCTTCAAGATAAGTAACTTTTTTTTTTTTGGCAGCAACTTTGGATATTCATTTCCTGAACATGGCTAGAAGTTGTGCTGGCTTATTTGTATGCTTCACATAACATATCATAGGGGGAATGGGAACTGTCTCAAATCTTTATTATTCAGAAAGTCAATAAATGCAAGGCTGTGTCGTCTTCTCCAAACACTCTACTATTGTCTTAATGTGACTGTATAGAAGGTTACAGCGTTTTTTCCCTTACAACTTGAATTGGAAAACACAGTCCTAACTCAATGCCACTGTGTTCTCTAGTATAGACCTCAGAACTGCAGTAGAAAAATTGATCTAAAATGATATAAAGATCTGTCAAACTCTGTTCTGTTAAGAAACAAAAATCCTGATTTTAACAAAATTTTATCCCTTTAAAATGTGAGGTGCTCTGTATAGAAATGCACAGTTAGGGAAGCGTGAAGGGGATTGATTGATTTAACAGTATGTACATCTATACCTTAAGATATTTGAATTTGCTTTAAGTTTAACCTTAACTCTGAATTTCCTGGGTTATGATTCTTGTTTTGGAGATAATTACAACATCCATGCAGTTTTTTTAGACTAAACTACTTATAAGTATTCTCAGCCTTAACTCCATTTTAACATAGTTTTTGTTTAGGAATACAGTAGTAGAATGAGGAGGAAGGATGGCCTTGTGGTTCAGACAGTAGACAGGAATTCAGGAGATCTGTGTTTAGTTCCTGGTTCTGCCTCAGTCTTCTTGTGTGTCTTTGGGCAAGTCTCTTTTTTCCGTGCATTAGTTTCCCTGTCTTCCACATTTTCTCTGTCTTGTCTATTTAGGCTACTAGCAAAGGTTAAAGAATATTCAGATAAGTTAGATGTATTCAAGTCCTGATGAAATTCATCCTAGGATACTTAGGGAACTAGGTGAAACAATCTTAGAACCATTAGCAATTATCTCTGAGAACTCCTAGGAGATGGGTGAGGTCCCAGAAGACTATAGAAGGGCAAACATAGTACCTGTCATTAAAAAGGGGAATAGAGAGGACCCTGGGAATGATAGACTAGTCAGCCTGTCAAGGCTGATTCCCCACTCTGGCACTTTGAGTGCAGAAGGTGGGGGCCTGCAAGGATTTTAAATATTAATACTGGCCACTCCAGGCTGGTATTAAACTCCCACGGTCATAGCTTCTCTCTGACCTTGGATGGGTAGATGCTGCCACTACCCAAGTGTAAACCCCCACCCTCCCTTTTGAGAACCCAAGAAGGAACAGTTGGGAATTTCTTCCTGTGTGGTAGCCTCATGCCCTCCCCCGCCCCCCCCCCCAGGGGAAGAGCTGAGGAAAAAAACAAAGGAAATCAGCTGTTGCCACCAGCTAATTAAACAACATATGCACAAACCTCTTAGGGACACAAAAATCCAATCCTGTTATTTAAAAAGGTAAATTTTATTAAACCCCCCAAAAAGAAAACACATTTGAAACTTAGGCTTTTTGCTAAATCTTAAAAAAACAATTACAAAAATTAAGCATCAAGATAGCTCTCTTAAGGTTTAGCTTAAAGGTTACAAGCAAAACAAAATCATCTGGGGTTAGCACAAAGGAGTCCATAAGCCAATAAGAAATAAAAGAAATAACCCTAATCGCGTCTTCCTAGACATTCCCTGATTCACTTACATATCTGGGGTTTCAGATAAGTAGGTTTGAGGGATGAATTAATGCTTTTTCATACCTGGTTTTAAAGCTGCTTACAGATTGCTCTGTGTCTCCGCTCTCCGGAAAACAAAAACAACAGACTAAAGGGGAGTCTTGTTTCAATTTTTAAAAGTTCTAGCCTTCCCATTGGCTTTTTTGGTCAGGTGCTCACTCCCTTCTTTTTACCTATGGGCTTTTTTTTTTTTTTTTTTTACCGTTTACAGGTAAAGCAAGTAGAGAACAGCTACTAACTGGGATTTTATAGCTATGCCCCCCCTTCATTTATCACACAGCCTAATTCCAATTCCTGGAAAGATACTAGAATAAATTATGAAACAATCCATTTGTAAGCACTTGGAGGATAATAGGGTTATAAGGAATAGCCAAAATGGATTTTTCATGACCAAATCATGCCAAAGCAAACTAATTTCCTATTTTGGAAGTGATAACGGCCTAGTGTATGTGGAGGAAGCAGTCAATGCAATATGTCTTGATTTTAGTAAAGCTTTTGACATAGTCCCCTGTCAGGATTCCCTCCCCACTCTGAACTCTGGGGTAATAGATGTGGGAACCCGCATGAAAGACCCTCTAAGCTTATTTCTACCAGATTAGGTTAAAAACTTCCCCCAGGCACAAACCCTTTCCTTGTCCTTGGATGGTATTACTGCCACCACTAAGTGATTTAGGCAAAGATTCAGGAAAAGGACCACTTGGAGTTCCTATTTCCCCAAAATATCCATCCAAACCCCTTCACCCCCTTTCCTGGGGAGGCTTGAGAATAATATACCAACCAATTGCCTTTAATAAAAGTATAGACCAGACCCTTTATTTTTAGGACACTAAAATCAATCAGGTTCTTAAAAGAAGAACTTTATTATAAAGAAAAAAGTAAAAGAAGCACCTCTATAAAATCAGGATGGAAGGTAATTTTACAGGGTGGTAAAAAGATTTAAAACACAGAGGATTCCCCTCTAGGCTCAACTTCAAAGTTACAAAAACAGGAATAAACCCCCCTCTTAGCATAGGGAAAATTCACAAGCTAAAACAAGAGATAATCTAACACATTTCCTTGCCTTTACTTACAATTTCTGTAATATTAGATGTATTATGTCAAGGTATCTTTTCAAGAGATTATTTACCTGCTTGGTCTCTCTCTATCCAGAGGGAACAACAAAGAGAGCACAACCCCCTTCCCCCGATTTGAAAGTATCTTCTTTTCCCATTGGTCCTTCTGGTCAGGTGCCTGCTAGGTAAATTGAACTCATAGAATCATAGAATCTCAGGGTTGGAAGGGACCTCAGGAGGTCATCTAGTCCAACCCCCTGCTCTGATTTACTGATTAACCCTTTACCAGTAAAATGATTCTGTACCTCTGGCCAGGAGGAATTTTATGTTACGGCATAATAAAGGTTGTTACCCTTCCCTTTATATTTATGATATCCCCCATGACATTCTCATGAGCAAATTAGGGAAATGAGGTCCAAATGAAATTGCTGAAAGGTGGATGCACAACTCTTTGAAAGACCATACCAAAGAGTAGTTATTAGTGGTTTGCTGTCAAACTGGGAGAATGTATCTAGTGGCGTTCTGCAGGGATCAGTCCTCTGTCTGGTACTATTCAGTATTATCATTAGTCACTTGGATAATGGAGTGGAGAGTATGCTTATAAAATTTTCAGATAACACTAAGCTTGGAGGGGTTGCAAGGACTTTGGAGGACAGGATTAGAATAAAAAAAGGCCTTGACAAATTGGAGAATTGGTCTGAATTCAGCAAGATGAAATTCAATAAAGACAAGTGCAAATACTTCATTTAGGAAGGAAAAATCATATGCTTAACTACAAAATGGGTAATAACTGCCTAGGTGTTAGTACTGTTGAAAAAGAACTAAGGATTATAGTCGATCAGAAATTGATTGGGTTAATAAAGTGATGCACTGGCAAAAAAGACCAGTATCATTCTGGGGTGCATTAAGAGGAGTGTCATATGTAATATAGGGGCGGCAGTTGGCCCCCGTTACTTGGCACTGGGGAGGCCTCGGCTGGAATCTATGTTCAGTTCTGGGCTCCACACTTCAGGAAAGATGTGGACGAATTGGAGAGATTCCATAGGACAGTAACAAAAATGATAAAAGGTTTAGAAAACCTGACCTTTGAGGAAAAGTTTAAAAAAAACTGGGCATGTTTAATCGTGAGAAAAGAAGACTGAGGGGAGGACCTGATAAGTCTTCAAATAAATTAAGGGCTATTATAAAGAGAATGGTGAGCAACCATTCTCCATGTCCACTCAAGGAAATATAGGAAGTAACAGGCTTAATCTGCAGCAGGCAAGATTTAGGTTAGATATTAGCAGGGGTGTGCGCAGAAATTTAAATTTTGCTGCTTTTGGAGCCGCCCTGGCCACGGGGCCAGAGGAATTCTGTGCTCCTACCGATTATTGGGGAAACCAATGCTTTCCCCTCTTTGTGCACACCCCTGGATATTAGGAAAAGCTTCCAAACTATAAGGATAGTTAAGCTCTGGAATATGTTTCCGGTGGGGGTTGTTGATTTCCTATCATAGGAAGTTTTAAAAAAACAGGTTGGACAAATAGCTGTCAGATATGGTCTAGGTTTACTTGGTCCTGCAATAGTGCGGGGCTGGATTTTATGACTTCTCAGGGTCCCTTCCAGCTCCACATTTCTGTGACTGTTAAGATCAGTACCTGACACAGTGGGCCACTATCTCGTGGAATCTGTAGGCACTTATTGTAACTATGAATTCAGTGGCAAAAAACTGTTAATGCAGAATTAAAGTTGCTTGGTGTTATGTCCTCCCCTTGCAGAACACTGAGTTGAGCAAAACTCACAACTTTTGAAAACCAGGAAATGCACAGTTAAGATTGCCCATGCACCCTCAACTTTGTCCTCTCTCAGCAAAGCCCCAATATGCCTTGTTAATGCACATACCTTTACTCTGCCAACCCCACAGTTGTTGAAATGTACAAGCTCTTCGCCTCCTTTTACAACCCATTTGCTCTCACCCAGAGGATTCCATCTAACATTACTAATGGATCTAAACAGAAAAGGAGGAGCTACCCATGTCATCTTTCTTCTGATCCCTTGGAGCTGACAGTAGCCAATGGAATTTTTTGCATACACTTCAGGTGACATCAATATGGTGGAAGCCGTAATTGGGCTTGCTTGGTAAAGATGTGTTTGTGATATGAGAACACATGCAGATTACTTTGAAGGGTGTGACAGAGCTGTGATTATGATTTCAGATCTGTGTTTTGCACCCTCATGTTTTGCAAGAAAAGGAATGAGCTGCATGTGTACCTTCAGGATCCAGTACGCATCATTTAAATGCAGAATTATGTAGGTTATCAGGGCATAGGGCTTTTATTACAAAGGATGTTGTCAGCATTGAAGTGGAAAATGAAAGGATTCTAATGCTTTAATAACGGTTAAGAGGAATTATAGGGTGAGATGGTGTCCTGTCAGTAAGTGTAAGGGAGTTGTAAAAGGCTGTGAGGTGGTTCTTAAATTGTAATGTGTGGTATTCTTTCTGGGGAATTGACTAAGTGTGCAAGTGTACGCCAAGATCTGGAGACAGCTGAACCATGTAGCACCAGGGGCTAGTGTGAGTATGTGCGTATTGAGGCATTGCTCGAAGAAGGTAGAAGAAAGGTGGCGTGGGCAATCTTCCCCTCTTTGTCCTTCAGTAGTGTTAGTTCTAATCCTGCTTTTAAAAGGAGGTGAAGAGTATATATATATATATATATATATATATATATATATGTATGTATTTCAGAAACTCTTGAATTGGCAGAGTAAAGGTATATGCATTAACAGGGCATATTGGGGCATTGCTGACAGAGGGCAGAGTTACGGTTACATGGGCATCCTTAGCCAGGCATTGCTTGGTTTTCAGAAGTTTGTTTTGTTCAACTCTGTGTTCTGCAAAGAGATGACATGCTACCAAATAACCTTAACGCTATGTTAACAGTCTTTTTCCATTAGATTTCCTAACGTTTTGAACAGGAAAAGACTGGTTGGTAGGACTTAGTAGTCATTTAGGCAACTGCACATATCAGATCCCTCAATTTGCATACTAAGCCAAATTAACCGATAGTAAGCAATTCCCCTGTCATGGTGTACTCCTTGCTGTCCCACAAAATTCTGCAACCTCATAATCTAGGAATTGCTGAGAATCCACACATTGGCAACCCACACATTTCTTTTCCCTCAGCAATCAAGACACCTGTCCGTTCCAAACCTCCCCACTATGTGTCTTTGGAAACACCACATTAATCTGCCCCAAGATCAGAAAGTAGCAACTTACCCCTGTCTCCTTGCTTCCCCAGGGGCGAGTAAAATACAGATTTTGTGAAACAACCAGTCCAAGGCTTGCTTACCACCCCTCTTCATTGACACAACTGGCTGCTGACTATTCTGTGTTCACAGTAAGCCGCTTCATAAAGTAAAATATGTTATAACAGAGACAGCTTTTAGCAAGCAACATGAGATACTAACTCTTCACTGCAAAGGTGCACAAAGTTTCAGACTAGTGATGTCAGTGGTGAGATGTTCATTAGGGGCAATGGCATCAGCACATTCTCTTGAGTTACCCAGGCAAGCATAAGTGGCCGCATAGAAACCCTCTGGGTTTTTTTCTTTATTGGTGCATGCACACTGTAATAATTTCAGACTGAACATCTATGCAGGCGAAGAAGTGGACATGTTCTTAGATACCTTACACAATTTGGATCCCCCAAAGACTTAGTGGGTGCCATGCACTACCTTGGGTAAAAATTGACCAATTGAGACTATTTTGCCCTGCATCTCTATGATAGCCTGATCTCTAATTCTGAGGGGAAAAACCACACAAGCACCCCTAGAAACTTCTTGAAAAAAAGCAAATCTCTCTAGAACGCATGGCTCAAATGACCCAAATGAGGGTTACTAGAACCTTTTTTAGCATTCTCACAAGAAGAGGTGAAAGTAAGGGATAGCTCAGTGGTTTGAGCATTGGCCTACTAACCCCCGGGTTGTGAGTTCAATCCTTGAGGGGGCCACTTAGGGATCTGGGGCAAAAATTGGTCCTGCTAGTGAAGGCAGGGGGCTGGACTTGATGACCTTTCAAGGTCCCTTCCCATTCTAGGAGTTTGGTATATCTCCAATTATTACCTATTACCATTTCTTACCGGTATGGTCGTATTGCAACCTCCCTTCCCACCTCCACTCCTACACACTTAACTTCATGGATCTCTTTGTGTGACTTTGATACAGTAGCTGTCTATTAGTTTTATTCTAGAGTATTGGTAATAGCTTTAAGGTATGTCTACACAGCCGATGTTAAAATGCTGCCACAGCAACGCTTTAATGTGGCTGTGTAGTTGCGGCTCCAGTGCTGGGAGAAAACTCTCCCAATATTGTAATAAAACCACCTCCATATGGGGACGAGCTACCAGAACTGTCTACGCTGCCACTTAGAGCGCTGAAATTTTTCTCATTCAGGAGTGTGAAAAAACACTCCCCCTCCCCCCCGAGCAAGGAAAGTTTCAGCGCTGTAAGTGGCAGTATAGACAGTGCTACAGCACTGGGAGCTATTCCCCTCGTGGAGGTGGTTTTATTATAGCACTAGGAGAGCTCTCTTCCAGTGTTGGAGCCACGACTACACAGCCATGTTAAAGTGCTGCTGCGGCAGCACTTTAACGTTGGCTGTGTAGATATACCCTTTTGTGAATGACTTTCAGCTTCTTCATTTGTTGCTGTTCTTTTTAACTGACAATCCTCCATTTCCTCACTTCTAAGTTTAAACATACCCGTAAGATAGGCAGAGGCTGGGGCGGGGACAGACCAGCAAACAGTAGCAAGCCCCCCCAGTGGGAAAGAGGTGTGAGATGAAGAAGTTTCACCCGGGGTGCCAGCTGCTTTGGAACCCAACTTGTGCGCTGCCAAGCCCTATGCCTTGCCTTCCCTGTTGCTGGTTCCTGCCTCTGGCACCCCACAGCTGCCAGCAACAGGGACTGCTGCAGAGACTCCCCCAAAGAGCCCTGGCACAGGAGAAGGAAGGAGAATCCCTGGCTCTGGTTCTCCCCAGTTGCAGCCAGGTGAGCTTTCCCTCCCGCAGCTGGCTGAGGGGTGGTCAGTTTGCTTGCAGAGAGGGATGTTTGCTGCAATCCATTCTGGCTTCATGGATTTCACAACATGGGCCCCTTCCAGCAACATCTCCCCTCTGGTTAGTCGTTCCCTCTTAGTGAAGGCTGAATTATGCAGTGTGTGATTCTGCAAGCAATTACATTTAATTATATTGTTCCAACGGAGGGGACAATCACACCGGGTGCTTTCTACTGTAAATTGCGCGCCTGACATGACAGACTTGACCAATAAGAAGCAAGTGGTTACCATGATGGCACTCAAAAGCTAATGTTCAGAATCACGTGAACGTCTTCCACCCGACAAGAAGTAAAAACTGAAAGGGAGCATTTTGTTTCTAGAGAATGTAAAATATATTTAATTCAAGAGATAAATCTGATTTTTTGTTATTACTACAGTTAAACCTAGCCTATTTTGCCTATTTGTACCTAATGCTTCGGCCACTTTCTTACCGGTACGCCGTACTGGCTTACTTTCACCTCTGCTCACAAGGCATTGCAAATTTCAAGAAAATCACACAAGCATGCAGATTTTAGAGCACTTAGAAGCGTTGGCCTTTAAAAAATAAGGATAGAGAAATAATGGAAGGAGATGGCTTTTCTACATACCCATATACAAGGCTCAGAAATGTGTGATGTGGTCCATTCATCTCAATGGGATGTTCTCAGCTCAGTAAGAACACCAAGTAGACATTACATCTCAGCGCTATTGTTTCAGTTTGTAGTATGAACTTTTCCATTCATCTCAGTGGGTGTTCTCATTTCCCTTCTGTTGCACCACTATAATAAGCTATTTGGGTCATTTGAGCCAAGTTTACTTTGCAGCACATTTAATGGAAAAATCCTTTCAAAATAATTGCTTTAAGAGGAGAGGCATGTACATGGTGTATGTCTGGTACGATAGAGCATAGGACAGGGATATACTTGTCCTGCTAGTGTGCCCAACTTTCAGATTGGTGAAGAAGAAACGCTCCGCTCCTCTTTACCAGTGGCAGTAACACATTTGATATACTCCTGTGAGCCGTAGCTATCTTAATTTTGCAGCTAGCTCGACTTGCTCACCACTCTGGAGGGACAACTGAACCATAAAGCTAAGTATTCAGCTCTTTAGTCCATTCCCCAAGCAAATCCACCTGAGATGTTGCTTCCACCAAAAATAAAGTATCTATCCAGATTGTCTTAAATTACATTTTCTTCCTCCCAGGAATACTTCTAGAGTCTGCATCATACAGGTTGTCTTGGCAACTGACAAGCATCCATCCCACTAACCTCCACAATCATTAAATACCAAAATGATGTCTTATTCAGTCATTCACATGACATTTAAAATGTTTTCTCTGTAGTTGGTGTATAACTGGTTCAGAAACAGTAAACTTGAAAAAAATTGGTTGATGTGTTAACTGAAATAGGTTTTTTATGTGTTTAACAATTCTGAGGAGCTCACAAAAGACTTCTTTCTAAGCTAGTTGGGCAGTTTGGAAAATACTGAAACATATAGTAGTTTGTTTTTTTTGTTTTGTTTTATTACTTAACATTATGAAGTCGGGGGGGGGGAGAGTGGAAATAATCCATTTATTTATTTATTTACTCCTTAAAACATTTATAAAGGCATCAAATTTCACTTTAAGGAAAAATAAAATAAAAAGAATTTCCCCAAGGTTTCATTTTACACTGTTTTTCTTTTTAAATAGTTTTATTGGACATTCGCTGGGCAATTTAATAATCCGTTCAGTGCTCACAAGACCTCGGTTTAAATATTACCTCAACAAACTTCACACCTTCCTGTCTCTCTCTGGACCACATCTTGGTACCCTCTACAACAGCAGTGCTCTTGTTAATACAGGTAAAAGCTTCAACGTTATTTTCAGTGGTATGAATTCAGGATAAATATGTTCAGGAGAAAAATGAGTAGGCATCTCTTGCCTTTGAAATGTTAATAAAAGGCACTTCTAGGTCTGTGTGTATTCTTTGGATTAGGAAAATCAGGCACATTCTCACACTCTGCTTTTAGGAACAAATGGAGAAAGAGGCAAGTATAAAACCTTAATTGGAAAAAAGACAACAATTATAAGAGCACATCAATCTGTTTGAACCAGTTTTTCTGTTAAAATATTTTTCAAGGTATAACCTTCTAAGATTAGTTTATTGATAAATACCTAGCTATGATATAATTCAACAAATCTTAAAAGAAAACAAATACTATAAACAGTTAAATGCATACAGTCAATGTACAAAAACACCTGTGATCCTTGCATTCATAAAAACTAACCAACACAGTTCAAATATTGAATATCAAATGCGCTCAACAAACTGTTAGTGAACAATGGTGTTCCCACACCTTGAATACTGCGTGCAGTTTTGGTCGCCCCTCAAAAAAGATAAATTAGAAATGGAAAAGGCACAGAGAAGAGCAACAAAAATGATTAAGGGTATGGAGCAGCTTCCATATGAGGAGAAATTAAAAAGACTGGGACTGTTCATCTTAGAAGAGAGATGAATAAGGGGGGATATGAGAGAAGTCTTTAAACTTATGAATGGTGTAGAGAAAGTGAATAAGGAAGTGTTATTTACCCTTTCACATAACACAAGGACCAGGGGTCACCCCATGAAATGAATATGCAGCAGGTGTAAAACAAACAAAACAAACTACTTCACACAACACATGGTCAATTTGTAGAACTAGTTGCCCTAGGATATTGTGAAGACCAAAAGTATAACTGGGTTAAAAAAAAGAATTAGGTAAGTTCATGGAGGATGGGTCCATCAATGGCTATTATCCAAGAGGATCAGGGATGCAACCCCCTTGCTCTGCGTGTCCCTAAGCCTCTGACTACCAGATGCTGGGACTGGACGATGGGATGGATCACTTGATAATTTCCCTGTTCTGTTCATTCCCTTTGAGCTGTTTGGCATTGGCCACTGTCGGTAGACAGGATACTGGGATAGATGTTCAATTGGTCTGACCCAGTTCGGCCATTCTTGTGTTCTTAACAATCTACAGACCAAATAAACAATTAAGAAAAATGTATAATCTGTGTGCATACATTTTCTGAATAGAAAAAAGGTGAAAATTGTTGTGCATTATTTGCCCAAATATAATTTGCTGGAGTTGTGAGGATATCAGTGAAACTGAGTGGGCTTTTGAAACTTGGCATGTACAATATGTAGCCCTCAATGCATGCTTTACCGTGGTCGGGGGGAAATTTTTGCCATAAGTTATCCCAAAAAATTACACACTAAGCATGAACAACCTATTATTTGCTTTTAATATTCCAGATGATGTGAGATGTGGATATTTGAGTATTTTTATAGTCAGCAGTGAGTCTAGTTGGCTGTAGTCATCTTAATAATAAGGTTAGACCTTTCTAGGTATCATCCAGAAAGCGTTTATATCTGTAAAGAGTTGGATCGCTTGTGGTTGATCACTTCTCAAGATAACATTTTCTTACAATAACCCTCATTGCTTTACATATGTTTAATGGATTATAAATTTTAAGTTAATATTCCAGAAAACTCAAATAATTATATGTGATATAGCATTTTAGGACTGAGCATGACTAGCATTAAAACTTTGGGTATATTTATATGTGACCACTTGAGAATACCTGGTAGTTTGTTTTCTTCTGCTTTATAGCAATAACAAGGGCTTGTAAGAATTTCTGAAAAGTCATATTTAGACAGATGACTTTACTTATCAACTGGGAAAACGAGATGTTGCACAACATCCAGAAGGGTGTAATAATGAGACCTCTTCTCCATTCCTCTCCCCAGTCCAGAGAATGCCTTCCCTTTCTTTTCTGCCTACCTTCCATGAGTTTTGACCTCTGTGATTCTAAAAAGTCATTTGTTTTGGTGAGATGTGACACTTGAGTCTCTCTTATATTTTGGACAGGTTATATATTTCAGCATCAAAACATATGAAACATTGTTTTAAAAAGTTGAGAGTATGTCTGTATGTTACCTTGTGGTTAATATTTATAGACATACCTTGATATTTTGGTGAAAGAAGTTTTTCCCCTAGCACCAAGAATATTAACTTTGGTTTAACTAAGGACAGTATTCATTCTTTATTAATACATATCAGATAAGAAACAATGATGGCTGAGAGAACTATAGAATGGTTGTGGGCTTGATGATGCTAACATAAACATAAACATGAAATAAAGAGTGGGGGATGTAATGTATGGACATGTACTTTACACATTTAATTGCCGTTTAGTGATTCTTATTTTACTGCTGAAATATACTTACATACACTGTATGTAACCATACAGGTCTCTGGTTTATGCAGAAGTGGAAAAAGTCGGGTTCTTTATTACAATTGACATGTCGAGATCATTCAGACCCGCGGCAAACCTTCTTGTACAAACTTAGTAAAAAAGCAGGTAAGCTTTGTTCATGTTGTTCATCTCATAGGCAAGTAAGTACAGGATGTCAATGAAAAGAAAAATATAGAAAATATGTTTTAGAGAAATAATTGCATGTTCTACCATTCTGTCATCTCTACTGTCCATTATTTGTCTATACTAAGTATTACTTCCGAAATAAATCAGACACTGTGTTTGTACTGTGGTAGGTAGATCATCAAGGAACTTTCTTTCTAATTAATGAACAAACTAGCCGACCTGTATTTGGGGCTGATCTTGCCCCAGTGTTGTCTGTGATTTAAGTGAGAGTAAGATTGAATGCATTATACAGTCGTGAAGGACCAAAAGCAGGGGTTACGTCTTTTTATTTCTAGAGCTGTTTGATAACCTAGCAAACCACTTACACTTTGTCTTGTAGGTGCAGAATTTTGACATCCTAACATGATTTATTTATTTAAACTTTATTTGGCGTATGCAATCCGGTAAAGCTAAACCAGAACATTCTTATCAATGATGTTCAAGACATGAATACCTCTAGGAAGTTGAGTCATTTTGCAGTCCTCAGCAATATGTGTCATGGTTTGTGGCTGCCCACATTGACATAGAGAACCATCTCTAAAACGCCACCAAAATTTTGCTGCAGCACAAATTCCATGTCTGGTACAAAACCAGTTCAGAAGGCTTCATTGCCTCCATGGTAAATCAAACCCGGGTTGACGTTGAATGGGGTCAGATACAAGATAATTATTTGTCACTTTCTCTGCAGACCATGGAGCTCACTACGTATCCTCTACTATAAATCCTTCACCCAGTAAACTTATCCACACAAGGAGATGTGAGGGCAGATGACCATGTGGTGGATTAAACAAGTATTTTAATTAACAGTAGATGTGGCATATTACACAATTTCGTCACGAGCTTTGCTACACTTTCCTGTCTATGAACACTGGGCAGAGCAATATTGCAGTGATAGAGTAAGTGTGCCTGAATATGCATGGTGGAATTAAGTTGTATGTCGATCATCTTTGTGTGAGATGAGTGAGCACATACTGAAGCGTAGTCCTCCGCCACTGAGTAACAGAGTGCCAAGGCTGAAGTGTGTAATGTTTGGGCGTTGACGCCCCGTGTTATTCCAGCCAGTTTTCCAAGCAGGTTGTTGAGCATTTTGACCTTAGTTGCTGTCTTTGTAAGATGGTCACAATGTCCAATGTTATGCCTAGATAGACCAGGTGTGAATAATGCTTTATTTGTTAACATTGAGAACTATGACAGGTTTCAGAGTAGCAGCCGTGTTCGGCTCACTTGTGCATGAAGTAAGTGAAAGACACTTGACACAGTCTTACTTCCACCGACGACAATAATTGGCCGTAGCTGCCATATCTGCATTCAGAACACTCTCAAGTATGTCAAAGGAGTGTGACTGAGTGCCGAGACATATGTCTGCATAAACAAACTTACAAGACCTGATATATGGTAGGTCCTTCAAATACAAGTTTAATAACTTTAGAAATAATCGTGATCCTTGCAGGAGGCCGTTCTTCTGGTGCCTCCAAGCACTTGTTCTATCACCAATATGCACATGGAAATGGTGATTTCTCAAAAGCAGAGCCATCACACATACTAATCAACTTGGCATAGTTCTAGACAATTTCACCAAAAGGTCTGTGTGCCAAACCGTATCATATGCTGCAGTCAGATCAAGGAAAGCTGAACCAGTCTTCAGCTTATGTCGCTTCCTCCTATTAGGTAATAAAGGTAATAATTGGAGATATACCAATCTCCTAGAACTGGAAGGGACCTCGAAAGGTCATCGAGTCCAGCCCCCTGCCTTCACTAGCAGGACCAATTTTTGCCCCAGATCCCTAAGTGGCCCCCTCAAGGATTGAGCCTGGCAAGCAGCATCCAATGATTCTATAAGATGGTCAGCAATCTCCGGATTACCTGACTACTCATACTGCCTCAGAAAGTCTGTACAATCCTTGTTCAAACATGGAATGCACACTGGTTGGAAGCTGCATGGATATGTTGCACTTGCAGCTTTAAAAATGGCACAACAGAAGTGACAGTTTATATCTTCCATGGAGATGATGTTTAATGGGATGGTTACAATGCTCCGTTCTAAATACTCTTTAAAGGAGCCCCAATCTGCCTTCTGGAAGTTCCATCTAGGCTTTGGAATGCTCCTATAATCGGAAGACGCATTCCCATCTGAATCTACGATGGACAATGTTGGCTGTGTGGAAAATTACAGTACAGTACATGCCACTGGCTGTGGGTGATTGGCAAACGACGTGACCCAGCACAGGTCTGGGCAGTAGTCCCTATGCCAATGTGCTGAATGGAAAGTGCCATGCTGCTTAGTGTCATAGACCAGTGCAAGATCATTATTAATTGCCCACCCCAACAGTTCATCATTTGGGTCTGCAGTCGCATACCCCCACTTGCTATGATGACTATTAAAGTTGCCAACCTATACTGCTGGATGCTTATGTCTTGGGAGGACTTGTGAACCCCATGTTTCATTCGGTGGCTTATATACATATGCAATTTGAAACCCAGCAACTTCAGTTGCGTTGCAAAAGAGTGAAAATTCAATATGGACAGCATCCGATATATCAATATGGATGTATGTGGCTCTACCATGTTTCAGTTATCTTAAACTGATGTGCTTCATTCAGCACAATGTGAGTTTCATGTAGACAAATGATGTCAGTCAGAACTTCCTTTGCCAGAACACCAATAAGTTCCCACTTGGCGGCAGACAATCCTTCAACGTTCAGCTGGAGGACCTTAAGTACCAGACCTATGACTAGAAAATCATTGTCAGGAACATGTTTGACCAGTTGACTGAAATTCGTGATAATCCTTAAATTTGATCTACTAGTTAGATAGTCTGTTTCTCCAGACCGCAGATGAGCTGCAGCGGGATACTTAACGGGGACACATCGTGAACACCGATCCATTGTCTCCCAGAAAAACTTTGTAATATTTTATATCAAGATTCTGTACCTCAATAGTTTTTCTTAAATCTTTTTGCCCTTCAATTACAAGTTTATTCTGGGTTTGAGTTCTTGAAACTTATTAGCATTTTTAAATCTGCAGATGAGGATTGAGAGACAACAGGATAATTCAGAAGGAAAAGAGTCCAAGTTTGTGCTTATTAGCTTTTGTGTTTTCGGTTACTCTAGAGACAAGCCAATATATGTTGGAGGGATTTAAACCATTATTAACCCAATGAAATTTTCCTGCTATCATAATTTTATGAGGTTATTACAAACATGATGATCAGTTTTCTAATGCTGCTGTTCTCTTGATGCTAATTTTAAAAATGCTGCCGTTGCTTTTGGGAATAATATCCTTAAAATCTGCCTATCCTGTCTTTAGCAGTCACAGTCTGTTGGGAAAATAACAGAGCAAGGCACAGATTATCCAACAGTTCATAGAATGTATTGGAGACAATTTTTTATTTCAGAACATGGAGAAAGCTACTGGTGGAGAGGCTGTGTTAGATTTTATTTTGACAAATAGGGAGGAACTGATTGAGAATTTGAAACTGGAAGACAGCTTGGGTAAAAGTGATCATGAAATGGTAGAGTTCATGATTCTAAGGAATATTAGGAGGGAGAATAGCAAAATAAAGACAATGGATTTCAAGGCAGACTTTAGCAAACTCAGGGAGTTGGTAGGTAAGATCCCATGGGAAGCAAATCTAAGGGGAAAAACAGTAGAAAACAGTTGGCAGTTTTTCAAAGAGACATTATTAAGGGCACAAGAGCAAACTATCCCACTGCGTAGGAAAGATAGGAAGTATGGCAAGAGACCACCCTAGCTTACCTAGGAGTTTTTCAATGATCTAAAAATCAAAAAAGAGTCCTACAAAAAGTGGAAACTAGTATTACAAAGGATGACTATAAACAAATAACACAAGTACATAGGGACAAAATTAGAAAGGCCAAGACACAAAATGAGATCAAACTAGCTAGAGACATAAAGGGTAACATCATTAGAAGCAAGAAGACCAAGGACAGGGTAGGCCTTTTACTCAATGATGAGGGGGGAAACAGTAACAGAAAATGTGGAAATGGCAGAGGTGCTTAATGACTTCTTTGTTTCGATTTTCACCAACAAGGTTGGGGGTGATTGGACATCTAGCAGTGAATGCTAGTGAAAATGAGGAAGGATCAGAGGCTAAAATAGGGAAAGAACAAGTAAAAAATTACTTAGACAAGTTAGATGTCTTCAAGTCTATTACTAAAATACTCCGAAGATTATTTTTCTTTTTGAATGTGAAAGGTTAGGTAATTAATCACAATATATTAAAGTATATCATTTCACTGATCGTTTCAGGTCAGTCCATACTAACTGTGCTTTGTCTATGTCTCTTGCTCACAGTGCTCCAAACTCTCAGTTTTGACTGCTTCAGAGACCCAGCTTGATCTTGGTCCATTGGCTAAGAGCTCATCAGTCAGAGAACTGTCTCTATCCCAGAAGTCTCCTGCCTTTGTAGGCAAGCTCTGGTTTACCTGGGAAGTGTCACTTTCCCCTGATATTGATTTGACTTGTCCTTTCTGGCCAAGTCTCTTGCATGGCCAAATACCTACCTATCTACCTACCTCAGATTTCCAAATACCATACAGTGTGAAAATTTAAAGTCAGCTGCATTTTAAAAGGCTTATTAGACTCTCCCACCTGACTTATTAAGGGCTGAGTAGTTCAGTTGTCTGGATCATTTGATAATTACCTGTTCTGTTCATTCCCTGGCATTGACTACTGTCAGAAGACAGGATACTGGGCTAAATGGACCATGGGTCTGACCCAGTATGGCCATTCTTATGTTCAGACATCATCACCTCAAACAATGTTGATGATTCAGTTGAAGACCTAGGAGCAGATCCTCATCTGGTGTAAATTATCATAGCTCCATTGCAGTTGAGAATCTACCCGCTACTGCAAGCGGCTGCAGAGTTTTGGCCTACTTTGAACTCCTTCTCTGATGATTGTTAGTGTTACCATATCTGGTAGAGGCTTTGACTGCCATAAAACAAAAATCTCTTGGATTACCGTTTTTTAAGGAAAACCTCTCTGAATAATCCTCAGAAGAACCTGTGCATCTTTTGTTACAGTATGACAAAACCATTCAAAATGTCCCATCCACTTTCCTATGAAAAGTGTGCAGACCTTAATCTTAATTGTAGAGGAAATGAAGGTATACCAGCTATCATCTCTCAGTAATACCCATTCACCTCCAGATACCTGATTTACCCATCCAACATAGCAGTTGCACAAGCTTCTAGCAGACAAGGCAAAGCTATGGTGCATATGAGTTTACTTGCCCATCTCTGTGAGCCTTTTTTCAAAAAGTAGAATTCTACAAGATGGGTTAATAACCACCCCCTGTCCTCTTAAAGGAAATAATAAGCCCCCTCTCCTCTTAAAGGAAACATTATATGAATAAAGATACTCATCCATACCAAAACTGAAGGTAGAGCCATACGTAGGTTCCAGCAAATACAGTACTTACTGGGAAAGGGAGGGATCAGGTTCAGTCCAGGACATCCTCTGAAGACCTAATAACAGAATGAAATTCTTTGTTCAAATATAATTAATAATAATGTGCTGCTTTACCCAGAGCACAGGTATGATCCTGCTGATGATATTTCTGTTTCTGGAAGCTTACATGTCTTTATAATTCAGACTTCATTGAAGCTTTCAGATTATATAACGGAACTGAAGGAACCAAACAAACTATCCCTGTGAAATAGTAAGGGATGGCATGCACATACAGTACATAATAGCATCAGTGCCTGGTCTCTACATAAAACTGTACATATATGGTTTTCAACATTAAGGAATACCTCTGCCCTCAGATGCATGGTAGATGTGTTTGAACCTAAAGAATAGAGAAAAAAGTGGCAAAAAATAGAAGAAAGGAGAAGAAAAGTGGCTAGAAGGCCATCGTGCCAAACTCCCAACCAAATACACCTGTATAAGCATATTCTAGAGGTAACTGGGGACGGGCAGGGAAAACCAACCCATATGACAAGTATAGTAATCATAATGTAGTTCTAGAAAAAATGACCAGATTAAATTGTAATCAGTGTACTCTTAAACATCAGAGGTATTCTCTCATACTTAGCCATGCACATCAGGGCGTAGGAACCCTTTTGTTTTTTCTAGTTTGTAGGATTACTATTTTTTTTTTTCGTTCCAGGACAGTTCTCAGGAACCATTTCTTCTCTGCTTATAGAAATCTTAGTGTTTCTATAAAGATATGATCTGTGCAGGATTCTCACTCCTAGATCTCACTTCCCTAATGCATGCAGACAGAGCTCTTACAGGTTTATTGGTATCTAAGGGCAGTGATAGTGACATGTACCATGACCCCCAAACTGGTGGTTGCTCACAAAATCACCATCTGCCCTTGAAACCTTCCATTAACTTTCTTCTTGACCAAGGTTATTAAGGAAGCTCCCTGTCTGGGGCATGCTGGGATCCCCAGGATTTAAACACTCTCTTTCCTGCTAGGAAGCTATCTTGTACTGCTGCAGCCAAGATCTTGTGTACTCATGGGTGGCGTGTGACCCACCTATTCGGGGAGGCTAGCCCCCAGCCCCGCCCCTTCTGCCTGAGGCCCCGCCCCTCCCACCCCAGAGCCTCAAGCTCTCCACCACAGTCGGAGGAGCCCTTCCTCAAGTCCCAGCCTGCCAATCAGCCCGAGCCACCGTCCCCCTCCCCCCAAGCACCCTTAGCCCCTGGAGTGCTGGGCGGGCGGCCCGAGCACCCCCAAGCCCCGGATGGCCCCAGCACTGGCTGCTCCAAGCACCAGCACCAGCCCCCCTGAGTCCCCGCCCGCTTCTAGGAAGAGGAGCAGACTGGGCTCAGGCCATGGGGGAAGAGCGGGAAGCAGGAAGGTTAGTTCAGTCAGGGAGGATGAGGCCCAACTGCTAGAAGAGGGCCTCATCCTCCCTGATTGAACTAACCTCGTTATCAGTAGCCTGATTCTTGCCTGCATATTTATACCTGCCTCTGGAAATTTCCACTACATGCATCCGACGAAGTGGGTGTTCACCCATGAAAGCTCATGCTCCAATACGTCTGTTAGTCTATAAGGTGCCACAGGACTCTTTGCTGCTTTTACAGATCCAGACTAACACTTCTACCCCTCTGATACTATTTTGAAATATAAAGTTGTATTTAAATTAAATTTTTAAAAATCCAATTTAAATAAAAAATCAGATTATTTAAAAAAAATTTAAACCATTGATTTTTATCCACCCTGGTCCATGCAGAGAAAGATGACTGCAGACACGCTTGCTGCAGATATCGTGTGTAAGGTGTCATATCTATCTGGAGATGTCACCCCCACACTACCTGACTTTGTGAAATACATCAAATCCCTCCTCAGGGCATCTTGAGAGAGTCTACTAAATTCTCTCAAAATCTATCACAGAGTGTTTGAAAGGAAAATCTTCAAAGCAAACATCTAGGGCAGTGGTGGACAACCTGCGACCCACGGGCTGCACGCGGCCCATCAGGGTAATCCACTGGCGGGACACGAGACAATTTGTTTATATTGACTGTCCGTAGGCACGGCCACCCGCAGCTCCCAGTGGCTGCGGTTCGCCATTCCCAGCCAATGGGAGCAGCGGGAAGTGGCACGGGCCACAGAATGTCCTGGCCACCGTTTCCCACACCTCCCATTGGCCGGAAACAGCGAACTGGGAGCTGCAGGTAGCCGTGCCTGCAGATGGTCAATGTAAACAAACTGTCTCGCGGCCACCAGCGGATTACCCTGACAGGCCCTAGGCAGGGCCGGCTTTAGGAAGTGCGGGGCCTGATTTGAATAGTTTCGATGGCAGGTCCTTCACTCGCTCTGGGTCTTGGGTGGCACTGGAGGACCCGCCGCCGAAGACCCGGAGCGCTGCCAGGTGAGTAAAAATTAAAAAGGCACCTAAGTTAGGTGCTCTTCTTTAGGGCATGGGGCCCTCTTAGGCGCTGGCGCGGGGCCCAATTCAGGGGAATCGGCCTAAAGCCGGCCCTGGCCTTAGGTTGCTCACCACTGATCTAGAGGGCAGTTCTTAAGCTGAGCACTGGACTCAGGGTTGAAGCAAACCCAACTGCCCACTAGGGCTTGCAGGGCAGCTTCAGAAAAAAACACTCAGTTGTCCTGCATCTAAACCATTTAAACTGGTGATTGTCACAACAATTTGAAAGACTGTTCATGAGGGCGTGGACTTGTCTTGGTATTAATCCCTTTGATTTGATTTGAGTGATCGGTGGAGGGAGCTTCTGCCTCCAGGATATATGTTCCTAGAGCCACTTGGCGGTAAATCTCTGAATTCCATCAGAAAGTGCATAAAAAAATTGAGAAGCTTTTTGGAGTCGAGTGTGGATGTCTCTCTCCAGAAAGCAAAAGCCCACCGTGTGTTCTTTTCGGTCTGTGGGCCTCAGGCATCCCCTATTGCGTGGGTGGGAAAAGCCTAGTCTTTCAAAAGACAACTTTCACTTTGGTTGCATTCTTTCAAGAAGTCTCTTTTTTCACTATTTTTGAAAGGTATTTGGGTTTTGGACTATAATTTCTGGCTGTTTGAAAAAGTTCAGGGTTCTTGGAAGGGTTGAAATGTAACTTGATTGGATATTATTTTTTTAGCTCTAATGAATGAAATTAATCTCCTTTCCTTTTTTACAATATCTAATAATAAATCAGACTCAGGTTTCTGTTTGGAATTTTTTATTATGTTTATCTTGCAGAAAATTTCAAATGATGCATCTTGTTTATATTTACCATTTCTTTCCCTTCCTATAGGTCTTCATTACTTCAAAAACATAGTGCTAGTCGGATCCCTGCAGGATCGTTATGTTCCTTATCACTCTGCTCGCATAGAGATGTGCAAAACAGCTTTGAAAGATAAACAATCTGGTAATAAATGAGTAGCCTGTGAAGTCTCTGTGTGTTTTAGACCATGGATAGCTGTATAACAAATGTCAAAATAAATAAACCGTTATTTTTCAAATAATTGAATTTTCTATGTAAGATTTTTTTTTTAACTTAAACAGTGATATTGTAGAGCCTTGACCATATCCCCATTGAAATCAGTCAGAAGCCTTGCTGCTGACTTTGGGAGTAGAATGGTGTCAGTAATTTAAAAAAAAAAATGTGGCAGATTTTGTTTAGCAGAGGCCCAATTCCATACTAGCAGTGAAAAGAAAGTTAATGATCCTTCCTAAGTCGGAAAAATGTATGGTTATAGTTCATGATGAGATATTATGGCACATTTATACTATAGCATTATCCATCTGAAAAGTAAATAGACAAAATATTCTGGAGTTATCATAAATTAATACTGGAAAAAATACTATTTCACTATGAAATGCGAACAGTAACATGTATGGGTTATAAGATTATTTTTTTTTAAAGTCTATGGAAATTAGATTTCAAATGTTCTCTTAGTAGGGAGACAATATAAAATAGGTCTCTGTTTTCTAGAATGTGTTCATATTTTCATATTCAGGGACACATAACTGTAGCTTATTCTGGGTGATGCATGTAATACAATTTTTTTGGTTGTTTGTTTTTTTTTACAGGACCAATTTATGCAGAAATGATCCAGAACCTGCTTCTGCCAGTTCTTCAAAACAAGGAATGTAATTTGGTCCGTTACAATGTCATCAATGCATTGCCCAATACAGCCGATTCTCTCATAGGGAGAGCTGCACACATTGCTGTTCTTGATTCAGAAATATTTTTAGAAAAGTTCTTTCTGGTTGCTGCCCTAAAATATTTCCAGTAGAAGAAAAGCATTGTAAGAGACTTGACTATTACCTCATTAACAGATGAATCAAATAATGTGTGGTATTGAAGTATAGCTGCAGCTGTATTGTAAGAGATATTTATACTTTTGTATGGAAGATAATTTATATCATCCATGTTTAGAGCTTTTTTAACATCAACTTTACTTTTTAGGTAATGTGGCTGTGCAATATTTTTTTATTTGATTCTTTTTACTTTTCTATTACTTTTTCTTAATTTTGGGGTACCTAATTGAGTGGAGATTAAATTACAGTATGTACATTTGGTTGGTTTATTATTGGTTCTTAGACTACAAAAGTCAATGCTATATGGCTACATTTTAATAGAGGCATGGATGCCAAAATAAATTGGAATTTAAAAATTCTAATAAAGTATTATGCATCTGATTGTTATATTTTAGCGTTGTAGAAAGTCTAACTGGAAAAAACAATTAGCTGCTAAAATATCATACATTGAAAACAGCTATATCTGAAATCCTGGTAAAGACCATTCTTTTAATGAGCAAACAGAGTCGTCTGTTCAGATATCACTACATCCTAATAATTTTCTATAAAATCATCATCATTATTAAACATGTTATGCCTGTGGAAATACATTTTCTACTGATGATCTCAAAAACATGTTGGTTTACATATTCACTTACATTACTGGAACTTTAGTGTTCAGAAGTAAGCGGCAATTAGGGATTTTTGAATGTTTAACTAAACGACAGCTGCCTTCTAATAATTGGGGTTTTGCAAATTAAATAAAATTGCTCTTACTCTGTCAGTTCAGTTCTTCAAATGAACCTTTTACATGGACTTCCTTGTATGTACGTAAAATAAGTAAATGTAATAAATTGCTGCAATACTTTTATGAATTTACATAATTTTTAAATATTCTTAAAATGTTTTGTTGATTACAAAGTATTGTAAATATAAATCAAGGTATCTTGAAATGGAACAAAATTATAAACTTTACATGTTTAGTGATGCAGATAAAATGTTTTTGATATACAGGAATGTTAAAGGTCTGTTGACTTTTTACTGGTGCTGAATAGCATTGAGTTCAATTCCTCCTCCCTACCCCTTTATCTGTTTAAAACAGTAATGCACTAAATGTGGAAAGGAGGTAATATGTGCATTCACTAGTTGTAATGAACAGAATTTTTTGAAAAATATAAATTGGTTGTATAACTAATGCATGTTTATTTTTAGCATTGTGTTATTGCATCTGGTGTTAATAAAATGAACAAATGACTCTACTAGAAAATTAAAGAAACTGAAATCTTTTGCTAGTTTCCAAAATGTTGGGAGGCTGTATATATTTTGTATTATTTCACTCAGCTATATCAATAAGAGTTTATAATTAAGTAACCTTGCATTTTGATAGGGTTTGTTCTTGTAATCTTTGTAAAATTATTTTTAATCTATAGTTTACAAACTTCAAAAGACCACCTTAGACTAGTCAGCAATGCAGCCATTTGATCACTTCAAAGAATGTTGTATTATTGAGTTGCATGAGGCAAGTCCTTATGATACTGACAGAGAATACAATAATTAATACATTCATCTGTGAAAATGGCTATTTTATTAGTGGTTATAAATAGTATTTTACACTCAGATTACTCTAACATTTTATTTTACATTCTAGTAAATGTTTGAATTATTTTCAGAGTTATTTTTGTCAACAAGAAACCAAATATTTTGGCCATCAGTAGACTGCAATATTTCGTTTAGGGACCTACTCTAGTAAATAGTTTTGCCTGGTTCATGTTGATCAAATTAAACCATTTTTAACACATGAGGAGAAAAAGTTTTAAAACCTGTTAGAAGATGCTTCTTTAGACCTGGCCATAGCATGGCAAACTAAAAGTGTATCGCATTCCAGTGGAGTTAATCCAGCAGAAGACAGTGCAGCCACACATCTACTTCCTGTACAATGGCAGATTTTTAAGCAGAGTTGGACCTAGTTTATATTCGTATGACAAGGAAAACGGATGTTGCAGGTAGTAGGATGGTACTGGTAATTCCGTAGGCCCTATTCTTTTGAGACAATACTGAACCAATGTCCCTACATGGTCTAAGATGGCACTATGCTACTACTGGAGGTACCTTTAGAATGAGAGAAAAAAAAGAAGATCCATAACACCTTTTTCCATGAATCCAGCAGTCTGTTGACAGCCATATTTTACCTTTGTCACTGAAAAAAACTCCCATTAATATGACTGGGAGATCTGCATATAGAATGAGAGTAGTGCATCTAAATATTTGGGTGAATTATTCATTTTGTGCTTGAATCCTCTTTCAAAGTTAATCCAGTTGTAACAAGTCTTATCTGAAATATTTGGAGAGCACACCCCTAGTTGCTGAAACAAGACACTTGTTTGGGATGTCCTGAAAGATCTGAGAAAAAGCCAATCCCCTGGTTCTTCTTTGAGTGCTTGCTCATGTCCATTCCATTGTAGGTGTATGTGCTCACCACATGCACCGGCGCCAGAAGTTTTTCCGTCAGAAGTATTTATAGGGTACCAGCTCTGGCACCCTCTGGAGTGACATGTGTATGTAAGGGGCGCCACCAGCTCCCGCTGCCCTCAGTTCCTTCTTACCACCAGTGACGGTGCTGGAACATCTCCTTGCCTTGGCAAGCCTAGTTGTGAACTTTTTGTATATAGTTGCTAAAAATTTTGCTAGTTTTATAGTACCCTTAGTATAGAGTTAGTGATAGTTTGTTAGTCCTGAACGGGACTTTAGCCTATGGACACGCATGCCCTGGTCTCCAGGCTTCAAACCTTGTGACTGTTGCAAGAAACCCATGCCAGTCAGTGATTCCCATAGAAGCTGTCTGAAGTGTTTAGGGGAAACCCACATTAGCAACAACTGTCGCATCTGCAAGAGCTTCAGACCGTGGACCAAAAAGGAGCAGGACATTTGTCTCCAAGCACTCCTTCATTGGCCTCAGAGCCAACCAGATCAGACTTTGCTCCTAGCACCATGGCCCTGGTGTGGAGTGCGCCGCCAGCACCAGCCTCACACTGGCACCGATCCCCATCCCCAGTACCAGCTAAAAAGCAAATGCCAGGATGGGATGTTCTCCTACATCCTGTAAAAGGAAAGAGAGAGACAGAGGAGAGCAAAGACCAGCACAGGCCAGCTCTTCCCCTTCAGATGGTGGCCAGGTGCCAACTCCCACTGAGTGGTCAAGCCGACTCCAAGACCTGCCCACCGCCCCAGGAAGCAGCAGAGGCACTCGGCACCTGGCGGTGCCATCCATGCTGGAGGCCTTTCAGGCCGCTAAAGACGTTCTGTCCCTGCTGGTGCTGCCCATGCTGGCCACGGAGGTGCCATATTCAAGGGGTAAACTTGCCTTGGGACTCTTTCAATGGTCCCCATCAGTGCAGCACTGCTCCTCGCTGCAGGGGTGCCCCACCAGGGCTTGCCTGAACAGCGCCACCAGCCCCCAGACATGGGTCAACTTGCCTGCTAGAGTTTCCGGCGTCAGTCCCCAGACTCAAGGCAACATTCATCAGACTCTAGGAGTCAATCGCCAGTGGGCTGGCGCAGAGGCGTGGCTCCAGTCCCCAGAGCCCTGGTGCCAGGAGTGCCCAAGCTGCTCTCTCAGCTCATGGCACCGCTCCGGAGGGTCAAGACGCCGGTCCCTGGAGCCCCATCACAGGTTACCGGATTGCCGGTACAGTTCACCATGGGCGCATCCATCGACGGTCTCTGATATGTCGGTCTTCTCGCTCCCGCTCTACAGAGTAGCAAGGAGGAGACACTGCCCGCAGGCCAGGGCTACCCATCGGGGGCATTGGCATTCCCTGATGGGCCACCAGTGGCAGTCTGGTCCCAGGGCCACTGGCCTGCCCCCAGCAACTGCCCTCTGGAACGCTTGGGGATATCCCCACCCATCGCTGGGGCATAGGTCGGCCTGGGGGGCATCCAACAGACAATCGGTGACAGTCTCTCGCCCACCCCTGACTTGGACGCGGAGTCAGAGCAGGTTTCCCAGGACCAGCCAGCCTCGGCTGAGGCTCCCACAGCAGATGTGGCGGAATTGGTAGACCCACCTGTACCCGCCTGCTCATCATCTTCTCCTGATGAGGTAATACTGGGGCCTTCTCACCCAGTTCCTCAGGACGATGCCAGGGCCCACCAGGAGCTCCTGAAGAGGGTTGCCTCAAACCTGGGGCTGGAAGCCAAGGAGCTGTTGGAGCCCTAGTGCAGAAGCCCCCTCTAGGGTGGCATTGCCAGTGCATGAGGGAGTGGTGAAAATTACTAAGGCCCTGTGGCAGACATTTTCGTCTGTGCCCCCATCTCCAAGCGGGCAGAAAGAAAATACTATGTCCCCGCTAAGGGGTATGAGTATCTTTATACCCACCCTCCCCCAAGTTCACTCATTGTGTCAGCAGCCAATGAGCACAATAGACAGGACCAATCGAGATCGGTGCCTAAAAACAAGGAGGCAAAGAGGCTCGATCTCTTTTTGGTAGAAAAATTTATTCTATATCCAGCTGAGAGTGGCCAACCATCAGACCTTGCTTGGCTGTTATGATTGTAATATCTGGCAGTCCATGGCTAAATTCTCAGACTCGCTCCTAGAGGAACCAAGGAAGGAATTTCTGGCTATCTTTGATGAGGGCAGGGCGGTGGCCAGGGCAGCCCTCTAAGTGGCCTCAGATGCAGCCGACTCTGCAGCCCAGACTTATGGCTTTGGCCATTTCGATGAGGTGGGCTGTCCTGGTTGCAGTTGTTGGGCCTTTCGATGGAGGTTCAACAATCCATCCAGGACTTCCCATTTGATGGCCTGGCACTGTTTTCCAAGCAAACAGATAGTAAATTGCATGGCCTGACAGACTCAAGGGCTAGCTTGCACTGCCTAGGCCTGTACACACCGGGGCCAACAAGGAAGCAGTTTAAGCTATAGCAAAGCTAGAGGTTCAAGAGCCATCCTTGATCAGAGCCCTCCTGCAAAAAAGGCACGAGCTATAAGTTCCAGTAAGGCCATCAGCCGGTATGCTCTGCTCACTCGAATTTCACCCATAACCAACCAGGTGGTAAGCAGGCATTTTGAGAGTGCGCTCAAAGGCGATCTTCCAGCCTGTGTCCTGGATCCTGCTCCTCTATTATTTTACAAATACCTGTTTCCCTTCCTCCCTGCCTGGGCCGCTATAATATCGGACCGATGGGTCCTCAGCACAGTAGCAGGGGGATATACCCTCCAGTTTATTTCTATCCTCCCCCCTGTCCTGTCCCTCTTCAGGGACTCTTCTCAGGAGTATCTGCTCACTCAGGATCTCCAGGGCCTTCTGAAAATGTGAGCTGTGGAGGGAGTTTCACTACATTTAAGGGGGAAAGGATTTTACTGCTGCTATTTTTTAATCCCGAGAAGTTGAAGTTCTGCATGGTCTCTCTGACCTCCATCTTTCCTTCCCTGGATCCAGTAGACTAATAGGCTGCCCTCAACTTGAAAGATGCTTACTTTCACATATTGATATTCCACAGTTCTTACGTTTTGTAGTTGGGATCACCCATTACCAATTTGTGGTGCTCCCCTTTGGTCTAGCAACAGTGCCAAGAGTGTTTATGAAATGTGTGTTGGTGGTGGCAGCCTACCTCAGATGTCGGGGTATCCAGATTTACCCCTGCCTCAATGACTGGCTCATCAAGGGCTGGTCCAGGTCCAGTGCAGCATCAAGATGCTACAAGCCACTTGTCAAGATCTGGGCCTGCTGATAAACAAACAAAAATCAACATTAATCCCTGTCCAAGGATATAGAGTTTATTGGAGTGGTACTCGACTCTACCCGAGCCAGAGCATTTCTGCCAGAGGTCAGGTTCAGGGCAATGTCTGATCTCATTGCCAGCATCACCACTCACCGTGGCCTGAGTCTGTCTCAAATTATTGGGTAACATGGCAGCATGTACGTATGTTGTCCGCCAAGCGAGACACAGGCTGCACCCCCTCCAAATGTGGCTGGTGTCGATCTAGACATCACCTGGACAAGCTCATCACAATCCCTCCAAGGGTACTTACCTTTCTGCAATGGTGGATGTTGCTGATGGAAGGAGTGCCATTTGCAAGTCCGTGACCCACGATCTCCCTGGTTCTTCTTCGAGTGATTGCTCCTATGCATTCCAGTTAGGTGTGCGTGCCGTGCGTGCACGGCATCTCGGAACTTTTTTACCCTAGCAACACCGGCGGGCCAGCTGGGCGCCCCCTGGAGTGGCGCCGCTATGGCGCTGAATATATACCCCAGCCGGCCCGTCCGCTCCTCAGTTCCTTCTTACCGCCCGTGACGGCCAGTTGGAACTGTGGAGTGCTCTCTGTCCTCCACTACCCTAGCTTTCGCTAAAGGTTTTTTGTATATAGATAGTTGTTATAGTTAGTTAGTTAGGTTTAGTGTTAAGGTTAGGGGGGTTTCCCCTCCCTTTCCTCTCCCGGTGCGGGCTCATGCCCAAGGCACCGGGCTTTAAGCCCTGCGCAATCTGCCAGAGGCCTATGCCCATCGGGGACCCGCACAACGCCTGTCTTCGTTGCCTCGGCGAGGGCCATCGGACAGACAAGTGTCAGATCTGTTTTGCCTTCAAGCCGAGAACACGTAAGGAGCGGGACTATAGACTTAAGCAGCTCCTCATGGAGGCGTTGTTACAGCCCCCGGCACCGGTCGCGCCGGCACCGAGAGCCTCATCGGTGCAGAGCGCACCGGCTGCTCCAAGCCGTTCCGGCACCGCGGCGCCGCAGCCTCAGCCGGCGGCTCCGAAGACCCGGCACCGCTCCCTTTCGCCTGCTAGGAAGCGCAGGCTGGCGAAGGCGATCGCTAAGTCCCGCGCTGAGGACTCAGCCAAAACTGTTGCGCCACCTGCCACTCCCGCGGTGGCCGTGCACCAGGCGGGCACCGGGCCGTTGACTCCGGCGCCGCAAGGGCCGTCGAGTCCGGCACCGCCACGCTGCCCGGCACCATCCGCGGTTGAGCCACGACTGCCGTCGACGCCGGAGACTTTCTCCGCGGCGTGTGAGCTGATACAGCTCGTAGAGGCACCGAGCCTCCGGCCCCCGGCACCGCCGGTGCGGGCTGTCGCGTCTGCAGGCAAACCGGCAATGATGATCCGGCCGCCCTCCGCGGACCGCCGGCACAGATGACGCTCCCGGTCCCGCTCCCAGTCCCGACGAAGGTCGCCATCCCGCCGATCTCGCTCTCGGCACCGCTCGCCGTCCCGGTACCGGTCGCCATCCCGACGCCGGTCGGAGTCCCGGTACCGTTCGTCATCCCGGTACCAGTCGCACTCTCGGCACCGATCCAGGTCCCGATCGCCGTCGCGTCGGCACCGTCGGAGGTCTCAGTCCCGGCACCGTTCCCGGCACTGCGACTCTCGCAGCCATTCCCGGCACCGCAGATCCCGCTCCAGGTCGAGCTCCCGGCACCGGTCGAGCTCCCGGCACCGCGGTGGCCGTCGGTCTCGGTCACCGTCCCGGTACCAAATGGACAGACACTGTTTCTCGGCACCGTCTGCGGACAGACTACCGCCTTCGGCGGTACAATCCGTCAGCGCCTCAGCACCTCCTTGGCCATCCCGCCCGGCATCGGTGGCCTCCGGCACGGACAGTAATGCACACTTGCCACCGACCCCTCACGGTAATCCTCAAGGGGCTCAAAAGTGGGGCTTCTGGGTTCCCTGGGCCCAGTATGAAGCGCAGGGGGTACCGTTTCCCCCGAGAGACTCGGCCTCCGAGCGCAGGGCCCCCGAGGCAACGGTTAGCCAGGCGGCCCCTTCGCCTCGACGTGAGCCCTCCATTCCGCCGGACCGCCGGTCCTCCGTGCAGCACGACCCAGCCGAGGCGCAGTCAGCAGCCCCTGCAGAGGAGGCCGTCGTGCCGGGCTTGTCCTCATCGTCCTCCCCGGACGAGGCGGTGGCCGGTGCTTCGACCAAGGAGCCGCCGCCCATTGACTTGAAGGCCCACCAGGACCTGCTTCGCCGGGTGGCGACGGCCATGGATCTCCCAGTAGCGGAGGTCCAAGAGGACGAGGACCCTATTACCAACGTGGTTGGTGCGGACGCTCCCGTGCGGGTGGCGTTGCCCTTTGTGAAAACAATCCAAAAGAACGCCACCACGCTTTGGCAAACACCCGCTTCCATCCCTCCCACGGCCCGAGGGGTCGAGCGTAAATACTCAGTTCCCCCTACGGGCTATGAGTACCTTTATACCCACCCGACCCCGGACTCCTTGGTGGTGCAATCGGTTAACGACCGCGAGAGGCACGGTCAACCTGCCCCTGCGCCGAAGTCCAAGGACGCCCGGCGCATGGACCTGCTAGGCCGCAAGGTCTACTCAGCGGGTGGCCTACAGATGCGTATTGCTAACCAGATGGTCCTCCTAGCCAGATACGTCTTTGATATCCTAACATCCCTGGCGAAGTTCACGGAGCTCCTGCCGTCAGCCTCCCGCCAGGAGTTCACGGCAATGTTAGAGGAGGGGAGGAGATCATCTAGGTCCTCCATCACGGCAGCCCTTGACGCTGCGGACTCCGGAGCTCGGACCTTAGCCTCCGGCGTGTCGATGCAGCGCATCGCCTGGCTGCAGTCCTCCACCCTGCCACCGGAGGTGCAATATACACTGCAGGACCTGCCCTTCGACACGCAGGGTCTTTTTTCCGAAAAGACAGATTCACGGATCCAGACCCTAAAGGACGGTCGCGTTGCCATCCGCACCCTAGGGATGCACACGCCGGCGACACAACGCAGGTCCTTCCGGCAGCAACCCTCCCGGCCCTTCTACCAGCAACGCTATCGGCCGTACAATAGCCGGCGACCGGCTCAAAATCGCCGTCGTCCTTCCGGCAATCGGCGTAGCCAGGGCCAGGCCTCTTCCAAGGCCCCTCAGGGGGCCAAGCAGGCCTTTTGATGGGACGCTCGAGGACGGCCCATCACTCTCCCTACCGGATCCTTCCCCTTTATTTTACAACCGCCTTTCCCATTTCTTTTCGGCGTGGTCCCAATTAACAACAGACAGCTGGGTGCTTCAGACAGTCCAGTCGGGATACCGCCTTCAATTTGTTTCACCCCCGCCTTACCACCCACCCTCCCGGTCCCTCTTCAGGGACCCCTCTCACGAGCAATTCCTCTTACAGGAGGTCCAGACTCTGTTGAGCGTGGGTGCCATAGAGGCAGTGCCTCAAGACAGGCGGGGCAGGGGATTCTACTCCCGTTATTTTCTCATCCCCAAAGCGAAAGGGGGGCTACGTCCTATCCTGGACCTTCGCGAGCTGAACAAGTTCCTGCTCAAGCCCAAGTTTCGCATGGTTACCTTGGGGACCATCATTCC